>NC_143574.1:30976666-32183333 GCF_054136105.1 Typopeltis vanoorti
AGTGAGTCTAACTTTGGTATAGGAAACTAAGTTTTTATTTATTTATTTTTTAAATCCCGGAAACTCACTCAGAAAAATCGACTGCTAAACTCATACCATTAGACACAGTAATATACGAATTAGGGTTAAGGATAAGATGGCCACGAGCGTATTTTCTATGGAAGTCTATAATATTATTCATGGCCTGATACGCCATGTTTGTAATAGAAAAAAATATCCCGAATTCAGCAACGCACCTCAAAAGACATCTTATGATGTTACTGATTGTTCTTGTTGTATCATAATTATTAACTCATAAAATATATTAACATTTTTATTTGATACTTCTATAAAGAATTTATTTTAATATCAAATATTAAACAAAATAAATTTTGACCATTATATAAACATTGTTATAATAATATTGTAACATTAATGTAAATTAGCATTAGTATAAATTGAAACATTATTGTAAATATAATAATGACATTATTCCAAATTACTTATCACTCTGGCAAAATCAGTTATCTGATCCATTAGTTGATCAAACGACGTATTCTTTCAAGATCCAGTTTCCGTTTTGTTTTATGGAGGTGTTCAGTTTTTCCTCCTGGAAACTCAAGTTCCTTTTCCACGTCAGTAGACAAAAGCGAACGGAAATCCATGTACTTAACAGACATACTCACCTTATGCGCTGTTTCTTCATTGTAATCTTTAAAAAAAAAGGAATAAAAAACACTGAGAGAAACAATTCCAGTTTCATTAGCCAACGGAAATAAAATGCCAGTTGATGCTATGCCCATCGATAGACTAACCTGCTTATTTATGGCAATTAAAGTACTATTTCGTCGGGATAGGTATAATTATCCCTAAATACGTCATTGAATACCTTCTTAGTCACATTCTTACCTAGTCAAGAACAACTACAAGTGGAGCTACACAAGGGCTAAAGACACTAATCTAAAGATGTACATTAATTTCTTGCGAAAAAAAAATTTGACTGTAACATTTTTTAGTATTTTTAAATGTTAGCACGGCTATTAAGCATATATTTAACTTCGCGATCATTAAAATAATTATGATTAAAAATGGGGTCATGCGAAACTTGACAACATTTAAAATGAAACAAACGGGTTTATTTTATTTCTTTTTAATTTTTCATAAAGACATTGAATTAAGTTGGTTTATCTCACTGAAATCTTATATTGGAATAAATATTTTGTTGTCTCTTTCTTTTTTTAGTTTTTAATTGTGTAATAAACAATAAGTTACAACTTAGTATCACGTTACCTAAATTCCCCTCAATTTCATTAAAATGGCGTCGCTTTATCAGTCACCAAGGGAAGGAAACAAACAATATTAACTGCAGCGCCCTCTCAATAAGGTTCATAACACTCGGAAACGTAAGAAAACGATTATAGACGTATAAATAAATTAGAATGTTAATATATATAAAGAAAATTAGCATTAATTTTCTTAATTGCTCATATTATAATTAATATTATTATAACATTAAATCTTATACCACAATGCGCAACCCTCAGTGCGTATTTATGCATTTGAAAAACGTTACCAAACAACTAAATTTCCCTCATTTCATTAAAATGGCGACGAAACAAACAATATAGACTACAGCGCCCTCTCAATAAGGCTCATATCACTCGGAAATTCAAGAAAATGATTATATACATATAAATAAATTAGAATGCTAATATATATATATATATATATATATATATATATATATATATATATATATATAGAGAGAGAGAGAGAGAGAGAGAGAGAGAGAGAGAGAGAGAGAGAGAGAGAGAGAGAGAGAGAGAGAGAGAGAGGAGTGGTGTGGAATTTGTGGATGTGTGGAGTGAGTTCGATGGGTGAAAGGATTTATATAAGGTGGATGGTTTACATTTGAATGGATTTGGTGTACGGAGACTTGAAAAGGTGTTGTTGAATGAAGTGGATGTGCAGAATCAGGGAAACTAGAGTTATTAAGGGAGGGGGGGGGAGCAGATATGCAGACTTTAGGTAGAGAGTTGAGTGTATGAATGTGTGTAATATGCCCGAGCGAGTACGAACGACAACAAATCAGAATGGGATAGTTAGTATAAGGCATTAAAATAGGGATGGGACAAATGGGCTTCTGCAATTCAAGTATACTAATGCTAGAAGTATTAGGAACAAGAAGAAAGAATTTTTGGCCTTGGTTGGCACTTCCAGACAGCAGGTTATTGGCATTAGTGAAACATGGCTGACTGAAGATGACACAGTTAGTGGGATTGAATGTGAGGGGTATAGTGTGTTCAGGAGTGACAGGGAGAATAAAATGGGGGTGGAGTGTTATTGATGATAGCTGATGAGCTGCAGCCAAGGAGAATAGAAGTTGAACTGCAGGATAGAGAAAAGAGCACATTTGAGGCTATTTGGTGTGTGATTGAAACTAGCAGAACAAAATATACAATTCGGTGCTGCTATAGACCAGGTGATGGAATAGATGGTGGAGATAGTATGCATAACCAACTAGAAGAAATGAGTGGAAGGAGGGTAATTATTATGGGAGATTTCAACTATGGTAACACTGATTGGAAGGAGGAGAGGACACATGGGAGGAAGGAAATTCATTTTATGCGGTTATTAAGGAATAACTATCTGCAACAGCATGTAATACTAGGGGTCAGAGAGTGCTTGACCTAATAATTGCATCTGAGAATTTGGCTGTAACGAATATGACCATGTTGCCACTTATTGGTGAGAGTGATCATAGGGTCTTGACTTTGGAGGTGGCTAAAGGTGTGGAATTTTCAATTAAGACAGGGTACATGTGGAATTATCGGGCTGGTAAGTATGACAAGCTTAGGAGTTTGATTGGTTCAGTGCCATGGCATGTACAACTGCAAGGACTAGAAGTTGATAGTGCATGGGAGGCAGTGAAGAAGTGTTTGCATGAAGCAGTGGCTGACTGTATACCTAGAGTCCGAATAATAATTCAAGTAGGGGTTAAATAGATGAATAACACCATTAAGCTTGAGCTGCAAAAAAAAAAGAAACAACTGTGGAGGGAATTTAAGGAGAAAGGTGACCGGCAGGCACATGAACGATATAAAGCGCAGGCCAGAAGGGTAACGAGTGTGGTAAGAAAAGTAAAAACGGACTATGAAAGAACATTAGCCACAGGCTAAAGAGAATCCCAAACAGTTTTTTCGATATGTTGCAAGTAAAAGAAAAAATGTATATGGCAGAATGATTTTAAAGAATGCCGATGGTAGGGAGGTAACCGAATCAGTTGATATAGTTGAGTTACTGAGCGAGCACTTTGCAAGAGTATATCATCCAGGTGGTGGTGACATTGCATAAATGGAAGAACCACCAGCTTATACGGGAATTGTGGTGAATGAAGTGGAGGTGAATAGTCTATTACAAAACCTCAATGTGAATACATCTGCGGGATTGGATGGTATACCAGCTCGTGTAGTACGAGAAGAGACTAAAGAATTATCAGTGCCCTTGACCATTTTGTTTAATTTGAGTCTCGGGTCTCGGTTAGTCCCGAGGGGGTGGAAAGAGGAGAAAATAGTTCTACTGCATAAAGGAGGTTCAAAGACTGCTGTTGTAAATTACCAACCGATCAGCATATCAGGAACCGTTGCCAAGGGTTTGGAGAAAAGAGTCAAGAGGAAAATACAAGATTGGATAGATGAAAATGAGATAATGTATGGGGGACAGCATGGTTTTGTGAAGGGTAGATCATGCCTCAGTAACTTGCTCACGTTTTATAACACAGTGACGGCTGAACTGGATAAGGGAAATGGGTTTACGGTGATTCTACTAGACCTTGCGAAGGCCTTTGACAGGATACCACATGGAATTCTAATCAGTAAACTGCAGCATATGTAAATGGATATAGGGTTGGTGAGATGGATAGGAGGGTGGTTGATGGAGAGATATCAGAGAGTGGTTTATTCAGGAGTAGAATCCAAAAGACGGACTGTGACTAATGGTGTGCCACAGGGATCTGTTCTTGGAGCACTGCTGTTTAATCTGTTCATTAACGATATAAGAAACGATCTGAGAGGAAGTGTTCATTTGTTTGCATGATGCAAAGTTCGGTAGAGTAATAGTGAGTGCAAAGGATGTTAAAATTTTGCAGGATGATTTGGATAGTTTGGAGGACTTGGCTAAGGAGAATGGATGTCAATTTAATGTGGCAAAGTGTAAGGTTATGGATTTTGGGGTGAAAAGATTAGCAGCAGTATATCACGTTGGTGGAACCGTACTCCAGGAGATTGACGAGGCCAGGGATTTGGGAGTGTTGGTGAATAATGAGTTGAAGTTTAGGGGGAACATCACAAAAGTGGCTAAATCAGCTCATCAAATCACTTGATTGCTGAAAAATACTTTAACAAGCAGAGACAAACAGGTTATTATTCTTATGTATCAAGCCTTGATAAGACCCCATCTAGACTACTGTGACCAGATATGGGATCCAGAGGCGAGTGACCAAGATGATAGCAGGTCTATGGAATGAATCTTATGAGAACAGGTTGAAGATTTGTGGGTTTCAAAAATTGGTTGATAGGCGGAAAAGGGGTGATATGATTCAGACATTCAAATTACTGAAGGATTTCTATAAGATTAATCCGGAAGATATTTTTGAGAATAGGACGGGTGGTGGGAGGACTAGGGGCCATACATGGAAGCTTGCCAAGAGTGTGGTTAGCAAGGGTGTTAGAGCTAAGTTTTTTACTTGGAGAGTGGTGAATGAGTGGAATAAGCTGCCAGAGTCTGTTGTGGGTGCCATGACTGTAAATGAGTTCAAGGCGAAGTATGATAGATACTCTGTGAATGTCGAATAGTTGTTCTTGACATGATGTTGGGTCTCTCTTGTTGAGTCTGTGGATTCCTTGGAGTTGCCCGTAATAATAATAATAATAATAATAATAATAATAATTATTATTATTATTATAACATTAAATCTTATACTACAATGTGCAACCTTCAGTGCGTATTTATGCATTTAAAAAACGTTACCAAACAATTAAATTCCCCTCAATTTCATTAAAATGGTGTCGCTTTCATCAGTGACCAAGGAAACAAACAACATAGACTGCAGCGCCCTCTCAATAAGGCACATTACACTCGGAAACCCAAGAAAATGATTATAGATATAAATAAATTAGAATGCTAATATATATAAAGAAAATTAGCATTAATTTTCTTAATTTCCCATATTATAATTAATATTATTATAACATTAAATCTTATACTACAATGCGCAATCTTCAGTGCGTATTTATGCATTTAATCACAATAACTTTGTCAATAGTCTGAATTATTATTTTTTTTTTTTTAACCACTCGACATAGGAAAGGTTTTGTTGCATTTTTCCTCCACCTGTTGAATCTTTTTGTAGAAACAAATGAAATTGAGAAGCAGCTGAATCAGTGATTTCATGTGATGGCTGAGATTTCTTTTAATAATTGAAACACACGCACGTTTTTAGTTTAAATCAGTGGCGACTTGTACATAAGCACTGCGACACTGCAGCGCCCCCAAGGAAAAAATGAAAAAAATTAAATTTTGTCCGTGTTTATAAATAATAACAATGCTCACAACACGTTAAAGGTTACAGCTTATGTTTTGACATCGATTGAATAGTTAATGATTGGAATTGTTCGATTAACGCTTTAGATTACGAAACAAATGCACTGCCATCTAACGCAGTGTCGATATTATCACGTTCGATCAGTTGCGGCTAGACTCGCCTATATTCATTTGCGCATGTCACTGCACGTAACAAGTGAATCCGACACTGCTCGTTTGGGCAATGTCGCTCACATAAATTTATGCTTTCTCGCGTTATTTCCGTGTACCAAACTTTTATTATTAGTGTGTGTTCGTGGTGAAATATTTAATAAAGCATTTTTTTTAATATGTAAATTTACTCATTATAATAATGAAAGTTTCACCGACCGCCACTGGTTTAAACGAAGATGTTCTTGTACTGAACCCCCCCCCCCCTTTACTCCGCGGGAGTTCATTCTTCCATTCCGTGAAACTTGACTGATTATGTCTTTTTTGTCTAGTTAAAAAAATTCTTTTTTTTATCTGAAAAATGTTATAAAGTTAAAAATCATACTTATGTTGTTCATAATAAGGTTTACTCATATACTCGAACAAGTCTACAGCAACGCCTACCACTAGGAGATCAATATTCATCACTAGGCTCTATACTACGCAGTATTAATTAATTACTGAAAAATAAATTAAGATCCAAAATGCTATTGTTATTGGCTTTTTTTTGTAGTGGAGGCTGCTGTGTAATGTAGGACTTTTTTTCTATTTGAAGCATTTTTATTTAAATGATGGTCCAAAATGTTCGAAGATTTTCGTAATTTTTTTTCGTTTTTTTTTTTTTTTTTAATTTTATTAATTTTTCCCATAATTTTTATTTTATTAAAATTACTTTTCATTTTCGAAATATTTTTTATTATTTTTTGGCTTTCTTCATTTTTAGTTCGAAAAAAATATTTTGTATTTTTAAAACTATCGGAATTAAAATGCAAAAAAAAAAAAAAAAAACCACCTCATCCTTCTTTAAACGAAAACAGGTTTTCTCATCAATCAATTCGAATATGTGATCACTGACGACCTTTGATCATAAACCGAGAAACACTCGACCAGAAAATAACTGCCAGTTTTAACTCGGACCTGCTAAGAGGCATGCAAAATGTATACACGCAACAAACGCACTGAGCGGACATTATTGCTAAACACATCAGACATTTTGCAATAGGGATTCCGTGAAAGTATGTATCAAGTATTCTATGAACAACTGGAGGTTGGCAGAAACCCAAAAGTGCAGCGAACTTCCCCAATGTCTACGTATAAAACTATTAAATCCCTAGGGTTACTCAATCGAAGATTACAACACTATAATAAATAAACAATCGATTTTTGTATTATAACAGATAACTGTTGTAATTATAAGAGTGTTTTGTGTCTCTTCATCATTTTTTCCTTCTCTCTTGTCCCTTCCATAAAAATCTGTGAATGACGTCAATCAATGATTAAGCTCGCTAATTTTCCATGCTTCTCCTGATTCATTCCTGTAATAGCACAAAAGTACAGTTGGGAATTGTGTTAATTCTAGGAGTTCACAATGTTTTTTGGGGAAAAAAATCCATTTTACTTTGCGTGTTAGGCTCAATGGCCTGTCACAAACAAGTAAGTTGGCTTCTTTGAAAATCTAATCAATTCTCTTTTATAGATCGGTTAATCCTAGGGGCGGCTCGTGCATAGGCACTAAGGAACTGCAACACCCCCAATTTTTCTCGATATATAAATATATTTATTAATTTATTTATATTTGCTTGTAATATTTAATTTTATCATCAACAATCCCATACAATTCTCTTATTTTGTATAAAAAATAATAAAAATCCATCTTGTAGCACTTAAGAGGGCGCTAGCAGCACTGTGTTTTTCCACAGTGTCATATTGCTACGCGCGCAAGCATATGCACGTCATAGTGAGATGCGAGCTATTAGCGTAATGCGGCACTGTCCGTCGCGCAGTTCCACTGTTGCTTCTATGCAGTTTGCGCCAGTAGTAGAGTGTTCGTAGTGCTTATGGTGTTTACTCCGTCTCTTTAAATATTTGGACATTACAATTAAAGACATAACATTTGTTATAGTTTTTATTTTAGAACATTATTGGGGTTATGATAATGGATTTTATTTTTAAGTAATTTTGAATTATACCAAACTGTATAATTTTATCGATAACAAACAATATTTTTTCATTTTTATATTTTTTTAATTTTTACCATAATTTTTATATTTTATTCAAACACGTATACTGTACTTACAGTGTGTATGTATATTTCGAAAGTTGCAGCGCCCCCACGATTTCAAGCCACGAGCCGCCAGTAGTTAATCCTATTGGTCTTCTTCTTCTTCTGCTTAATGTTTTAGATAGAAAGATTCTTCGCACTCTAGACGGGATCGGACCAAACAGTATCGCTGTTACCGACTGAGCGACAGACGCTCTAAAAAATCATAATTGACTAAGGTTAAAATCCTTTTTTTTAGGTAAATCCCAATTTGTTACGTCACCCATCATGTCAATCTCAGCTGTACATAGTATATAAAGAAACCTAATATGAATTCGGTAGTACAGGATGAACAAATGAAGAGAATAAAACCGAAAGAATAGTTGAAAGTAAACCTCGTAATTAACTGAAGGTTGGGAGTTGGATTAAGGGGAAATTCTAGAGGGCGGTTGAGTTATTTCATATTAAAGACATGTTTCATGTCGAACAAGCAACTCAAATTTCGTTAAACAAATTGCTATTTTATTTTCTTTGCGCATTAAAATCGCAATTCTTGTGTAGTACTGTTGCGTTTATAATGGAAACGAAAAAAAAAAAAATTGCTGTTGCTCATTATGTTTTGTTGCCAATGGCAACCCATCTAAGTCATGTTTTCCGCATCGGTTTTTAAGCAATTGAGAAAAAAATCAAACTTGTTTATCAAAATTATATAAGAACTACATCAGACTGGAAAAAATTATATTTCTTTGATTGGAATATACTAAATGGACATTAAATAGCTAATTGCAATAATTGAGCAGTTATTACATTGATTCTACGTGCTTTTCTTTTTAAAGATAATTTCATACACGAGTGGTTGTTTAATTTGAAGCAGATTAGTATCATGGACGGGAATAATTAAAAGTTAAGGAGAAACAAGAAACTTGTCACGAGTTCGAATCCCGCCATGGACATGGATGTTTGTGTTTGTCTTTAGATGGCACATGACTTCATTGTCCATTGTACCCCCCCCATTGGAGGTTTGAAGTTCTTGTTACTTCCAGATTATGTAAAAATAAAAATACAAAATAAATAAATAAATAAATAAATAAAAATAATGATGAAAATCCTTGGCTTGTCCTCGCTACTGATGTGTGATGGGTTTACAACCACTCGGGGTTGTAATCATATCAAAGATTTTTTTTTTTGTATACAGAAATAATGAATCATCATAGCACTAATTACGGGTGTACCATCTTGGTCTGTTCCGGTCTCATTATCCATCCAACATCCTTTTTCGAGGTCTCCCCTGCCTTCTCTTTCCAATTGGCTTATATTTTAGTATTGGTTTAGGATGCTGGGTGTTGGCCATCTGGTTTACATGTTCAATCCATTTTTGTGTTTATAATTGTTTAGTTTTTCTTCTATTGATTTTGTTTTTAGTTCTTATAAAATGTCTTCGTTCCTTTTTTGATCTAAAAATGTGTATTTTGCAGTTCTCATAAATCTCATTTCGCTTGTTTTTATTCTTTGTTTATCTTGTTTGTTTATTGCCCAAATTTCACTGCATTATAATAATGTGGGCACCGCTAAAGTACTGTATATTTTCAAGCGTGTTTCTTTTTGTACTAGATTTGGGTTGAGTGTTCTATTTATCAGGCCTATAATCTGTAAAAAGTTTTTAATTTTATGTCTTTTTCTCCTTCATATGATATTTCACATCCAAGATAACTGAAAGTATTTATCTGTTTTATTATTAATAACTATTTTGCTTCTAACTGGAGTTTGTCCACAAAATGCCCTTGTTTAGTTTTATCTATGGAAATTTTCATTCCAAACTGTTTTACTATAATGTTTATTAAATTATATATTGCTTTTTGTAGATTGTCTTCCTTATCTGATATTATTACCTGATCATCTGCAAATAATAGCGTATTTATTTTGTTATTCCGGGGGATTTCTATACCTCGATTGTTCAAAGTGTTTCACTGTATTAATATTTGATTAATGTAAATATTGGAAAGTGTTGGAGACAGAGGACACCCCTGTCTTACTCCTTGGTTTATAGATTGTTTTTCAGACACCCTTCCATTTATTTTTATGTTTTATTTCATTATCTTTCTGTATATTCAATATTGCATGTAGTAGAAATAATAAACATTTAATGTATAATAATACATTAAATATATATTGCAATACATACAGCTAACCTTACAACTTTTTCTTTAACTTAGGCGAAAACCCATTACTGGGTCCTCAATCATTTCCTGGATTATTGCTAAGGTTACCATCGAAGTGAGCGGAAATGGCCGATAGATTTAAACATGAATGGAAAAGAACAATAAGTTGTATAATATTTGTCAATTTAATAGGTGAATAATAGATTTTTATTAAAAATGAAAAAGCAACGCCCCCTTCTAGGACATTAAAGAGACGAAAATGATATAAATACAAATGCCTATCTCTTATAGACAAAATTGAAATTTTCCATCGAACAGGATACTTAAAAATAGAACAAAGACTGCCGAACAAAAAAACGCAACGTAAAAACATTATTTTCGTAATAAATTTATATAAACAAAGATTAATTAATTATTTATAAAAAAAAGTAGAATAAAATGATCCCGTAAAAAGAATGGAATAACAAACGAAAATCATTATTGGTTAAAAAAAAAATCAAAATCATAAATAGTATAGAACGAATAAACAAAAACTGTAATAAAAATAAAAAATGTATGTGTGGTTTAAATAATATAGTAGGCTAAAAGAATTTCTTGTAAACAATAAAATACATTGTTTTATTGTTTGCAGACTGGTGGTATCAGATACAAACAACCTGGGGTATGTATAAGTGATTTAAACCAGTACAAACATTTCAATAGAAATGTTTCGAATTTTTTTTTTTTTTCAAATAACATTTTAAAACAAAAGCCTTTTTTTTTGCATCATATTAAATCTTTGATCAGGATAGTAAGATAGTATCACATGATTAAGTTTACATCATTAAAAATCTTTTATGTACAATTTTCCTCTAAATCAATCTGTTACGTGTCAACATTATTCGATTCTCGCATTGAGTTTAGTTTTTCTTTTAAAAAATGGATAATACAAGAACACAATTACCTGAAATTCGACTTTCGTACCAGTTCTCGAGAAGTTTTTAAATATTAAAAAATAAAATTAAATTAAGCGTCTTTAAAAAAATAAATTTGTAAATCATTGCCCTTTTAAAAAAACCCCATTTGTAACATTCCATTTTTATAATTATTTCACGAATTATTCTTATTATAAGTACGTATTTTAGGCATTATTTGCGATGATTTTTGTTGTTTTAATCGGTTACAGTAATGCATACGCTATAGTTACAATTCATTAACAGAACTATAAATATAATTTATAAAATATATATAATTAATAAAATAAAATTAATTTTTTTTAAAATAAAGTATTTTAAAAAATATTTTTCTATTTTTTTATAATTAGCAATCGGATAAACACATTAATTACATTTACTCAAAATTACAAATTTATTTTTCAGTTGCATATTACGGTAACACTTGTTAATCCGATGAAACGCCCCCTGCCGTAATGCATCCATCGTATAGCACTATTAAAAATTATCCTGAAATCCTGGTTTTATTAGATGCAGTGTTGTGTACAACAGGATTCCCCCGTTTTTACTGGCATCAAAATACCCTAGAGGCGGGGAGCTTGCGTTCGGACTTCAAAACACAGTGTACCACATTTTGACGCCTTCGACAGAGGGAGAGGAGGGTATGGAGCAGATATGTACGCCCATTGAACCATTCTCTACGGTGCTTTTCTGTCTGTGGGGTTATCTTGACCCAGACGTACGCGGTACTGAGAAATCTCGGGATTATTTATCATTCCGATATTCATTGGTTTCATATTTGGTTTCGTGTTTAAAAAACAGTAGCAATAAAGGCTTTATTAAAACGCTTTTTCAAGGTTTTTTATTATTTTTTATTATTTTTATTAATATATCTTTATTGCTACTGTTTTAAAAACAATAGCAATAAAGGCTTTATTAAAACGCTTTTTCAAGTTTTTTTTTATTTTATTTGTATTTTTTGCAACAATATTTTGTTGCAAAAAAGCAACAAAACTTAAAAAGCGTGTTTCAAAATATTACCCGATATTTATAGAAACACGCATAAAAATGATACAAAAGCCAACAGCAATTTCTCAACAATGATATCACATGACAGTGCACGAGTAAGCTCGTAGATTTCAGAAACGTCATCGAAGTAATTTGAAAGGTTAACACCAGATGTCAGGATAAGTAGAGAAAATTACATTTAATGGAAATCCATCTAGATTAATTCTTTTTATTAATTCTACAATTATTCTCCGATAAATAATATTATCGGAGAATAATTGTATTAAAAATAACACAAGGAATCAACTATGCGTTTTAAATTTTTATTAAACTAACTAAAAAAAGAAACACAATTTATTTTTAATATATAAATATTAAAAATATTTGTTTTTAATATTTAAAAATCTCAACAATGATATCACATGAGAGTGCACGAGTAAGCTCGTAGATTTCAGAAACGTCATCGAAGTAATTTGAAAGATTAACACCAGATGTCAGGATAAGTAGGGAAAATTACAATGGAAATCCATCTAGATTAATTCTTTTTATTAATTCTACAATTAATAAAAAGTATTAATTGTAGAATTAATAAAAATTGTATTAAAAATAACACAAGGAATAAACTATGCGTTTTAAATTTTTATTAAACTAACTAAAAGAAACTAAAATATTATTTTTAATATATAAATATTTGTTTTTAATATTTATAAAAAATAAAAAAATATAAAATAATATCTGTTTTGTCACTTTATTAAAAGTAATTATAGTGTCGAGTTCCGGGCAACTTATTTTGCAATCCACTTTCATTCATTACTGCTTTGTAACTGCCAAATACGTGAAGGTTGAAGCTATTTCACATAAATTTAATAATTAGTTTATTGTATGCGACAGAATGATTATTTCGAGGCACAATATTGAAGTCTTTTCTTCTAAAATATGCATCTATTCATGCAAAATATTGCGACCATCCCTGTTGTTATCAAGGAGATAAATCGTGGCGAAGACTGGAAGAATAAAAAGAGTTAAACTGTCACTACTAACATGCATGCTAGTCACATTTGTAATCAACAGCCCCTTATCGGGTCTTCGTGTGATATGTAATCTAGAATGTCAAGTAATATAATGCACTCCAAAACAGGCCAAGAATATCTAAATGATGTTGCTAGTTATCTCGTAATTACCATAGCAACGAGGCAAAATTGATTGTTTTCCTAGGAAAGAGCTAAAATATCATCTCATTATTAGACACAGTTTGTTGAATCAGATATGCGTTGTTTTTAAAATCTCGTTTGTTTTTAGAAAAACAGTTTTAACAAAAATTCGGAGTGGGCAGCGTATCAAACCCCTATTCAAAAATACGGGGGTTTCCATAAATAACCTTGGTCGGTAGCAATTTTTGCGTTAATTATTATTAACGCGCGCGCACACGCACACCCACCCACCCACCCACCCACCCACACCCACACCCACACGCTGATGCTGAGTTAGGAACCATAGATTCATGGGTTATTTGGAACTACACAGACTGGGAACCTTCGCGAGGTTCATCAATTGCTCTCCTTCTAACATTACTTATAATTAACAATGACATTATGATTAATTATAAGTCACGTGATTGTTTTCTCGTCCCTCCTTAAGCGGGGGGGGGAGAAATTCGATGCATTTTTTTTTCCCATTTTAAGCAGAGTTTAAGACGTAATAATAATAATAATAAAAGACTTAATACATTATAAGTCAATTAAATGGCTTGCCGAAGTTACAGGAATACTTTTATCTGGAAAAACGTTATACATTGATGTTGCATTTATTTATTTTAATTTGTGACGTCACACAAAGAAGCAAAGAGAAGTTATGGGGAGGTGAAGGAAGAGGGGGGGCCCAAAATTCCTGTAAACAAGTGTGTAATAACATCATTTGAAAATTATTATTATTATTATTATTATTATTATTATTATTATTATTCCTGACACCTCCAAGGAGTCCGAAGACTCATCGCGGGAGGACACCTACAACTGGCTCAACCACCACCAACGCCATCTACCGCCCACCACAACTAGTATTTTTTGTCTGTAAATTGCGTGTGTTCTGAAGGGCCGATTTGTCTGCATGCGGGATGAAAAACCCGAGTCTCCGGGAGAAAAAACCCTGCTACTTCCGTATGAAATCGGCTAACTCACCTTCGATTGAAAATCGTCCAGATAAAGATTCCTCCCGTCGCGACGAGAATCGAACTTAGGCCTATTCCAATCGAAGGACGCAATGTACCGTTGTTCTTCCAATTGCGTATACGGAGGCGCTTATCCTTTAAATTATCCTTCAAGTTTCGGTGAAGTATACTTGCCATCGTTGTATTCTAGATGTAACTTGTTCAATAAGTAAGCGCAAATGAACTTGAAGAAAAGAAAAAAAAAAAAAAAAACTTTTTTGTTTTTTTTTAAACTTAGATTATCTGAGAAAGGTGAATGGTGAAACTTTTATGCCCTTTCCTAGTTTGTGGTATTATTATTATTATTATTATTATTATTATTATTATTATTATTATTATTATTATTATTATTATTATTATTATTATTATGACGTGACGCCTCCAAAGAGCCCCAAGGACTCATCTCAGAAGGGACTCCACACCATCCAACCCATCATCTACAGTAGTACTGAATCCTCCAATTAGATATACAAGGGCACCATAAATCATCCACACACAACGCCACCTGCCTCTCATCAATAGTAATTTTGTATATTCATTGCGTATGTTCTCTGGTCGATTTGCCCGTACGAGGAGTGAAAATCTCGAATTTTTGAGCAATAAAAACTTCAATCGAAAAAAAAAATCAATATAAAGATTTCTCTCCTCATGACGAGTGCCTTGTTCCATCAATCTTTTATCTGCGCTAAGGCCTTTAATAATCAATTTTTCTTTTAATTTTTTTATTTTATTACAGCTTATTTATTTATTGTAACCATTTTAAGACACACACACACACCACCTTTTATACATGTTTATATATAAACCGCCGATAACATTTTATTTACGTGATATTAACCATTGATTTTTAAAATATTTTTAAAATTTAAAAAGTATTTTTAAAGATTTAATCGATGACTTGGCGGTTTCATGTTTTAAAACCACGACCTACTTTCCCCCCCAATATTATGCCAGTTAATACAGAGGAGATCTTAAAAATAAAGTTTAAAAGTTATAATGTTAAATAAATTTAAATACAAAATATTAAATTACTATAAATATATACTAAGCACGAAATGTTTAATTATTATCAAAAATCACAATAATTTAACGTCATGAGTGCAAAAATAAAATAAATAAAATAAAAATAAATAAAATAAAAATAAGACAAATACTTTTCAAGAATTATACGGATGCACTCTATCAATAGAATAAAAAAAATTGGTCGTTTTACTGAAAACTATAGTGTGTTATTTTATTTGAACATTCTGCACGACTGCATGCCGTATTTCATGCTGCAAAGCACGATATCTATTAGAGAAGCTCCTGTCTGGTTTATTTATTCTTAGAAGTTACCGTGACTCACCAACAATTCCCCTAGTTATGCATACGAAAACTTCAATAACGTCACACCCATTATACTGCCAAGAAAAATGATTTATTAACAATGATTAATACATCAAGAAGTAAACATCGCAATAAGTATTTCATTTTTTAATTAATTAATTTTAATATTTGCTTAGCATGCTGATTAAAAAAAAACGACAAAAGAATTATATTCATAATCCAAATTGTAATTTCCATAAAATTTAAAAGACGCGAAAAAAATGTGTACATTTCTTTTTTATTTATTTATTTATTTTTAGTTTCATTATTTTCCGCTACGCTACAATGTACATTTCTTGATGCGCACGCATTGACAACCAGACTCACCATACAACAATACGTTCACTTTCACTTCCACGAGATGCACATTTCTTCATGCGCACGCATCTCAACAATAAATATTTCATTTTCACCGGACTTTGTCTGCTGCTAACTGTACATTTCTTTTTTCTATTTTTTATTTGTTTTCACTTTTTTTTTTTTTGCAATGAATACCGCATGTAAGAACAATGCAAGTAAATTCTGTTCTTTTCAGCTAAATAAACAAACAAATGAAGATAACAATCGAAAGCTTTTTAAACTAGATATTCCACTTGAAGTAAGTTTGTGTATTTATGCATATTTAGTATACTAATTACTCGATTTAATTTTTATTTTTAAAATAAAGCTTTGTTATCATCGTAAAAAACAACTTTTTTTTGTCTTTTAACAAATTAAACTTGTTTCATTGTTAAAAACGTGCTTCTATAGAACTGTTACAACAAAGAGGATTAAATTGAATAGAGAAATACCGAATTCATCGTATTTAATAATGGCAGCTATTTCAATAACTACAAGTCTTGTATTTCTATAAAATGAAAATTTCCGCAGTTTAATTATGAGCAGAAGCAATTTTAATATCCTGTCTGATCTGTTACTAGGCGACTACTATTACGTTTATTGATTAGAGTTTAAAAATATTCAAGCCTCTTTAAATAACCGGGTCGAAGATACCGATTTCGAAATTGGCATTCATATTGTGCAATATTTAAATAATTATGTCTATTATTAAATTTTAAATATATAAATTACTTATTTATTAATACATATACCTTAATTGTTCTATATTTCATGGAAAGTAATATCTTTTTATTTATTTATTTTATAATTATAATTATTTATTTATTTTCTTCAATTTCAAATCAAAAGCAATTTATTCAAGGCTTATTTCGCGACAATTTTATGTTTAAAAAAAATAAACAAATTTTGTTGGATATATTTTATTATAATTTCTTTGTTTCGATTGGCTAACGTACCGTTGCTATGTTTAAACATAATTATAGCACGCTATTTTAGTGGCGCCCTCTCTTGGTTGTGAACGAAACTATATCCATAAATTCTCACACAAATGATTATGATTGTCATGTAGCTAAGGCAAGCTGTTATTTTTAGGTGAATTTTAATTAATGCTGTCTCTTTGTCGGGATTTTTTTCCTTCTTTCAACATTTGATTTAGTATATATATATATATATATAATTAAATTTTTTTTAATCAAAAATCATTTTCGTTTTGGTTTAAACAAATTTAACCAGACTTACTATTTATTATTTATAACATTTTTTTTATCTACTTTCTTTAACCAAAGTAGGCTTATGAGCTTGCCATTGCCTTTCTGTGTGTATCGTAATAACTTTTGCATCCGTGAATACCAATCTCTCCAAATCACTTTACATAAAGATCACGTCACCCCAGGGCATTTCATTTTCTTTTACCAGAGTGATGAGCCATCTGTATGTGCCGGGGAGAAGTTTTTTATTTTTACTTTTTCGTTTTAAATAAGCATTCAGGTAGAACTTAGATCTGGTACACACGTAACAAATCTTGGATTATTGTCCAGAAAAAAAAAAAACCCACTAAATTTCACATAGGGGTCGCTGGATATTCTTTAGCGAGAACTTCCATTCTCAAATTCACATTTGAAATTTAAGATCGATCTCCAGGGGGTGCTGTAAAGAGACATTAGGAAATCAAGTTTAAAAAAATTCTATATATAAATTTTCAGCTACCTTGGATCTTTCAAATTCTTTGAGTAGATCCAAGTTTGGCATGTTATATATGGAGCGGACCCCCATACCGGTGGTCAGGGGTGGCTCGTGCTTAGGCACTGCAGTACCCCCAATTTTTCTCGATATATAAATATATTTATTAATTCATTTATATTTGCTTACAATATTTAATTTTATCATCAACGATCCTATACAATTCTCTTATTTCGTATAAAAAAGAATAAAAATCCATTTTGTAGCACTTAGGAGGGCGCTAGCAGCACTGTGTTTACCACAGTGTCATAATGCTACGCGCGCAAGCATATGCACGTCATAGTGAGATGCGAACTATTAGCGTAATGCGGCACTGTCCGTCGCGCAGTTCCACTGTTGTTTATATGCAGTTTGCGCCAGTAGTGGAGTGTTGGTAGTGCTTATCGTGTTCACTGCGTCTCTTTAAATATTTGGACATTACAGTTAAAGACATAACATTTGTTATAGTTTTTATTTTAGAACATTATTGGGGTTATGATAACGGATTTTATTTTTAAGTAATTTTGAATTATACTAAACTGTATAATTTTATCGATAATAAACGATATTTTTTCATGTTTAATTTTTTTTTAATTTTTACCATAATTTGGATATTTTATTCAAACACGTATGCACTGTACTTACAGTGTGTATGTATATTTCGAAAGTTGCACCATCCCCACGATTTCAAGTCACAAAATTGTCTTATATTCCCATTTGCGATGTTTCTAATTACGATCATCTGTTCGTTAGGAGGTTATTCATCATGGCTATTCACGTGATTACAGAAAAAAATTCGTACGACCGATCTGTAAAGTGGAATGTCCAAAACTATTCAAAGACCATCATTACTGGATTTACAAGAAATCGGCTTGCTGGATGCACTCAAACGAATAAAAGCGTAACATGGAAGTAAGTGACAGAAATGGTTCGTATGAGAATTACAGAAGCAGTTAGGGTTTTGAGACTAGGTGTGTTTATGTGTTCTGAGGCCTGTTTGCCTATTTTTTTGCTAGAAGAAACCTGACTTTCCAGAAAAAACTCTTCGCTTATGTATAAGACTGCTTAACTCATCTATATATATGTATCCTTTTCCATATATATATATATATATATATATATATATATATATATATATATATATATATATATATATTCAGTTCGCCGAATCTTTGTCTGTTTTTTTTTTTTTCGGATTTTTTTTAAATTATTATTTTTTATTGGTTTAAAAGCTCCAAGTGTATTTTTTTGTTTAAAATTTGTAATTGTATTTCTTTTAATAAAAGGCACTCCTTAAAAATACTGTCACATAGTTGGATTTCATAGATACACTTCAATGGGGGACCCTTAGTAGTATTAATTATCCAAGTAGTATTTTATCCATTCGAATAAATAATCACTGTTTTTTTTTTTTTTTTTCATTTTTCTCATTTAATATTCCAGTTCGCCCTTGTGTAATTGAAAATTTGTCATGTCATTTATTTATTAATTTATTTAAATATTCTCTTTAATAGCGTTTACGGTTAAGAATGTTACTTTTATAGATTCTAATATCTTTAAGGATGAGAGGTCCGCTGCGTAGATTTGTGGAATCTATTTACTGGATTATCCTTAACCTGTTTATGTCACGTGCACTTAAGGTCGCGTATCTCTTTAGATGATCCTGTATTTATTAAGAGTTACAGCAGGGACTTTTGAAACTAAGCCCTATAGGCTGAGTAATGTCATCATTCGCAATGAAATTCGACCAGTTAGAATCCTTGCCACTGTTATTCAACGTACCAGTGGTAGCTCGTGGCTTGAAATCGTGTGTGGGGGGGGTGCTGCAACTTTCGAAATAGACCATATATGAGTATACAAGCATATACAGAAGAAAGACTAAGGTTCGACTTTAGTCACCGTCTAAAAGAACCTTCTTTTTCTACGTTTTTACAATTCCAATTCCGAAGTAGTCAATCCTCATCATACTTAAGAAGGGGGTTTTCTTAACGAGAAACGAACTCAGTGGGTTTAACTGCCCGAAACTCAGCAAATTCGACCACAAAACGCCCCACGCTATATACGAATATATATTTTTAAAATAAATCTTTGTTTTGATAAATACTTGCAAGTCTGGTTGATTCAACAACCAGCATTTATTCTTTATTTGTTTATTTTCTGGTGTCACTGCCACCCACGAAAGGTTCTAAAACTGTACGTTAATACTGGGGTTGGGCTAAGGATTCTTTTAAAGTAATATTTATATATATTTTTATTTTTTTTTGCATTTTTTATCTGCTTGGAAAATCCTTCTGCAGACACCAAACATTTCGGAGCCACTTCATGCCTCCAGTAAGCGGGGAGGTCGACTCACACCAAACGACGAGGTTCATCTAACCATCTAAAGACAATCCCAAACATCTATGTGGTCCAAAACATCGTAAGCACAGTTCTTTCTTTGAAAGATGGACTTGCCAGTCGTATACTTCAGTCACGTTTTGTTTTCTCGGATTTTTCCTCGTAAAGAATACAGTAAGAACACATACTTACTGAACCCCTCCCATTTTCAACCCATCATATGGAGATCTTTCAAAGAATAAAAGAAAATCTTGCTTACAGGCTGCTGAGACGTGAGAAAAATCAACAAATGCTTTCTCACAGTGCTCTTGAATAGATTAGAGGGGGAAATATGAACCACAACACCAAACGAAATCTGAATTATAATTTTATAAATTATACGTGTTTCGGATGCAGATTTTTTAATTAATTTCCCACATCCTTAGAAAAAGAAGTCTTCGATTTTACAGGCAACACCGTAAATAGAAAACAAACTGCCATTGTACAACAATGGGAATATTAAATAAAGCTAAACCAGAATACAATCATCCTCGGATATAGCAGCCTCGGTTATAACGTTGTAAATATCTTTCGACAAAATAATGTGCAGCTCAGACACAACATACCATTCTCCAAATGAAATGCAGTGGCGCCCCCTACATGCCTTTCTCATAAACAATTATTACAATAAGCATTTTGCTTATGTAAAATGTATTAAAAATTAAATGACTTAGGACTTAGATCGTATGTAGGTAGAAAAAGAAAATTAATTCATAAAAATGAATACCTCACGTATTTCAAATAATATAATGAATGTCAAAGGTGATATTTATTAATATTTAGACTTGTATTTTCTGCGAAAGTTTCTCCAATCACAGAACTTCTAAGATACACCCTCAGTTGAAGTTAATGTGCGCAACTAAGATGGTAATTGTTAGTAAAATTATTTAAAATAGCACCACCACCATATTTTCTTCTTCAACCTTTTGGTTCTGTCCACTGCTGGACGAAGGTCTCCCCCATGATTTTCCAGACCACTCGGTTTTCTGCCTCTGACTCCTGCAATTTGTTCCAGTTCATCCCTCCACCTTCTCGATCTTCCTCTTTGTCTTGCCCCATCCATTGGTCTCCACTCTGTTGTTTTTCTAGTCCATCTCCCGTCACTGCATCTGGCAATATGGCCAGCCCATCTCCACTTAGCCTGTTTATTGTATTTTACAATATCCATGGCACCTGTTTGAGATCTTATCCAGGTATTTGTCTTCCTATCTCTTAATGTTATTTTTAGCATACTTCTTTCCATGCGATGTTGTGTTGTTCTCAGCTTTTTGTTTAGGGCTTCTGTTAAAGTCCATGTTTCTCCTCCATATGTTAGGACAGGAAGTATGCACTGGTCGAAAGCTTTCCTTTTTAGACTCATAGGGATGTCACTTTTGAATATGTCTCTCATTTTCCCATAAGCCATCCATCCAAGATGTATTCTTCGTTCAATCTCTTTTCTTTGGCAATCCTCAAAGGATAACAATTAGCCTAAATATACATACGAAGTAACTTGTTCTATTTCATGGTTTTTAACTTTGACAGTTCTATGGTTTATGTATTTTTTCATCATTATTTTTGTTTTTTCTCTATTTATTTTTAATCCAATTACTCTGGAGGCTTCATTTAGCTGATTTAGCCTTTCTTCCAGATCTTCAAGGTTATCTGCTATTAGGACAATATCATCTGCATATTTCAGATGATGCAGCCTTTCACCATTCATGTTTATTCCTTTTGTTTCCCAATCAAGGCTTCTAAAGATTTCCTCTAATGCAACTGCAAATAGTGTGGGAGATATGGTGTCGCCTTGCTGGATGCGTTTTTGTATTGGGAACTTTTCACTGTTTTTATATAATTTAATTACAGAAGTTGCATTATGGTAAATATGTTTTAGTGTTTCGATATATGGTTTTTCAGTTCCCTGGGTTTCAAGTGCTTTCAGTGTTTCAGATGTTTTATCTGAATCAAATGCTTTTTCGTAGTCTATATAAGGCCATACATGAGGGTTTATTGTATTCAATTGATTTTTCAATGAGTTGTCTTAATGTGTGAATATGGTCCGAAGTATTGTAATTCTTCCTAAATCCAGCTTGTTCACAGGATTACATTCCTTCAAGTTTATTAGCAGTCAAAATTTTTAAATATTATTCTTGTCGATATAAGCGATTCAAGTTTGTAAAAGAGTGATATGGGACAATTTTGTTTAAAATTGCATATAAAATATTGTATAAAAATAGCGTCCAAAGTGTAGAACGCGATTGATGAGTCTACCTGGATGTGCCGAAGTAATAATAATAATAATAATAATAATAATAATATATTTATTTATTTTTAATTTTTCCGTTGATTAGTATCTACAATAACCCACCTGTTCAAAGAAACAAATAAACAATACACATATATTTATTTATTTTTTAAAGTGGAATTGAGCAAAATGTATGTGCTTTTATCATTCTGTATATATTATGCATACATATATGCGAGAAAAAAAAATGAATTTTTAATTTTCATTATTCGTAAATAATAATAAATTGCAATTAAAATAGTTTTATTGGCGAGAAGAGAATACGTTTAAAGCAAAAAAACTTATCGTTGCCATGGCAACACCAAACATTGCTTCACATCCGTCTTAGTAAACAACAAACAAACCAAAACCGATCTAGGGATGGCGTACACGATCTGCTAACAGACCCAGTTCAATTATTAAAAACAAATGTCTGGGTGAGCGCTCCTACTAAGATGACCCCCGCAGGGTTCGAAACGGTGGCTTCGGTTAAAATCGCGAAGGTTCGAGCGGAAGCAGAAGTTCCCGACTAATTCCGTACCAACATCGCTTGTATGAATGAACAAAAGGGGGGTGTTTATTGTGGGAAGCTCAACCCTCAAACAGCTACGTTATCTGCTAACTGCATTCAGAGTGCACAACAAAAGACAGCGGTTTGGAAACCCCAGCGTCGTTATTTAAAGCGAGAGAAGTCTCACAAGTGAGAATTGGCTTCGTTAAGTTCTCGTGCGGAGTTCATTTCCATTTACGAGTCTTCAAGAGAACAAAATCTTTGCTTGCGCGTTAATTAAGTTATACAATTTTTCGCCAGCATTTTTGCTTTCTCGGAGAGCTTCCTGTAAAAATAACGAGGTTTTCTATAAAGCAAATAGCTTGTGCAGAAGCGCAATTAAAATCTTTTCTCCCCATTCAACCCCCCACCCCA
This sequence comes from Typopeltis vanoorti, assembly GCF_054136105.1. Taxonomy (NCBI): domain Eukaryota; kingdom Metazoa; phylum Arthropoda; class Arachnida; order Uropygi; family Thelyphonidae; genus Typopeltis; species Typopeltis vanoorti. The sequence goes on from NC_143574.1 coordinate 30,999,769, forward strand.
CGACTTTTTTTTTTTTTTTTTTAATTTTTTTAATTTTACTAGTTCGAAATAAATGTATTCACTTTAATTTCTTTAGTTTGTCGATATCTACAACCAACCGTAAGAGGGCGCACTGATCTCGTTTTGACTTATTGTTGCATTGCGCTAACAGTAAACATTTGTCGTATAACTTAATGACTTCAGACATTATTTGGGTCATTTATTATAAATTACAGTGTTCTATTAAATAACGGTATTTGCAATTTCCATCTAAAAGAAAATGTCTGTGATATATCTGAGTGGATATTACGTGCGGGATATTTATGGGAGCCAACTGAATGGCTTGTAAAACCATGAAAGATTTTTATCATTAAAAAATAAAACACTATTAAAATATCTCCGGTGATCATTGTTGTTGGCGTAGTTATGGTGCTGCCCTCTAGTGGTAGAGGTGGAATACAGACCTGCTGTAATATGGTGTTTTAAAATACGTGATTATTTAAACATATAATTAGCTTTAAGTACAGTATCGTGTTTGAACTACGATTTGTGATTTTGTGTTTCTTTTATCATAGATTTTAGTCATTTTTATTGGAAAAATTGTTCGAAATAATATTCATAAGTTCTGGACATTCTATTATTAACTTTTTTTTTTTTTTTTTTTGTTTTCGTGTATTAATTGATGTGTAAACAGCGCGTTTTGCGCCCACACTCCATATTATTTCTAGCAATAAAATTGTCTTGCTTGAATGTGGATTCTCTGAATGTTCTGTAACTTTTGATAATGAGAAACGTATTATTACACGTCACACGCGCTACGAAACGCCAGCAGCGATGCATCAACGATGAATCAAGGCAGCGGTTGTATACAAGAACGTAGACATTCTCAGTGTTAATTACCCTCAGTCAATTTAGTTACTTGTTTAAAGTTAGTTTTTGGTGCAAGTTTAAAAGGTCAGATAACTATGTATATATATTTGTCATTCTTACACGAAATGATAAAAAAAACTATCATATAGATTTGAATATGTTTGATAATTCTGTTTTTATTTAGGTGTTTGATGCCAGGATACGCTGTAATAGTGTTAGATTTTCCCTTTATAAAGTGTTCGCTTTACGTCTATTGTATTTATCGCTTAAAATTATAAATAGACTTTATATATATCCTTTTGAATTCAGAATTTGTACATCGATGCTTTTTTTTTAAAAAAAAAATATTTTTTACTGCTTTTGTTTTGTAAATCGGCGCCATTTTGAATTTTCATGGAAAAAATCCTCCAGATGCGAAATTGCCTATCGCTGACTCCATCCCTTAAATCAGCAACAAAATATCACTGATAAATATTGGGATAGCATCGAGGAATCTTCATGTTTCGGTGAATAATAAAAAATAACCGAAATCAAATGAATAAGAACCACTATTGTTCAAAGTGGAATATTTTTAATGGTGTCTCATTTTTATTTTTTTGGGGGGGGATTTTTTTTTAGCACTTATCTCCCCAGTCTATTGCAGAATGACATGAATGATTTTTATGATTTTGAAAATGTTAAGGAAATGTTATGTTTAATAACATTTTAGTCCTAGGTGTCTATGAGAACTTTTCAGAATTTGCCTTGTATAATTTGAAAAATTCATTTTTTTTTTTAAGAAAATTCTTTAACCTGGTAAGGGGAAGTGTCACCTATTTAGAATTAATTAAAAAGAAATCGAACATTTATAACAAAATCATACATAAATAATAACAGGAAGAGGTAGCAACAAATTAAAGGTCATTTACGTATTAATCTTTTCCGTAAATCAGCAGTTAGGTTGATCTGCATCGGCGAGTTGTTAACAATGACGGTCCCATAAGACAAGGGCTCACTTCGCATTTCAGTTTTATCCCACCAGACCTCTTCGTGTGGGGTCAAGGAAGAAATGTTACAGAATGTAAACCCTATCACTACCAAGATCGTTTATTGAACTCAAAGAATCATTTGAACTAGTCAATGTGGATTATGCCATGAATCCTGGCTGATATTTCTCGTGTTACTAGGGAGAGGCACATATGGAATCTTTGAAACATCTTGAATCAAAAAATCCATTATCGTAACCCCAATAATGTTCTAAAATAAAAACTATAACAAATGTTATGTCTTTAATTGTAATGTCCAAATATTTAAAGACACGGAGTAAACACGATAAGCACTACGAACACTACTACTGGCGCAAACTGCATATAAACAACAGTGGAACTGCGCGAAGGACAGTGCCGCATTACGCTAATAGCTCGTATCTCACTATGACGTGCATAGGCTTGCGCGCGTAGCAACATGACACTGTGGTAAACACAGTGCTGCTAGCGCCCTCTTAAGTGCTACAAGGTGGATTTTTATTATTTTTTATACAAAATAAGAGAATTGTATAGGATTTGATGATAAAATTAAATATTATAAGCAAATATAAATAAATTAATAAATATATTTATATATCGAGAAAAATTGGAGGTGCTGCAGTTCCGTAGTGCGTATGCACGAGCCGCCCTATATTTTTCGAAGTTAAAGAATAGACTTTGCTATTAAATAACAACTCTTTAAATTTATAAAGAAGCCACTAAAAAGATTGTATTTGTTTTTTTTTACAAAGAAACCCGATCTTTGCGAAAGTGCTTATCCAATCTATCTGATGTAATAAAATTTTTGCCGAAAAAAAAAAAATATATAAAAAATAAAAATAAAACACTTATTCAAATAATGGAAGCCCGGATGTAGCTTTCAAACACAATCCACTTGTGCAGCTGAAAGTAAAAACCATCCAAGTTAATTGTGTGTTTATGACAGCATGGGCGACCGTTAGTTTAAAACTCTATTCTCTTGCATGCAATGCTGTCGCTACACACGCTCCAGGGAGAACAGAGAGTGAGACTAGAAAACAAATCGATAGACGAAGCTTTCTTTTTAGAGAAAGAAGTTTATGCCTGTAGATAACAGAAAAATATCTCCACCTGAAATTCTATCAGTCTGTTTTGTTCGACCGATAGTGGATTATAAACTACATGGCTCTGATAACATCAACGGACTGTTATACAGAAGTAGGCTTAGCTACAGATACTGTAATAGTCAATAAATGTTAATTTTTTCCCTTCGAATGGCCTTTCAGTTGCTATAGCAACCGACCAGGGGGGGGGAAATAATGTAACTGATTATTTTGTCATATCGAGCTGCTAACATGAATTAGATAGACTCGCTTATAGAAATAGGATTTTAGAGAAATAAAAAAAAAAAAAAAGAACGAACTCTGATTTTTTTTTTTTTTAAATTGCTTTCAAAAGAGTTTATGATCTTAGTTTTTAGACAGATGAACATTTTTTTTTTAAGTAACATCAACCGATATGTCATGAAAGGGTAAAAAAAAAAATGCTACTATCAGTGCCACCTGGCGGTGATGGTTATCAACCACCTTTGACCTCTCGTTTTTGAAAAATGCTACTAGCAATATCACCCACCTAGTAGATAATGTATCGTTGCGCGCCCGTTGACATCAAAATTTAATCACTGGCTAAGTAATTTTTAACCTTCATTAATTTTTATGGCACCAACGTAACCTAAGAAAATACATGGCCACGCATTAGTTTCTACTCTGCCAACAAACCTGGGCAGTGTAACGTTAAAACATAATAAATTTTATTCCAAGCTGGTAATTTGTAAGGGGGGGGGGAGAATATATTTTTTATCGTAACAATGTGATCTATAAAAGCAGGAGCTCCATTGTAGAGATATAATCAGACAGCAGTCCAATCTGTCAGCGTGCATTAACTTTTATTGTTACGATAAAATCTGCCAATAATGTATTCTGTCAACGCGTAGACATTTTTTTTTTTTTTTTTTTTTTTTTTTTTATCCTCGCACCCATTATGATGTGCGAACAGTATAATCCGTCAATGGATAATGAGTGTTTTTTCACAGCGGACAATGTAATCTGTCAGAGAGCAGGCATGCTTACAAGCACACACGTTTAGGCAATGCGAGTAAAAGTGGGCTTCAGTGAATTTTTGGGTTTTGGAAGATGATGAAAGTCCTAGTAACGACTTATCGATGTTTTCCATGCTTACAGCACCTGTGAATTGAAGAGAGTGTTGTCTAAGAAGCTATTCAAGAACTCGATGCTCCTATCATCGTTTTTTTTTCTAAAGCCATTGGTGTCCACAACGTCTCTACCAGAATTCGAATATTAGCTTGGCTATATCTCCATTTATCAGCGGTATCAATGGTAAATATATACCAGGCAATCGGGCTTTGTGTATGTGTGTTATTCAGAGCCGCGTGCTTCTAGAAGCTGTGTGCATGTGGGAATGGCTACAGTGCATTGAAGATATTCTTGGAGAAAGAGAAAAAAAAAAAAAAATTCGAGTGTATCGAGCAATAGAAGTCCCGCGTACGGCACGCACGAGCGAACACGTATCCCCCCCCCTTACACACATATACACAGTGTTGTGGGTGGAAAATATTCTGCACACAACACTTTAATGATAGAAAAGATGACTAGGCAGCCTCCAAAGAACATAAATGGGTATTGCTTGCATTTTTTCGTGTTTGCTTACAAGCTAGTCTAAAGAGCAAATATGGGGGATTTTTTTTTTTAAAATAAAAGTTTTATTTATTTGGAAGATGATGTTTTTTACGGTGTTTTAAATAGTGGCTAATTATCTAGCAGATTTTTATGCTAGAAATGATAAATTCTACAGTTTTATAATATATTATTTTCAAGAATATTTCATGTTATCGATCATCTGCTCACGAATTTAATTTTAATCTAATTTTTAAATTTTAAAATAAATTTTATTTTAATATTAATAACTTAATTTGAAACGGAAGATTAGTATTTTAAAATTTTATATTCAAATTAAATTATTTCAATACATAAATGAATTAAAATAATAATTTTTTTTTTCAATTTCTATAAATTAATTTAAAACGAAGAATTTCATACATAAAATTAATGAAAATTGAAATCTTTAATAAATTTAAATTCTTTTTACGATTAAAAATTTCGAACGAAAATCAGTAAACTGTAGTGAATTTTTAGGATTTTTAACAGTAAAGGAAAAAATAGAAATAAAAAATTGTAAATCTTTAATTTAAAAATTTGAATCGAAATTTAATAATACATAATAAAATCTTAATGTGAATTATCTAATACGGAGACAAAAAATTATTGTCAATTATTTATTTAATAGGGGCAGAAAAAGTTAGCCATAAGCTAAGTTTTGAGCATTGTTGTTAGATATTGTAATTATCATTACATTGTTAAGCCTATTTTATTATGCTTATTGTTAACATTAGTATTATTGCTGATTACTAATACTAACATTATCCAATAATATTATTAGTATGCACTACTACTGAAATATAATGAATTGAATAAATTATAATAAATAATAGCAATTTGAAAATATTATTAATACAATTTATCCATCTGTAAACGATAAAGAGACTTGCAGAGAAAACAAATACTTCCAAGGTTGAAATCGAGTCTTGCAGCTCCCAGCGACGCGATCTTCTTAATCAAGATTGACAGAAGACATTCTGGGGGTGCTAACGAACGTATGGATTTAAATGACAACCATCTTGATTTTAAAATAGGTAATTATGTTTATTTCCTTATCATGCTAGTGGAAACACGAGAGCTGATTGATTAAAAAAACGAGCCTCTCTCTCTCCGCGCTCGCGCGCGCGCACACACACACACAGTGTTGCTAGGTGGATCTAAAATAAGCCGCAGGCAACATTGATTGACAGGAGGGTTGCTACCATCTTAACTTTAAGCTATTTCGTTTGGCTTCGGAGCCCATCTAAACCCGCTTTCATTAGCGAACAAGAAATATTACTTTATATTCCATTAATTAATTAAATTATGATTGGGAAACTACGCTGGCAATAAGAAATTGCCAATTGAAACACGATTCGGTGAGGAAATATTCTTCGCGTTTCTTGGCTGAGTGTTATTTATTCCAATGCTTCGCGCGCGAACAAACCACAACGTTAAGCCTAAACGAACGCATTACATTTTCTCAACACGAAAAGATCGATTTTCCCCCCTCTTTTCTAAACAGAATAACATTCACAGACTCCCTGAAAACCTCTTTCACAGGTTGGGGAATTAAATTGAGAAAATAATATGCTTTGCAGTCTGAGACGTAATCTCTTACATTAACTTTATATTAAGATTTAAGGGATGGTTGGATAAAAGTTCTTTTGAAATACTCCGTTTAATGTTCCTTAGTTGTTTTTTTTAATCTTTTTTTTATTAAGAAAGATATCTGTCTTATTTTGTTTTTTATTTGCTATTTTCTTTCTTTTTTTTCTTCATTTTTTTTATCCTCCCGTATTGCTATCTGTTATTAGCAATTTGGCTATTTTTTTATCGCATGTTCTTCAATTTTTTTATGTTTATGTAGCTATTATTATTAAATAAAGTTTAAGTCTATATTTTGATAATTCTTAAGAAAAAATATTATTTTTTCAATTTTTCAATCAAGACTTTGTTTCCCACGTAAACCTTTCATTTCAGTAACGATGTAAATTATACAAGAAACATAAAATATCATTTTCTGCCTTTCAATTTACTCCTCTGTTCTTTCAGGAGTGATGAATTTTTTTTTTTTTTTTTTTTTTTTTTTTCCAGCTCTTATCACTTTTCCTTGATCTGTTTTTTTTGCTTCACGAAGTCCATTATCACAGTACTTTTCGATTCCAGTTGCGAATTCGCATTGTTTGTTCGAATAGACGGTAATTTTGTTTCTTGGAATTCCTTAAAACACTTAATAATAGCTAATGGGCTTTTATAGGCAGTTTGCGAAGCGAACTGCCTTTGATTTTATATTTCTTAATAAAATATAAAAATATTTTATTAACAAACTCAAAATAAAAATATTATTTTGAGTTTGTGTGTTCTCTGCCAGAGACAATTTGATTGAGCCCCTCCCATCCATACACGGCGTCGATTACGTGTCTAGTTGCAAAATGTTTTTTTTTTCTTTCACTTTTTTGTTGTTTTATGATTATCTTTACGAAACAGGTAACATTATTAAAAAAAAACGAGATTTATCTTTATTTATGTATGATAATCAATACCTCAATGCAACCCCCCCCCGTCCACCGCTTGTTTACTCAACCTGTAGAATGAGAGTCCTTGGAAGCCAGTTCTTCCCGACCGCTGTGCTAATATAAACTATTACGTGTCTAAAATTGTCGCTGTTCTAATGTAATAGTGATGAAGGACATTTGAATCCAGTTTTTTTTTATATTTTTTTTTTATAAAATTGTACGTTAATTTTATACAGCAAAATGATCGCTGTTTTACAACATTAATTCAATGTTGTCCGGTCTCCATTAGATAAAAATTCTTCCGAATAAATAAAACTGGATTCAAAAGTCAATTTACGAATAAAAGCAGACAAAGATCAAAGATGAAATCCACAAACTACTGTAATTGTTGCATTTCATAACAATATCATTGTTATGAAATGTAATTCATAACACGGATTACATATCACTAGATGAAATCCACAACGTAATTTTTTTCCCACTTGCTTCACGTGAACAACATCTAATAAGGAAAACTACTATTATTGCTGTATATTTCATAACAATATCATTGTTGTAATTCACGAGATGAAATCCACAACGTAATTTTTTTCCCACTTGCTTCACGTGAACATCTAATAGGAAAACTACTATTATTGCTGTATATTTCATAACAGTATCATTGTTGGAATTCACGAGATGAAATCCAAACGTAATTTTTTTCCGCTAAGAAGGAAAACTATTATTATTGCTGTATATTTCATAACAATATCATTTGTAATTTACGAGATGAAATCCACGAGATGAAATTCACGAGATGAAATGCACAACGTAATTTTTTTCCCACTTGCTTCACGTGAACAACATCTAAGAAGGAAAACTATTATTGCTGTATATTTCATAACAATATCATTGTTGTAATTCACGAGATGAAATTCACGAGATGAAATCCACAACGTAATTTTTTTCCCACTTGCTTCACGTGAACAACATCTAATAGGAAAACTGCTATTATTGCTGTATATTTCATAACAATATCATTTTGTAATTCACGAGATGAAATCCACGAGATGAAATCCACAACGTAATTTTTTTCCGCTAAGAAGGAAAACTTATTATTGCTGTATATTTCATAACAATATCATTGTTGTAATTCACGAGATGAAATCCACAACGTAATTTTTTTTCCACTTGCTTCACGTGAACAACAGCTAATAAGGAAAACTACTATTATTGCTGTATATTTCATAACAATATCATTGTTGTAATTCACGAGACAATTTTTATTGTTTAAAAGCTGCAACGTGATGAATTGTTATTATTACAATCCTCCATCAAAATAACTACGTATCTCAATCTCAAAATAGAAAAAACAAAACAACAAAAAAAAAACTATTGAATTTTGCAAAGAACTTTTTCTCTCTACCATATGATTTATAGCGATATTAAGAAATCAAATATTTTATAAAGAACTGACAATATCGTACCAAATCTTACTTTTTTTCTTGCTCATCAAATAACAATCTTATATTTTATGAGATAAATTTGCCACAGGAAAAGTGGAAGTGCTGTTTCGCTCTGCAGAGTTTGACATTAAATGATAGAAGACAATAAAAATGTATCGCAGAACTGCTTCCTACGAAATAAAAATAAAAAAAAATCTCAACTATTAAAAATTTAATCAGTTTTTGAGTTTACCAATGTTCAGATAGGAATCGTCTGCCTTTCATATTTTATGAATTAATTCTATTCTCTCTATCACCTTTTTTTCCCCGTTCAAAACACGACGTTCTATAAACTTTAGCTAGAAACTCCCTTTCATGATAAATAGCAATCTAAAAAAAAAAAAAAAAAACTTTTATAAAATATCCACTACTTTTATGGTCGAGACGTTTTCTACGTCATCTAAGATAATGCAGTAAACTTGAACATATTTAACAGACTTCAGATAACTTGGAGTTATTTCTCTGGATATTGATATGCTTATTGCAGGCACAGATAAGAAAAATAAACATGAAACTAATCTCCGATGATAAAAGGGATGGTTTTGTGAATTCTAAATAACCCAAGCCTGCAAGCAATGGAGAAGCATTACGTGTAATGCTATTCATAAAAACCGAAGCCTGGCGAAAATACAGGTTAATAAATATTGCACCCTTTTCAATTTTAATAGCTAAACTCCGTATTTTATATGCAAAAAAATAACTGGAGGCAGCTCTTTGTACGGTATTTGTAAAGCGTAAACATTACTATCTTAAATATTAACGGAAAAAATCCATTTCTTGGAAAATTTTTCTGTTTTTTTTCTTGAAATAAAAATACAATCAAAGAGAAGCAAGTTCATGATATTGATTTCTCTTTGTAATCTCTTTCGTTCGCTGTGTGCCTGTAGAGAATGTGGATGATACATTTTTCACTCTTAACTGTGGATTTTTTTTTTTTTTTTTTAAAGAAAAGAGACAGTGATTAAGTGTTTTTTTTTTTCTTGGATACAAATAATAAGATAGATCGGACATCCTAGTTAAAAAATAGTTTAATTTTCCTGTCTATTAAGATTTTAATTTGAGAAAAATGGAAAGACAATTGATCGAAGAAATATCTATGACCGCATTCTTTCTTTATTTTTTTTTATTTTTAATTTGTTTTTCCTGTCTGGAAACAAAGACTTATGACGTTACTCCAAGAAAGGAAAACTAAGACGATATTTTGTCTCTATAGAATTCGCTGTTAAACAAATATACAGATAAAAAAAATATACTGTAATACTGCCTTACGAAAGATAAAAAACAACAAAAAAAAAAACACGAATATTAATATTTAATCTGTTTCCTAGTTTACCAATGAATTTCAGTTGGGAGTCGTCTGCTTTCTTTTTATTGGTTGATGTAACGATTCGCTTGCATTGTTGAAATTGCTTTATTCAATACCCTTTGATTTTCAAACAATAGAAGAACATTATTTATTTAATGTTTATTTTTATGTTTAAATCTGTTATTCAAATAATTATTAAGAAAACACGTTTACAAATCTATTTATTCTACAATTTCGTTTTATTCAACAATAATTATAGAAGTACATTACTTCTTGCTGTCAGACTACAATTTCTATAGTATTACGGCCACTGTAGTATTTTTTATTTTATTTTATGTTAAATATTCTCCAGAAAAATGCCGGTTAATTTATGAAAGCTATGAAAACTAAGTGACGCCATTAGCGGTTGTACACGAATATGTATTTCTTTATATGTCTACAGAGTTAGGTGCCCTTTACACAGTACACGTGGTGCTCAATAGATAAGATCGTTTTAAGTACTTAGCGACCCAAGAGACTCTAAAGAATGGGTATTAGCAAGGTGTAAGGCAAAGGAAGGAGTCATTATCCTGCGTTCCTTAATGGTAATACTCGGGAGATGATGAAAAGGAGAATTAACTTATCCGGATATGCAGTCTCCTCTCTTTGCTATTCCATTTTCGCATTTTAAGGCTATTTTAGAAGCAGAAAATGATGGTGTTCCCAGAATGACTTCAACTGGCGGGTTAAGAGTTCGAAATTAATTCTCTAAATAGAGTTGGATGAACAATTTCAGACGTGGCTAATACATCGCTATTAATGCAATGGAATTATAGCGAACATGGTAATGTCTCTTATCGTTCTACGGCTGCAAGCATCTAAGTTGCTTTCCTTGTAATCCATCAAGTGTGCTTTGCAGTGTCTTGCGCTGTAAACAGGGGACTATTCATCATATTTGTAATAGTGCGGTGTGTGGAGGGGGATATCGTGCAGGCAGTTTCCTTCCTGGAGACGACTCTACTTTAAATGTAGGTAAATGTATCATTGCATGGTAACATAAATTCGTAGAAATGTGGCTTCGTGTTCTAAGGACTTTTGTGGTAATGCATTAAAAATGTCCCTTAACCACAAGAAATATTTAAGAAGTGTACACTTTGATAGCTTAGCTGTGATAAGTTCGGGTATTAAACTTAGATGGAGATTCAATAATAAATCGTTTCCTTGGTTATTTATTTATTTTTTATAATAAGAGGATCAGGATCTTGATCGGGAATGAATAACTGAAGTACTTCTCCCGTTATTCATTTACAAACAGTGTTTGTAAATGAATTACAAAAATGTTTGTAATAAACTGTTACAAAATTTTCATACACTTACGGTTATTTTGATTTTTTTATGAACATTTTTAAAGGTTTGAAAATCAATAATCACTTTAATTTTTATGACAGCATGCAATTATTATATGCTGTCATAGAAATTAAAATTTTAAAAAAAATTAAATTAAAAAAATTAACGTAATCAATTTGATGGAACGTTACTCCTAAATGATGTAATCATTTATATATTGTTTTGATTATTGTTAACTTTTTTTCCATCAAGACACTTTAACGTCTATTTAGAATCATGTTGTGATCCTAGATCCACGTGGTCCGTTTGCTATTTTCTGCTTTCGAAGATTGGTTTTATGTTCGTGAGAATAAAAACGCAATTAGTATGGTTAGAGGATAATCAACTCCATAACTACAATTCGAGACCAAACTATTTTGGTCTGCTGAAAAAATAAAGTAAGAAAAAAAAAAACAGGAAAAAGAAAAGAAAACCGGAATAGAAAAAAAAGCTAAAAAAATAATGAAAAACAAAACTTGGAAAACCAGAAAGAGAAAGAAAAATGGAAAATAAAGAATGAAAGAAATGAAAAAGCTATAAAAAGAAAACAGAAAAAGAGAAAAAACTGAAAATAGAGAAAAGAGGAAATGGAATGGAAAAGAAAGAATGAAGGAAAATAAAAAAACTGGAAAAAGAAAATAAAAAAACTGAAAACAGGAAAAAGAAAACTTGAAAAAAAAGAAAACTTGAAAAAAAGTAGAAAACTGGAAAAAGAAAGAAAAAAGGAAAAAAAAACTGAAAACAGGGAAAAGAGGAAAGGAAAAAAAAGAAAACTGAAAAAAACTTGCAAAAAAGAAAGAAAATAAGTAGAAAACCGAAAAAAGAAAGAAAAACTGAAAAAAAAGAAAAAACTGGAAAAAAAGAATAAAGGAAAAGAAAAAAGCTGGAAACAGGAAAAATAAAACTGAAAAAAAAAAGAAAATTTGAAAAAAAGAAAGAAAATAAGTAGAAAACCAAAAATAGAAAGAAAAAAGAAAAAAACTGGAAAAAGAATAAAGGAAAAGAAAAAAACTGGAAAAAGAAAATAAAAAAACTGAAAACAGGAAAAAGAAAACTGAAAAGAGTAAAGAAAACTTGAAAAAAAGTAGAAATCCGGAAAAAGAAAGAAAAAACTGCAAAAGAAAGAACAAAAGAAAAGAAAAAAACTGAAAACAGGGAAAATAAGAAAAGAAAAAAACTGAAAACAGGGAAAATAAGAAAGGAAAAAAAAGAAAACTGAAAAAAATAAAAAAGAAAACTTGAAAGAAAATAAAGAAAATAAATAGAAAACCAAAAAAAGAAAGAAAAAACTGAAAAAAAAAGAATGAAGGAAAATAAAAAAACTGGAAAAAGAAAATAAAAAAACTGAAAACAGGAAAAAGAAAACTGAAAAAAAGTAAAAGAAATCTTGAAAAAAAGTAGAAAACCGGAAAAAGAAAGAAAAAAAGAAAAAAACTGGAAAAGAAAAAACGAAAGAAAAGAAAACTAAAAAAAGAAAAAGAAAACTGAAAAAAAGAAAAAGAAAACTTGAAAGAAAATAAGTGGAAAACCGAAAAAAGAAAGGAAAAAACTGGGAAAAAAGAATGAAGGAAAGGAAAAAACTGGGAAAAAAGAATGAAGGAAAGGAAAAAACTGGGAAAAAAGAATGAAGGAAAGGAAAAAACTGGAAAAAGAAAATAAGAAAAACTGAAAACATGAAAAAAATTGAATAAAAAAGAAAAAGAAAACTTGAAAAAAAGTAGAAAACTGGAAAAAGAAAGAAAAAAGAAAAAACTGGAAAAGAAAGAACGAAAGAAAAGAAAAAAACTGAAAACAGGGAAAAGAAGAAAGGAAAAAAGAAAACTGAAAAAAAAAAAGAAAACTTGAAAGAAAATAAGTGGAAAACCGAAAAAAGAAAGGAAAAAACTGGGAAAACAGAATGAAGGAAAGGAAAAAAACTGGAAAAAGAAAATAAAAAAAACTGAAAACAGGAAAAAGAAAATTGAAAAAAAAGAAAAAGAAAACTTGAAAAAAAGTAGAAAACCGGAAAAAGAAAGAAAAAAAGAAAAACTGGAAAAGAAAGAACGAAAGAAAAGAAAAAACTGAAAGCAGGGAAAAGAGGAAAGGAAAAAAAAGAAAACTGAAAAAAGAAAGGAAAAAACTGGGAAAAAAGAATGAAGGAAAGGAAAAAACTGGAAAAAGAAAATAAAAAAAACTGAAAACAGGAACAAGAGGAAAAAAATAAAAGAAAACGGAAAATAGGTCTAAAAACTTTCTCTGTTTTTTTTCTTATTGCGTAAATAGATCCAGAAGAGAAAAGTGCCGAAACTCACGAGGTAGTGCAGATGAAGGTGATTCATTTTTTCCACCACAGTTCCTTGTAGATCGCTTTCAAATCAGCCTCGTTGTCTAATCCGCAAAGTTTGTGTATCAGATCTTGTTCACTGTATAAATATTTTAATTTTACACATACATTTTATTACACGTCACTTTTTTTTTATTTTTTAGCGTAGATGGAAGCATTCGTTTTGGAGAAGGAAATACGGGGAATTTGAGGTCTGTAGAGACAGTATCCTTGTAAAAGGTACAGGGAATTAATTTATCGATTCCACTCTTTTGTTGCAACTTTCACTTCCTGTCGGGACCCGGATGTCAACTTCTCTTGCGATTTTATCAACTCTGTACACGTTACAAATAGACGAGGCTGATGAATCGGTGATGCAATCGTTAGCTGAGACAAACGACAAAAATGATAACATTAAGAAGATAGCGATTAAAAACTGCTGCCAACATCGCACAAGTATCGGATACAAAAATTATATTAATTAAATCCATTAATTAAACTCAGCAACCATAGATTCCTCAGTGGTCAGGTAAGTGGGATTTTTATTTCTATTGTTTCTGTAGCTCCTTTTTGTGGTCTTTCTCAACGCCTTCTCAGGGACATTAAGCTCATTTTAGCTGTCTTCACACCTGAGTAATGTGCTAACGATGGCTTCCTACGCTTTTTAAAGAGTAAGGCAACGATTGAAAATATTATTCGATATGTAAATATGAAAAAAAAAAAGAGAAAGGTAACATTTGCGATCAAGTGGCAGTTTCGTTGACTACGTATCCCAATGAAGGCTTCCATGAATTATTTTAATTAGCTAAGTACCGCTACTTAGTACGGGAATAATCTCTCCATATGCCATTTATTGTTTGAAGGCGGTCGAGTGTACAAATATTTACAATCCTGATCTTTTGAGTATACTGGGTTTACGATAAAAATTAAAAACAAAAGAGCAACTTAAAGTATGCGGTGTTTGTGTGATAATCTGAAGTTGCACAGGAGCACTTGTAATTATGAGAAAAAAATACTATTAGTGTGCGGTAGATGGCGTAGTGTGTAAACAAAGACTACAATGTGTATGGGTTGTGACGTTTCCTCCCATGGTGAGTCCTTGGACTCCATAGAGGTGTCACGCAATAATGATGATAATATGCCTTAATCCTGCGGTTCATTTTCAATAAATATAAATTTATTTTCACTTATAATTTTGAAATTATTGAACAAAGACAGAAAAGCAAACTAAACCAATACGCGGTCTCTCTCATATACAATTTATACCACCTACCTTTACATACCACGTGTTAAACCCAAACTAACTAAACAGTGTGGAATATCACTCGTAATATACGCATGCGCCAGCTTGTCATGACCTCCAAGCAGAACCGGCGCTAGGGTCTTTGTCGCCCGCATGCAATGTCTATCTAAGCGCCCCTGTAACGATCCGGGCGTGTGTGGTTCTTTTACGATAATAAACATTTAAATTATTTGAAATTTCTTAAATAAGTTTTGACAGAACAGCCACACGTGGGTTCGCTAAATGTAACGAACCCGAATTAAAAACCTGAATATTCAAAAAATTCTCAAATGTTAAAGCAAGTTCTGATAAAGCCACTTCACTTTAATCGTTGAATATAATGATACAGGGATTATAGCCTTCTCATCGACCCGAATCGCTAACAAAATTAAAATGAATTTTTAATTAAAGTTAAAATTTATTTGAACTAAAGTTTAAAAAATTCTTGCATTTTTTTACAAGTTACTAAATTCTTAGTTACTTGTAAAAAAATTTTAATAATTTTTATAAGTGGAACTCTCTTTTTGGAAAATAAAAGAAACTGAAGATAGATGAGAAAATAAGAAAAGAATTCAGAAATAATTAGAACATTTAATATAAGTATTCAAAAAATAACATCTTTACAGAATAACAGAAAATAAATTAAACTGCACAAATATACTTGAAATTTTTTTAATTAAAATTTTAGGGTTTTTGATTTCATATTCACAAAATTAGAAATAATGGTCTTAACGTCTAATTCCGCACATATATCATTTTCAATAGCTATTAATGGCAAACTAACAAGCTTTTTTGCGACATACTTGTTCTTAAGTAGGTTTTAATCAATTTCAACTTGGAAAAGGAACGTTCACCGCTCGCTACACTAACAGGAAAGGCTAATAGTATTCTTGAAGCAATTGAAAAGTTAGGGAAAGATAAATTATTGGACACAATAAAATTAAGAATATCGAAAGAGTTTTGAATATTTAAATTATCCTTCCGAGTTATTGCTATCCTTCCGGAAAGCACATAACTCGTCATATAGTTCTATTGTATTTACCTCTTTATTGTCGCAGTCCTTCAAGAGAATCTCTAAATCGTCACAATTTCTTCGTAAATCTTCGTTATTAATTTGTAGTAATCTACACAAGAAATTGAAATTATCATAATATGTTTTTAGTTGTTCAAACGTTTTATTAACGAACACATTGCAACGTCTAGAAGTGTATAAAACACATTCACTCTGAATTTATCTTCTGGCGATTGTGGCGTTTCGTCATGAAGCTCGTAGTCAAATTGTCGTGTCTTCTTTCGTCGTCGGACTTCCGTACCAGTTTTAAATTCTTGTTCTCTGTCCACCTCTTCACTCAGTTCTTTTGCCGTTTTTAGAACTTCTTTAAAATGTGTATCTGATCGATACTCTTGTAAGAATATTTTTAAGTTTTCGATAGATTCTAAAGCAACAAATGTTTTGTACGAAAATTCGTCTCTGCGCATAAAACCGTTCACCGTTTCACTTTAGATAGACTTCAGCAGACACAACATTCTTTAGGCAAACATTTAGCCTGCTCTCGCTGCAAAATTGTAAACAGCCGGCTGATCAAAGAGGCGGCAATATACAATTTTTTAAAAATTTTTATTCGGTGTATCCGGCCTTATTTATTTTAATATTGATCATTCTAAGAACTCTTTGTTTTTATGATAAAAATTTTGTTTCTTAAAATTAAACTTATGAACTGTTCCCTGACGGCAGCGCCCCCTTTGTACCAGCGCCCGCATGCTCTGCATGCCAGCTTCCGCCGGCCCTGTCTCTAAGCTATACACTGGATATGTGAAGAATATTTATATAAACAATTTGCATGTATCTGTCCGATCAGCTGCGACCTCTGCAGGGTTAATATTGCAGAATATAGAATAATTCGTGAAAATAATATTATTTTGACGTTTATGTTAATTTAAAATTATTATAATAAAGAAAGCTTGTTTTTCATATTCCAATTTTGAAAATTATAGACTGTAGGGAAAAAAAATTATATATATATATATATATACTGACCTGATTTTAAGAATTCCCAAGGGGAATCTCCCTCGCCTAACTTCAATGGGCATGTTGGGAGCAAACACGTGACCATACCTTCACTGGAGGAGTGAAGTTCTTGCACACAGGTCATCGAGTTCTGAACACACACTAAAATGCACAAAATATCCGCGATGAAAATATCAAAATGATGAGAAAACATAAAATTAGTTCCATATATTTAGCTCTGAATATCAGTAGGCCTAAGTTCAATTCTCGTCATGACAGGAGGAAGCTTTATATGGACTTTTTTCAATCGAAGGTGAGTTAGCCGATCTCATACGGAGGTAGCAGGGTTTTTTCCCTCCCGGAAACTCGGGTTTTTCGTCCGGCATACAGTCAAATCGACCCTTCAGAACACACGCAATTTACAGACAAAAAATACTAACTGTGGTGTGGGCAATAGATGGCGCTGATGTAGTTGATTGGTAGTAAAGGATCGGTGTAGTGGCGGAGACAGAGAGTTGTGCAGTAGATGTCCTCCCGCGATGAGTCTTCGAACTCCTTGGAGGTGTTAAATAATAATAATAATAACAATAATAATAATAATAAATCAGGAAAACAATCTTCAATTTTCGTATTCTTAAGAAAAAATTAAAACTGAGTCCCTCTCCTTTTATGGCCTGAACGCAGAACGTTTGAAATATATTTTTTTTTATTTTGTTTTAACGTTTCCATTATTAACTAATAAATATATAATTTATTTATTTATTATATTATTTATAATTTATATTCCGATTCCTGTTATTATGTTTAAGTATTGAAGCACTCTTAACATTCCCTTCTCCAAAACACGGAAGTATTTATTGAATTTATTTCAATTTGTAGTTTTAAAAATGAATTCTGTTCTAGAAAAATCAAATTAACAAAAAAGAAAAGAAAAAAAAACTGAAAATCAGAGGATCACGTGTTCCAGATAGAAGGTAATAAACATCGATTTTCATTGCACTGAAATATAAATTTAAAAATAATCTTGAAATACTTTTATTTGTTGCATTGTGTCAGCGATGATTCATTAAAATGACTGGTAACCTCTTTTGGGTGAAAATATGTCGCATCTGACAAATATTTCCATTTTTTGGCACTAGCGAATACACCCATCTTTCCTTTTATACAAGGGAATAACTAAAGGGAAACGTAAGGGGGGAGAAGACTTTTCGATCGTCCTATTCCCCCCCCCCGTAGTGTACTTAACAAAAGGGACTGGCTAAACTACAGTTTTTCTGATAACCTGAGTCAGCATTTTGTTATTGATCGTTCAGAGTGTCTGCTGTGTCTTCTTACGTACCATTTGTCCAGTTTACATAAGCGATCAATCCATTTTATTGGTCTTTGAGACAGTCAATCTACCTTGCAGTGTACCAATTCAGAAACATCTGTTTTCAAGTATTCTCAGTCATACATGGGTGAATAGCAGAAAATTGGGTTTCGCTTGTATTCAACTGCTCACCAAGAAAATATGGAGACTCAGCTATCTCAGCAGCCGAAGGGACCGGTCGCTTGCTATTCTATAGGTAAATATTGAAAATCAAGTATTCACAGACTTTCTCTACCTGCACACACACACACACACACACACACACACACACACACACACACACACACACACACACACACACACACACACACACACACACCCCCACACACACACCGTTCAATCAGAAACGACTATGCGGGGCAAATCTGTATTAGCTTCCTCCCCATTCTACTGCAGCTCTTTCATCTCTATTTGGAGAGAAAGAATAAAATAAAATTGAATATGGTAGTAACATGTCATGAAATGCATGGCGTGTTTATTTTTTATATTATTTCTTCATCGATGTTTCGAATTGCAGATTGTTGTCTATTCACATAAACTGTATACATTTTTTTAGATTAAAAAATGCAGACTATTTATTTATTTTTTTCCATTCAAAATAGCAATGCGACATCAAATTTAAGTTGCAGGTTTTAAATTTACGTTAATTACGTTTCTCGATATATAAATATATTTATTAATTTATTTATATTTGCTTGCAATATTTAATTTTATCATCAACAATCCCATACAATTTTCTTATTTTGTATTTAAAATAATAAAAATCCATCTTGTAGCACTTAGGAGGGCGCTAGCAGCAATGTGTTTACCATAACGTCATTTTGCTACGCGCGCAAGCATATGCACGTCATAATGAGATGCGAGCTATTAGCGTAATAGCTCGCATTTGTTATAGTAATTTTTAAGTAATTTTCAATTATACTAAACTGTATAATTTTATCGATAATAAACAATATTTTTTCACGTTTAATTTTTTTTTAATTTTTGCCATAATTTTGATATTTTATCCAAACACGTATACACTGTACTTACAGTGTGTATGTATATTTCGAAAGTTGCAGCGCCCCCACGATTTCAAGCCACGAGCCGCCACTGGTAAAATTCAATAACTGTCCCATAAAGTTCAATGAATTTTAATTCCGTGCTAGTCTTCTTTAAAAATTGACTACATACTGTAGATAATATCTTTAAAATCACTGATTGATTGTTATTATGCTAGCAAAGAATTCCAAAAGGTAAATAATATTTTAAATGTGTTTAGAACTCAGGTAGTGAAAACTTATATCAGTATATCCAGCTATACTTAATTTCGACCGACTTCAAATTTCATTATTATTATTATTATGTGACATCTACAAGGAGTCCAAGTACTCCTCTTGGGAGGACGGTCTACTCCACCACACACAACAGCATCTAACACCTACCTAAGAGTATTTTTTACCAATGATATTTTTGTCTAAATCGCGTGGCCTTGTTAGCCGATTTGAATGTATATCGAGAAAAAAAAAAAAAAAAAAAAACGTGTTTCCAGGAGGGAAAAACCCCTGCTATAAGAATCTTATTTTTCCGTGGGAAGAACAATTAGCATACTTCCTGCAAATTAATGAAAATCAATTTAGAAATGATCGCATTTATTCAGTTGGTTTTATCATTATTTTGGTTTCTTAATTTTTTATGTCTTTCTCACTCATGGTTTTTTTTTTTTAAGAATTATGTTTTCTATTTTATGTATTTTTGGTATTTATTTTTTTACTATTATTTTACTGACGCATTTCCCACACAACACATGTAGTTCCTAGTGTTTACACGGGTATAGTATTGCCATGATTTGCAATTAACCTTTGAATTCATTGAGTTGAGATCAATGGCGGCCGATCAAATTTTTAAGTGGGGATGCTGCATATACAAAAAAAAAAAAAAAAAAAAAATACACCTTTTATCCCTAATCAGTAACCAATTTATTAATAAATAAATTTACATATTAAAAAATTGCTTTATTCAAAATATTTCACCATCACCACGAACAAACATCAATAATAAAGTTACTCGTATTAAATTCATTTTATTGGTTCGTACTCAAGTTATGCCGGGACCCTGACTTATGGTTTTTAGAATCCTTACAATCTTTTAGCAGTCATCATCGATTTCAGTTTGAAATTGGACCAAGCACGTAACCTAGCAGCGAAAAAGAGGATGATGTTAACTCAAGGATCTGAGATAGTGGTATGGCCAGCACGTCAAGATAACACGATACTAAAAACGTTGCAGCATCATATTTTTAGATGGATGTAGCCTGTGAAATAAGCATTCTCTTCCCCTTATCTCTGAGTGGGGTCTCGTTTCGATGACTCCACTGATCGAAGAGTTGGATTCGAAATACAAGAGATAATCACAGATTGAAGACTGAAGATCTGAGAGCTTTGAGGGAAAATAGGGAAGTGAACACTTGGTATCAATAACAGAAGCGCATGTTTAAAATGAAGATGCTGATCTTGACGTTGTTAATATTACTGAAATGTATAAGAAGTACAATTGAATTTAAGATGGTATGGTCACTTCAAGCAAAATTGGAGACGAAACATATCACTCAAATATATTGAAGAAAATGATCTGAGAAAACCATGATGTAGATAGTTGATGCAGCTAAGAACGTATCAGTTCATTTATAAGAAACTTACAAGCCAGAAATCCATTAATTAAAAAAACAAAACAAAAACTTGGATGGTAGAAAAGAGAAGATCAAAATTCACTCCTCCAAATTCACTCCAACACATTTTTGATGGGACATTCTTCGTCGAAATAAAACACGAGATAACTGTGATATCTTCATTGTGTGTTATGTTCCATCGACTCCTGGCGACTCCACGAACATACTCAGATCTGTCCCTGGCCATATCTTTCAAATTTTCTAAGCGAACTCCAGTTGCTTCTTTAACTCCATCCACCCATCTAATTCTTGGTCTTCCTCTTCTCCTACTTCCATCAACGTTAGCAAGCATCATCATCTTCTCCAGACTGTCATTTGCTTTCATAATATGTCCGAAGTATGGCAATTTTTGCTCGATGATCATAGCTTCGAGGGAGCATCTGGATTTATTCTCTCTATCACTGATTTATTGGTTTGCTTTGCAGTCCGTGGTATTCTTAGTAAGCGTCTCCAAACCCATAATTCAAACGCATCTATCTTCCTTCTTTCACTCTTTCTGAAGGTCCAACTTTTACATCCATACAGCACCACAGGGAACGCCATTGCTTTCACGATTCTGATTTTTGTTGTGAGGCTAATATCTTTATCTTTAAAGATCTTGCTTAAATTTGTCGTTGCTTTCTTTCTGAGTAATAATCTCCTTCGAACTTCTTCGGGTACAAAAACTATCTTTAAGAATTCTGGCTCCTAGGAACACAAAATTGTTAACCTTCCATTTTCTCCGCATCTACTTCAAAATCATTAAGTTCACATGTTGCCATAACTTTTATCTTTTTGGGGGTTAAGTTTAAGACCATATTTAGCACTTTCTTTAACTTTCATAATAAGTTCCTTCAAATCTTCTTTGTATTCTGCTAGCAAGATGGTATCGTCTTCATACCTCAAATTATTAATGTTTTTTCCACCAATTTTAATTCCAACTGAAGACTCCTCCAGCCCTGCCATTCTTAAGATGTATTCGCTGTACAAGTTAAACAGGTACGGAGCTAAAATACATCCTTGCCGCACCCCTTTACCTATTGTGAAATACTCAGTGTCTCCAAGATCTGTTCGAACAGCAGCTTCTTGTTCATAATAAAGATTCCTCAGAAGGATAATGAAATGCTCTGGGACTCCCATTGTTCTTAACACATTCCACAGTTTCCCATGATCTACAGAGTCAAAAGCCCTGCTGTAGTCAAGGAAACAAAGGTAGCCATTCTTGTGATACTTCATTACCCGTATGAAATTGATAGTATTGACTCATTTATGGTTTCGCTTTTTCATTTTAGTCAGCTGTAAAGCGTTACTAAATAAAAAATACAG
Organism: Typopeltis vanoorti; assembly: GCF_054136105.1. Taxonomy (NCBI): domain Eukaryota; kingdom Metazoa; phylum Arthropoda; class Arachnida; order Uropygi; family Thelyphonidae; genus Typopeltis; species Typopeltis vanoorti. The sequence goes on from NC_143574.1 coordinate 31,021,962, forward strand.
TCATATTTTATATCGCAATCCTAAATAAGTACGACATATTTTATATCTATTTCACATATCATACTTGGTTACGTTTACAATATTTCATGTTGAACGTAATCGGAAGTCAATAGGAAAAAAGTCAGGAAACTGGAGTAGGTGAGAATTATTATTATTATTATTAATACGCGATACCCATCATAGAAATCACTTCACACCCTATCGTCCATAACAGTATTTCTTAAACTTTTTAAGACTTCGGCATCTTACATGGGAAATATTTCTTCGCCATGAAATCCCTATGAAAATTTTCATTCCGATTAAAAATGATCGGAAAAGACATTATGACAATGTCTGTATGCTCTGGGGTAAACCTGTACATTTTTTCGCAACCCTAAGGTTCCACGGAACACAGTTTAAGAAACATCAGTCTAAATTATTTAATTCACCATTTACCATAATACAGAGCGGCCATAAAATAACTTTCCCTCTTTGGAGGCATCTGTAGCTAAAACCAATGAACGGAATGAGACCAAATTTTATATTTAGACTTTCGAAGGCATGGGGAGATGATTTCCGCGAAATAAAGATTTAGTACCAAAAGTCGCCGATAGGGGGAATTTTGGTGCTGGCGGAGCCGAAAGCTGTCAAATATTTGCAGTAAACGCAGGTTAAAAAGGATTATGCGAATTTCACTGTGCGTACGTGACAGCAGCGCCAACAATGCCACTTAAAAAGGGATTGGGAACGTTCAGGCAGTTATTCGAATGATTGACGAATCGGACATCACTCCATGTGACTTTTGGCTGTGGGGTATTTGAAATCCGTTGTGTATGTTGGTGGTGTTCCCAACTTGCATGTCTTGAAAGAGAACATAAAACGAGTTGTTATGAACATTCAATCCGACTCCTTACGCTCAGCTGTAGAGCATGTCGCACACCGGATGCAATTTGTTGTACACAAGAAAGGTCAGCACATTGAAAATCGTGTATTTGGTCCAGGGGACCCTGATCCTAATGAATAAAACATTATTTCCTGTGAGTTCAATCACTACATTCATTTCTGCGTCTCTCGCAAGTTGTTGTTTTAGTTGAATTATTATTATTATTATTAGCATTGTGACACGCCACATATCCAGCTGGAATAAGTGACTCGGCTGTCGCTTACCGCTTGTTTTCGGCTCCGCCAGCGCCAAAATTTCCCCTATCGGCGATTTTTGGTACTAAATCTTTTTTTTTTCGCGGAATCGTCTACCCATGCCTTCAAAAGTCTCAATTTCCCCTATCGGCGACTTTTGGTACTAAATCTTTTTTTCGCGGAAATCGACTCCATATGCCTTCAAAAGTCTCAACATAAAATTTAGTCTCATTCCGTTTATTGGTTTTAGCCACAGATGCCTTCAAAGAGGGAAAGTTATTTTATTCCACCCTGTACGTTATCCGTTACACATGTACTTTCCACTAATAGTATTTACGGCTGTTAATTGCGTGTATTCTCTGGCAGATCTGCCTGTATGCAGGCTGAAAAAATCCCTGTTATCTCCGCATGAGCTTTTAATATAACGTTTCCAAGTTCGTTATATTCAAAATATATATAAAAAATTAATAGAACGAATTTAGGTCCTTGTAGGGCATAATAAAAATGCAAATATAGAGAAGTATGTTCGTGCACTTGACTTTGATATGATGTCCGTCTCTTGTTACACTGAGCACAAAGCAATTCGTGTACTTTGTGGCTGAAGGGTAGTTATGCTATGTGACTCATATGTGGACTCTGCTCACGAATTCCCTGTAGATCGCTTCCTTAAATTTCACAAGGTAGCCATTCCATGAATTATTCACAACACTTAACAAGCACGACTTTCTTGAGTATGAATAAATGCGCTTGTTTAAATTTTAATGAGATTATGCGCGACTTTGTCCTCAAATACCCATTCACTAAACATTTAAAATGATTCCGCCGATGTGACTCCAGCGAACAACCGACCCATTTTAAGATTTAATGGAAAATATCCAACGTCTTGAAGAGATTAAGGAATTTAAAGTAAGTAAGAGTACAGATCCGAATAAATTTTGTTAGGTGATTAGCAGTTTCTGTAAATTTGTATTTTGAATTGTTTATATATAAATGCATCAACGAATAGTCGCAATATAAATATAGAATTACATTGGTTATATTTGAATATTTACGAGAATTATATACATAGTATAATGAGTTTTTTTCCTTGTAAGCATTGGTTGCATTTTTTTTTTTATTTCATTTGATTTTTTTTTTTAATGAGTCGAGATTGTTTTCGTTAAGAACAATTCCATGGTTGGACACGTGCCAAGTTGCTAGTTCATATTCTGTGTTTGATTTAATTGATCATGTAAGGAGACCATTATATTGATCAAATGATTCATTAGATGAAGCAATAATGTATTGACCCTTTCTTTTGGGCAGTTTGCCAAACTTCGTATAGTATTGCATTTTTTTTTTTTTTTTTTTACTTGGATGATTATGTCTGGCTGCCAAGTTTTACTGGCAGACAGTGAGGACACAGATGATACTTGACACAGGCAGGACGTGGGCAATAACGCATATGAAAAAAACAATTAGGTTTACGACTTCTTTACACACACACACACACACACACACACACACACACACACACACACACACACACACACACACACACACACACACACACACACACACACACACACACACACACACACACACACACACACACACCGAAAAAACAAACAAACATTTTTTGATCTTAAATTTTGTCCAAGAAACTCTTGCTACTAATTCTTATTATAGGCCTGATTGTAACGTATTATACTTTGACGTTATTCAGGGTCCAATTAAAGTCTTATTGGTTCCCTTGGGTTTATGGATGGCAATGACGACTGTTTTTTTTTTTTTTTTTTTTTTTAATTAGATTGCAGGTAACCCTCGTATAACGCGGATGTTAGGTTCCATAGAAATGCCGCGCTATGTGAATCGCGTTATGCGAGACTCCGATCACATCGAAAAAGTAGGTTTATGTTCCTAAATAGTTTTTTTTTAAATTATATAAACAACAGTGACCATTGGCGCACCCAGAGAGGGAACAACGGGCCCTGCCCCCCCCTCCAAATGAAAAAGGAAAAAAGACTAGAAACATTTAAAAAAAATTTTCCTTATTAAAATTCATTTTTTTATGTTGTGTCGTGTCTTCTATTTCTATACCACTTATGAATTAGGGGTAACATAAGGTGGGAATACCCTCTGACTCTCGGTAATCACGGTCTTCGTTCGCCTTGCGTTCACAGCGAACGCAAGGCTAACGAAGTAGTGCTCGGCCTCCTCCAAGATTAAATCCTGGGTGCGCCACTAACAGTGACATATCCAACAAAAAATATTTTTATTTAATCTTAATATTTTTATTAAGATTAAATAAAAATATATGTATTTTTCTCATTGTTCATGTAAGTTAAGAAAACATGAACTATGAGAAAAATACATAGTATAAAAGTATAAAAATATGAATTGTACGTAAACTTGATTGCACATCATACATAAATGTTTTAGGCAAAATAAAATAAAGTGCATATTTTACTCGTCATCACTCTCTTCAAAACTAACATTTCGTAGATGGTCTTTATTTACGAGTGGCCCGGACGTCGTCATCACTTGATATCGCTTGGATATCATTTGTATAATTCTCATTGCATACTTCGGCTGGTTTAGTTATCAAGAAGTCCGTAATAAGACCTTGCTTACCACTATGCTGCACTTTTTTATTAAGTTCATAATATGGAGCTAAACAAATACTATAAAAATTACTCACTAGAAAATATAAAGTGCTCATCTTGAGATGAACACACTTAGGATTTTTAATGCACTTTTCTGGAAGAAAACGAAGACAATTTTTAACAAAAAAAAACTTTGTACGGTAAAGAATGGACGTGCATGGGTGCTTAAAGGGTATTTCCCCTAATATAAATTCGCTACTTACAACTACGTGCGCGATGCGGGCAGACGCAAATTTAATAAAGATAAAATTTGATTTTTAAGTCGCGCGATTAAAAAAACCAAAACCAAACAAAAAAAAACAAAAACAAACAAGACTTTTGTATAAGTCTTGATTTTTTTTCAGACGCGGACTTTTGTATAAGTCCGCGTTGAGCGAGGGTTACTACAATTTGTAGATCGCGTTATATCGAAACCGCGTTGTGCAAGTATCGCGTTAATCGAGGATTACCTGTATAGGGTATTCCGAGACTCTATTTACATTTAATCAAAAATAAAACAGCCTCTAAACAGTAGAAAACTAAAATTTACATAATTTGTAGCATTTTAATAAGGCAAGGATTACTATTGGACGTTAATGTTGACAGTATTTCTAGAATTTCAACTAGTGATCGCCGATTTACAATGCAGTTCGATCGTAGAATAAATTCCAAAATGTTCACACTTCTTCCTTTTTATAAAATCGGTTTATGTGGAGATGAGTTTCCACCATTTTTAGTAACCATGCTCGACGCATGACAAGCCTTTTCGGAAGCACATCTTTGTGAGCACAAGACTGTCAAGAATAAATCAAGAAAGCAACTCGACGATGAAAGATTGGCGAGTTGCTACTTCTTAAATAAAATACTCCTAGATAGCGAGAACTTGGCGAACAAATAACCATCTCTAGCGTCTTACTGACAAGCTTCTGCCGTCAGATTAGAAGTTAAACCCGAAGGAATACGATCATTAATCCAGTTTCTTGTTATTCATATTTAGTTTTCGAGGAAACATAAAATGTATTCAGAAGAATGTCTTACAGCTTGGGCAAGGTTTGAGTTTTTTTTTTTTTTAAATAGCTTCCTATTTCACGCAACCCTCGTGTTTTAAACCCCCTCCATGAAAACTCAATGCAGTCTGCTAGGATAAACACATTTGTCGCCACAGCTGTAAGAGGTAGACGGTCTTACTGTTACTAGAAATATTTTCTCGAAGTTTTAAAGTCACCGGAATAATATTCTTTTTTTAACATTCAGTTTTAAAGACAATAAATGTACTTTTTATATTTTTATTTTTCAATTTTAAAGCTGTTCTTTTTTAATAAATGTCATACATTCTAAGAATTGTTCCTTAAGCTCTTGGGTTCCCTAAATTTCCGATCTTGGAATGTTTAATTCATTAAAAATGGGAAGTTAACAACCTGTCTTTTAAGTGTTTAAAAAAAAGTCATCTAACATATTTTTATTCCCAAAACAGACTACATGGAGCTCTTTTAATTCTAGTACTTTTTTGAAAATCGATACTCAGCCTTTTTCCTGCTGTTATCCATCATTAGTAGCTGAGCTCATAACTACTTACGATTTCAAGGTATTAGGACAACAGTACGGCAGACAATTACCACCATCTTGTGATCCTAAACCTAACACTTGTATGTTTGTCTAACAGTGACTTCAACGGGTGATTTTTTAAAGCTGCGGATAAATACGATTTCAAGGTATTAGGACAACAGTACGGCAGATGATTACCACCATCTTGTGATCCTAAACCTAACACTTGTATGTTTGTCTAACAGTGACTTCAACGGGTGATTTTTTAAAGATGCGGATAAGTAAAAATCCGTATTTTTAAAAATAAAATAAATTTATAAATTATAAATAAAATAAATAAAAGCCCAAAAAGAAAGTTCTGGTTGGCTAGATTCGGACCTCTTTCTTCTTACGTTATGACATTATTAAGGCTGTATACGGCCTTTGTAAATAGTATATAATATAAATGTGTATTTTCATAATTTAACTCTCATCTGATTAACGTCGACTAGCAGACGTTAATCAGATCTTCGATCTGTCCAAAGGTTCATTAACTTTTTATAAAGAGAAAACAAACTTGTTTAATAAATAAGCTTCTATTTGTGTCTCTGTAATTAAAGTTTAGTGCACTTTTATAATCTATATTTTATTAAATTTCTGACAGATTATAATACAATTTAGATTCAAATAAGGTATTCTCATTATTTTGTTTGTTCGATTCAAACGTAGTGAATGCCATTTATGATCTAGACTGCGTTAACTAGTTTTTTTCATCTATGTAATGATACTTGCAAATATGACCGCCAGGGGCTTGCAACAAACAAAGTAGTTGATGTAGGATATTCAAGTGCCTATGTCAACAGTGTCACGCTTATCACATAAATAGATAATCGTAGTTAATGTCGTTTGTAAACATATAGTAAAGAGTAGCATTTACTTTTCTAAAAAAAAAAAAAAAAGAAATTATTTTTGTTAAATACAAACAACTACTTATGAAATTTTTCGTCTCACAGCATTGTTAATTAGGTTTCTATGAAGTTATGTTGCTTGGGCGTGACAGGTCATATAGATAAGTTCTAATAAAAGCTAGAAACGAAAAGTAACGAACAAACATCTAATAAACAATTTAAATTCACCTCCAAGAACAGGAGAGAAGGTATAGAAGAAATAGTAATGGAAGAATTAGAAAAATAATTAAAAAAAACTCAAGAAATAGAAAAAACCCCAGACCTGTATGGAATATGCGTTGAACTCTTTAAATATGCAGATAATAACTTAAAAGAAAACCCACTTAAACTCTTCAGTAATATCTGGAAATATCAAAAGATCCTAAAAGGATGGGAAACTGGAGCAGTAATAAATATTCACAAAAAAGGTTGCAAGGACAGATGTGGAAATTACAGAGGCATTACCCTCTTAACGGCATCTAAACTATATGCAAACATCTTAAAGAACAGGCTGATTATACATACAGAAAATTATTTAGAAGAAGAACTGTGTGGTTTTAGAAGAGGGAGAGGATGCACAGATGCCTCTTTCACAATACAACAGATCCTAGAAAAGAATTTAATCTCTCACTTTTCTTCTATTTATTGACCACGAAAAGGCGTATGATAACTTGAATAGAAATCTACTCTGGAAAATATTACAAGATGATAAAATACCTCCTCAATTAATGCAATAGAAAGTCTATACAGAGAAACAAAACTTGGCATCAAATTTGCAGATGGAACATTATCGGAACCTATAACTATAAATAAAGGAGTAAGACAAAGCTGTGGCTTATCCCCAATCCTATTCGATATTTATATAAACAGAATCTTAAAAGAATGGAAAACAATTGTCCAAGATGGAATTGAACTAACAAATAATAAACAGCTAGATACAGTACTTTATGCAGATGATCAAGTACTAATTTAGGTTTCAATTAGTACTGTTTTTTCCAAGGTCATCGCAGAGACGTAGAGGGGGGGGGGCGTCGAAAATATATATGCCAATAAATGAGATGAAAGCTTACGATTTGGATTGTGGGATCGGATGTGCCTAAGATAAGGCCGAATTATTTTCGGCAATACTAGTCGAGGTTTTAAAATAAAAACACCATCATTCTGGAGTTTCATGGACGACGCAAATTTGACAACGTAAATGTATCTGAAAAACTATTGTTATATAAGGGAAATATCGATAAATTGAAACAGCTCTGAACAATTAAAATAACTTTAGCCCAGGTTGTGTTAGCCAAGCTGATTAGGATTGGTTGAAGAAATATTAATTACCTTTTTTTTTTCCGGTTTTTTTGGCGTTTTAAATGATAAAGAATATAATTCTTCTCTTTTGCTATAAGTCTGCCAATTTGAATAATAATGTCTTTATTGCTTGACGGAATTTAATTAAATTATTGGCTATAGTTAGAATCACTGTTTAAACTTCTCACGTTAATGGATTTTATTGGCAATTGTTTGTTTCAAAATAATCTGTTTCCAAAATTTAGCATCAACAAGTAGTGTGAAGTAACTATCTTCATCACTGACTGCTTTTAGTACAAGAATCATTAGGGCCAAAACTTGTCTGTGTTCAGTATTAATGTTGTCCCGTAACTATTATATGATCCAATGATCCTCCTGACATTATTATGGTTAAGGTAACATTAATTAAATAGTAAAACATTTAAAATTAAACTGGAAACGATAAAGCTATAGTAAAACGAAGACATGACTATAGCTTTAGTTTTCAATGTAATCAAAAATTAATTAGTCATCTTTTATGAGGTTGGTGTACTGATGTTGGACACTTGTGTCGAAGTAAATATATGTGAAATAGTAATTTCTCATGTTTAGTAATAAAAAAAAATATGAAAAATAAAATAAATTGCTCTAACTGATTTTAAGGTATATTAGTGAATGAGTTGTAAGATCGGTATTGTGTGTGTGTGTCATTGGTTGATTATCCCTGAGAGTTGGTTTTGTAGTTTTAAATTGTAAATAAAGTCTAAATCTGTTGTACAATAACTAATGTTATATGTCGAGTGGAGGTACAAAGGTGTCAGAGCCAAAAGGCTTCATTTGGGCGATGTAAAATTGCATAGATAGAGTGAGTATTAAATCCAGCATTATTTCAAAGCCTAATGTTCGTAGAAACTATGAAAGATTCGTAAGTTGACGTGAAATGCGGAGGATTGTATTCTTGTAAGCTCTCAGGTCAACTTACGAAACTTTCAAAGTTTCTACAAACATTCAGCCTTGAAATAATGTTGGATTTAATATCCACTCTGTCTATATTGTGTTTCGGAAGTTTTAAAAACATTATCACAATAAAACGAAAAAAAAAATCGTAATGAATAAGCCAATATAATAAAATATTACTTCATTGATACTCAGGGGCAGCTCGTGCATAGGCACTACAGAACTGCAACACCCCCAATTTTTCTCGATATATAAATATATTTATTAATTTATTTGTATTTGCTTTATATTTAATTTTATCATTAACAATCCTATACAATTGTCTTATTTTATATAAAAAATAATAAAAATCCATCTTGTAGCACTTAGGAGGGCGCTAGCAGCACTGTATTTACCAAACGTCATATTGCTACGCGCGCAAGAATATGCACGTCATAGTGAGATGCGAGCTATTAGTGTAATGCGGCACTGTCCGTCGCGCACCGCTGTTGTTTATATGCAGTTTGTGCCAGTAGTAGAGTGTTGGTAGTGTTTATCGTGTTTACTCCGTATCTTTAAATATTTGGACACTACAATTAAAAACATAACTTTTTTTATAGTAATTTTGAATTATACTAAACTGTATAATTTTAGCGATAATAAACAACTTTCGAAATATACATACACACTGTACTTACAGTGTGTATGTATATTTCGAAAGTTGCAGCGCCCCCACGATTTCAAGGCAATGAATAAAATGAATGAATAATAATTTTTAACACTTTATTTTCACAAATAAATTGCAATTTCCAATTACAATTATTCATTTTTTCAATCATAATGAACTTATTAATTCTTCTTTTGGAGGATTTACAATAAAATACCGGCTAAACATCTTAATATACTTTTCAAAACGCTTTCACTGAATAATCTTCCTCATAATTTCTCCCGATTCTAGCAATCTTCGGCCTGATAAGAGTATTTAGTGCTATTTCAACACTTATTTGTTTCTGATTACAAAACTAACCATTCTTCCTTAACAGATGAGCAAAGTCTTCGAAAGATAATTTTCTAAAACTATTGTGAGTACATATAGTATCGAGGGTGGAGTATTTGGCACCTATCTGCAACAGCCACTTAAACACATAATTAAAGAATTACCGGAGACAAAAAAATCGAACCGGTTTTTCTTTCTTTACTGAATTTTTTTTTTAAAATTAAATGTATTTGTTTTAGTTTTCTCAAGAATTTTTAGATTTTAAACTTAATTAAAAAAAATATTTTTTTAAATTATTATTTTTTAATTTTAAAGATTATCTCATCGAATTAATAATTGGACAACATTTACTATCGTTAGGCGATACTGTTAGACAGGGAAAGTAACTGGGTTCAGGAAAATCACACACACACACACACACACACACACACACACACACACACACACACACACACACACACACACACACACACACACACACACACACACACACACACAAATCATCCCTAGAGTCAACTGTGAGGGTTTGCTGAGAAGTTGTTATAATCAACGTACAGGAGCGAATTCTCCATGCTTGCTGCGCAAGCTCATTAATTGAAAAAGAAGTAATATTTATTTGTTAATAAATGCACGCATTTATAAGCATTCCATTTAGGCTTTTATTTTTGTAGACAGAAGATGTTTTAAGCTTGCGCGGCAATAATTGAGCTTTGCGTTGTGTATCGACGGCCGATGCTTGCTCATCTATTCAAAGCTACCTTGGCTTGCTCGGTTGTAAGAGCTTCCAGGTCCTCGCAGCAGCATTGTGATTTCATGCGCGCGCATAGCCATTTCCGCTCCCTTCACTTCGTCTTAAACACAGTCCATACGCAGTCAAAGTAGCTCTAGCCAGTGAGCTTCAGTCAATCTTTACAAGTGTGCGTGTTGCTTGGGAAAATTAAGTTACAACCAACTTTTTATGACGATGTTATTGACCAGTTCATAAAGAAGAACCGTAGGGTAGAATTTGTATTCAAGTAGCTAAATTGAAAAAGATAGAATATCATTTGTAAAATAAATGTTGTATTTGTATGTTTAAATGTACATAAATTTCTAAATATACAGTTTTAAATGGTCAGTAATTCATTATTCTGCTAATCAGACTTCAATCACACATCTGACTCCCTGAATGATAACATGAGCAAGCGTAAATTTCAAGACCAGCATTTGCCCGTGGTAACGTACACATTATTCTAACATATTCCCCACGAAGTGTTATACACTTGTTGCAACGCTTCTGCATCATCTGCAATCCTCTGAGAAAACAGTATTTCCTTGTTGCATAAGCCAGCCATTTTTGTTCTAGGTGTTTATCAGAACTTTTTAGCTTCCCATCTCGTATATCTGCAGCTCGCGCCCCAATTTTTCTCGATATATAAATATATTAATTAATTAATTTATATTTGCTTGTAATATTTAATTTTATCATCAACAATCCTATACAATTCTCTTATTTTGTATAAAAAATAATAAAAATCCATCTTGTCCCACTTAGGAGGGCGCTAGCAGCATTGTGTTTACCACAGTGTAGTATTGCTACGTGCGCAAGCATATGCACGTCATAGTGAGATGCGAGCTATTGTTCACTGTTGTTTATATGCAGTTTGTGCCAGTAGGAGTGTTCGTAGTGCTTATCGTGTTTACTCCGTCTCTTTAAATATTTGGACATTACAATTAAAGACATAACATTTGTTATAGTAATTTTAAAGTAATTTTGAATTATACTAAACTGCATAATTTTATCGATAATAAACTATATTTTTTCACGTTTAATTTTTTTTAAATTTTTACCATAATTTCGATATTTTATCCAAACACGTATAAAAGACGGCAAAGTTGCGGCACCCCCACGATTTCAAGTCACGAGCCGCCACTGTCCATGATGAAAATAATTTTAGAAAAAGGAATTTGAAAGGGTTCAAGTATTCTTACAGTAAATTCTAAGATTTGGATAAGTTTCAGTTGAAGTCTTTTTAATTTCTTCCCTATTCCATATGACTAATTGATTGCCATTATATTTTTTGTACTTACTAAATATTAACTTTAGTAAAAATTCCGATGTTACAACACATTTCTTTCTAAATAGTTGAAGTAGCTAAAATGAATGTTTCAAACTGAATCACGTAACATTAATTTATCACGTGGTTCACTAAACAGGTCGTCTGCTTTCATGTCTTAGTACTGTATGGCCACGTGGAGCGCATGAATTATCGGCGCTTGCAAACAACAGCAATGACGTTATATCAATAAAGTGGCAATACAAGATTTAATTGGGTTGAGATATAGTATAACAGAAGCAATTCAGATTGGCCTGAAAATACGGTAATCTTACCACAAACATGTAGATGATTAGTTAGGCAGGTATTTAGGTGATTTCGTTATTAGCTCGGATGGCAAATGAATCGCTTTCAATTGTACATTCACTTGTGTGAAATCTTTTGCAAAATATCTCCTGTAAACGACGCCGTTGTGTGACGTATTTGTCCTCTGGACGAGCGAAGACTGTGGCTTCTATTACAGAAGAGATGAGTAACCTTTTATTATTTCATGTTTCCTATTATTTGTCTGCTTGTGTTATTTTTTTTCTTCATATTTGAATTCGCATACTTTTTGTTTGTTTGCTTCTTGATATTCCATTGTGTAATATTATGTTCGTTGATATTAGAGGCAACTGCAAAATGCCACCTGCCGGTACCACTATCCATAATAGGTATCAATATTCAGAAAATTTATAAATTCAGATATGCATGCGAGCTGTCAATGAAAAAAAAAAAAAAAAAAAAATCAAGTTATATATATAAACGATAAGAAATAAAATTCAATGACAGAAACGTGCTGTAATCCCCCCCCCCCCAAAAAAATAATAAATAAATAAGCCATATTCATTGTCTAGCGAAAATTTACTACATAGATATATGTACTGTATGTGTACATAATACAAACAATTATACTGAAAAAAATTAAATAATATATATATATATATATATATATATATATATATATATATCTTAGTTCGTCTCTTAGTTCCAAATATTCTAAATAAATTCATCCATCCAATTCTCGTCCGTCCAAGATGGGTCGAGTCCCCTAATTAGGAATCTTAAAGCAATTAATGTAACTGGCTTGCCATTCCTCTGCTACATCCCAAAAGAACTATGCTTATAGATTTGTGTGTTCACGGGGCCAGTTCGGCTGTTTTGAGGGATGGAAAACCGGAGTTTCCGGGAGAAAATCCTTCACCGAAAACAGCTGATAATGGTTCCTGATGTCATAGAACGGGATTTCAACCCGCATCTTTCCAATCAAAGGGCTCACCTATACCAACTGAGCTGAGGAGGTTCATTTTGTCTCCTTTATCTCATTATTGTTTTGTATTTTGTCTATATTTGCATTTTGTTTTTATTTGGTTTTACTGTATGGTGCCTGTGTAGTTCTGTAGTTCAGTTAAGTAGAGCTGTTCTCACTAAAAAAAAAAAAAAAAGAAAAAAAAAAAAGAAAACCACTTGAATTTTTAACTTATTAGGTAAAAAGATAAAACTTAGATCGTTTGGACATGATCTAACGCAATGTTTCCCAAACTTTTTCTTCGACGGAACACTTCACAAATCCTGAAATTTTCACGGAACACCTTGGTTATTTTGTAACGTATTAATTAATAATTAATTGTTAATTTAGCTGATTTATTATTATTAATAAATAGTTGATTATTAATTAATAATTTAATTAAAGATCAATTAAACATAAACATCATTAAATAAATTTGTGCTGATTTTCATTGACATGTCCCATTCTGATTACCAAAAATTTATAATATTATTATAAGTATTTACGAGTGAATGCAGACTTTTTCTCTTGTGTGCTGGTAGTTTTCCCTTCCTTTTGTACATCCTGGAGATCGCTTTGTTGACTGGTGGTGGATGAGTCACTATCTGTTGCGTCACAAACACCTTCAATAAGAGATTTCTTAATACCAAAATTGAACAAAGTGCCTTGTCTCTTATTCATATTAGAATTTAAATCTGTATTTCTATTACTTTTAAAAATATGACGGCACTCTGGTTTCAGAACAAGCACTTACACGCTGCAATACGAACTGGCGAAGAAAGTATTCAGTATTAATAGATATTAGAACCGGATACAGACCACCTTGATCTTCAATTTCAGTGGAAAAATTTTCTTTATACTTCCTTGCTGATTGGTCACTAACATTTGCAACACAAACGTTATTTCTGTCAGTTTTGAGAACAGAGGATACGCCACCCATTGTTGTAATCGGCTTGCATGCAATTTTTATGATCGCTCATAAACAGAAGTACAGTATTCTCTTTCCCGATTGTTGAAAGATTTCGATGTGTGAAAATTAACGATAATTCATGAATATTTCCATGTTTAAAAATATGCCGCTTGGTCACCAGCATTTGCTACATAGATGTCATTTCCTTCAGTTTTGAGAACAGAGAATACGCAGCCCATTGTTATAATCAGTTTGCAGGCAATTTTTATGACCGGTCATAAACAGCGGGATTCCCTTTTCCAAATGTTGAAAGGTTTCGATGTACGAAAATTAACGATACACAGATGTTATTAGGCGTTCTGGGTCTGAGCTTTTCGACATATTCACGAATATTACTCTCCTCAGAATATTTCTACTATAAAATATTTATTCATGAAAAATGCTTAGAAAACTAAAATGACAAATTCCAGGAGAACTTCTCGCGGAACACAGTTTGGGAAACCCTGATCTACCGAATGGAGAAAGACGTATAAGAAGACCTAAACGGACGTTTAGGTCTTCTTATACGTCTTTTTAGGTCTTCTTATACATCGGAGCATTTAGAGAGGGCGCAAAGTCATAACTATATAGATGCAGCTCTTCACGATAATGCAAAGTTTCCTACAACCTAGCAGAGTTATGGAACAAACACCAATGTCTCTTTCTATAGGATAATGCACCATCTTATACTGAAGGTGCTACGAGGCATGAGGAAAATCTTGGGAAAATCTAACAAAATAGTCCTGCACAAACTTTCACAAAATCTCTACCTCTATTCATTAAAGGATACCTAAAAGGATGAAAAGTGTAAATGTGATAGGGGCTAAAGGAACGCCTTAACTGTATTGAGGTGTATAAAATTTCTCTGAAACATGCTGTTAGAAAACTTATTTTAACGTGTAAAGGATTTAAAGTTAGAACAAGATTAACTTAGAACGAATGAAGATGAAAATGGTCTGAAAGAGTAAGGAGTGAGGAGACAAATGTACAAATGTTAAAGAAAGCAACTAAAAAGTATGGTAGGTACAAACTTGAAAACAAAAAACAAACAAACCAAAAAAAAAACATGTCAATATACGAAAATTTCGATATTACTTTTAGGTTGTATCAAGATATTCGTGTTTTATCTTAAGATCTACCGAGACAATCTTCGATTAGAGAAGGGCTAAGAAACGACTTGTGAGCGGTAGGCACATGAATAAAAAAAAAGAGGATGAGAACGAAGAATTAATGATACGAATGGGTAAAAGCACTATGATTTTTAGTCCATATACTCACAATCTGTCCTCGTAAGCTAAATTCCACAATCCCGAATCTTTGTAACTTTTCTTTGCACCCTTTCCACAGCTTCTTTATCCCCTTGAAACCCAGGAAACGAAATCTGTGCACAGTAGTCTTATCAAGGCCTTATGAAGAGACAGAAGGACTTCCTTATCATGTCAAGGTTCAATTCAACGTCACAATTATCCTTTGAGTCGTATTTAGAATTTTTGCTATGTGACTCTTGAATTTCAAATTCTTATCCACCATTACGCCAAGATCCATAACCTCATCAGTTTCTTTTAGCATAATCGGCAAATATAATATACTGTTTGATTTGTCATCACGCTAAAGTGCATAACTTTACACTTACTAACATTACTAACTGATAGCAATTTCCGTTTGCCCAAATTTCCAGCCTATTCAAACCATTCCCTAAATGCTGTATACCTGTAGCATCCCTGGCTACCTTTGTACCATCGGTAAAGAATTGCACATCGAACACATTGCACACGTAGTTCAGTCTGCAACGACGATGACGTTATTAAAATTGTATGACGTTATTCTTATTGCTTTATGAAGGAATGTGATTTGCAAAGTTTAACATTAGCAAGTAGAGAGTCGATATGTTGCGGCACCCTTGGTGTGAAGAATTTCACCATTTTTACAAAGTTAGCGAACACTCTACACGTACACACTGTAAGTACAGTGTATACGTGTTTGGATAAAATATCAAAATTATGGTAAAAATTTAAAAAAAAAATTAAACGTGAAGAAAATCGGCCGTCGAACCCACACTATTTTCAGACATTAAATATATTGTGTTAGGATTAGGGACTACCAGATGGCGGCACTTACTATTCGCCTTCTTCACTGAGTGCCGATTAATTAGTGATAGCCTGGGGTTAGCTATCTATGATTGGCTACCAGTGGAGATTGAACTCTCCACTCAGTCTCCAAAGAGTTATATAGGGCTAAAAAAACGGCCTCGCATACTCCCTATACCTGAACAAAAAGGCGTCAGCTGATTATTATTTTATTTTATTTTTATAAAATAGAAAATAAAATTATAATAATCCCATGTCCTAACTTAAATAGATAGTCGTCATCGCCTCGCCATTCTTTGTCTGTCTCAAGTCACAGAAATTTTAACATGCAACTGTAGGGTGATTATATCTTTTATTTTTAACGGAATCCCTCCGTTTTTCTTGTGCATATTCGATTATCACAATAAAACGAATAAAGTCCTGTTATGATATTTTAAAGTTTTTTTATTTATTTTTTATTAGCGTACCGTTTGTAGTATACAGTCGTGCGAACAATTTTTTTTTCTTCACTTTCTTTAAACACATTTACTTAATATTGTATATGTACAATTATATTATTATTATTATTACATCTGAGTACTTCCATGGAGTCAGTAGACTGATCACAGGCGGTCCACTACATCAACAGCCCCCATCAATACCTGTACAATGATCTGTCATATTTTACTTCGAACCCATTCACCGACAAAGCATTCACAGCTAACTCTGGCAATCCATTCCACTTATTCAGAACTCCAAGCAAAAATATTAGTCCTCACGCCCTTACGAACCACATTTTTATTTCGTTTCCATCAATGATCCCCTAGTTTTTTTTCCACATTATTCATGTACTGAAATATTTTCTCCACATTAATCCTATAAACTCTCTTAAGAAACTTATATCCCTCTTCTCTTATCCATCTAGTAACCAACCTTTCAACCCATAAATCTTCAGTCTCTTTTCATATGCATATATGCAAAATCCCACGATCTGCCACCATCTTGATGACTCAACTCCGAATCCGTTCCACCACTTCCTCATCTTCACGAACCATGCAACCAGATCCAAGCGGAAGAATCCAGATGAGGCCTTATCAAAGCCTTATAAACAAGAATAATAACCGACTTATCTCTGCTTGGCAGGGTTTTCTTCAATAACTAAGTAATCCTCTGCACTGTTTTAGGCACTTTGAAATGTGTCCTCTGAACCTCCTCTCCCCAAATCTCTAGTATCATCAATTTCCTAGTTCCATCCATATGTTACATAGCTGGTAATCGTTTTACTCCAAATGCATAACTTGCATTTAGCCACATTAAATTGACATCCATTCACCTTGCTCATACTGCCAGTTTATTTAAATCATCCTGTAAGATGTCAACATCGTCTCTTACTATACCTAATTTTGCATTATCTGCAAACAACTGTATTGCCATTATAATTGTAATAATGATTCATTTGTATATATCCGCGAACTATACCAACATCTTTGATACAAAGTATGACTTATTGATTAAATATAATTCTATGGTATTAAAAGTGATCTTAATCCATTAGATCACATTTTGGGAAAACTATATTTGGGCGTTAGCCATATCAGTGCATCAAAAAATAGAGTATGAGTTGGTGTTGTTTCAGGAGCGTGCCAAAATCCCTCGCTTATGTCATCATAAACTGATTATATGCCTAGAATGGCAAAACGGTGATCAGAACTAGAGGACTACACCTTGTGAGATTTGTGGGACTCACTTTTCTCTAATCTAGTGCTTTCCAGTACTAATTTCAGCATTTTAATCCATATTCTTTGTAATATGTTAGTCTCTGTTAATTTTAGCATTTTATTCTATCTTCTCTTTAATACGTTTGGTTCAATGATCTTTCAAAACCAAGTCACTGTGCTACATATACACCTATTTTTCTATAATATGGTAATTCAGTCTACAGTGACTGTCAAGGCTTATATTCAAAGGTCAATTTGGTTGTTTTGGGAATGAAAAAATTGAAAAAAAAACTGAGTTTCTGAGAATCACATGCAAATGAGACCAGATATACAACCTTCATTCGAATTCTTATAAAAGTTAGAACTGGATTCGAATTCTGGTGACAAAGGTATCATTGCTGCTGACTGAGCAATGGAGACTTTTTGTTTTAACATACTACATATGTGTGTGTGTGTGTGTGTGTGCGCGCGCGCGCGCATATATTTGCTTTTTTGTATGCTCTCTGAAATATTTTGCATTTCATTCTTCATTTATTATTTTTTCACTTGAAATTAATATTTCGTTTTATAAGGATCGAACCTAAAATGGAATATTATATCATTTTCATTTCAAACGCGCCGTTTTGAAATAAATAAAATAAATCCCCTAATGCCTTTTATTCATCAAAGGAAGTAAGCGACGCCATTGAGCTGCAACTAACTTTTTGAAGACAAGTGGACAGCCAGCTGTCTTTTAGCCAATCATTAACAGACAACATGTATCAGTGATTTTAGTTGGCAATAGGGTAGGAAAGTATGGCAGACAACTACTGTCATCTCGTTGTCCGTAACCGTAAAATATATCATTGTCTGGCATAGAATGATTTCTCCAAGCCAATCAGCTATCTCAAAGCGTTGATTATTTTCTTTTATTTATTTAATCACTCCTACACACAGTGGTGCACTCAGGATTTAATCTTGGGTAGGGCCGAGTTGAGTTGACGATTTGAGAATACACCCTACGCATTGCATACGACCTATGACTGAGCATCTGCAGTGATCACCAATACATGAAACCCGTGATCTCCTCTGGCCCAGCTCGGGCAAACGAAGTACCACTTGGTCCTCCTGAGCACTACTTCGTTCGCCTGAGGCCGTGATTTCCGAGAGCTATAGGGTATTCCCATCTTATGTGCCCGCTAATTGATAAGTAGTATAGAAATAGAAGACACGACACAACCTAAATAAAAAAATGAATTTTAATTAGGAAAAGATTTTTGGAAAATTTTCTAATGTTTTTTCCCTTTTTCTTTTTTTTTTGGGGGGGGAGGGAGAGACAGGACCCCTTCCCCCTAGTGCGCCACTGCCTACACACGAGAAGTTTCGGAACTTATAACAAATCGAAGCCGTTTTAATTTCTATCCTGGTGATGGATGGAAATTATGTATTGTTGTCTGCTATGATTAGCGAAGTTATATTATATATGATATCGCTAATCGAGGCATTCCAAGTCGAAGTATGTTTAAAGCGTTTTCTAGAAATTACCAGAGAACGGAACATTTTATATCGTTTATATTCCACTTGAACATGTATTTCGAACAGTGGTCACTGAACGAGAAAACAGCGCAATAACTATTTTAAGTAGTAAAAGCTTTTCACCATAGCATGTAGATCATTATACGAAGAAGGCTTTATCCACAACATGCAGCGTATTCATCACCTCGAATCCGGGGATTATGTAACTGCTGGCAATTTGTAAATTTCTCAATGCGAATTGTTTATCGTCAATGGACATTGATTCTCGAAGTATCTATGGGATATTGCTTAACTGTCAATCTGTGGGGCATCCTGTACGATAATTTCATTAGTTCGTTTATTTTCGAAGGCCTTGTAGGTAATATTTATTGAAATAATTTTGTAAACTTGTAATTTCAAATTGCAAGCCAAGTCTTGAATAAACACTTGAATATGCAGAAGAGCGATTTTGGTGAAAAATACAGATGACAGCGTGATACTAGATCATTTGGTGTTGTCTGAAAGAAACATTAATTATCCAGTCCCACTGGAGTTTAAAGAATTTGGCGACGGTGGCGACTCAGGCATATACCTGGATTCATTTACCATGTTTTTTTTTTTCTTCTTTCCCCCGAAACTTTATTATTATTATTATTATTATTATTATTATTATTATTATTTACATTTATTATTATATTATTAATATAATAATAAATTAATTAATATAATAATAAATAATAAATAATAAATAAATAATAATATAATTATTATTATTTACATATATTATTATATTATTAAATATTATATTAAATATTATTATAAATATTTACACAATTACAACAATTGTTTTTAGTGACATTCCAGCTTGTAATTTTTACAAAATTCAGCACGTAGTGTTGCATATGTGATTAATTTTCTACATTGCATTTCAATTAAAATTTTGATAATAATACTTTTTTGCATCTATATTTACGTGTTCTTCTAATATTGACAATGAAGATTGCACGGAATTTTTTAATAATGGATAATAATAATAATATGATAAAGTCGCATATAAATTTAAAGTTTAACAGTTTATTGGCATCACGTATACAAATTATACATATTATACTATTCAACTTGTATAATTATAAATATTTCACAATACAATTCAATGCACAGTACAATATTACAAAATAAAATTTAAGTATTACTATCATATTCTGTTGGCTTACCAGTTATAATAATGCACATGTTGATATTTTAATTCCTAATTGAATGAACCAATTTGTAAATCAATACCTTAATTGGTTATGATATATGAGTTCTAATGATCTCTTTTACTATACGTTTAAAGTAATTGTTAACATTGTTTAATCCCATAAGGTAGTTTCTCAATCTTTTTCTGAATACATATTCTGAGGTTGTGGATTTAATTTTATTCGGAAGTTTATTATAGCTACTCGTCGCAATGTACTCGAAAGATTTATGAAAAATTTCTTTGTTAGTCTTAGGTAATTCCAGCGTGTTTCGACCGCAGCGCAATCTATAGTCTATATTATATACCAAGAAACTGTCACCGTTCATTTTTACGTATAATAGACAACCATAGGTATAGTTTCTGAAATATGAACGATATACAGATCATTGGTGTGTGCGAGGTCGGTAGTAGTTATGGCTCTAATTATTCTGTTTTGTATTCTTATTAATGGAAGCAGACATTTTTTGCGTTTTACGCATTATGTATAAAATAACAATTTCTCTATTTTCATCGTACAGAGTATTTACAATTAATGCGTATTACACTTGATTCGCTGTACATTATACTGCACGCAGTTTAAAGCACATTATTTCTTTTCAATATTTTTTTTTCTTTGGATACAAATTCATATAATTTTTTTTAAATATCTGTATTATTATTATTATTATTATTATTATTATTATTATTATTATACACCGTAATGACTGTTTTGTTACGTAATTTGTTGTCTTTGATTATGAGGATTACGTGTAGATGAATGAGGCGGATTAATCCCACCTACTTCGAAGCTTTGGTTAGCTTTTATGAAGAGAGTGGGATTAGCCTTCACTATTTATGCTGTGTTTACTGTTTATGGGTGGGATGTAGGCATTGGATGCTGGTGATTTGTTCCAGAGTTCGTGTTTTAATGTTCTGTAGTTATCGATGTGTTTTAAATTACTTG
Organism: Typopeltis vanoorti; assembly: GCF_054136105.1. Classification (NCBI taxonomy): domain Eukaryota; kingdom Metazoa; phylum Arthropoda; class Arachnida; order Uropygi; family Thelyphonidae; genus Typopeltis; species Typopeltis vanoorti. The sequence continues at coordinate 31,043,157 of NC_143574.1, forward strand.
GTAGGTTGTTGAGTAGTGTGGGTATCTGATGTGATCTCACCAAAGAACCATATAAGTTGTTGAAGGGTGTAGGGATGTAGAGAGTTGTTGTAGGTCGTGTTATACGATATGTGTATAATTTTTTTTAAAATTAATAATAATAATTTATTACATATGATATATACATTACATACATTTGTTTACATATGATACATACATGTATTCTGATAATTAATAATAATAATAATAATTTTTTTTCTCAATAATAATTATGATAATTTATAACATATGATACATACATTACATACTTTTCATTACATATAATATAACATTATATACATCTGATTACATATAATACATATTTTTTATCTTATTTTATTTATTTATATTTTTATCTTGGATGAGATGTTATTTCTCAGCTTTCATCCTCGAAGCTTACTTGTTAGCTTATCTGAGGATGACACCAGTTATTATTTATTATTATTATTCCTGAAACCTCGAAGGAGTCCGAAGACTCATCGCGGGAGGACACCTACAACTGTCGCAACCACTAAACCGAACCTTTACTACGAATCATCTCCATCAACGCCATCTACCGCCCACCTCCACCACCACAGCTAGTTCTTTTTGTCTGTAAATTGCGTGTGTTCTGAATTTATTGGTTTCTTTGCTGTGTTGGGAAGCTATGAAATCAAATCTGTGTTTAATAAGCTTGATTTCCTCTGCACCCGTCGATTGAGAAATTCGCGCGCGCACACACACACAAACTTGGAATGTATTGATGCGTCGCTGAACTGGAAGCCTGACCGAATATATTCTGTTTCATTGAGTTTGTATGGTATTTTGGGTGCGTGTTTCTTGTTCATAGTATAATAATAATAATAATAATAATAATAATAATAATAATAATAATAATAATAATAATAATAATAAATTGATCGATATTCATTTCTAAGGAAATTTTTAAAATATTAAAATATGGTTTCTTAGAAGAACCTTACAAAGGTTCTTCTAAGAAACCTTACGTTTGTAAACTTCTTCCTGTCTTAAATGGGATTAAAAAGCAGTTTTTTTTAACCACTGGCTATCAGACTTAACGACAAATCTCTACAGAATGTCTGCAGTATTTCTTATTTTCTCTCAAATTGTAGTATTATTTTAAGTTACTAGATGGCGGTATACTACACTACAGGCTGTTTCTGTCACTATACTCTAACAATTTTTTTAAAAAAAGAAGAGAAAACTGAAAGCGGGTGTACACACTAGCAGAATGTGTGTTTGTGTTGGATGACTAGAATGGGAGGGCAGGGAAGCACGTGTCATTATCTCTTGAGACTTGGTCAGTACGTTTAAGTGGAACTGTGTTAATGTGCAGAGCTGAATCATGATAAACAGGTATGCGAATTAGCGTGTTCTATATAAAATATGATGAAAAGTAGTTTATGTACCATCATATGTCAAAATTTATTTGGATTTTTTAATTTCCTTCTATTTCTTATTTCCATTTGTTCTCATTCAAACTGTTATTAAGTTGCAAGACTAATATTTGTTCTATAGGAGTGTTCATCGTTATCATCAGTGATAATTATCTTAATTCTAAATCCAGGTATGCCTAAGATAATACTAATTTAATATTTGGCTTAAAATGTGTTACAAGTGTGCGAACATAGGCCAGATGCCTTTAGAGTTCAGAAGCTTACATGGATTTGTTAAAGGGCGACTTTGTTTTAGTAACCAGGTCGCATTTTACAATGCCGTTATAAGAATAGTTGATGAAGGAAATGCACATACTGTGATTTTTCTGTTATTGCAAAAGCATTTGATAATTTGCCACGTTTAGGTATGATTTCTGTAACGCTCAGTACCGCTGTGTGGGCCCTTACTGTTAATTTTATGTTATTGATATTGTGAAAGGATTGTAAGGGAATATGCAATAAATTATATAAATATGCATAAATATAAATATAAATAAATATAAATATAAATTATGCAAATAAAGTAATGTACTGATTCTTCAGGAGGATTCCTGTAGGTTTTAAATTTAGGAACTCAAAGAGGGAAGAGATTTGTGCTCAGTTGATGGAATTGCATTGTTGGTTAATTGAAATTAATTTTCAATACTTACAGACCCTTAAGTCCTATGACATACCCAAATTGACTTTTGTGACCATAATTTTATCTTAAATATATAATTTTGTGTGTAAATGGTATGTGTTCTTCTTATTGTTTTGCTTATTTGTGAAATGAAAGCTCTTCTGCCTCTGTATGAGATTAGCTCACTCACCTTTTGTTGAAAAGCCCTGGTAAAAGTTTTACATGGAATTTGAACTCAGATTTTTCAACTGGAGGACTTTGGCAAAACCTGCTGAGCTATGGAGGCTGGTGATATATGTGCAGAAGTGAGGATAGTATTTTATGCAAATAAATGGAGGAAATGTAAGCTGCAGAGTTTAATAGTTACAAAGAACGGCATGTTTAGGTAGATTTTCCAAAGGACAAGACCAATTCTGGAAGTTACACAAGGGAGTTGGAATTTTTTTTTAATCATCAACATACTCATCCTCTCATGCAATACAGTTGCATGAGAAGATGATGAGTATGCTGATGGTTAGTGATTTTAAGGTGTAGTATGACCAACTTTGTGAAACAAGAGCTGACATCTGATGAGTTTCTTACAGTTCATGTGATGATGATGTTATATCCAGGGGCGAATGCTGGTCTTTAAATTCACACTTGCTCTTGTTATCATTCAGGGAGTGAGAGGTGTGATTGAAGTCTGATTAGCGGAATAATGAATTACTGACCATTTAAAACTGTATATTTAGAAATTTATGTACATTTAATCATACAAATACAACATTTATTTTACAAATAATATTCTATCTTTTTCAATTTAGCTACTTTAATGCAAATTCTACCCTACAGTTCTTTATGAACTGGTCAATAACATCGTCATAAAAAGTTGGTTGTAACTTAATTTTCCCAAGCAACACGCACACTTGTAAAGGCTGGCTGAAGCTCACTGGCTAGAGCTACATTGACTGCGTATGGCCTGTGTTTAAACAACAGTGTGAAATGACCATGCATGCGCATGAAATCACAGTGCTGCAGCGAGGATCTGGAAGCTCCTACAACCGAGCAAGCCAAGGTAGCTTTGACTAGACGAGCAAGCATCGGCCTTCGATACACAACACAAAGCTCAATTATTGCAGTGCAAGCTTAAGATATCTTCTGTCTAAGGAATGCATTTATTAACAAATAAATATTACTTCTTTCTCAATTAATGAGCTTGCACAGAAAGCATAGCAAGCATGGAGAATTGGCCACTGGTTATGTCTTATATTATACATCGGCTTAACTTGCTAATATTGTGAGTGGTTTGCAAGAGATATTCATGTTTGCAGATGATACAAAGTTGGACAAAAAAATAAAGAGTGAGCTGATTTAGTGGCTCTTCAGAATAATTTTCATAGATTAATTATGTGAGCCAAAGAATGATGGATGAATTAATCCTAGATAAATGTAATCCCAACTTTTTTGCTACTTATATATGGATAATATATGATTTATACATTAATTAAACCTTTATCTTTATGGTCTGGCTACTACTAATGAGACCTCAATAAAGGTTGAATCCACTCTGGTGGTGACTTTTCCCATAATGCATAGTAACATATACCTCTGAAAGGAAGTGTGCATTATGGGACACTAAGGCAATTGATGTGAACTTAACAGCCTCTGTATACAAGTAGCATAGTTGTGAAGATAATTCACATGCAAGCATTGTTTGCTTACATGTGAATATTTTGGTAAAGGTTTAAACAACAATATAATTTATTGACAAGAGAGCTGTGGCAAGGGCGAAAACGAGGGCAGTTGATGAGGTTTATGAAGAACTGGAGAGAAACGGTGGCGAAGCTCAGTTGTTGAGAATAGCGAAAGCCAGAGATAAGGCCTCGAAAGACATAACATCAGTCAAGCAGATAAAGGTTGCCTCAGGAGTAGTATTACAAGACGAGGACAAAATCAGAGGAAGATGAAAAGAATATTTCTGAAAACTACTAAATGAGGAGAATCCAAGAGAGAGGTGCAAGGATGGAGAGGTAAATGAGAGACCGGTGCAAGACATAAGTAGAGAGGAAGTGGTATGGGTACTGAGAAAAATGAAGAATGGAAAGGCTGTGGGAGCAGACCAGATACCTGGGGAAGTGTGGAAAAGTTTGGGCAGTGAGGGCATGGATATGTTATGGGATCTGATGTGTAAAATAGCCCAACAGGAAAAGATACCAGAGGAATAGAGGAAAAGTATTCTCGTCCCAATCTACAAAGGAAGAGGAGATGTTCAAGACTGTGGCAACTATAGAGGAATCAAGCTGATGTCACACACATTAAAAATATGGGAAAGAGTAATTGAAGCAAGGTTACGGCAGGAAACAAATTGGTGAGGAGCAGTTTGGATTTATGCCAGGAAGAGGGACAACGGATGCAATATTTGCACTAAGGCGATTGATGGAGAAATATAGAGAGATGCAAGTGGATCTGCACATGGTGTTTATAGACCTGGAAAAGGCACACGACAGAGTGGCCAGGCAGGAGGTATGGAGGTGTATGAGGAAGAAGGGGGTGTCGGAGAAGTACGTGAGGTTGGTGAAGGAGGTGTATGAGGGAACAGAAACTCAGGTCAGGTCTAGTGTCGGCATGACAGAAGGGTTCCCTATTGTCATAGGGCTACACCAAGGGTCAGCTCTGAGCCCCTGCCGCTTTGACCTGGTCATGGATGTACTAGTGGAGGATGTCAAGAAGGAGGCACCATGGAGCATGCTGTTTGCCGATGACATTGTTCTATGCGAATCATCCCGAGAGAAGCTTGAAAATACCCTGGAAGAGTGGAGAAAGGCATTGGGGGAAAGCGGCATGAGAATTAACCGGGTGAAGACTGAATATATGTCAACGGGAAGTGAAGAGGATATCGTCATATGACTCCAGGGTGAAAGGCTAATTTCAGGGAAGAAATTCAAGTACCTTGGGTCGGTTGTCGAGAGGAATGGTGACCTGGATGAGGAAATACAGCACCGAATAACATGCGGTTGGATGAATTGGAGGAAGATGAGTGGGGTCCTGTGCGACAAGAGAGTGAGTTGTAAGAGAAAAGGAAAGCTCTATAAGATGGTGGTGAGGCCGGCGATGCTCCATGGTGCGGAGACGTGGCCTATAACCAAGGCACAGGAGAGGAAGATGGAGGTAGCGGAGATGCTGATGTTGAGATGGATGAGTGGTGTGACAAAGAAGGACAGGATAAGGAATGACTACATCAGAGGGACGGTTAAGGTGGGGCCAATTGGCAAGAAGATACAAGAAAGTAGGCTGAGGTGGTTTGGACATGTTGAGAGGAAGGGTGAGGAGTATGTTGGTAAACAAGTGGAGTATATGGAGTTGGAGGGAAAGAGGCAGGCCCAAGCTCAGGTGGAGGGATAAGATGACAGAGGATCTTAGGGAGAAAGGATGGAGTCCGAAGGATGCTCTGGACCGGAGAACTTGGAAGAGGAAGGTTAAAGATTGGTGCACCAACCCCGTTTAACATGGGATAAGGCAGAGTGAAAGAAGAAGAAGATAATTTATTGGCAAGTATAATCTATCCAATATGCCAGGTTGATAGCTCTTAGCAAAATGGGCATTCGTTATTTGTACAATCATTTCTGCATCTGCTACCAGCACACCATCCACATTCAGGAGAGTTATTCTTTTACATCTTGTTTCTTTTACTTGCAATTTAATGAGAGAATTCTTTTTGGGTTGTTTTTAACTTGCAAATCTAGTTCTTTGCATATATTAGTTGTAATTCTTCTGGTCTCTGTCTTATAATTTTCATAAATGACATAATCCTTATGCACTCGATATTTTTCGATATCTTTTTTATTTTTTCTTAAGAATCTCTTGCTTAATAAGATTGCACATCCATTTCACTTCCACCTGGTTTCTTTGAATTTCTGATATTGCATCATTGATGTATTTTTTAGTACTTCCCATGCACTGCCAATATCCTTCCCATCTAGCAGCCATTATCATGAGATATCAAACCTAGCATTTGCCTCAGTTAGTCATCATTTCCTGCTTTGTGGTTTAGCATGTAACCTTCTCTGAATAGAATATGATACACTTAGCTTCTTCCCAGGTCAGTACAGCATGATTTCTGTTTCCAACACTGGAGGCAGAACAGTCACCTACTCTGACAGTATAATCAGGTCTAATATTCTTTGACCTTGTTCTTTTTGTCACATGTTGCTTAAGAAAGTTGTGTTGAAAGAACTCAATAAATTTAGATAATGTTTGGATAATTAAAGTCATCCATGCTGATTAATCATTTTGTAACCATTAGATTTATTGGACAGTGCATTTCTTTGACACTAGCAGCTGATCCACCAGTTCTGTAGCAATACCTTACCACGTATTTGATTTTGTTAGACTCCACCTCTCACCAGATAGGCACAAACTCATTCTTATGTGGAAAATCATTACAAATTTCCATCTAATATTGCAATCATAGTTTTCTATCCTAAGTGGACTCAAATCATCTAATATCATTAGCAGTAGACTTCCCCCTCTCCTATGCAGATCACAGAGGCGAGTATACAAAAAAACATGAGTTACCCTCATGTTTTTTGTATACTCGCCTCTGTGGTCTGCACGAGCCAGTTTTACAACTTTCAGATTCTTCTTTCATATATAGTGCTTTACTTATACATTCTTACAAGCATCCTTATATATACATTATACAGATCGTTGGTGCACCCAGGGAGGGGGCCAAGGGGCCCTGGCCCACTCAAAAGAAAAAGGAAAAAACACTAGAAAATCCAAAAATCTTTTCCTAATTAAAATTAATTTTTTTTTTTTTAAAATTTATGTTGTGTTGTGTCTTCTATTTCTATGCTACTTATGAATTAGTAGTCACATAAGATGGGAATACCCTATAGTGCTCGGGTGCTACTTCATTTGCCCGAGCCGTGCCAGAAGAGATCACAGGTATCATGTATTGGCGATCATTGCAGATGCTCAGTCATAGCTCATATGCAATGTGTAGTGTGTCTCAAATTCTACTCAAACCCCCCCCCCCCAAATGAAATCTTGAGTGTTCCCCCTTACAAGACTAAATTTTGAGTGCTCGACCCCCCCCTCCAAGATTAAATCCTTAGTGCACCACTGATACAGACATCCTCGTGCATGTTAATTATGACATTAAGATTTGTCTTTCTTGATGGTATATAGCTAGCTGATCTTAAATTAATTTTTATGAGTGACATTTATACTTCTGAATGGGTATATACTAACATTTTCATTTTTGCTATTCTTCTAGGGACTCTTATGAGCAAATCACCAATATGCAGGTCCAGGTACAAAGCTGGTTACCTGGATCTGCTGGTGGAATTGTTCATGTAGATACCTGTTCAAATGCATCTGTGCAAACATTAATCAGTGCCTTTTGTTCATACAAAGATATCACTTACAATCCTGGTTGGGCAATTTATAATGCTAATAATCAAGTTTTAAAGCCACATCTCACTTTGAGGTCAGCAGGAATTGAGGATGGAAAAACTGTATATCTTGGCAAGAAAAGTAAGTTTTATAGGTTTCTTACAAAGTCTGTTTCCTTTTGCTTATTTTTTAAATTAATTTCAGAATCTGTTGAAATCTGATTTGTAGTAAAGAAGTATTGTGATTTAGATAAATTAAAAGTAGTAACAAATGATAAACTTGATATATATTTTGAAAATTACAATGTATTACATACTATCAGTCGCTGACTTGGCATTACAAGACCTGTTTGTAATATGAACTGGAATATCACTTGACTGACTGTATTTATTAGAAGTTTAATAGAGATATGCATGTTTAGACATAGCATAATGTTTTAAATAATTGCTTCACAGATGTAAGAGAAAATAAATGTAATTTATTACTCCTATATATTTTGCTCAATATGTCGTTAGGGAAATTATTATTATTACCCCAAGATCTCATGGAGTCAATGACTCATCTGGGAGGTCCCTTCACACACATATGCACAGCTCATCATACTGTGTCTTAAACACACTCAAACTCCTTGTAGACACCACACTCTCGGCAAGGCATTCCAATCTACCTGTAAATGCTGTAGAGTTTCTTGAAGTGGTATATTGTAAACAATGAAACTATATAATAAGGAAACCATCTCAAAATCTTGAAGAAGATCTTTACTTTTTCTGTGAAGACTATATTTGAGACCTTCCTGGCCTTTCTCAAGTGCAGATCTGGCTTTAAAAAATTAAAAATTTTTAAATTTTTAATTTTACTTGGCTTAATAAATTGTTTCAACAAATCAAGGGTATTGTAGTGGATAGTCCATATCACCTGTTTTAGCCAATTATTTTATGGAGCATTTAGATTATTGGATTTATAACACCATTTCTCCTTGACCTAGTATTTGTCTACATTTTGTGGATGATATCTTTGTAATCTTGACAATAAAATTAACCATTTATACACTTGCATTAAGTACACATTGAATAAGTAATTTTCATTGAACATGAATCTAATAACAGTCTCTTTTTTTTTTTTTTGAATACTTTAATGCATCTAACTCTGCTGGTAATATTTAATTTTTTGTTTGCAGGAAGCCATCCTTTACAGGCAGATATATCCACACCTCTTCATCCTTCACAAAAAATAGGTATCATCAAAAACCTTGTGCACTGAGCATGCACAATTTATTCTTTTGAGTATTTTCTATTAGAAGAATTAAATAAAATCAAACTTGCTCTTGTTAGATCCTGAATGGAGAGCTTTACAAGTAAATTCTTTATTCAGGATTTAACATGATAAATACTACTAATTAAGGAGATATCTGCACATCAGCTAATAATTATGAAGTATTATTTTATGTTATGTAATAATGTGTAGTCCATGTGTGCCATATAGTGAGAGTTATTCCTGCATAACTGAAATGAGAAGCAGAGAATTTTGTGTCAAAATAGTAAGAATTGTGTAAGCGAATTGTTAAGTTGTTTGCAATTCCCATTAAGCTGTCTAGTACATTACGAAATTCTGAGAAAAATTATAAGTAGTAATCCGGAATAATCGTGTATAATCTGTACGAGTCGAGCATAGCGATGGAGGCTATACCTATGTAGAAAATGACGTCAGAATGGCTACCTGGATAATGTAACCTAACAGATTAAGGAGAGTGTAGGATCACCCATGGGGCATGAACAGTGGAGTTCGTGGGTGAAAACCACATCGAATAGAGGGCGCCCAAAAAGGGTGAATAAAAGACGAAGCGCATCATTTTAGGGGGCTTTTTCTTCTTCGGTTCCTGGATTCGAGTTTTAGGAAGATTGTCGTGGGATTCATGAGAGAGCGGAGGATTGACTACAGTGATGATGGACGGTAGGTTCTTTTCTTGAGAATGCTTGAAGATTTACAAGCGGAGCTGATTGCGATGTGACGGCCTATGCGGAATCGAGCCTTAGCAGAATGTCCCATTGGAGAAAGTTTCCTTGGAGCAGTAGACAGCACACCACAGTCGGAAACGATTAAAAGAAAAGCGTAGTGCATCGCCAGGCGAAAAGACGGCCGATGAATATACAGTAAGATAATCCAGATCTACATGAGATGGCGGCATGAAATCTGAAAGGATCCGATAATGTAAAGATTTTCATTCTATGTTAAAAATCGCTTAGAAGAATAAGAAATTTGTGTATACTGTAAATTAAAGGACACTAGTAGAGAACTTTTAAGTGAGAATTTGATTGAATTAATTAAGACCCTGTGGAACAAATAAGAATTGTTGATAAGCAGTATTTTGATTGAGAATGGCTAGGCTTGCTTAATGAAATTTAGAATTAAGATAGTTATTGATAGAGTATTAATGAAAATGTTCAATGCGTGTTCCGTGAATAGCTTGTGAAAGGAATTATATCCTAGTAGTATTATGCTTACACTTTATCTTATCCTTTCGTAATTGAAGGATTTAGCATACTCAGATTCATTGTGATTTAGTATGAACCTTAACTTAGAGTGAATTTTGATCCATTGCGTATTTCAATTTTCTTAACTGTAAATGTTTTATGTTTTTCCAATAAACATGTTTTGTACCTTATACCTGAGTTTATGCCTGATTACGAATTCGAACCACCACTTATAAAATAGAACCTTTTGGCGGGAGGAATTTAGATATAATTGCTTAAGTAAGATTCGAGTCACGACTGCTAACTGAATCTGCACAGCGCTAGTGTAAGATTAATTACTGCGCATATCCCTTTTTAAATTTAGAATTGTTTCCCTGAACAAGAGTCTCTTCTGTTATAGGATGTTGGCTGGCGCAGCATAATAAAAATTTTGCCACTATCCGAAGAGGAGATAAAATCTGAATTAATATTTTAAGGGCACAACAGTAGATTAGAAGGAGGGCTATTTAGAGGTAGTCAAAGGTAAAATATAGACGTAAACAAATGACATAACACTCTATTACTTAATGGAGACAGCAAAACCTCTATACAGAAAATAATTGCTAATTATCATCTTTCTCAGATTGCAATCTGATGTTAAAAAATATCTGCATGCCTTATCTTAAAGGAATATCTGAAAAAAAAGCAAGGACTCTTTGTAGATATAATCTGTATACCACCTTTTAACTGGTCCAGAAGTTATCTTTCTTACTGCCTATCACCTCTATCCTTGTCTGGTGTTTATCAAATATCCTGTAATTGTCATCTTTGCTACTTTGGACTGGCTGTTCTGCTACAATTAGAATCCAAGAACATCAAGATTTCAGAAATCAAAAGGTTCAGTCCTTGCTTCTTATGCCATCGACACCAAACAGAGTTCACTGGAACCAAACAAAATGCTACACTGCAGTAAGTTCAAATTTGATTGTCTATTTTTGTGAATCATGTGGAGCCCTATGCCACCATCCTAATCTTATCCAGACAGACTATATGCCTATTTCTAAGTTTTGGGAAGTGGTTACTAGTAATTATAATTTTTAAAAAATTAATTATACATCTCTACTTAGTTCGCTGAACTCTAATAGGGGGTTTCCTTCTACTTGTACAGCTACGACTGAAAGATGCGATATTATATCCATGCTGTATGACTCATTCATAATTTAAATGTTGTTGCTGTGCTCATAATTTAAATGTTGTAGCCAATTGTACCTTCTCCCTAAATGAAGCTTATGACATATTGAGTGAAATATATAGAAGTAACAAATTCTGTTTTGAGTGTGAAGCTGTTATTTAAAATGTTTTACTATTACTGTATTTATATTTGATATAGTGCATAGTTTGGTTTGGATAAGTAATTTTCAATTATTTTATCCTATGTTTACTTTAACTTTATAAAGTAAACATATGAAAAAGAACTAAATTACTTTTTCCCAAGACTTTTTATTATAATGATTGATTTAAATCAAGTCTCTTTGAGCAAACTGTTGTCACCCAAGTTAAAAGCCTGATATTCATAATAGTGAGCTGAGATTAGGCTTTTCTTTTCCTTGATATTGCTTATTCAGGATGATATAAAACTTGCACATTAAAGTGATTATGAAATGAAAAGAGATCTTGTGCTTATCCTTAATTTTGAATTAGGCATATAACATACTCAGGTTAGATATGATTTTTGTTACTTCTGAAAAGTTTGTAAAGGCTATTTATTTGTTTCTGAGACAAAATATAAGTATTTTTATGCTGAAAGTATTTTCTAGAAGAAATTTTTAAAAATAATCTGTATTGGAAAAATAGTGGAATTACAGTAAATGAGAAAGAACTAAATCCCCTAGGATTTACTGATGACATTTGTTCTTTTAGGAAATTCTGCAAATGCTTCAACAAAAAAACTAGAACGAAAAGATTAAAATAAACAAAGACAGAACCAAAATAAGACAAAAAAAAATAAATAAATAACATAAACAAACAAAAACAAGAAATAAACTAAGAAATTTATATAGTGACCTATGTTTACTTAAGACAAAAGATCACAGTAGAGGTAGGTTGTAAAGAAGAAATTACACATAGAATTCAACTTGGTTGGAGCACCTTTAGGAAAACACCATGAAGCACTCAAAGGAAATGACATAATCTGCCTTAAAAGAAAAATATTTGACAGTTGTATACCTCCAGTCATGATATATAGAAGTGAAATATGCCTTGACTAAAAAATTGACCAAGTTGAGGCTTACTTAGAAGAAAATGGAAGAATCATTGCTTGGTATCATCATTCTAATCACTTCAATCATTGAAATACTTTAGTCAGAGTTCAGAGTAGGGTGAGAAACATAACAGCCATTAAAAGATTCAAATGACAACAGACAGATTGTATTTCAAGGAGGAACACTGAAAAACGTGCGAAGTTAATATCTGAATGGTATCCCACAGATGAAAAGAGTTATAAGGAAGATTAAAGAGATGGCTGCAATCTCATCTTTTTAATCTCATCCTCCTAGCATCTCTTTAATCTTCTTATAACTCTTTCCATCTGTAGGATACCATTCAGATATTAACTTCGTACATTTTTTTTGAGTGTTACAACAGACAGAAATACAATCTGTCTGTTGTCATTTCAATCATTTCTTGTTTGTCATTTGAATGAGATTAAAGAGATGGCTGCACTCACTGGCATAGAAAAGCTCAAGATAGGACAGAATGGAAGACTTTGGGGAGGCCTTTGTCTAGCAATAGACAGAAAATGGCTGAAGATGAAGAATTTATTTATAAATTTGTGTACTTAACATTGCTAACCTGTCATCGAGTGGCTGGTTGATAAAGGTGACCTTTTCATCCCCACACGAGAGGAAACAAAACCTATAACGTAATGGTGCCAAATGTGAGTTCATATTTTTCTTATATGTATTAGGCACAGATGGTGGAAATCAACTTTGTGACCTTCATATATACACAAAACAACTACAATGAGCATAATTACAATGATTTTAGAGTCTCAGCTGCTTTGGTCTTAATCCAATAAATAAATGTCAAGAAAAATGAAAAATAATTGTATTACTGAGATCAGTACAAAATTGCAGTAGTCAGAAATTATAATCATGCATAAGTGCATGATTATAGTTTACAAATACTGCTTTTTTTTCTAGACGTAGCTTTTTCTTTTCAGCAGTGAGTCAGTTTTCTTTCATCATCAGTAGATTTGCAGCATTCTGTAGTCTTCTGATTTAACGGATTCACTGTTTTTGTACCCTCACATATTTAATGACTTTCATGCTGACTATAATTTTTTAATATAATGGTTTTAATATAAAATTTTTTAAAATAAACATTACAGTAGTATAAGTTTTTGAATTAGTATTCTATTATTTTAAATTCAAGTAGAATATTGTTTTGTGTATGATTCTTAGAGTCCTGCATATATTTACACATGACCTTGGTTTAATGAAATTCATTCAGTGGCTTGTTTATGCCTTGCCAGTAGGTATAGTGATATGAGTAAGTAATTGAGATTCTATTTTTAATGCTTACGTATTATCCAGTGGTTATCAAAATCATAATAGGTCTATTAAAAAATAATTCATTTATCTTCTTGTCCTTTAGTCTTTTTTGTTTGTATATTGCATTTAAAGAGCATAGTGAAATTTGAATTGCAAATATGATAAAGCCAGTTTTTGGAGACATTCATTCAAGGATTGTTAGTAGCTTTGTTTTTTTTTTTCTGTCAATCAAGGGAGGGAGAGAGGGCACTTTGTCATATCAGAAACCTGTTCTGTAGTAACTCAACCCACACTGTTTGTTGGCTGATCAGAAACAGTTAATGCAAATTTGTTTCTGTCAGTAATTATAAATAAATTATAAATTCCAAGTTCTTTTTAGTTGAAAATAAAATTAGAAATGGAATTTGTATTGTTATACAGTTCAGATTTTTTTTAAAATAAATCAGATACGTAATTTTACAAATGTACCTTGTAGAATTTTATTATTATTTTTTTTCACGCAGAATTGAATTTATAAGTGGATGTTTTATGAATAAATTTATTTATATTTTTATTAATCTTCCTCCATAAGAAATTGTTGGTGTCAATTTATTTATAAATAAAATAAATATAACTTTATTTTATTTATAAACCTATACAGAGCTTATATTATGTTCATGGGCATCAAACGTTCATTATGGAAAGTCCTTACTAACCAATATTCACACAATGCCTATTGTACCTCTCCTTGAATACATTCATTTACTGACAGAGTACTCAACTGCCTCTGTCAACTCATTTCATCCATTCACCACCCTCCAAAAGTAATCTAGTCCTGACACTCTTACTAACAACACTCTTACAGTTTTCAGTGGTGACCCCCTTCTCTGCCTTCCTGCAATGCAGGAAGGGCGAGAAGTTTTGAAAAGTTTTTCTGTGTCAATTCCTTAATATAGGTTTCTATCTGTTCCCTGTTTTTTACTTATCAGCTAATGTTTCTAACCACAGACTTTCAGTTTATCCTTATAAAAAGCATTCTACAAAATGCTTTTTGTGAAGAGAAACTGAAGGTCTGTGGATAAGATGTGGTCTTACAAAGAGGAATAATAACCTCCCTATTCCTGTTTGTCAGTGCATTCTTCAACTTTCACGTTATCTGATGAGCTGTTTTGGCCACTTTTGCAGTATGCTTTCTAAACTTCAACTTCCTGTCTACAATCATCCAAATACCTTGTCTTATAAATTATGAAATACACCGCTTATGTTCTCTCTTTATCCGAAAGTACATGATCTTTTGCTTTGCCACATTAAGCTATTAGCCATTATCCTTTATCCATACTGTCAATCTACTTAAAATCATCCTACAGGATCTCTGTATCATCTTTGTTAACTCTTGCTCTACCTAGTTGACAACTGGATTGGATATTTCTCTTTAAATCATTTCCTATATCTGATGTACAAAGTAAATGGTTGTGGTCCAAGTACAGAGCATTTGTGGTACATCATAGTCCCTTACCTTTTCCTTGATTGTTTTTCCCATATACTACATCTTTGATGTCTATCCATCATCTTATTCACATCATCAGCTTCACATCCACCCCATTTTGTCTTAAATCATTTTTTATCATCATAATGCTAATTACAGATATAGATCATATTGGTCTGTTCCAGTCTTATTATCCATCTAATATCCTCTTTTGAGGTCTACCTGGCATTCTCTTTCCAATCGGTTTATATTTTATTATTTGTTTAGGATATTGGGTGTTGGCCATTCGATTTACATGTGCTGTCTAATTTTGTTTGTGATTGTTTAGTTTTTCTTCTGTTGATTTTATTTTTAGTTCTTTTAAAATATCTTCATTCCTTTTTTTTGTCTGTTTATTTTATAGTTTTTCTCATGAATCTCATTTTACTTGTTTTTATTCTTTATCTTGTTTGTTTATTGCCCAAATTTCACTGCCAAATGAAAAACTTACTTCATTACTAATTTCCTATCTACAATTTTCCTCCAAATCAATCTATCTGGTCAAGACCGCAACATTATCAGATCTTATATTTCTCTCTTCTAAGGCACTTTTTACTGTATCAGTCAACCTATCTCTTGGTCTTCCTTTGGGTCTTTTTCCTGCCAACCTGGCAGAGAACACCTGTTTTGATAACCTTTCCTCTCCCATTCTGTTTAAGTGACCATACCACCTGAGATTAGCTCTGTTAATGCATTCCTGGATGCTGAAATGTCAAGTTCTTTCCTAATATCCCCTTTTTAATATGAAATTGCCATTGATGCCATTTGTTCACGCCACTAATTTTTCTCAGGACCGATATCTGCGATCTCTAGTCTTAGGTCAAGTTTTATTTCTAACCCAGCTCTCAGATCCATAAGTTGAAATTGGCTTGAACACTGTCTTGTATATAGGTAATTTAGTGTTTTGACTAATTTCTCTCTTATTTTCTTGTCTTTACTTGTTAGTGTGTTATTCAACATTCAAGTAATCCTTTGAGCTGTTTTGCCAACTTTTGCAAGATGCTTCCTGAACTTCAACTCTCTGTCTACCATTATTCCCAAATCCCTAGCCTTATCAATTTCCTGGGATCCAGTACCACCTTATAATGCACAATATGCAATCTTTTCAACCCAGAGTGCAAAACCTTACTTTTTTAAATAAATTATAATACCAGAATAAGCTCACATAAATGATTTTTTTATTAGTATAATTTTCTTCTAAGCATCAAAGGTATCTTCAGTACAAGAATGTAAAAAACTAATCGAACAATAACTGTCAATTCCAAAAGGCACCACCACCTAAGTACCTAATGTAAGATAACTAAAAAAAGGTCATTAACTTATTAAAAAAATAAATAAAATAATGTTAGGAAAGATTAGCTGATTTAGAAAGTACTATCTCTCACAAAAGGGATAGATGTAGACCTTCAGATCTGTTTTAAGTTAGAAGAGTAAAGTAAAGTTTCAGATGTTTCTTTATAAAGCCATTCCACAAGGAATTGACTTTTGTGAAGGACTTGTCTTTTTCTAATGAACTGTCTAGTCTTGATAGCATGCTCTGCAAGTCCAGACTGTTCAGGCTCAAGGTATTGAATATAAGACTTGCCTTCTTGTAGTTGAATAAAAGCAGATCTTCCTGTTTGTCCAAAATAAGAGCAAGAAATGCCCACAAGAGCAAGGAATCTGGTAGACACCTGGATAACTGAGATGTGGAAGCTTGTCCTTAGGATAAGTGAGAAAGGTGGAGATTTTTCTGATGGAGGCGAAAGGCAACAAAAATATTCAGTGGTTTTAAAACCTTTCATTATGCATTCACTAATAGTCTGGACTTGGGGAGCATTCTATCAAAACCAGACATAGAGTTCATTGGAACTTTTGTGAAAGATGAGTCTTTCACCAAAGTCCATTCCTCATAGAACGGCTTTATAAAGAAACATGCGAAACTTTACTTCACTCTCCTAACTGATGACAGATCTGATGACCTACGTCTATCCCCTTTGTGGGAGATAGTACTTTTTAAATCAGCTAATCTTGCCTAATTTTATTTAATTGCATAATTTTAATTTATTTTTTATTTTTAATAAGTTAGGAAATTTAATGACCTTTTTTTAGTCATCTTACATTAATTACTTAGGTGGTACCTTTTGGAATTGTCAGTTATTGTACAGCTAGCTTTTTACATTCTTGTACTGAAGATGCCTTTGATACTTGGGCAAAAATTATTATATTGATGGTGTGTTTTTTTTTGATGGGGGGGGGGATTTTGGTTGTAGCATTTACAAGATTCCTGACTCAACTCCATCCTTTTCAGAATAAATCGCCTAGCATGGAAGATGGAGTTCCTACTCATACTTTTCCGTGGGAGCACCTTCTCCTTCTCAGGATGGAGTCGACAGACATGAGATGAACTCTGATGTCTTGTACCACCCAGGACTATCATCTTTATGTCTACCATTTACCACCTGGGTGGTACAAAACATCAGAATTCATCTCATGTCTGTCAACTCCATCCTGAGTAGGAGGAGGTGCTCCACTCAGAAGAGTATGAGTGGGAGCTCCATCACAAAAATGGCAAAGCTGTGACAGGCAGATGAAGCATGGCTATATTTCTCTCACCTGATCTTAAAGGATATGGGATATAAAGTGAGAGAAATATAGCCATGCTTCATCTGCCTGTCACAGCTTTGCCATTTTTGTGATGTGGCAGTAAAAAACATGAAACAAAAGATGCACACAAAACAGCTAAATGCACAATATGCAAGGGAGAACATTCAGCTTACTCATAATCTACTTTATTTTTCACTCCATACTTCAGAATATAGAGCCATTAAACCATCCAGTCTTCCTCTTAAAAAAGCTGATTAGGATTTTCAGAATCCACTGTTCATATGTCATGTACTATGCAGTATAAAATGTTATGCATATCTACCTAGTGCATTGAAAAATTGAGATTATTGTTCATATCAGCTGTCATTGTTCATCAAAACTTATACAGACAGGGCCATCACCAGATTAGATCATGCCCTGAGGCAAACAATTAAATATCGCCTCTGATGGATTATAAGACAAAAATATAAAAAAAAAATCTCCAATTGCTATTTTGTTTTTATTACAAGAGAAACATTAATGCAAAATGATTACATAATAATATTAATTAAATGTTTGCTCTACGCGGATATTGCACAATAAAACTGTTTATATAAGCTTTTATAAATTTTGATTATAAGCTATGTCTACCTCTATCGATATAGTTGCTAGACCAAGCAATCTTTCTTGGGTCATTGCTGTTAGCAAATAATTTTTAATCAGTTTAAGTTTGGAAAAACTTCTTTTCACACTTGCTAAGCTAACAATTCCTGTTAGTGTAGCAACAGCGCCTACCACAATATGGCTGAACAAGCGCCCTCATTAAGCTGTGCCGTGAAGCAGGCATTGACGGTAAATCATATCCAAGGTCTGTATGCAGTACCGTTGGCAGGGTGTAGCATAGATGCTGCCTGCCTCACTCCTTGGAGGTGTCACAGTATTATTATTATTACGTTACACCTCCAAGGAGTCCAAAGACTCATCAAGAGGGGGGGAACCTACTCTACAACTCTCCATCTCCACCACTCAATCCACCAATTACACCAATGGCATGCAGCAACACTTTGTGAGTGTATTTATATATATGCCTCAAAGACCTTGAGAAAAGGCCCATTGACACCAAAATGCAGTTCGATGCATGGTTTGTCGAATTGAAGAGATGAGCAGTTTGACAATCCAACCATGAAGAGTGCATAAATCTGGAATTCCACCAATGAAGATATTGCAACTGCAGTTGTTGAGCAGTCAAATGAGAATAATGTAGGTTCATGCAATGCAGGTGCCATAGCAAGGCAATTAGATTTGCCATACACAATGGTATGGAGAACTTTGCATAAAGCATTGCAACCCACAAACTCAGCTACAGCAAGAGTTGCAATTGGTAAATGTCAGTGTCTGAGAAACATCTGCATTGACATTTCTGGTACACATGGAGATGTACAAGGAGTGAGGAAGTACATTTTCATGCTTGTGGAAAACAGTAAACACTCAAAACTGCTGCATCTGGGCTGCAGAGAATTTCCGTGAATTCAACAAGTTCTCTTGCATTCACTAAAGATCATTCTATTTGGATTTACAGCCAAGTTCATTATTGGGTTGTTTTTTTTTTATTTCAAAGAAATCCATTGAATCAGACTTGTGACCTGTACGGGTCATGGCTGCATGTTATTGGGACATGCTGGGAGTAGCTTCGTCATTCCGAAGTACATTTCACATAGAATTTGATGTACGCATCTTATTCCTTAAGGCCCACTGTTATCTTGAGATCTATACATTAAAGATGCCAAGAAATTATATTCATGGTTTAATCCTTTATCCAAGTGTAACAAACAGTGTTTGTCTGTGAAGTATCTTCATAACTTCTGGATAGCATAATGTGTATTTCAGATGTGTATAATATTTGGTATGCACATCTGAAAGGGTGTGTGTGTGCTTTGCATAATGGGATACTAAGGCAATTAATGTTAAATCATTAGTCTCTATATACAAGTATCCCAGTTGTGAAGATACTTCATATTGTTTGCTTACATTTGGGTAAAGGATTAAACCAAGAATATAATTTCTTGGTGTCTTGCTATACCAGGACTCAGGTATAGCAGTACACATGATATATGGGCAGTGATCCTTCATATAATTATTAGGTGATGCTGGGAAATTGATTTGCTGGTAACTTAATTTGAGAGCATTGTTAATGCTGTTTTTAATAGTTGCTTGTCGTACTAATTATCCATTCAAAACCAGTTAATTAACTTCTGGTTATTGAGGGTCAGATAATTGATCAGTTACGATATATTATACTTAAAGACATTTTAGTGTTTTTTTTTTTTTTTGGATGTAGATTTTGAATTTCATTTTATCATCATCAAATTCCTGCCATGTACCCTCAAGGGGTGTACAGGATACGATAGTACTACATGAAAAATTTACATCATTACTAACTCCCTATCTACAATTTTCCTCCAAATCAGTCTGTTACTTGTCAAGCCTCCAACATTATCAGATCTTATATTTCTATCGTCTAAAGCATTTTGTACCATATCAATCCATCTATATCTTGGTCTTCCTCTGGGTCATTTTCCTGCCAACCTGGCAGAGAACACTTGTTTTGCTAATCTTTCATTGTTCATTCTGTTTAAGTGACCATACCACCTGAGATTAGCTCTGCTAGCATTCCTGGATGCTGACAATGTCAAGTTCTTTCCTAATATCCTCGTTTTTAATATGATATTGCCATTGATCCCATCTGTGAACGCATCTAATATTTCTCAGGACTCTCATATCTGTGGTCTCTAGTCTTTGGTCAAGTGTTTTAATTCTGACCCAGCTCTCAGATCCATAAATTAAAACGGTTTGAACACTGTTTTGTATACAGCTAATTTAGTGTTCTGACTAATTTCTCTCTTATTCCATATGAATTTATTCAATTGACTTTCCTGCCATACCAACTTTGTTGATTCTGTTGTCTATTTCCATATTTAATTTACAATCTTCACTAAAAATCATGCCTGAGTAGCTGAAATATTTTACTTGTTCCACAAGTTCCCCGTTCACAACATAGTTGACATTTTCAACGATTCTGCCTATTTTCATTTTCTTTGTCCTTTTATTGCTGACCTTCATACCATATCTATTACAACAGTTATTCAATTTAGTCAGAGAATCTTGCAGACTTGTAGGAGATTTATTTAGAAGTATAACATGGTCTGCATAAAGCAAAGAGCTGACATTAATATCTCCAATTTTGATATCAGGTCCAATACCACTTTCTTTCATAATATGATCCATATAGATAATGAATAAAAGTAGGGATAATGTACATCCTTGTCCCACACCAGATTTAACATTAAACCATCTTCCTGTACTTCCTTCAATCCTAACTGCTGATTTACAAATCAGATAAAGACTAAGTATTGCTTGATACAATGTCCCAATGACACCATATAACTGTACCATATTGAATAGCTTCTCTCTTGCCTTTTCCAGATTGACAAAACTTAAATACAGATCTTTGTTATATTCCCATGATTTCTTTACTATTTCTTATAGAGTGAAGATCTGATCCTGACAGCCTTTATGTGGCCTGAATCCAGCTTGTTCTTCACCAAGCTTGTCTTTCACAATTCTTCTGAACCATTTTTCAAGTATACTTGCATATATCTTACCAGGAACACTCAGTAGGGAAATACTTCTTGTTCTCACATTCAGTTTTATTTCCCTTTTTATATATGGGTACTATGAGAGCTCTACTCCAATCATCGGGAATTCGTCCCTCTGTCCATGCCTTCTGAACTTTGCAGTGCAGCCTCTGTAAGACTTTTATACCACCATACTTAAGCATTTCTGGTCGGATGTCATTTACTCTTGCTGCCTTTCCACATTTCAAGCCTTTCATGGCTTTTTCTACTTTAAGTAAGGATATGTATTCCTGACTGTATGCCTGTTGAGTGTTTTTTTACCAATGCGCTATCACTGCTTGTTTCATTTAACAATTTTTTGAAGTAATTACTCCATACTTCAAGGATATGTTTTTCTTCTGTTTTTCATGTCATCTTTATCATCTCTAATTCTTTATATAGCATTCTTTCCTCCATTTCTGAGCTTCTTCAACAACCTCCAGAATATCTTGCCATCTTCACGATATTTATTTTCTATGTTCTTACCAAAGTCCTCATGACTTTTGTTTAGCTAGTTTACACAGTATTTAGCTTTCTTACATTTGTCTCTGTATTCTCTAAGAGCACAAGCAGACTTATTTGCCAGGGACTTCTGATATGCTTCCTGTGTTCACCATGTAGTTCTGATTTTTCTATCCTTGCAGACAACCTCACCACATGCATCTCTGGCTGAATCAAACAGAGTTTTCTTCAAGGTTTGCCACTGAATCTCCAAGGTTTGATTCCTGTTCTCAAACTCTTTCATTTTTTCTTCAATAATATTTGGGTATTTTAGTCTACAGCTCACATTTGAGAGCTGCTCAACTTTTATTTGCTTTAAAACTTTCTTACATGCTATTCTTTTCAATATGAAATTCAATTTTATCCTGCTCAAGACTAAATAGTGATCACTTCCAATTTCAAATCCTCTGTACACTCTGGTGTCCTGCACCAGGGAGAAAACATCACTATCAACAATAACATAGTCAATGAGACATTTCTTATTTCTTGCATCTTCTCTCCATGTGAATTTGTGCGCATTTTTATGTTGTAACATGGTGTTAGTAATAACCAGTCCATGTCGTGAGCAGAAATCAACAGGTATTTGCCATTATTATTAGCTTTGCTCTTTTCTCCAAATTTTCCCAAAATATTTTTGCATGTCTCATGATCACTTCCTATTTAGTTATTTAGACATGCTATTTAGATCCCCAACAAGGATCAAATTTTCCTTTTTCATTGTGTCAGTAACTTTCTCTAGAGCCTCAAAAAAATTCCTCCACTTCTACCTTAGTAGAACCTTCTGTGGGACCATAGGCACAAATAAGTCTCATTGTCCAGTTCCCCATTCTGATATTTGCCCATATCACTCTACTTGAGACTGCTTGCCATTCAAGAAGATTAGCCTCGTATTTATTGTTGAATACTATGGCTACTCTTCTTTTCCTTGATTGTCATTGCCTGAATATAACATTTTGTATTTATTGCTCAGAAAGTTTTCACCAGTTTTTGTCTTTTTTGTTTCAGTCACCCATGTTATTATTATTATTATTCAGGCCTCCATGGAGTCAAAAGACTCATCGTGGGAGGTCCTTTCTAAGAAACACAAGTCTATCAAGACTCAACGAGGGAGGTCCCTCCTAGGAAACACAAAGTTTATCATACCACTCCTTAAATACATTGACCGTTCTCGCTCTCACCACTCCATCAGGCAATACATTCCATGGTTCAACCACCCTCCATGCAAAGAAACCACTCCTCACCCTCTTTCTCACAGTTTCCTTTCGTAACTTCCAGGGATGGCCCCTTGTCATGACTCCTTCCCGCTGTTCAACTAAGCGAAAGAACTCCCTAGTGTCAACTCTGTAACCACCTCTCAACAGTTTAAAAGTCTCAGTCATATCACCCCTCCTCCTTCTTCTACCCACCAAACTTTGCAGTCCACACTCCCTCGGTCGATCCTCATAACTAACATTGTACAGCACCAACACCATCTTTGTTATCTGCCTTTGTACTCTTTCCACAGTTAATTTATCCCCTTCAAATCCTGAGGACCAAATCTGAGAACAATAGTCTAAGTGTAGTCTGATCAGGGTCTTATACAACAGAATGATAACTGTTTTATCTCTGCAGGTCAGCGTCCTTCTCATTATTGCAGCAATTCTCTGTATTACCTTCACCACCTTTGCAATATGTCCCCTAAATTTCAGGTTTCTATCAATCATCAACCCCAGATCTCTTGTCTCCCCTAACTCCTCTCATAGAGTATGCAGTGTCCCATCGATGTTTTCCCAAACCTCAAGACCTTACATTTTGCTGTATTAAACCGACACCCCCCCCATTCATTTGCCCATCTATCTAGCTTATTCAAATCCTCTTGCAGGGTTACCACATCTACACTATTACTAATAACCCTTCCCAGCTTCGCATCATCTGCAAACAACCGAATATCCCCTTGCAATCCACGGACAATGTCATTGATATAAAGGTTAAACAATATAGGTCCCAGTACTGAGTCCTGTGGAACCCCACTTGTAACCTTCTGCCTCTTTGATATTGCTCCACCATACAGAACTCTCTGATACCTATTGGACAGCCAATCCTAAATCTAGTTGACCAATCTGACATCCAGACCCATGTGCTGCAACTTGAATATCAGCTTATCATGTGGCACCCTGTCAAATGCCTTTGCTAAGTTTAGGAAAATGGCAGTATATGCCTTTCCCTCATCTAATGCTCTTGTAACTTTATCATAAAAGGCTAGCATATTGCTAAAACAAGTGCACCCCTTCACAAATCCATGCTGACTCTCACTGATAACATTACCCTCATCTGCCCAATGCTATATGGTCCCTCACTATTTTCTCCAAGATTTTACTAAGTACTGATGACGATTATGTCGATCTGGTACTTATCTAATTCCTCAGCTAGCTCCATTTCTTTGCCATTCAGACTTCTTATGTTGATAGTACTGATCTTCAACTCTGTTGATATTGAGTTGGGGTTTGTTTTAGGGTTTGTTCCACTAGCTGACTTTTCGCTGTTTGCCCTAGTTCCCTGGCAAAAACAACGGGAGGCCTTGTTGAACCGGGCGACACCTCAGCCTACATGAAATTTTGTCATGTTGTGCCATCGTTTTGTATTTTGGTTTAAGCCAATAAGAATATAATTTGGTCGGCTAAATCCCAAATTACCAACCCATCCTCATTCGTTCAGTATCCAGGTAGATACCCAACAGGGTGCACCACGAGAAGGTGAGGATTGGACATTAGGTCAGAAGCCTTGGTCGGTTCTTCGCATTCCTTTAAAGGCTATGTGGAGGTCTCCTCTCAGTTATACAGCTTTGACCCTTCATTTTATATATAATTATTATATATAATATAATTTTATATATATATATATATATATCACATAATTTGTAGTTTTAAAACAATTTAAAGAGTTTAGATAATGCAGATTTTTCACTTTAAAATCTAGCAGAGCATATTGTTCTTGTACTTTATTCATAAATGCCTGCCTCTCTGGAATATCTGCCAAATAGAATTTGTAATCATTAATCTGACGTTTGTATCAAAGAAACATTGTACTCAGAAAAATTATTCTTACTTAGGGCCTGATGATGAGTTCTCATTTGTTATGTGGTGGGTAATCGCTGTTACTGCATTTGTTATTGGTATTGGAGGTCTTATTGCAGTTGCTTTGGTGTATGGTCTTACTGGTGGTGGTATTCCTTTTGATGTAAGTAATTTTCAGTTTTTGTTTGTATACATAAATGTTATTGAATGTAAAAAACTTGACTTAAAACCTTTAGGAGTTGTATAAGTTAGCTGAGGAGAAAAGAAAAGCTTTAAAATTATTAGTTTTTACTTTTCTTTATATATTTGTTAACCGTTCACTGTGGTTACAAGAAATTTAAGTCCTTATTCTTTAGAAGTTAAAGAATATGGAATTTGTATTAAGCATGATGCCAAATACAAAGATGCTTGGGGGCTCAAAATTTAATTCTAATTTTCATCCTCTCCCAAATATAACACGCACGCACGCACGCACGCACTGGTGTCCAAAACCTAAAGATGAACACTATTTCTGAAGATTACAACTGCAAATTCAGACGAATCATGTGGCAATTTGTATAACTGACAATTTCGAGTAGGTACACATTCAAAATTTCAAATTGCACACAAAGGGGTCACGTGGTAGCACTCAACAGGATTTAAAAAAAACAACAACAAAAGACTACGCTAAGTGAAATGTGTTTAAAGGAAGCTCTTATCATGAAGGAATAAAGTTGCTGACATTGGATATCTTGTAATGTCTCAGACATCACTAGATGAATTCATGCAGGGAAGAAATTATTGGAAAGCTTGAAGAAGGCTGCACAATTACTGATATTGCCAGAGAGTTTGAATCTCACATAGTATTGTATCCAGGCTCTAAGCTGCATTTCAAACCAATGGAATGTGTTCCAGACGTTTGCTAGAGGTCACCCTTGCTCTACTATGAGCATGGAGATAGATTTTTGGTTATAACAGCAAAGTGTAATCGACGCACCACTGCAGGTAAGCTTGCAAATTGGTTCCATACAGGTGTGCTGAACTCCCTTTGCCTTCTATTTAATACTATAACAATTATGTTATTGTTATAAGACACTTCCAAGGAGTTAAAGGACTCATTGTGGGAGGAGACTATTCCACACAACTTGCCATCCTCTCTACTTAAATCTCCATCTATGGGAAGGACACTTTTACTTCTATAAGAAATTGCCTAACTCTTCTCAAACTCTCTTTTTTTTTTTCAGTTGAAGGGCACAATGTTCTGTCATTCTTCTTCCAGATTGCATCATCAAGCTTCTTAATAATAGTTAATATTATTTAATAATATAATACTTAATATTGTATAGCTGTAAATCTTCCATGCACCCACAGGTGTATAGAAAATTATTTAAGATGTTTTAAAATGATGGTATTCATTATCCAAACATCAAGGGAAATTCATTGTTAGATAATGTTTAGTTTGTGTGTTTATAGCATCTCCTTGATTGAATTGGTTCTGATAATTATGATGCTATTTGGTTTCAAAGATTTCAATTCTAGTACAGTCCAGTACTTGAAGAACATTCATAATGATTTTTCAACTGAAAGGTAGTTTCCTGGTATCATATATGGGTGGCAGGGTTTTCCTCCTAGTAGGATTGACTGCTCCATCATAGAATAAATTAACTTAGAAAGGCTAGGTTAACTAGGTTTGATATTTCACTGGATCTAAGATGTTAATGGATGATGGGAGGCTTGTTTGTATGACAACTTTTCTTTGAAAGGTTTTGCAATATAATTCAGAACACCAAAGGAAAAAAATGAATAAGATATTTATTTTGCTGGATTTCTAATCAGTATCTTCAGCACGATATTTTGTAGTAGTTATATATTTAGTTTAATCCTTTATGCAAGTGTAAGCAAACAAAGTTTACGCCTGAAGTAATTTCAGGAGTGGGGCAACTCATGGCAAAGGTATGATTTCACATCGCTTGCCTTAGTATCCCATAATGCAAAGCACATCTCCTTGTGGGCATGTATAATGCTATGCATTAAGGGAAGGGTCACTACCCAGACTGGTTTCGACCTTTATTGAGGTCTCATCAGTGGGAGCCAGATCCAGAGGTGGTGATACCAAAGTGGAAGTAATACAGAAGTCATATTTCCATATACAAGTTGCCAAAAGGTGTCATAACTTATTAAAATTCTCTGGATTAGAGATAGTTGATGGAAGTTTGCCACGAGTTGCTACACTTGGATAAAGGATTAAACCAAATATATCAACCAAGTGGAAAACAACTTCCATCAACTATCTCTAATCCAGAGAATTTTAATAACTTGTTTGTTACTTTTCTTTAATTCCCTCCACAACTTTTTTTTTTTTGCAGTTTATTAGCTCCTGCTTAATGACGCTCTACTCATCCATTTAATTCCCACTTGATTTTTCCTTCTGACCTAGGTATGTAGTCTACTAAAACTTCCTTCACACATCTTTCTTTACCCACCTCCTCCATTTCTCATGCACTGCAAACATTTAACCCCTGCAGTAATTCCACATATACTCCTTCTTAACCTAAAAATTATACGTATTTAGCCACTTCCCAGGTCATGATTGCATGATCATTTTCATTGGTGACAATGTGGCTACCTTGCTTATAGACAAATCATCTGATATACTTACTAGATCCAGCATTCTCAAATCTCTGGTACCTTTCATCACATCTTGCCTCAACTAATTATTCCTTTAGTAACTACATAAATTCCATTTCCCTTCTCTTGCATGTCCTTTCCTTCTTCCAGTTTGTTTCCATAGTTTGAAGTCACCATAATAATTATTTATCCTTCAATGAGCTTATTTGCTGATTCATACAGTCCACACATCCTTTGCATCTCTTGGCCTGTAGCAGCAATTGACAATATATTTCTTCATGTTGGTCTCTATTTCATACCATATGGTTTCAAATGCAGTCCCTTCTCTGATCACCTACTGAACTACTCTTTTTGGCCACTGTTCATCGGCTATCATCGTCATCATCAGTTCCCATTCACCGTCCTGATCTCTCTCTCTGTACTTGGTGAAAATGCTGTACTCCTCACTTTCTATCTAAATAACTATATCGTCTTCTGCCAGTCCTAATCCTATTGATGTTCACCAGTGTCGATAACTTTCGACCAAGAATTAATCAATACTTAATGTTTTTGATATTATTATTATTAAGAGAGACCTCCAGAGAGTCAGAGACTCGAGGGAGGCCACATACTACACTCACCAGCTATCATACTTATTCTTGAATTCATTCACACTGCTTGCACTCACAACATCCAAAGGCAATCCATTCCAATCACGCACCACCCTCTGAGAGAAAAATCTAGCCCTCACATCCCTCTTGGTGGCCTTCATTCTCAGATTCCAAGGATGCCCTCTCGTTCTTTCCCCACCCTCCATAAATTGAAAAATTCCATCAATTGAAATCCTGTATAACCCTTTCACAAGTTTGTAAGTCTCAATCATATCACCCCTCTTTCTCCTGTTTGCTAGCGTCTACAGTCTTCAAATTCTCAATCTGTCTTCATAATCAGTATTCCACAATCCTGGTTATCATTTTTAATACTCTCCTTTGTACTCTCTCCAATATATCAAAATCATGACGGTAACCAGGAGATCAGACCTGCGCACAATAGTCCAAGTGAGGTCTTGTCAAGGCCTTGTAAAGAGGCAAAATAATATCCTTATCTTTACACGTGAATGTTCGTTTCAGCATTTTGTAATTATCTTTTGAGTTGTATTTGCAATCTTTGCCACATTGCTGCTAAATTTCAACTTCCTATCTATTAACACTTCATTAACACTCCCTAGCCTCATCAGTTTCTTCTAGCCTAATCCCACCAATATAATACGGCATTGGATATCTAATCATGCTGAAGTGAATGACTTTACATTTACTCACATTGAACTGACACCCATTTTCTCATGCCCACAATTCCAGCCTATTCAAATCATTGAAATCATTGTACAGATTGAATAACAGTGGACCAAGCACTGCTCCTTGTGGTACACCACTTGTTACCTTAAACCTTGCAGACTCAGATCCCCTGTATACTACTTTTTGATATCTGTCAGTCAGTGATCCTCTTATCCATGCTAATATTGTATAACTCAAACCCATTTTCTCCAATTTATGCAAGAGTCTACCATGCTGTATTCTGTCAAAAGCCTTAGCAAAATCCAAAAGTATCATGGTGTATCCATTCCCCTTTGTCTATTTCAATAGTAACATTGTTATAGAATGTGAGCAAGTTGCTAAACATGACCTTCCCTTAGTAAACCATGTTGTTCATTGCAAAGTAGAGATTCACTGTCAACCCATTTCTGAATGCGACCCCTGACCAGTTTTTCCAAAATCTTCACCACCACTCCTGAGATACTAATTGGTCGATAGTCAGATACATCAGTCTTTGCACCACCCTTGTGCAATGGAATTACCATACATTCCTTGTATTTCTGCAGAATCTTCCCTGTTCTGAGACTCCTGTTAAACAGCTTGGTCAAAGGAATGGCTCAAAGTTAAGCTGAACACTCTTTTAGCACATGGGCTGATATTCCATCAGTCCATATTGCTGAATTCTTATTCAGTTTGTGCAACAGCTTTAAAACCTCGGCCTCACACACCTGCGTTTCTTCATCTAGTGAAGAGGTAACAGTGAGCTCAGTGTTGCATTCACCAGGTTGATAGCTTTTAAAATGGGCACTCATTAACTGAATAACCTCTTCTGCATCTGTAACCCTCACAGCATCTGGATTTATAAGAGTTATTCTTTCATATTCATTCTTTCTTTTACTTGCAGCATATTGATAGAATTTTTGTGGATTGTCTTTAGCATGCAGAGCTAGTTTCTTTTCGTACAACAGTTGTGACTATTCTAGCCTGCTGCCTATAACGTTCATAACGAATGTCATCCTTATGCAAACGGTATTCCTTCCACATCGTCCTTTTCTTACGAATCTCTTACTTAATAAGATTACACATCCATTTGCCTCCTACTCTATTTATTCTTCAAATACTCGTCACATATTCTGATATCGCATCATTTAAGTATTGTTTAAATGCTTCCCATGCACTGTCGATATTCTTTCCATCCAGCAACTGATCCCATTCCACTGAACTCAGTATACTCCTCAGTTGGTCATAATATCCTGCTTTGTAGTTCAGCATGTAACCTTTTCTGAATGGAACATTCATAAACTTAGTCACTTCCCAAGTGAGTACCACATGATCACTGTCACCAGCCGGTGGCAGAATAGTCTTTAACTGAAGTGCTCTCTGACATTATAATAAAATCTAACACTCTTTGCCCTCGAGTTCTTTCTGTCACATGCTGCTTGAGGAAGTTGTCTTGCAACAGCTCAATAAGTGCATTTTCATTCTTCTCATGAGATTCTACTGACATTAACACTCCATTACCCAATCAATATTTGGATAATTAAAGTCTCCCATTATGATTACTCTTTTCGTGCTTATTTCTTCTATTTGGTGATGCATTTCTTCATCACTAGCAATCGATCCACCAGGTCTGTAACAACACCCCACTACGTAATTAGTCTTGCTAAATTCCACCTCACACCAGATGGCTTCAAACTCAGTGCCACATGAAATATTGTTATTAGTAGTACTACAATCATAGGTCTCAACTCTAACTGGATTCAGGTCATCCGATATCATTAGCAGCACATCCCCTCCTCTCCTATCCTCTCTATCCTTCCTAAAAATACTGAACCCTTGACACTCAATACCAGTTAGTTGGTCTGAATCTGATAGCCAGGTCTCACTAATACCTACAATCTGAGGTCGCAACATATTAACCAAGGCAACAAACTCTATCCCTTTGTTTCTGATACTCCTAACATTTCTGTACAGACATAATAATCTACCTGCATGTTCTTTTGTATAGTGTTGTCTGCAGTCTGTCTGGCACAGTTGGATAACTTGCAAATCTCTTTCTCTAATGCCTTACATATGTAGACATCTTTGCACACATTTGATGGTTCCGAACCGGAAGAACACAAACCCGAAGTAGTTCTCTCCTCATCAACATTCCCATGACCAAGCTCATTTGCATCATTAACATAGTTATATAACATTGATTATGACATTAGCAATGTTATAGTTATATAACATTGCTACTCTCATACCTATTACAACTAAGATTTCATTTACTTTTCTTTTCTGTTTTTGAATTGCTTGCATTATATTTTTAATTTTCGTTCCAGGAAGACTGAATGTTATAACTCACTCATCTATTCACACCATTTCTCCCTTTGTAATTTAGTTTCTCTGACTCTCTGTGTGTTAGGTCTCATACCAGTTATTAGTTTTTCTAGACTCCTGATACCAAATGCATTCAGGTGTAGGCTGTCCCTCTTATTCAAATCCAGTCTTTCTTCAAACTCACTCCACACATCCAAAAACTCTCTCCATTCCTTCTACACAGCCCATGCATCGAATCGTTTGCCATCATAGCCCTTCTTCTTAATTCATTTTTATCATAGCGAGGTAAAATACTAACTATTTTCACTTTCTCACTCTTCACTCTCTCTCTCACCTCTTCCAACAACCCTTTCATGTCCTCTCTCATACTGAATTTATCGTCAGTTAAATCATTCATACCTACTACAACTAAGATTTCATTTACTTTTCTTTTCTGTTTTTGAATTGCTTGCATTATATTTTTAATTTTCGTTCCAGGAAGACTGAATGTTATAACTCGCTCATCTATAGCATGTTTTATTATAGAGTCACCATAAACTTCTTTCTTTTTATTAACATCACTTACCTGATTTCCGTTATTTCCTGACTTACCTGTTTCCTTGCTTTTTTTTTTTTTTTTTTCCTGTTCATTTTTCTTTATCTCCCTATGCTCATTTAAATGCCTCTCAACTTTTTGTAATTCCTGCATCATCTCTCTGATGATATGCTTTAACTTTGCTATTTTGGCGATTAATTGATTTTCATTAACCTCCTCCATGTGCACAATAACTTCGTTAGCAGGGTAACCTTCTTGTTCTTACCTTTGGTCTTTTTTTAGCATTACCTTTCTTGCCCTTTTTTGGCTCCATTTTAAACATATACTAAATATTGAAATATCTTAATAAAATATCTGATAAAATACTAAATACACTATAAAACACTAAAATCTACACTAGTATACTACAAAATACTAATTTTCTAAGGGAAATCACAATAAAAACAGACAAAAATCACCAACTTTACAGGGAGCACTAAATTTGCCGACCAACCACTATGTATCCTCACATTATATGTATGTACATAAGCCAGCAAAGGTTGGTCGATTGGTAGAGCCTCTGCTACTAATGGCGCACGCAAAAAGTTAAGCAAGTTTGAGCGCAGTTAGTGGTTGGAAGGGATCGATCGTTCGATGCTGTTGGCACACTCTCCCTCGATGAGTCTTTGGACTCCCTGGAGGTGTCACATAATAATAATAATAATAATAAGTGTAATTAGGAGCTTTGACTATCCTTACACTTTCTATTAATTATATTCTTCCGACTTGTTACCTATAATCTCATACTTACCTCATTGTTGCCTGCATGCATGCATGCACACGTTCACATGCATTCCCCTAATAGATGTGGTTTGTCTGATATTGCATCTCCATTCAGAAGAATGTTTTTCATATTCCAAATATCAAATCCACTCAAGTAAACATCAGCCATATATGAGTCCTTTCATTCATTGAACTTTTATCTACCCATCTACAAACTGCATATCATTCCTTTTACACGACCTATGTATTACCTAATTTAAAATCATGGCCCTCCTCTTCAACTCACCTCTGTCATACCTTGGCAGTAGATTCCTTATCTTTACTCTCGTCTTGCTTTCTCTTGCTACATTCAGTAACTTTCTTGTTCTCCTTCTTGCCATACTCTTCACTAATACTATTAATGTGTGCACCTGGCAAGAACTATTTCATTACATTTCATCGTCAGAGTTTGCACTATCACCCACCATAACCAGCTATTTCTTGCGTTCCTGAGTTGTATGTAGTGAGCGTTAACTGCATATACTTATCAGGCATAAGTTTATACTGTATTTTGTGTGTTGATTATATTTCAAAATGTGGCTTAAATTACAAATTATTTATTTTATTTTATTTTTTTTAGTATGGCATTGTTCTTGATGCCGGTTCTAGTCATACGGATGTGTTGTTATACAAATGGGAAGGTGACAAGGAAAAGGGAACAGGACGAGTAATGCAAATTGATTCATGTTCCTTGCAGGGTAAATTTTTAGATGAAAACAGAAATATTTAATGAATTATAATTAATCATTAAATTTAATTATTTAGTATGATCAATTACTAATTAATATTAATAGGATCATAATCATATTACTATATTTATTATTTTATGTTCCATTACATTAACAATGTTTTCTAATACTTCTGTGGTTTAGTCTTGTCTGGGAATGCATTGTGGGTTCAAATCTCATCTGTGATATACAGTTTTTATTATGTATGTATAGATAATGTGATTTTTCCTATGTTAAGCACATGCTATATGGATTAAAATTGCATGCAGCAAACCTGAAAGATGCATATGTGACATACTGCATGTACTTTCCCTTGTCAAATTATCGGTTATATTTATGATGTAATTGGATCTCCTTGTCTTTGTGGGTGCGTGCTGAATATTGTATTTGGATATTAAGGGAGGGAGATAAAAAATAGTGACTTTCTTTTAGTCTTGAGTTTGTTTCCAGTAAATGCAAAAACCACTTCTTTTTTAATCTTGTTTTGGAAATCAACTCGGAAATTACAAAGCTTTATGCAAGATCTACATTTCAAAACCTGTTTATGTGAGACTTATTTGATACAAAAAAAAAGTGTGAAGTATATTCTTGATAAATGAAAACAAAGAAAATATATATTACCTGTTATTTTTAATAAAAGGAATGAAATAAAAAAACACCACAGCTAACGGTCATACAACATGCTGTAATAACTAGGCTCTAACTATGCATAATATGTATGTATGAAAATCTCCATATCATAATCAGTCAATCCTTTGAAGATCTGGGTTCAAGTCTTGTATAGGAAGTGAAGAACCTTTATAGTGGTTTTCAGCTGTAGGTGAGTTAGTTGGTCTTATATAGTGGTGGAGAGGTTTCCTTCTGAAAATGAGGTTTTACCTCTTATAAAATTAAATGTAAGGAGAATGAGGAATTAAAGTGTATTTTAGATCGTGAGTGTGATATTTTTGTCAAACTTCAGAATGAAGAAAATTGTGATATGACAAGAAATGGCGAGGTTGTACCAGAGAACTGTGAGGGCATGAATGTAGAAAGTGTGAATGATGGTATTAATTCAGAGCAAATTAATGGTTTTACAGAGAATAAAAAAGATGAGATAGATGCAATGAGTGAGATCGCATTGTTGAGCGGAGCGATACAAAGGGAAAAGCAGCAGCTAGAGCGTATGAACAAAAGTTGAATGAGTGTACCAGCCAATAATAAAAAGTATGATAGGAAATATAAGCGTATGAGTGTGAATGTAAACAAAATGAAGGAAAGAGTGCTGTATGGAGACTCTTTAGTACAAGGTGTGTTAGTAGAGGATTTGACAAAATCATACCAACCTGGTGCGACCTTAAAGGATGTAACTGAGTCTATTAGAGAGCAAAAGGAAAGGGTGAAAGAATTGATTGTTGTGGCAGGTACGAATGATTTGAAAGGAGATAAAATGGAAATGATAGAGGACCTGAATGAATTGTTTGAGGTAGCAAAAGAAAAGAGTGAGAGAGTTAGGATGATTAGTCTTTTGCCGTGGTATGACAGTGAAGTGTTTAAGAGGATGGCCATAATTACAAATGACTTTATGCGTGGGTTATGTATGACGAGTGGTGTGGAATTTGTGGATGTGTGGAGTGAGTTCGATGGGCGAAAGAATCTATATAAAATGGATGGCTTGCATTTGAATGGATACAGTGTAAGGAGACTTGAAAAAGTGTTGCTGAATGTAGTAGATGTGCAAAATCAGGGAAACTAGATTTATTAGGGGGGGGACTGGATATACAAACCTTAGGGAGGCAGTTGAATGTATGAATGAGTATAATATGCCTGAGTGAATAAGGATTGAGATAGTTAATATAAGGCATCAAGGTAGGGATGGGGCTAATGGGGGTCTTAAATTCATGTACACTAATGCTAGGAGTATTAGGAACAAAAAAGGAAGAGTTTTGGCCATGGTTGGCACTTCCAGACCACAGGCTATTGGCATTAGTGAATCATGGCTGACTGTAGATGATATAGCTAGTGGGATTGAATGTGATGGGTATAGTGTGTTCAGGAATGACAGGGGGAATAAAATGGTTGGGAGTATTGTTGATGATAGCTGATGAGCTGCAGCCAAGGAGAATAGAAGTTGAATTGCAGGATAGAGAAAATAGCACATTTGAGGCCATTTGGTGTGAGATTGTGGCTAGCAGAACAAAATATACAATTGGGTGCTGCTATAGACCAGGTGATGAAAAAGATGGTGGAGACAGTATGCACAAGCAAATAGAAGAAATGAGTGGAAGGAGGGTAATTATTATGGGAGATTTCAACTATGGTCGCATTGATTGGAGTGAGAAGAGGCCACACGGGAGGAAGGAACTGAATTTTATGCGGTTATTAAGGGATAACTATCTGCGACAGCATGTAATGGAAAATACTAGGGGTCAAAGAGCACTTGACCTAGTAATTACATCTGAGGATTTGGCTCTAACAAATATGACCACATCCACCAATTGGTGAGGGTGATCATACGGTCTTGACTTGGGAGTTGGCTAAAGGTGTGGAATTTACAATTAAGACAGGGTACATGTAGAATTATCGGACTGGAAAGTATGACAAGCTTAGGAGTTTGATTGGTTCAGTGCCATGGCATGTACAACTGCAATGACTAGAAGTTGATAGTACATGGGAGGCAGTGAAGAAGTGTTTGCATGAAGCAGTGGCTGATTGTATATCTAGGGTCCGAATAGTAAAACAAGTAGGAGTTAAATGGATGAATAACACCATTATGCTTGAGCTGCAAAAAAAGAAACAACTATGGAGGGAATTTAAGGAAAAAGGTGACCGGCAGGCACATGAACGGTATAAAACGCAGGCCAGAAGGGTGACGAGTGTGGTAAGAAAAGCAAAAAAGATTACGAAAGAACATTGGCCACGCAGGCTAAAGAGAATCCCAAACAGTTTTTTCGATATGTTGCAAGTAAAAGGAAAAATGTATATAGCAGAATGATTTTAAAGAATACCGATGGTAGGGAGGTAACTGAATCAGTATATAGTTGAGTTACTGAGTGAGCACTTTGCAAGAATATATCATCCAGGTGGTGACATTGCAGAAATGAATGAACCAGTAGATTATACGGGAATTGTGGTGAATGAAGTGGAGGTGAGTAGTCTATTGCACATCTGTGGGATTGGATGGTATACCAGCTCGTGTCGTACGAGAAGCGACTAAAGAATTGTCAGTACCCTTGACCATTTTGTTTAATTTGAGTCTCGGGTCTGGGTTAGTCCCGAATGGGTGGAAAGAGGGGGAAAATAGTTCCACTGCATAAAGGTGGTTCCAAGACTGCTGTTGTAAATTACCGACTGATTAGCATATCAGGAATCGTTGTCAAGGTCTTAGAGAAATTAGTCAAGAAAAGAATACACGATTGGATAGATGAAAATGGGATATTGTATGGGGGACAACATGGTTTTGTGAAGGGTAGATCATGCCTCAGTAACTTGCTTATGTTTTATAACACAGTAATGGCTGAACTGGATAAGGGTAATGGATTTACAGTGATTCTACTGGACCTTGCCAAGGCCTTTGACAGGATACCACATGGAATCCTAATCAGCTTGCGTTTAGTCACGTGACACTCTGGCACATCAGCCCGTATACGCCATCTATCAATCTCTTTTGTTAATACAGACAGCAACATTTCTTTATTCCACAGAAATTAATATTGTGGTGAGTGGTTTCGCGACAGTAAAATTAGTCTTATTACTTATTGAACAGCCATCGTACAACAGTTATTCAATTTAGTCAGGGAATCTTACAGACTTATACTGGATTTATTTAGAAGAATAACCGTCTACATAAAGTAAAGAGCTGAGATTAACATCTCCAAGTTTGATATCAGGTTTAATACCACTTTCCTTCATAATGTGATCCATATAGATAATGAATAACATAGGGGATAATGTACATCATTGTCTGACAAAAGATTTAACATTAAATTATCTTCCTGTATTTCCTTCAATTCTAACTGCTGACTTACAACTCAAATAGAGACTAAGTATTGCTTGATATAATGCTTACCTGACACCATACAAATGTAGCGTTTGAATAGCTTCTCTCTTGGCATCTTGTCATATGCCTTTTCCAGATCTATAAAACTTAAATACAGATCTTTGTTATATTCCCATGATTTCTCAACGATCTGTTGTAAAGTGAAAATCTGATCCTGCAACCTCTGTTTGGCCTGAATCCAACATGTTCTTCATCAAGCTTCTCTTCCACAATCCTTCTCAACCGTTTTTTTAAGTATACTTGCATATATCTTAACAGGAACACTCAGGAGAGAAAACCTGTGTAATTTTCACATTCAGTTTTATTTCCCTTTTTATATGTGGGTAGTATGAGAGTTCTATTCCAATCATCAGGAATTCGTCCCTCTGTCCAGGCCTTCTGAACTATGCAGTGAAGCCACTGTAAGACTTTTATACCTCTGTTACATCCTGAATGAAGAACCTTAAAAGAAAACAATTCATTCAGGATTTAACAAGTCAGAAAAATCAGCTGAGAGAAAAAACTTGTACTCAAGCAGAAGAAATAACTATTTATGTCTAATTAGAAATAGAATTGCCTCCTTTTAGTAGAATTGTAATACCATGTAAAGAACTTTGAGTATAAATTAGTATTATATGAATGCATCATATATACAATGAATGGGTAAATTAGATGTAAACAATAGTCCAAAGGTCATGGGTGGGTCCGAGGCATTGACAATCTTGGAAAACAACGCACATTCGTTTCCCAGAAGATGCTGCTAGTGATCTCATAATGTGCCGAAAATCCCGGGGATGAAGAAAGTAGCGAGCGGGAAAAGATTGCAGAAAGTAAGAGGGCACTATCGCAGCTAGTAACAGGGTGCTAAAATGGGGGAAGCGAAGGGAGAATAAAAATTCTCCTTCTTCAAACAAAGAAGGACAGTTCAGATGGACCTGGAGATCCTGCCCCAAGAAATGATAAAGTAAAGATTTTGTTGTATAATTACTCAGTTGGTAAAAGGAAAGATCATTGTAGTGTAATAATCGAGTATGGACAGTATTTAAGAACTTTAAGTGATTATTTAGCAGTGGCTAATGTCCATATGACAAATTGTCTGGAATGATTATAGATGATTGTGACTAGTTTAATATGCAAGACTAACATAATAGGTAGAATATTGATTAGAAGTGTATAATGTGTATATTATGTGTGTTTAATCTCTAACTTAAAAGGAGGATTTATTGTTCATGCATTAGAGTATTAATCAGTTTGATACAGTTTGATTTAGCATGTCATTGAATTAATTGAAAGTGAGATTGGTCTAAGTGTATATTATGTCTTTAGATTCCAATAAATATGTTTTTTCTTCTATACCTGAGTTTTGCCTGTTTATGAACCAAAACTACCACTCATTAATCTGAACCATAGCGGGGGGGGGGGGGGTAATTGAAAGAAAGGTATAAGATGTTTTATGGAGGTTACGACTGCAAACCAGAATTTACTTACCCACAGTAAAGCGTTTGATTTATGAGTATAAGCACTAAATTTATTCACCTATGTGCACCAAGAGCCTGGAAAAGTCTCCCTGAATAAGAGTTCCCTCTATTCTAAGATATTGGCTGGTGCAGCTTTAAACAATAAATTTGTCAATATCTGAAGAGGAATTAGAAATTAGGAATCGGCTAGAAATATAGAATTTACTTTCCTTATAGAATGAACACGTAAGAAGTGATACAGATATTAGAGTCAGGGAAATTTTGTAAGTCTTGTAGTTATTGTAGCGAGGAAATATTCACAAAAGAAGTAAAATTATTATAGGAAAAGAAAATATTTAACACCTCCATACTTGAACAATTCAGGTCGTCATATACTCCTGCTGCCTTTCCACATTTCAAGCCTTTGATGGCTTTTTTTCTACTTCAAGTATGGACATGTATTCCTTACTGCATGCCTGGTCAGTGTTTTTTTATGACTGTTCTGTCATGACTGCTTGTTTCATTTAACAATTTTTTGAAGTAATTACTCCATACTTCAAGGATATGTTTTTCTTCTGTTTTTCATGTCATCTTTATCATCTCTAACTCCTTTTATAGCATTCTTTCCTCCATTTCTGAGCTTCTTCAACAATCTCCAGAATATCTTGCCATCTTCGTGATATTTATTTTCTATGTTCTTACCAAAGTCCTCATGACTTTTGTTTAGCTAGTTTACACAGTATTTAGCTTTCTTACATTTGTCTCTGTATTCTCTAAGAGCACAAGCAGACTTATTTGCCAGGGACTTCTGATATGCTTTCTTCTTTTCCTTCACTGCCTCTTTAACTTCCTGTGTTCACCATGTAGTTCTGATTTTTCTATCCTTGCAGACAACCTCACCACATGCATCTCTGGCTGAATCAATCAGTGTTTTCTTCAGGGCTTGCCACTGAATCTCCAAGGTTTGGTTGCTGTTCTCAAACTCTTTCATCTTTTAAGTTTTAAAAGAAGTATACCTTGAGTAGACATATCAATACATTTTTTTCCATGTTATTAATTTTGTATTTTTCATGTTTTCTTGATTAACGTTTGGGTATTTTAGTCTGCAGTTCACATCTGAGAGCTGCTCAACTTTTATTTGCTTTAAAACTTTCTTACATGTTCTTGTACTCAATATGAAATTTAATTTTATCCTGCTCAAGACTAAATAGTGATCACTTCCAATTTCAAATCCTCTGTACACTCTGCTGTCCTGCACCAGGGAGAAAACATCACTATCAACAATAACATAGTCAATGAGACTTTTCTTATTGCTTGCCTTTTCTCTTCATGTGAATTTGTGTACATTTTTATGTTGGAACATGGTGTTAGTAATAACCAGTCCGTGTCCTGAGCAGAAATCCAACAGGTATTTGCTATTATTATTAGCTTTGCTTTTTTTTCTCCAAATTTTCCCAAAATATTTTTGTATGTCTGACAATCACTTCCTACTCTGCTATTTAGTTCCCCAACAAGAACCAACTTTACCTTTTTCATTGTGTCAGTTGCTTTTTCTAAAGCCTCAAAAAAATTCCTTCACTTTTACCTTAGTAGAACCTTCTGTGGGACCATAGGCACAAATGTCTCATAGGTGATCCTGACTTTAATTACAGGAATATAGACTGGAAGGAGGAGATAGTGTATGGGAACAAGGAGAGCGAGTTTGTGGAATTTCTGAGAGATAAGTATCTTATGCAGCATGTGATTGAAGCAATTAGTGGCCTTAATATTTTGGATGTGGTGATAACTTCACAAGATGTAGTTGTTAATGAGGTGTTGACACTGCTGCCAGTTGGTGAGAGTAATCATTGAGGTACTTGTTTGGGAAGTGATGAAACAAGAAAAGGTCAATGCCAAAAATGGATACATGTGGAAGTAGAAAGCAGGTGATAGAAGCTCTGTTGCCAGTTAACATCAGTACATTGGGTAGATGAGCTGAGCAGAAAGGATGTTGACAATGCATGGAAACTCATAAGGCAGTATCTGACAAAAGCAATGTATGACTGCATGCCAAGGGTTAAGTGAGTAAATAGAATGAGAGTGAAATGGATGAACAGCAAAATCAAGCAAGCTGTGCTGGATAAGAAAATGTTATGGAGGAGGAGGAGGTACAAGACAGTTGGTGGTGATCAGATTCATGAAGAGTATAAGATGCAGGCTAAAAGGTGACGAGCATGGTAAAGAAGGAAAAGGTGCAGTATGAGAGGAGATTGGCTGGTCAGGCCAAGGTTAACTCGGGGGAATTTTTCTGCTACATTGCAAGCAAGAGGCAGAATAATTGTGACAGACTAACATTGGTGGATAGTCATGGCAGCAGACTAACAGTTTCAAAGGAGGATGTAGTGGAATTACTGAATGAGCACTTTATCAGCATACAGGGTGATAAATTTGACAGTTTCGTAAGGAAAAAGAAAATCTTCTTTGTATCTATTAAATTTAATGAATTGACAAAAAAACATTACAGGCAGAGTTAATTACAATACTATCAACAAGATTTACTCAAAATAACCACCATTAGCATCGATCACAGCTTCAATTCTGCTTCGGAACCTCGAACAAGCTGATGCTACAGTCTCCCTGGGAAGGGCCGCAAAAACTGTTTTAATTTTATCCATTAACTTGGCTTTTGTATTACTGGAAGTGCGATTGGTGTCTTTTTCAACTGCGCCCCATACAAAATAATCCATGGGGTTAAGGTCTGGGGAGTTTGGAGGCCAAACATTTGGACTGGTGAAGTCGTAGAAATTTTCAGACAACCATTTTTGACTTTTCCCAGAGGTGTGGCAAGGGGCCGAATCCTGCTGCCATACATACGGCCTACCATTGGCTACCCTTGTTATCCAGGGCTTGACTACAGTTAGCAACTCCACGAACAAAGCCCGAATTCCAATGCCAGGGTTCTTCAACACCTGTTCCTGCAGATTTGCGAGGAATTCTGCTGTACGAACGCAATCAGATCGTCTGCTAGGGATCTTTCTTCTTGCTACATCCTCGTAGTCACCATTGCAAGTCTCTAGTTCATGCCTGATTGTTTTTACTGTATTCAGGGAGCATTGGGCAGCAGTCGTAATATCCTTATTTTGATGGCGGGCACGAATCATCATGATACAAGTTATTCTCTTCCATGATTCAGGTGGGTTCCAGCTATCCATCCTTTCTGACATCTTGTATATGAATGAAGAAGGGTCCAAACTTTTAAATGAAGAGAAGTGTGTGTTAATACATGTAACTTACGGAAAAATATAATTAATTATAAATATGTCAAATTTATCCCGAACACCCTGTATATCATACTGGCATAAATTATCTAGCAATATATAAGAAGAGAGATAAGCATTAAGAGAATTGGAAGTGAGAGAAACAGAGGTGTATCAGATGTTGGTTAGGTTAGATGTGAATAAGGCTGTAGGAATGGATGACATATCACCACCATTCCTTAAGCACACACGTATGCTTAAGGAATGTGCACCACAGTTGGTTATGCCCTTGACCTGGTTATTTAATGAAAGTCTTACAGTGGGTAGGGTTCACAAGGAGTGGAAAGAGGAAAAAATAGTACCACTCCACAAATTCTAAGATAGAAATCTCCAACTATAGGCCAGTCTGTATAACTAGAGTTGTGGTCAAGGTGTTGGAGAGATTGGTAAGGAATAGAATACAGAATTGGGTTGATAGACATGGCATTCTTTATGAAGGTCAGCATGGATTTGTAAATGGGATCATGTTTCAGTAATTTACTTGCATATTATGATAAGGTGACGAGTGTGTTAGATAAAGGAAAATCATATACAGTGATATTCTTAGACTTTGCGAAAGCATTTGATAGATTACCACATAAGTTGGTGTACAAGCTGCAGAGGATGGGAATAGTAGTATATTGGTTAGATGGATCAGATATTAGCTCTCTGAATGATACTAGCAAGTTGTGTATGATGAAGCAGTGTCTCAAAAAAGGAAGGGTAACCAGTGGCATGCCCCAGGGTTCTGTTCTTGGGCCCCTGCTGTTTAACTTGTTTGTAAATGATATATCATGTGGACTGACTTGGGGGTCTTCAGTTATTTGCTGATGATTCAAAGCTGAGCATGATTATAAGTAGCACTGTTGATGCTGAATCCCTTCAGGAAGATATGAATAGACTTTTTACTTGGACAAAAGAGTGGGGGTTGTAGTTTTAATATCAATAAGTGCAAGGTGTTGCATTTTGGAGTGCAGAAATATAAGGTCTTTGGGCTGAAGTTCTTCTGATAAAAGTTTCCCAAATTTGGGGCAGTCTCATGCATCCAAATTTGTTGAGGTTTGGCATGTTCCTAAGGGCCGAGGCCAATTCCATGAATAGTCTTTCATACTTGAACTTGCTGCGGTGTATTACTGTGGCTTTCTTCCATCTTATTCTGTGGCGAGTATCCAGAGCATGGTCTGCAAGCCCAGAGTGGCTGTACTGGTGAAATCGGATGTAATCCTTGTGTTTTGAGATTCTGATATTTGCTGTCCTGCCTGTTTGGCCAAAGTAGGACAATTTACAGCTGCAAGGGACCTGGTATACAGCAGGTAGGTCTAGGGGAAGTGGTTGGTCTTTAGTAGAGCGGATAAGGGATACCAGTTTTCTATGTGGTCTGTAACCAGTGGTCAAGTCATGTTTTTTTAAGATTTTATTGATTTTTTCCGAGGTGCCTCGGATGTAGGGAATGGTGATGGATTTGGAGTAATCTTTTTTGTGAGGGGGAGGGGGTAGTGGGTTGTGGATAACTGGGTTAAGTATTTTTTGGATTTTTTTGAGGGGGTAGCCATTGGCTGAGAAAGTGTCACGGATGTGATTTAGTTCAGTGGTTAGGGCTTGATCATTTGAACAGATTATTTTTGCCCTGTTGAATAGTGTCTTAATAACTCCATATTGTTGTGAGGGGGGGTGATGGGATTGTTGGTGAATGTATCTGCCTGTATGGGTGGGTTTTCTATAAACTGAGAAAACCAAGGTTCCATCAGGTTGGCGGGTGACTAGTGTGTCTAGGAAGGGGAGGTTATTGTTTTCCTCTTTTTCCAGGGTGAACTTGATTCTGGGGTGTTGGTTGTTTAAGTGTGTTAGGAAGGAGAGGAGTGAATCCGGGCCATGTGGCCAAATAGCGAAAACATCATCAACGTAGCGAAGCCATATGGTAGGTTTTTGTGGGGCTGAGTTTAAGGCTTTCTCTTCAAACGTCTCCATGAAGAAGTTGGCCAAGGGTGGGGAAAGTGTTGAACCCATGGCTGTCCCCCTCTATCTGTTTGTAGAATTTTTCCTGCCAAATGAAATAGCCTGAGTTCATCGTAAACTGAAATAGGGCTGAGATATCGGGAGGAAATTTAGCTTGGATTAGTTCTACGGTTTCTTTGAGGGGGACATTCGACCGTTATGTCATTATGTTGGAGAGCTCTAGACCCCCCCCCCGCATATATGGGCTCCCAAAAATACACAAAGAAAATGTGCCATTATGTCCCATAGTGGATGGCATTGATTCCCCCACTTACAAACTAGCCAAGCATTTAGCCAAAGCGCTCTCACACTATACTGGCAACACACCATCACACATAAAAAAACTCAGCCCACTTCAAAGCCAGTATAGAAAACCTTACACTCCAACATAATGACATAATGGTCAGTTTTGATGTCTCCTCCCTATTCACGAATGTCCCCCTCAAAGAAACCCTAGAGCTAATCCAAGCTAAATTTCCTCCCGAAATCTCAGCCCTATTTCAGTTTACGATGAACTCAGGCTATTCGTTTGGCAGGAAAAATTCTACAAACAGATAGAGGGGACAGCCATGGGTTCAATACTTTCCCCACCCTTGGCCAACTTCTTCATGGAGACGTTTGAAGAGAAAGCCTTAAACTCAGCCCCACAAAAACCTACCATATGGCTTCGCTACGTTGATGATGTTTTCGCTATTTGGCCACATGGCCCGGATTCACTCCTCTCCTTCCTAACACACTTAAACAACCAACACTCCAGAATCAAGTTCACCCTGGAAAAAGAGGAAAACAATAACCTCCCCTTCCTAGACACACTAGTCACCCGCCAACCTGATGGAACCTTGGTTTTCTCAGTTTATAGAAAACCCACCCATACAGGCAGATACATTCACCAACAATCCCATCACCCCCCCCTCACAACAATATGGAGTTATTAAGACACTATTCAACAGGGCAAAAATAATCTGTTCAAATGATCAAGCCCTAACCACTGAACTAAATCACATCCGTGACACTTTCTCA
Source organism: Typopeltis vanoorti (assembly GCF_054136105.1). Taxonomy (NCBI): domain Eukaryota; kingdom Metazoa; phylum Arthropoda; class Arachnida; order Uropygi; family Thelyphonidae; genus Typopeltis; species Typopeltis vanoorti. The sequence goes on from NC_143574.1 coordinate 31,087,957, forward strand.
GCCAATGGCCAACCCCCCCCCCCCAAAAAAAATCCAAAAAATACTTAACCCAGTTATCCACAACCCACCGCCCCTCCCCCCTCACAAAAAAGATTACTCTAAATCCATCACCATTCCCTACATCCGAGGCACCTCGGAAAAAATCAATAAAATCTTAAAAAAACATGACTTGACCACTGGTTACAGACCACATAGAAAACTGGCATCCCTTATCCACTCTACTAAAGACCAACCACTTCCCCTAGACCTACCTGGTGTATACCAGGTCCCTTGCAGCTGTAAATTGTCCTACTTTGGCCAAACAGGCAGGACAGCAAATATCAGAATCTCAGAACACAAGGATTACATCCGATTTCACCAGTACAGCCACTCTGGGCTTGCAGACCACGCTCTGGATACTCGCCACAGAATAAGATGGAAGAAAGCCACAGTAATACACTGCAGCAAGTTCAAGTATGAAAGACTATTCATGGAATCGGCCTCGGCCTTTAGGAACATGCCAAACCTCAACAAATTTGGATGCATGAGACTGCCCCAAATTTGGGAAACTTTTATCAGAAGAACTTCAGCCCAAAGGCCAAGAACTACCAATATAGCCCGCCAGGGGCACCATCAGGACTTTAGGAAAACGTTAGCTTCCTAACTTCAGTCTCAGTTGCTGTTATTAGTACTTGTGTGCACGTGTCTTTGTATTAAGACCACACTTGGACTATTGTGCTCAGATCTGGCCATCTGGTTTTCAATCTAATGTGGAGACATTGGAGAGTGTTCAGAGGTGAGGGACTAAGATAATATTGGGACTTTGGAATGCTGACTATATAGAGAGGTTGAAGAGATGTGGATTGCAGAGTTTGGTGGATAGGAGGAAGAGAGCTGATATGACAGAGACGTTTTAAGTTAGTGAGAGGATTTTATCAGATTAATCCAGAGGGGATTATAAAAAGAGTAGAAGGTGAGAGGAGAAGAATAAGGGCATGAGGAGATTTTTTACGTGGAGAATTGTCAATGAATGGAATACATTACCAGAATGTGTTATTAATGCAAGGAGTGTTAAGTACTTTAAGATTCCATTTGATAAATATGTTGTCAGTTGAATGAACCTCCTATGATGAGTCTTTTGGGGGGTGTAATAATAATAATAGTCCAGTTCCCCATTCTGATATTTGCTGATGTTGCTCTACTTGAAATTGCCTGCCATTCAAGAAGATTAGTGTCGTATTTGGTGTTGAATACTATGGCTACTCCTTTTCCTTGATTGTCATTGCCTGAATATAGCATTTTATATTTATTGCTCAGAAAGATCTCGCCAGTTTTTGTCTTTTTTTTGTTTGTCACCCCTATTATATCGATTTGGTACTTATCCAGTTCCTCAGCTAGCTCCATTTCTTTGCCATTCAGGCTTCTTATGTTATAGTACCGATCTGGAACTTTGGTGATATTGAGTTGGAGTGTGTTTTAGGATTTGTACCAGTAGCTGCCTTTTCACTGTTTGCCCTGATTTCCTGGTGAAAACAATGGTGGGGGTGGGTGGGTGGGGGGGGACTTGTTTATCTGAGCGATGCTCCAGCTGGCATGAAATTCTGTCGTGTTGTACCATCATTTTATGTTGTGGTTTAAGCCAATAAGAATACAATTTGGTCGGCTAAATACCAAATTGTCAGCCCATGCTCGTTGTTCGTTCAGTATCCAATTAGATACTTAACAAGGTGCACTACAAGAAGGTGAGGATTGGACATTAGGTCAGAAGCCCTGGTTGGTTTTCTGCATTCCTTTAATGACTAGGAGGTCTCCTCTCAGTTATACAGCTTTGACCCTTAAGCACTACTTACTTTTTTTGTTAAAAAAAAAAGTACTTGATTAAATGTGTAGACATTAAATAAAAATTTAAGCAATTGATTTTTATTAACTTTGGTGATTTTATCCTCTAATATAGCTTATACTGTAAATTTTGTTCTTTCAAATTTATGCTAACTGATAGATGAATTATAATTATTGCTATTGCTTATTGTATTTGCTTAACGTTACTTTGCTTAGCACACACATTAACTGATGGATTAATTAATCACTTTAAGCAAAGTTTTCCTGTGTTTACCTTTGTTTAGGTAAGACCAGATTTAAAATGTATATTCTAGAAAAAAAAAGTGTGTGTGTGTGATAGGATTTTTGTGAGGACATGTTTTACAAATGAAAAATTTAAAGGAATGGCAATTATAATGGTAGCTTACTGTAACTGACCAGCTCTCTTATGATTTTTTATATTTTCAAGTTATTGTCAATGCTTTCCAGGTGGAATAGCAAGGTTTACAGATCCTGAGTCTGCTGGTAAATCTCTTCTTCCTTGTGTGCAAAATGTTACCACATTTATTCCTTCAGACAGACGAATGAACTCTCCTATATATTTTGGTGCAACTGCTGGTATGAGATTATTAAAGTGAGTTTAGATTTCATTCTTCTTCTTATTATTATTATTCAACTTATTATTAAAATACTTTATCAGAGATGGTTGTAGAAAGTTTTTTTCACTTGGTTATAAAGTAAACTATACTTGCCAAGAAATTATATTCTTGTGTAGTTTAATCCTTTACCCATTCTGCATTAATTCAATCTTAGTGTCTTTCTTGGTTGAACTCTCACTGACTCCTAAACAGAGGTCACAACTGGTCTGGGCAGTGATCTTGTCATTCATGCACATGCATAGCCATGTCTGAAAGGAAGCGTGTGTGTGTTTTGCATTATGGGATATCGGGGGTAGAACAGGAGGCTGACGCTGGAAACTCTATAAAGAGGGGGATGAGCAGCAGGATCTTTGCATGGAGAGTGATTGGTGAGTGGAATGCATTGCCTGAGTGTGTTGTGAATGTGGATACATTGAATCATTTTAAGGCACGGTTGGATGAGCATTGTGTGCACTAGTGTGTACCTCCCACAATGAGTCTCTGATTCCATGGAGGTTGGATGTTAATAATAATAATAGTAATATTCAGGCAACTGATGAGAAGCCAACAGCCTCGGTATACAAGTAGCCTAGTTGTGAAGATACTTCACACACAAACTTTCTTTGCATACACTTGGGTAAAGGATTAAACAATATTTTAAATTCTTGGCAAATATAAGATATGACTGTGGAATTCATAAGTAGTATTACTTATGAATTATTATTACATGAAACCTGTCATGCCTATATGCTATGTAAAAGTTAATGGCCAGAAATATTATTTTTAGAGTTAGCAATAGCTATGTGAAGTATTCTCCTAACCCAAACAAGTATGATTGTGTTAATTTGCCAAACATTTCAGAGACTGTTATTTTAAGATCCACTACTACTACTACACCATAATACTTTTTTTACATTAGAGGATGCCAACTCTAGATCTTTTGTCTGTTGCAATTTGAATTGTTTGATTTACTCATCGTTGCTTGTAAACTGTAATGACATGTTTTGTGCTGTGAAGATGCTGTTAATAAACATATTTTTATAATTTAGTTTTTGGTGTTGAAATACCATTAAAATAAGTTATGAATCACTACAAGGAGTATTGCAATCACAGGTCCACTTGAATGTACATGCTGTGGAGGTGACTTGGAACCCAGTCATTTTTGGATATTGCCATAAACTGGATTGTAGTGTATGAATACAAACTGCATGTGGTAGATTATCTTAGCTCAGACTCCAATCCATTTCTACTCCAGTTAGTTTTAGATCAGAAGAACATCCCAAATTGTTTACTTACTGTCAACTAGGAGAAGCTACCTGCCTCCCTGAAGTCCATTGGTCCAGTACTGTCAATTTTATGACACTGTCATAAAATTGACAAAAGAAGAAATTGACACTGCAATATTGAGTCTGAAAAACATTAATGACCCTAGCAATTATTGTTTGTACCACCAGCTCCAGGGTTAAAATTAAATATCTCATCCATGAAAAGAATACACAGCATTCAGCTCAGACTGTCACTGAGAAATAAATCTCCACTCACTAAATTCAAAAGATCACTTGTAAACAGTTTTGAGCCTGGAAAATGCTCAAAACTGTTTACACTGATTGTAAGCCCATTTCCCTAATCCAGATGAGTGGGCCATTATATACTGTGATGCAGATAAAATGAAGCATTAGCCAATAGCCTACAAAACCAATGTAGCCATAGCTTTACACTGCCGATTTGGATTTCATTGGTAGTGTCCACCCAGAGGTGTGCTGTAGGATGAATTGATCAATTCGCCATTTAGGCATTCAGCCTACATTTCCTGCTGAAGGTTGTAGAATTATCAAAAACTCAACATGAAAGCACCTAATCCAGGTGGAAATCTCTACCAAAGTCATAAAATGCCTACTGCACAAAGAAATTCATCACACTCGACATCACAGAGTGTTGAGATTTCATTACTTCCCATCATGTTTGAAAATAGCTGCAATTATATTAATTGCCCAACTCAAAAAGGCTTTGCAGTTCTCTTAGAACAAGATAGTTTTAAGAGAACTGCAAAGCCAGTCAGTGTGCTTTCCAGTTTTTGGAAATTATCTGAGAAAGTAATCCTAATGTGAAAATATAGGAAGTAGTAGATGAAATAAATATCATTTTTGATGTGTGGTTTGGGTTCTTCAAAAGTTGCTGCACAGTGGATCAGGTCTGCAGAATCACTGAACATATCACAGATTTAACTGGAATCAGCCTGCAAAAGCTATAATCCTAGATGTGGCCAATGCATTTCATAAAGTTTGGCATAATGGCTTCCTGTACAAGCTTGTCACCACTAACTTCCCACTTAGTTTGATTTAAGTTATCAAGCCCCCTCCTCTCTCTCTCTCTCTCACACAGAGAGAGAGAGACAGAGAGAACTACATGGTCAGATTGCCATCATGTAGGATCATAGCAGGCATTCTATCCTCCCTTCCTTTCTCTATCTATATGGCTGACTCCCTTCACATCTTTAGACTGTCATGGATTTTTATGTGGGTGGCACTACAGTTCTGACTAGATCCTTGCATCTCAACCTAGTAACTAAGAGACTTCAGTCTTTAATGATAAAACTTGTATTCTGGTTTTGGAAATTGCACACAGAATGTAAATACTGATAAAAGTGCAGCCATATTCACAAGAAGGCACACCTCTTTGAAGAGGTGAATTGTTGTTAAATGCCAAATGTTTAATGGAATGAAGACAGCACAAAGAATAAATTGAACAGTTTAATTCATTCTTTAATTTGTGATTACATTTCTGCAACAGTTAATGCTTCTAATATGCTGGTCTGGTTGGCCGAGTGGTTAGCGTATCTGCTCTCCAGCCAAAAGGCTGTGGATTCGAATCTTGCCCTAGGCATGGATGTTTGTTTGTTAAAATACTAGTGGTGGTGGTCGGCGGTTGATGCCGTTGGTGGGGATGATGAAAGTAGTTGCAGCTGGTGGAGTGGTGGAGACGGAGAATTGTAGAGTGGGTACTCTCCCTCGATGAATCTTTGGACTCCCTGGAGGTGTTTTGTAATAATAATATTTCATCTTTACTACAAAAATTTCAGGGATACAACATGAATTGTAACATAAATATGCAAAAGCAACATAAAGTAAACAAACTTAGTAGACTAGTCTAGAGTCCTAGCTAGGAAGGCTGACCTCTAGGTAGGAAGCCTAGAATAACTCTGGATGGATTTTAACTTAGTTGTAACATGAAAGTATAGTAGTTTTATACCATGTGTGTAGTGTCCAGCATAGTCTTTTATATCTTGACTGTTCATAGTTATGATTCCTGATGTAATTTTTATGTTCTTCCAAATGGATGTTGGCTAATCTTTTAGTCTTCCCTTAGTAGGCCAACTTGCAGGATATGGAACTCTGTACATACCAGGAACTGAGATAGGATGAAGTTGGCCTAAGAGGACAGCCAGTTTTAGGCAGTGCAGAGATTGTATATTTTTTTTTTTTTTCAAAATTATGGTTCTATTTTTTTCTGATGTACCTTGGACATAAGAAATAATGATTGTATTACTACAGTCTTCTATATGTAGAGAAAATTGAATATTGGGGGGGGAGGAGGAAGATTCAGTATTTTGTTAATAATGTTGGAATTGTAGCCATTAAATAAGGAGTGGCATATACAGTATGGTTAAGTTCAGCATTGAGAGATACCTCACTTAAACAGATTCTCTTAAGTGATAAGACTTTTAATAAGAGTTTTAATCATTCCTACTAGCACCCACAGAGAACACTCGAATAGCTAAGACTCTAGTCAGTTTATTAAATTTGTTTACTTTGTGTTACTCGTATGTGTGTTACAGTTTATATTGTTCTCCCTGAAGATGTCTCTCTGGTGAAGACAAAATATTGGAGACATTTTAAACTGTCGTTTAATTCCTTTTGCTACTTTTATTCTTTACGCATTCAACATGAATTTTAACCAGCACCTAAGCCAAAACATATGTTCATGTTCAATATTCTCATTCTATGGCATTCAAGGGCCAAATATTTGGATATATTCTTATACAAAGGGCTCTGATTCTTAGTTGGTGCCAACTTTTGTCTTCTCCAAAGGAAGGAGGGTAATCAGACATCTTTCCACTGTTTAACTGGAACAGCCAATTAAGTACAAAAAAACTTCTAATTTATAGATCAGTGATTAGACTTATTCTAATGCATAGCTCCTCAATCTAAGATCACACTTGTTGAGCTTCATTATCAAGAAGCCCTCACTGTACAAAACAAGTGTCTGCATATATTATTTGATGCACAGTGGTTCATATAAAAAAAAACAAAAAAACTCACAGCTGCACCACCGAGAAGCTTTATCATTAGGCATCAATGCATTTTTACATGAAATGTCTAGCAAATAATTTGAGAAAGCTGTCATTCATCCTAATTTTCTAGTCCATTAGGCAGTGGACTACAACACATTGGATGTATTGAAGTACAAACACCAAAAAAAAACAGCACTTTCTATGTAAGTCCCACCTCTGTTGTTACCTGCACGAGGCAAACCATGTGTTCACTAATCTTCCCTATACAGCATGATACACATCTTGTTAAGGGTTTAAAAGCTCCAGGCTTATTTCTTTTAGCCTATTGACTGTTCCAAAGGACAGCAATAGAGAGAGAGAGAGGAGTATTTCAGAAAACAGTCAGGAGTCTAACTGCAGAGGAGTTGATTACGGGCTGTATATGTTTTAACAGATTTAGAGATGATTGAAAGAAGGGAGGGAATTAACAATTACAATTCTACCAGGGCTTCTGACCTAATGTCCAATCCTCACCTTCTCATAGTGCTCCCTGTTGGGTATCTACCGGGATACTGAACAAACGAGAATGGGCTGGCAATTTGGGATTTAGCCAACCAAATTGTATTCTTATTGGCTTAAACCAAAATACAAAATGATGGTACAACATGACAAAATTTCATGCTGGCTGGGGCGTCGCCCGGTTAAACAAGGCCCCCGTTGTTTTCGCCAGGGAACCAGGGCGCACAGCAAAAAGTCAACTACCTGAACAAATCTGAAAACACCCCCCAACTCAACATTAGCAGAGTTAAAGATCGGTACTATGAACATAAAAATCCTGAATGGCAAAGAAATGGAGCTAGCTGAAGAATTAGATAAGTATCAGATCGACATAATAGGGGTGACTGAAACAAAAAATACAAAAACTGGTGAGATCTTTCTGAGCAATAAATACAAAATGTTATATTCAGGCAATGACAATCAAGGAAAAGGAGGAGTAGCCATAGTATTCAACACTAAATACGACACTAATCTTCTTGAATGGCAGACAGTCTGAAGTAGAGTGATGTGGGCAAATATCAGAATGGGGAACTGGACAATGAGACTTATTTGTGCCTATGGTCCCACAGAAGGTTCTACTAAAGTAGAAGTGGAGGAATTTTTTGAGGCTTTAGAGAAAGCAACTGACACAATGAAAAATTAAAAGTTGATCCTTGTTAGGGAACTAAATAGCAGAGTAGGAAATGATTGTCAGGCATACAAAAATATTTTGGGAAAATTTGGAGAAAAGAGCAAAGCTAATAATAATGGCAAATACCTGTTGGATTTCTGCTCAGGATGTGGACTGGTTATTACTAACGTCATGTTCCAACATAAAAATGTGTACAAATTCACATGGAGAGAAGAGGCAAAGAATAAGAAAAGTCTCATTGACTATGTTATTGTTGATAGTGATGTTTTCTCCCTGGTGCAGGACACCAGAGTGTACAGAGGATTTGAAATTGGAAGTGATCACTATTTAGTATTGAGCAGGATAAAATTGAATTTCATATTGAAAAGAATAACATGTAAGAATGTTTTAAAGCAAATAAAAGTTGAGCAGCTCTCAGATGTGAACTGTAGACTAAAATACACAAAGATTATTGAAGAAAAAATGAAATAGTTTGAGAACAGGAACCAAACCCTGGAGATTCAGTCGCAAGTCTTGAAGAAAACCTTGATTGATTCAACCAGAGAGACATGTGGTGAGGTTGTCTGCAAGGATAGAAAAATCAGAACTCCATGGTGGACACACGAAGTTAAAGAGGCAGTGAAGGAAAAGAAGAAAGCATATCAAAAGTTCTTGGCAAATAATTCAGCGTGTGCTCTTAGAGAATACAGAGACAAATGTAAGAAAGCTAAACAGGGTGTAAAACTAGCTAAACAAAAGTCATGGGAGGACTTTGGCAAGAACATAGAAAATAAATATCAAGAAGGTGGCAAAATATTCTGGAGTTGTTGAAGAAGCTTAGAAATGGAGGAAAGAGTGCTGTAAAATGAATTAGAGATGATAAAGGTGACATGAAAACGGGGACAAAACGATATCCTTGAAGTATGGAGTAATTATTTCGAAAAACTGCTAAATGAAACAAGCAGTGACAGCACAGTGGCAAAAAACACTCAACAGGCATACAGTCAGGAATACATATCCATACTTGAAGTAGAAAAAGCCATCAAAGGCTTGAAATGTGGAAAGTCAGCAGGAGTAGATGATATTCGACCAGAAATGCTGAAGTATGATGGTATAAAAGTCTTACAGTGGCTGCACTACATAGTTCAAAAGGCCTGGACAGATGGACGAATTCCCGATGATTGGAGTAGAGCTCTAATTAGTACCCATATATAAAAAGGGAAATAAAACTGAAAGTGAGAATTACAGAGATATTTCCCTATCGAGTGTTCCTGGTAAGATTTATGCAAGTATATTTCAGGAATGGTTGAGAAGAATTGTGGAAGAAAAGCTTGGTGAAGAACAAGCTGGATTCAAGCAAAAAAAACAGCTGTCAGGATTAGATCTTTACTTTGCAACAAATAGTAGAGAAATCATGGGAATATAACAAAGATCTGTATTTAAGTTTTGTAGATATGGAAAAGGCATATGACAAGGTGCCAAGAGAGAAGCTATTCAATACGCTGCAGTTATATGGTGTCAATGGGACATTATATCAAGCAATACTTCGTCTTTATTTGAGTTGTAAGTCAGCAGTTAGAATTGAAGGAAGTACAGGAAGATGGTTTAATATTAAATCTGGTGTCAGACAAGGATGTACATTATCCCCTCTGTTATTCATTATCTATATGGATCACATTACGAAAGAAAGTGGTATTAAACCTGATATCAAAATTGGAGATGTTAATCTCAGCTCTTTGCTTTATGCGGACTTTGTTATACTTCTAAATAAATCCGCTACGAGTCTGCAAGTTTCTCTGACTAAATTGAATAACTGTTGTAATAGATATGGTATGAAGGTCAGCAATAAAAAGACAAAGACAATGAAAATAGGCAAAAACATTGAAAATTTCAACTGCATTGTGAATGGAGAACCTGTGGAACAAGTAAAACATTTCAGCTACTTAGCACTATTTTTAGTGAAGATGGTAAATTAAATATAGAAATAGACAACAGAATCAGCAAAGTTGGTATGGTGGGAAGTCGATTGAATAAATTCATATGGAATAAGAGGGAAATTAGTCGGATCTCTAAATTAGCTGTATGCAAGACAGTGTTCAAACCAGTTTTAACTTATGGATCTCAGAGCTGGGTCAGAAGTAAAACACTTGACCAAAGACTAGAGACCGTAAATATGAGAGTCCTGAGAAAGATTAGAGGCGTGAACAGATGGCATCAATGGCAATATATCATATTAAAAATGAGGATATTAGGAAAGAACTTGACATTTTCAGCATCCAGGAATGCGTTAGCAGAGCTAATATCAGGTGGTATTGTCACTTAAACAGAATGGGAGAGGAAAGGTTAGCAAAACAGGTATTCTCTGCCAGGTTGTCAGGAAAACAACCCAGAGGAAGACCAAGATATAGGTGGATTGATACGGTACAAAGTGCCTTAGACGATAGAAATATAAGATCTGATAATGTTGGAGTCTTGACAAGTAACAGACTGATTTGGAGGAAAATTGTAGATAGGAAGTTAGTAATAATGTAAATTTTTCATGTAGTACTATCATATCCTGTACACCCATTGAGGATACATGGCAGGAATTTGATGACGATGATGAATTCAGATCAACAAATGCCCATGGAAACAGTCTTGTGAAAGAGAGCAGAAACATTCCCTTTCAGTTCCTGCTGTTTGCATTTACTTCAGTTGTCAGCACCTCTGCAGTTCAACTCCCAACTTCTAATCCACTCATTCCCTCTACTACCATCCTTTGGAACAGTCAATAGGTTGGAAGAAATAAGTTTTTAAACTCTTAACCCAAATGGCTACATGGATAAAATATATCAAAAACATATGCTTCATATCTGTATTATTTCTATAACATCCAAAGGTCATATTGATTTCAATGGACACTACATGCACATCAAGGCTGGTACGGTGGTTAATCAGATGTGTATCATGCTGTATAGGTAAGATTAGAGAACACGTGGTTGGCCTCATGTAGACAGGTAGCAGCAAAGGTGAGACTAAAATAGTACTGCTGCTTTGGTGTTTGTACTTCATAGTCCGCTGCCTAATGGACTGGAAAATTAGGACGAATATCAGCCTTCTCAAAATATTTGGTAGACATTTCATTTAAGAATGCATTGATGCCTAATACAACCCATGTTATCAATGTTATCACTGCAACGACTACAGTATACACCATATATTTCTTGGAAAGTTTAACATATGAACATTTAGCATTCAAGAAATGAAATAGCTCACTTTAAAGTATAAAAAGAAAAGAAGCTTTTATGTATGATTCAAAGATTTAAAGGTTGATTTAAAGAAAATAAATTATCTGTGTTAATTAAAAAAAATAAATTAGAAAAAAGTATCTGATCAAGCTGACAGTTGGGAAAAAGTAAGTGATTGCTGAGGAAACAAACATATATCATTTCCCAATATGCAAATTTACAGTTGTCTATGCATGTGTAAAACACAGAGAAAATATATATAAGGAGTTTATCATGGTTACAAAATCTGAATTCAATCTACAGTGTTAAAGGATGGCTCCTATGAAAGAACTTAGAGTGATTTAAAGAACAGTATGACTGAATATCTGAAAGATGGAATGTCTCAAAGACAAGTAGCTAGATTACTAAAATATGCTTAGAGTACTGTATGTGACATTTGCAAAAACCATGCAGTTTTCACCATCCAAACAACTTAATGCTGCATGGTCAAACTACAGAGTGAAGGTAAGTGATCGCATAGTATAAAATTGGCTGAATAGTCAAGGTTTTCACTTTTTGAAAGCTAAAATGAGACCTTTTTTTTTTTACAAAGCAAAACAAAAAAAATGTATTTCCAATGGTGTAAAAATCATGTAATTTGGAAATTTGATGACTTGAAAAAAAGTCATTTTTAGTGCCATATCTCGAATTTGCTTTGGAACCAGTGATGATGACTGTTCCTTTTTATGGAGGAGTTGGTGAAAAGTTTTTCGATGAGTGCAATAATAATACCAAGGCTAAATTTTCACCCTCATTTACCATTTGGGGTTGCATGACATCACAAGGTGTTGGAAAACACAAGATATTGTGTTATGTGGAGTCAACTCCAAAGCCTACGAAGAAATTTTAGAGCATTTTTTTGGTTCCTAGTATCAAAGAATGGTTCCAGGCTTCCAATGACTTCATTTTCAAGATGACAATGTATCTTGTTATTGCAGCAGATGAATCGAGAACTGTCTGCAAAACATTAGAAACACTCCATTAAAACTATGACCTGGCCTTCGAATAGCCTGGACCTTAATCCGATCGAAAATGTTTGGAATATTTTAAAGCGAAAAATCGACCCCAAAATGCCCACAAATGTTGTTAAATTATGTCAAGCAATCATATAAAGCTGGAGCGAAATTCTGCCGACTGAATGTCAAAAGCTTATTGAGTTCATGCCACGAAGGATGAAGCCGTCATTTCTGCTAAAGGACAGATACAAAATACGGAGTTCAGTGATCATGATCAGATATATATTTCTCAATCGAAGTATGATCTCATACTTTTTTCTTCAGTGTTTGATTTTCATTTACGTAATTTCTGGCTAAAAGTGACTATAAAATATTCTTTATAATAAATTTTCTTTCTTTGTTAATCATATTTATAACCATTCAAATTGAACAAAATTTGTGTATTGAGGAAAAATAAATCCCAATATATATACAATGTTAGTATTACAGTTGTTGATCGAATAATTTTTGCCAGGGGTTGTATTTAAAATCTTTCAGTGTAGCTGTGAGTTGTTTTTTTAATAAACCGTAATGTATTAAATATACAGTCTGGGCTTCTTGATAATGAAGCTCAGTGTGTGTGTGTGATCTTAAACTGAGGAGCCATGTGTTAGGATTAGTCTAATCACTGATCTGTAAGTCAGTAGTTTGATTTTTATGTACTTAATTGGCTGTTCCTGTTAAATAATAGAAAGATATCTGATTATCCTGCTTACTTTGGAGAAGACAAGAGTTGGCACCAACTGAGAATCGGAGACCCTTTGTTTAATATTTTCAAATATTTGGCCCTTAATCACCATGGATTGAGGTTATGCATTAAGTGCTAGTTTAAATTTATGTTGAATCTTTGAAATTAAAAACAGCATAAGGACTGAATTAAACAACACATTTCCATTATTTTGTCTCTTCATCACAGTGATATGAATTGTTCTCTTCTGACTTAAGAATTTTGGGAATTCTTAGAGTCACTACCCCAAATATGTGCCCAGTATTCAATGGTGTAATGAATTTGTGATTTATATGGAGAAAGTGTACGGAGTGAGAGAGAAGACTTAATTTTTTGGATGCCGAGGATTCACTAGTTGTGATATGTTTTGCCAATGATTAGATATTCCAAGAAGAAAAATCTCAATTCTAATCTTCTCCAGAGATAGGCATCTTGTCAAAAGCAATGAAAAATGGGATTCTTTTTTAAAACAAGTAACACTAGATTGAGTTTTACATCATTCAAGTTGTCAGAACTGGGTTAATCAAGTAATTTGTAAAGAATGGTTTATCAATCAAAGTTTAGAGTTGTATAAGTTGATATTTTGGAAGTTTTGTTGATTTTTGTTTATCATAAGATTTATTAAACAATATATAGGAGCATGCTATGTTGTCATAAAAAATATCATCATCAAATTCCTGATATATACCCTCAAGGGGTGTTCAGGATATGATAGTATTCATGAAAAATTACATCATTATTAACTTCCTATCTACAATTTTCCTCCAAATCAGTCTGTTACCTGTCAAGACTCTTACATTATCAGATCTTATATTTCTATCTTCTAAGGTTTTACCGTATCAATCCACCTATATCTTGGTCTTCCTCTGGGTCTTTTTCCTGCCAACCTGGCAGAGAACACTTGTTTTGCTAATCTTTCTTCTCCCATTCTGTTTAAGTGACCATACCACCTGAGATTAGCTCTGCTAAGCATTCCTGGATGCTGACAATGTCAAGTTCTTTCCTAATATCTTCATTTTTAATATGATATTGCCATTGCTGCCATCTCTTCATGCCCCTAATCTTTCTCAGGACTCATATCTGCTGTCTCTAATCTTTGGTCAAGTGTTTTACTTCTGAGCCAGCTCTCAGATCCATAAGTTAAAATTGGCTTGAATACTGTCTTATATACAGCTAATTTAATGTTTTGGCTAATTTCTTTCTTATTCTATATAAATTTATTCAGTTGACTTCCTACCATACCAGCTTTGTTGATTCTGTTTTCTATTTCGATATTTAATTTACCATCTTCACTAAAAATTGTGCCTAAGTAGCTGAAATGTTTTACTTGTTCCATAGGTTCTCCATTCACAATGCAGTTGAAATTTTCAATGTTTTTGCCTATTTTCATTGTCTTTCTCTTTTTAATGCTGACCTTCATACCATATCTATTACAACAGTTATTCACTTTAGTCAGGGAATCTTGCATACTTGTAGCAGATTTATTTAGAAGTATAACATCATCTGCTTAAAGCAAAGAGCTGAGATTAACATCTCCAATTTTGATATCAGGTTTAATACCACTTTCCTTCGTAATGTGATCCAAATAGATAATGAATAACAGAGGGGATAAAGTACATTCTTGTCTGACACCAGATTTCACACTAAACCACCTTCCTGTACTTAATTCAATTATAACTGCTGCCGTACAACTCAAATAAAGACTAAGTATTGCTTGATATAATGCTCTATCGACACCATATAACTAGCTTCTCGAATAGCTTCTCTCTTGGCTCCTTGTCATGTGCCTTTTCCAGATCTTTGTTATATTCCCATGATTTCTCAACTATCTGTTGTAAAGTGAAAATCTGATCCTGACATCCTCTATTTGGCCTAAATCCAGCTTGTTCTTTGCCAAGCTTCTCTTCCACAATCCTTCTCAGCCGTTTCTCAAGTATATCTTATCAGGAACAGTCAGTAGGGATATACCTCTGTAATTCTCACATTCAGTTTTATTTCCCTTTTTATATATGGGTACTATGAGAGCTCTACTCCAATCATCGAGAATTCGTCCCTCTGTCCAGGCATTCTGAACTATGCAGTGCAGCCACTGTAAGACTTTTATAACACCATACTTCAGCATTTCTGGTCGAATATCATCTACTCCTGTTGCCTTTCCACATTTCAAGCTTTATTGCTCACAAATTATATACTTAATTTAATCCTTTATCCTAAGCAAATAAAGTTTGTGCCTGAAGTATTTTCAGGACTGGGGCAACTCGTATAAGGAAGCTAAGACTTCACATCACTTGCCTTTGTATTTCGTAATGGAAAACACATCTCCTTGCAGACATGCATTATGTCATTGGTCACTACCCAGACCAGTTTCGTCTTTAATTGAGGTCTCTTCCTTGAGCGCCAGACCCAGAGGTGATACTAAGGTTTAAGTAATGCCCAAGTCATGTTTTCATATATAAGTTGCCAAAAGATGTTTCATCTTATTATTAAATTACTCTGGGTTAGAGAAAGTTGTTGGAAGTTTTTTCACTTGGTTATACTATAAATTAAAGATACTAAGAAATTATCTACTTGGTTTAATCCTTTATCCAAGTGTAAGCAAACAAAGTTTGCGCCTGGATTATTTTCAGGACAGGGGCAACTCGTGTAAGGAAGCTAAGACTTCAAATCACTTGCCTTAGAGTATCCCATAATGCAAAGCACATCTCCTTGCAGACATGTATAACCTAACCTATTATTTTGAAACCAGTTTTTAGGGTATTTTGCTGTATTTACTGCTATTCAACATGTTTACTAATTTGCGTTGCTTATACCTGTGGAGTGCAGTGGTGATTATTTGTTGGGGAGGGGAAGAGGAGGATTTATTCGCTGTATACAGTTTAGTCTCATTTTATGCACACGTGTGTGCACGTGCACACACACATATGCATAAAACTTCATCTTATTGCATAAAAACAAATCCTTCTATGTTTTATGAAAAAAGTACCATCTGGTTGTCTCCAGCAAAATTCTTACACATATTGATTTATTCACTAAGAGCTTAATCAACATGTGTAATTAATGCCATTCCCAAACTAATTATGTGATAATATTTTGTTCGAAGTTTTTTCACTTGGTTATACTATAAATTAAAGATACCAAGAAATTATATACTTGGTTTAATCCTTTATCCAAGTGTAAGCAAACAAAGTTTGCACCTGAAGTATTTTCAGGACTGTGGCAACTTGTATAAGGAAGCTAAGCCTTCACATTACTTTCCTTAGTATCCCATAATGCAAAGCACATCTGCTTGTTGATATAGATGTTAGAGAGGGTGAAAGAATGGAGTCTTGTGGAATCCTAGCATTAGTTGCGAATTTGAAGAATAAAGATGCAGCCACTGTTATATTTAATGGAAATATATATCAGTCAATTCTTGATATATTATCCTCAAGGGATGTACATGATATTAAGCTAGTAACTAATTAATTAAGACATTATTATGATTAGTGGGGTTCTTAAAGATCAAAGCCAAATCAAGAGGTATTCATGTAGCCTAGAAGGAACACAGAGAACTGATCTTTAACCTGATATCCAATCCTCATCTTCTCATTTCATATTCTGTTAGTGTATATCTACATGGCTACTAAATGAATGAAAATTGCCATGTAGTTTCAGACTTACCTGAACAAATTATATTCAGAATTAGTGTCAGCTCAAAAATGATGGAAACAATATGTTGCATAGGTACCTGGAAAAACAAGGCAGAACACAAAATGAATTCCTGGCATATAGAAATGTTTTGGAAAAATTTAGAGAACACAGAAAATCTAATAATAATAGTAAGTGCTTGCTGCATTTCTGTTCAAGTAATGGATTAGTCATTACTTAACACCCTGTTGCAACAAAAAAGATGTGCACGAATTGACATGTTCAGGTGATGCCAAAAAAAAGTAAGGAAAGTCTGATTTATTATGTTATCATTGATAACTTCTTCGTGCTGGTTCAGGGCACAAGTATACAGAAAATTGAATAGGAAGTAATTAGTATTTAGTTATGAGCAGGATAAAAGTGAATATCACCATGAACAGAAAAATGTGTAAGAAAGTTTTAAAAAGAATCAAACTTGAGTAGCTGTCAGAGGTGAATTGTAGATTTAGATACATAAATGTTATTCAAGAAAAAATGAGTTTGAAAACAAGAGCTGAACCCTTGAGATTCTTAGGGTGATCCTGAAGAAAACGATTGATTTGGCCAGAGATGCATGTGGTGAGTTGTGTGCGAGGATAGAAAAATCGGAACCCTATGGTGGACCGACGATATTAGAGGTAATCAAGGAAAAGAAGAAAGCATTACAAAAGCTCTTCCTGATAAGCAAGTCAGCTTGTTTTCTATGGGAATACAGAGAGAAAAATGTAAGCAGGAAGCTCTGTTTAAAATTAGCTAAACAAATGTTATGGTATGAACATAGAAAATAAACATCAGGAAGGTAGTAAAATTTTCTGGAGGCTTTATAAAAAGTTTAGAAATGGAGGAAAGATTACTGTAAAAGGAATTAAATGATAAACGTGACATGAAAACTGAAGATAAAGATATTCTAGAAGCCCAGAGTAATCGCGAAGCTTGCTAAATGAGACAAGCAATGATAGCATGGCGGTAGAAAACATTCAAGAGGAATGCAACCAGTAGTACATATCAATACTTGTAGTAGAAAAGGTTATCAAAAACTTTTAAGTGTAGAAAATTTGCAGGCTGATTGAGGGATGATAATTGTAGGTAATTTTCTGGATAATGGTTTTTTTTTAACCATTAGTCACCAAAGGGATTTATATCTTATTTAATTTGTCTAACAGAAGGGAATTAGAAGAGCAGATTGCAGAAGCTCATGTGCAGGACATTTGATAATGTCTTCTGTGTTGGATGATGGTTAAAGGCAGGCAGATAGATGTATTTGTCAGTAAAGGAGAGTAAAATAAAGGAACAGAAACTTTGATATTGCTAGTAGGAGGATGAATTATTAAGTATCCAAAATGAAAGATCTGTTGGATTCCTATTCAGTAGTGAATTTGATACAGGAGTACAAGGAGTTTAGTTTATTCAGATAATGTAATTCTGTCTTTGAGTGGGAACAAACTCAGAACTGGCCTGATTGGCTGAGTGGTTAGCATATCCATTCTCCAACCAACACATGGCAGGTTCTAATCCCACCTTGAACATTGATGTTTGTGATTGTCTTTAGCAGGAGATGAATTTCATTGCCTAGTGTGAGACTACTAGCCTGTTTATTGGAGGCCGATTGATGGTATATTTGCAATCTGGCCTCATTCCAAGGATACACTCTCTGTGTTCCTAGAAAAGATACATGGTCTACATCCTCATATAAAATTCACAAAGAAAGTCTAAAAAAAAGGATAAAATGGCCTTTTTGAACATTTTGCATTCTTGCTCTCTTTCTGTATATTGCAAACTGGCCATTACATACTTCATAATTCAGCTTATTATCTTCACCAAAAGCTTGGCATTGTAAAGAATCTACTAAGCTGTGGATGTTGTTTGTTCCAACCCTCAAGATCTCCAGCTAGAAACTTATATAACATCCAGAATATTATGCTCATAAATAATTTCTCCAAAAAGCAAATGCAGCAAAGCAAATCTGTGATTCCTATACATCAGCTCCAAGAAACTGTGCAAAGAGTTCAGATGCTTTTCTCTGTCTCTGAACATGTTTCAAGAATCTCAAAGAAATATAACTTGATACGAACATTATTTCTGGTTAATAAACTTATCCGGCTATCTTCCTGTAAGGATACAGTATTGTCTTACTCTTCCAGGCATTTACCAAGTTTCATGCAATTTCAAGTTTTTTTATTTTGATAAAACTGGTCATTCTGTGGAAAAATGAATACAGGAGCATCAGTCTTGTATCGTATATAATAAACCTGAGAAATTTGGCTTAGCACCACATGGTGGAGATACTAAACATAGAATCTTCTGATCATGAACCCGATTTAAATATAAACATTTAAGCAAAGTGCCGAATATGGGAAAGTCTAATTTTTCTTAGTCATTGCTAGTATTTTTTATTATATTCATATCTCGATGTAGTTATATCAGATGCACATGCAGCTAATACTGTTTGAAATAATCCACTGTTAGCATTCTACCTTGTACAACAGTTCCTATATCAATGGCTTGTTAGTTTCAAACCAAAATATTTGTAAATAAAATGTTATTTTTTCTTGTGTTTTTATGTGTTAAAAGTGTATTCATTATTATGACACAAGTGTCCCCCTGACAACAAACAAATGAACACCAGTATTAATTCTGCCATTTTTTTATTTCATAGCAGATCTTCTTGCCAACCTTATTGATTTTTGGATATAGGCCATGGTAAGATTTGGAGAAATTAATGTGATTATTCTTGATATTTCCAAGACCATTGTTTGAATTTTGCATTGCAACCTTTTTACCAGGCTGCTATGTTATGGTCTTCCTCTTACCCTTTGTGTGAGTGAAATTTCCTCTTTGTTTGTTTGTTGCATGTCACAGTGAATGGTTTCCTCTCATTTCATTTTTCCATCAATGCTGGAGTATCCCAAGAGTCTGTGCTTTCACCTATGTTCTTTCTCCTATATATGAGTGATTTTCTCTCAGTAATGTTCGGTCTTATCCGGAGCTTTGATGACAATGTACTCCATTACTGTTCTTTGTTTATCATACCTTGTGTTGAAATGATTCAAGCTTCGTGATCTATGGTTAATGCCTTAAACACTGATCTTCTTACCATTCTCACTTGAGATGAAGATAATCTAGTGAATTTTAATGCCACCAAAACATAATCCTGTTTTATTTCCCAGAAGAAAGACCATGTTTCAATCTCCCTCACTTTTAATAACATTCTGTTCACCAATCAAGATCAGTTTCTCTTCTTGAGTTGACTTTCATGTATAACTTTTTTCCTGTCATAAGCACATCACATCCATATCCTCTTCAGTCTCCAAACCTTGGTAATCTTATTTGTTTTCAATATGACTTCTCCTGCTCAACTCCTAACATTTTATAAATATCAATCTGCCTAACCTTAGAATATTGTTCTCACATTTGGGTTAGTGCACCAAAACTCTCCCTCAGAATGCTTGTGTATATCTACAAGAGAACTGTTTGCTTGATAGATACCTCCCCTTCGGTGATTCTCTCTAGTTGCTTTCTTATAGGCATTCTGTTTCTGCATAGTCTTTTCTATAGGTGTGTTTCCATGGACGCTGCTCTACTGAACTGGCTCCCACCATTCCTCTGCTTCTCTCTAATGTATGAACAAATGCAGCTGCTGGTCAGTATCCTTATATGGTTTGGTTCCAAACTCAGTGAATCAACTTCTTTTCCTATTCCTTCATTCCATATGCTTCTGTCCTTCCATGCCATTTCCTCCCTATGAATACAATCTCCAAATCTTCATGAAGCATATTAACAGATTATTTTCTTTATTCTGATCACTTGCCCATTCACATGACACTGTTGTGTTATAGGTTGAGATCTCTCATATGTGGATTTTGTATTAAAATATTTAAAAAAAAAACAAAAAAAAACTTACTAAACAATTTTTAGGGATTATTTGTAAGAAAGGTCTGCTAATTAGATCTTGAAGTTTTACAGACCTAAACTATTCCAGACAATCGGTATCAAGCAGTGAAAGACATCTGACGTGTAACACATGTGCAGCAATCACTCTACATTCTGTTTCTAATGGCAGATGTATCATTATGATTTTGCATTTATTTTAATAATTATCCTAAAGAAGCTACCAGTCTTATTAAGTAGCTAAACATATTGGTATTTTATCATGTGTAATGATATGAAATACTGTTTTTTCAAATATGCAGTAGTCATGAGATCATTTCAGTATAGGAAATATTGTTATAGTGAACTTGTTGAATATGATGAAACACTGTTTCATTTTTGTATTTAACAAAAAAGAAAAAAAACTATTGAGCTGGCTTATATATCTTCAGTGGTGTTACTAATGTGACTCCCAATAAAGGGCAAAATCTCTAAAAGGTGACTTTGATATGCTGAATACTTGGGGCAACTTTTGGTGAAGTCAGCTCTTCATGATATAGTTATGCAAGCATAAAGCTTAATTGTTGCCTTACACTGAGTTAAAAGATGGATAAAAAGAATAGAATTTCTTGTCAAGTATACATACCACTGAGAAAGGTTGATGTCCCTTTAACAATTTCATCTGGTGTGTTTGCATAGACTTAAGCTGAAATCCATTCTTACTACAGTGAATGTGTCAAGATGATATTAATGGAATGGTCTTGTATGGGAGAAGATTTGCTGTAGTGAAATTCCTTAAAATGGCAATGGCACTCTTTCACTTGGACTTTTAATGGTGAGTTTGATTGTTGCTTTTAGAGTACTTAAAAGAAGTATGCTCAGTTTTTTGAAGTTTCTAAATTTATATTGTTACTTTTAATATTTTTATACAGCATATCAGATCCTCTGATG
Organism: Typopeltis vanoorti; assembly: GCF_054136105.1. NCBI lineage: Eukaryota > Metazoa > Arthropoda > Arachnida > Uropygi > Thelyphonidae > Typopeltis > Typopeltis vanoorti. Next base: position 31,109,302 of record NC_143574.1, read on the forward strand.
TCAAAAGCTATTCTGATGTCTGTAAACTGCAGTTTACCAAACGCTGGCTTGCCAGTTAATAAAGTGAGCATCATTAGTGGCCAAGAGGAAGGGATCTCAGCTTGGATTACAACAAACTTCCTGCTAGAAACTATACAAGATGGAGTGGTAATAATATTTTAGATTAACTTCATGTATTATAAAAATCCTAAATTATCATATTACATTCTTAATCTAAAAGCACATGGTACTAAAGATGCTTTAACCACTCTCCCTGACTAATGTGTGAGGGGCTTCCGAAAAGTAAGGCAACACATTTTTTTCCCTTGAGGATGTTTAATAATAGGAAGCTGAAATTATACACCAAGAAATAAGTGAACATGCACTACCTTTTCCACAAAGTCTCCAAATTTATTGATGCACTCTTGTTCAATGATAGATCAGTTTATCAATACCACTACCGAAAAAGTCTGTGCCCACACCAATAACCAACATCGCACTGCCTGATGAACTTCCTCATCCATAGTGAAATACCTTCTGGAAAGGTGTTTCTTGAGGGATGGGGTCAAACAAATGGAAGTCTGAAGATGCTAAGTCTGGGTTGTAGGGATGATGTGGCAGAGTTTCCCAATGATCACAGTGCAATCACTCATGAGTGATTATTATATTTATAGCTATTTGCCTGCTTCTGTTTAGGAGTGCCCCAGTATAAATGCCATTGGCTCTTTTCTCACGGATTCTTAGGGCATTGTAGATGTATATTTATCAATAAATATATGTTGCATAGAAGACAAGAAATTTGCACATACCTTTTTCTGGGTGTTGTGGCTCTTCTTCTTTCGCATTGTCCAAACTACTGTGTGTGGGAGGGGAGGATTTTGGCAAGTGGGAGAATTGAAATAACAAATGGAAAAAACCCGGGTTTTTTTTGAATAACATATATATACATATATATTATAAGGGATGGGCAGAGCGTTTTTTATATTTATATGAGGTGGGAAAGGGGTTGAAAACAGCAACTGATTTTTAGAGGGGGGTGTGGTCCGTTTCGACTATTCTTGGTCGTCTGAACACATGGAGGAAGTGGATACTATGTCAGGTCGGGTAGGTGCTTCTGCTTTTGAAGTGTTTGTGTTATCGCCTATTGGTCGGGGGTGTTTTCAACCCCTTTCATCCTTTCCCACCTCATATAAATATAAAAAACGCTCCGCCCATCCCTTATAATATATATGTATATATATGTTATTCAAAAAAACCTGGGTTTTTTCCATTTATTTCAATTCTCCCACTTTCCAAAATCCCCCCCACACACACACACATACATACAGTAGTTTGGACAACATGAAAGAAGAAGAGCCACAACACCCAGAAAAGGTATGTGCAAATTTCTTGTCCTCTATGCAACATATATTTATTGATAAATATACATTTACAATGCCCTAAGAATCCGTGAGAAAAGAGCCAATGGCATTTAAACTGGGGCACTCCTAAACAGAAAATAGCCATAAATATAATAGTTTGTTAAGAGGAGTGACATGGGAGTTTTCCCAGAAATAATATCCATTCATGAGTGATGTTGTACAGTGTGTGAAGTAGCATTGTTTGCATCAAAATCACACCATTTGTTGAGAGTCCTGGTTGTTTCTGTCGAATGTTTTGCTGTTCAGTTTGCCCAATGTTACATAGTAAACCTCTGCATTGATTGTTCCTTCCTTCAGCAAGAAAATCCACCAACAGAACACCTTGTCCATCACAGAACACTGGGCCATGACTTTTCGGATAGTAGGAATAGTTTTGAATTTTTTGTGTACATGAGATTGTAGATGCCTCCAGGTCATGGAGTCTTGTTTACTCTCCAAGGTAAATTGATGGACCTATGTTTCTCCTGTGACTGCGACTTTGTTGCTGTATCACTGCCGTTGTCAGGGAAACCCAGCAAGAGCACACCACCTTTTGAAAGCCAAGGACATCATGAACAAATTTGTAAACAGTAGACTTACTCAAGTTTACCACTTTGCAATTTCACACAGTTTCAAGTTTTGCTTGCTAGTCTCCAACAAAGATGCTTCTAATGTCAATCTTCAATGTCACCATGGCCTGTTTTAAATTCATTTGCACTGTGTTTCTTTGATGTTTTAATGTTTCTTTGAAAGCCAAAATCCCCCCCCCACACACACACAGTAGTTTGGACAACGTGAAAGAAGAAGAGCCACAACACCCAGAAAAAGGTATGTGCAAATTTTTTGCCATAAACAGCAACTAGTTCATGGTGAATATCACTTGGTAAAGCCCTTTTTGCTTGCAAAAAATGAATATCTTGTTTTTGAACCCCACTCGCATGGTAGTCACCACCTTGCAACTGGAATTAGCTTGAAGCGACAGTATCCTAATACTGCAATGACAGTATTTTTGAACGTTATTAACAGGTCTATCTGTCTGCTGTGTTTTATCTCATTCCCTTTCACCATTATTAAGAAAAAAAAATGTCTTGCATTACAATTTGGAAACCCCTCATATTTGTATGTCATTTAAAATATGGATATTGATGTGTCTGTTGAAATTTAAATTACATTCAGATAGCTTTGAAGTAAAATGGATACGAATTATAAAATTGTTGATATATTTCATCCATATGGATGGATGGTTAATAACGAACTCTACAGAGTATTTCACCTCTTGTTTTCTTCAGGCATGTGTTGTACACACTATCAACAGAAACTTTTTTTTTTTTTTTTTTTTTTAACAAAAAGGGGGAATCTTCAGATGTGTGTAAACTTTGGAGGAAGATAGTAAAATGGTGAAGTCGAATACAGCTTTTAGAATAAAACAATAATTGTTCATGCATGTGGACATAGCATTGCGAAAAGAGCATGCAGAATAGATCCTATTCTGCATGCTCTGTTCATATCTTTCAGAATGAAATATTCCTACTTAGAATCACAAGAATCTTTCTTGAAATCAAAATTGAGACCACTCATAAAACAAAGAAATAACAGATATATCATCCTGTAATTTTAAAATGATGCTTTGCATGTCAAATGCTTGTCTCCCCCCCCCTCCCCATCTATCTATCTATCTATATATGACGATGAGGAAACTGTACTTCCACATGATGACCTAGAAGAAGAGGAAGCTGAGGGCAAACTTCCCCACACTGAGTCCCCTAACCATGAAGCAGCTTTCATCCTTCATACAGAAAGTATGAGGCTCTCCTCACAAACTAACTATAGCCCTTAAATACACCACAAGAATCCCAGAACTAATATCTCAACTTCAGGACCTACACTCAAAACTGAAATGTAAAAAGAGCAGAGCTTAACAGGAGTAAGCGAATCTATTACCTAATTAATGAACTACAAACACAGTACCAGGACCAATATTAAATTAAACTTACAATCAAACTTTCATAAATCATAATGTCTATAAGCCTTTTCTCTCTCAATGCAAGAGGGATGCGCCTCTGCTCTATGCAACAGAATAGTCTTTGACCAGGTACAAAAATATCATATAGACCTAATACTTCTGCAAGAAACAAACATCAACTCCTCATCCAATTTATCCAGAAGATGGGCAGAGTGGCCTTATGACTTACAGCACTCTGCAACCCAACAACATCGTGGAGCAGGAGTTAGCTTAGGTGTACATCATAGATCTCCCTACAAATTAAAAATGATTGCTGATATACCAGGATATGCCTTGTATGCTCACATAATAGCACCCAATCATAATATCCTACATACGTTCAACATCTATATATCACAGCAGGATGTCTGGCATCACAAATTCTGGATTTCGTTCAAAACCATCTTTCTAGTATAGACCAAGAACATATCATAATAGCTGAAGACTTTAATTGCACACTTGACCAAGAAAAAGACAGACTTCAGTGTGCTGAACATCGTAGCCAATTAATAAACAAACTTCAAACACTGGTAAACGATAATGAACTCATCGACATCTTTTGGCATCAACATCCTGATAAGAAATCCTACACATGGAGGTCATCAATCACAGCGATAAATAGGCCACTCTACCAAGCACAACTGGACAGATACTACATTTCCAAACACACCTTGCCTCTAGTTAGAAACATCTCACACATCCCTTCCTACATTTCAGATCATTGTTTCGTCAAGCTGCAACTTTCATTATCTTTGGAAGCATCCGAATCAGAAAGTGCCTATTGGATCTTCAACAATACTCTCCTGAAAGATCCAGCTTATATAATAAACACTCAGGCTTTAATAACAACCTCACTCACTCAAAAGTGGATACAGAACCAATGAAAACATGGTGGCCCCACCTAAAATCATGAATAAAATCCTTTACACAGATCTACAGTCACCAGAAAAATCAACAGAGGAGCATTAAAATCTGACAACTTGAAGAACAGCTCAAGAGTCTCCCAGAAGAAAGCCCTGAATATCATTCTGCCTTCCAAGCCATGCAAAGACAGGCAGAATTATCAGCAAAAGGTGCCCTACTTAGATCACGGCATACACAAATAAATCTTTGAGATGCCCCCACAAAATATTTTTTCTCTTTGGAAAAAAAATGCCAGGCAGCAAACTCCATCTCTGCTATCAGACTTCAAGATGACAGCATCACAGAAGATCCAAGTAAAATCGCCTCTGAAAACCTACGATACTACAAGAATGCATACAGCACTGCAGGAACATCCCATCATGCCATTCACGAAATACTGAAAGAAACAAAAAAAATCTCTGCAACAGATCGGAACCACTTAGAAAACAAAATCATGCTAAATGAACTGAAAACCTCATGCACATCTTTGCTAAAGAACAAATCTCCTGGCCTTGATGGTCTCACGTCAGAGTTTTTCCAAGTCTTCTGGAATCAACTCGGACCACTTCTCCTCAGAGCACTGCAAGAAGCCTACATCAGTGGCCTCCCACAATCCATCACGACCTCAGTAGCATGATTGATACCAAAGAAGGGAGCCCACACGGATCCGAAACTGGCATCCAATCTCCCTAATTAATACCGATTGCAAAATCATTTCCAACGTTATAGCAAACTGAATAAAGCCAACACTGCCTGAAGTTATTGGCCAACATCAAACATACTCTGTCTCAGGATGATCAATACATGATAACCTCCATTTAATAAGAGATCTCACCCACATCGCAAACAGCCAACATGAAAACCTAGCACTCGTCAGCCTTGATCAGGAGAAGGCTTTCGACAGGGTAGAGCACGAGTACCTTTATGAAGTTCTAAAGGCATTCGGCTATGGTCCTCTCATCATTGAAACAGTGAACGTGCTTTACAGAGATGCACACTTCTGTTTAAAAATCAACAACAGGCTCACTCGCACTTTGTCATACCCTTGAGGGATCAAGCAAGGATGTCCTCTCTCCAGACAATTATACACACTTGGCCATAGAACCCTTCTTAAAAAAAGTACACGACATCATCATCTCCAAACGAACCAGCATAATAGAGCCACATCAAAAAATTACCCTATCAGCATATGCCGATGACGTCACTGTAATAGTCCGAAATGAAGAGGAAATGACAGTAACTGAAGAAGCACACAGACTATATGCACAAGCCTCAGGGGCCAAATTAAATTCTGCAAAAACCATGGGCTTGTGGTCAGGCAGATGAAAGTCTAGAAATGATTCTCCGATCGAATGTACCTGGTCAAGCGAAGGACAAAGATACTTAGGTGTACACCTTGGCAACACCAAAATATATAACACACTGAACTGGACACAGCTGCACAACCGTTTTAAACAGGTGCTAGGGAAATGGAACAGCGTTCGTTCCATGTCTTCACTTAGAGGAAGAGTACAACCAGATGGCTGTGAGTGTCTTATGGCATACCCTCAAAGTACTCACACCTCCTGAAGAATTTCTCTACCACATTCAAAAGGAAATCAAACGTTTTCCTCTGGAACAAAACTCACTGGACAACATACCCTCAACTCTGCAAGCCACTCAGCAAGGGAAGTCAAGGCCTGATTTCCCTTGAAAACAAGATTAGATCCTTCAGGATAATCCTCCTCCTAAAGACACTTCAATGCAATCACACTTATGTAACCACCTTCGATTACATCAAGAAATCATCCAGAGGACTTGCACTTTCAACAATCCTCCGAATGGCCAGTCCTGCACCATCTCCTCCTAAACTACCTCATTTTTACAAAGATGCTCTACAGCGGTGGAAAAACACAGGACTTCATCACACACTTACAGGATCAACAGAGTCAGCTGTACTTGCAGAACTACTATTTTTGAACAGAAACATAACAAGTCTCACAACTGACCAGCACTTTCTTTTCTCTACATGGAACTGGGCAGGAATAAGAGTCATAGGGGACCTCCTAACACAGACCCTAAAGTGGAAAGCATTCACAAGCCTACCAATGAAGAACCCAAAAACTGAAAAGCAATATCAACAGCTGCAAGCCTCCATTATAAAAGCCTATCCAGATATCGCTACACCTCAGGAAATCTGTATTCCTTCTAGAAACTGCTCGGGGCTGATATTTCATCTTGTACAATCTGAAGCCTAACTTCCAATTCTTCCCTCCAACTACAAGAAAATATACCACTTCCTCATGTCAGTGTCTCCAACCCTGCCCTTCTTATATTTATCCTTAACCCTCTCTTCTACAAGGCTGCATATGCCACTCAGTTTTCAGTGGGATCTGCCATATAAATCGAAGTGTGCCAAACCAGATTCCGACATACAATGGAGACTATGGCATAACATCTTACCAACTCTTTCTAAGCTCTACAAATTTCAGCTAAGAGAAACGGATCTGTGTCTATTCTGTGACGTTTCAGGTACCTTGGAACACATATCTAACCTGTCCCGCAAACAAAGTGATAATCACCTATGCCCTGAATACTGCCTCTAGCACCTGTAACTATGCACACAGCCAAGAAGACTATTGGAATTTAGTCCACACAGAAGAAAATAGACACAGAACATGCAATTTCCTCTTCATCTGCACTAAGGCATCTACAGCTTCTACCTAAAACAGACAAAAAAATAAGCACCCATCCATCACTGAAACTGCACAAACCCTCATGTATATCCTCTGTTGGAAACTAAAAAGTAGGCTTTTATTGGAACTTGAGTACTTCAAAGAAACAAGAACTGTCGCGAAATTCATAGAGTGGAATCCAACTGGTACCCTCTTCTGGATTGACGATGACAATACGCTTCATCTGAAAGATAACTCAGGCTGAAACTGAACTGTAAATTTTGAATCCATTTATTGCATTCTCTATTGTATACCCGAAAGGAAAATGTTTCTTTCTTTGTAATATATATACTTATAATATGTAAATAGTCCTTGTTACCTATCAACTAATGTATATTTTAACAAGTTAAATAAAAAATTTAAAAAAAAAATATATATATACAGGGTGTTCGGGATAAATTTGACAGTTTCGTAAGGAAAAAGAAAATCTTCTTTGTATCTATTAAATTTAATGAATTGACAAAAAAACATTACAGGCAGAGTTAATTACAATACTATCAACAAGATTTACTCAAAATAACCACCATTAGCATCGATCACAGCTTCAATTCTGCTTCGGAACCTCGAACAAGCTGATGCTACAGTCTCCCTGGGAAGGGCTGCAAAAACTGTTTTAATTTTATCCATTAACTGGGCTTTTGTATTACTGGAAGTGCGATTGGTGTCTTTTTCAACTGCGCCCCATACAAAATAATCCATGGGGTTAAGGTCTGGGGAGTTTGGAGGCCAAACATTTGGACTGGTGAAGTCGTAGAAATTTTCAGACAACCATTTTTGACTTTTCCCAGAGGTGTGGCAAGGGGCCGAATCCTGCTGCCATACATACGGCCTACCATTGGCTACCCTTGTTATCCAGGGCTTGACTACAGTTAGCAACTCCACGAACAAAGCCCGAATTCCAATGCCAGGGTTCTTCAACACCTGTTCCTGCAGATTTGCGAGGAATTCTGCTGTACGAACGCAATCAGATCGTCTGCTAGGGATCTTTCTTCTTACTACATCCTCGTAGTCACCATTGCAAGTCTCTAGTTCATGCCTGATTGTTTTTACTGTATTCAGGGAGCATTGGGCAGCAGTCGTAATATCCTTATTTTGATGGCGGGCACGAATCATCATGATACAAGTTATTCTCTTCCATGATTCAGGTGGGTTCCAGCTATCCATCCTTTCTGACATCTTGTATATGAATGAAGAAGGGTCCAAACTTTTAAATGAAGAGAAGTGTGTGTTAATACATGTAACTTACGGAAAAATATAATTAATTATAAATATGTCAAATTTATCCCGAACACCCTGTATATACACACAGGTAACCCTCATATAACGCAGATGTTAGGTTCCGTAGAAATGTCGCATTATATAAATTGCATTATACGAGACATAGATCACATAGAAAAAGTAGGGTTAGCTTCTGAAATCGTTTTTTTTTTTTAAATTATATAAACAACAATGAACATATCCAAAAAAAACAATATTTTTATTTAATTCAAATTCATGTAAGTTAAGAAAACATAAACTATGACAAATACGTAGTATAAGAATTACAAATTGTACATAAATTTCATTGCACATAATGCATAAATATTTTAGACACAATAAAATAAAGCTCATATTTTAATCGTCATCACTGTCTTCAGAAATAACATTTCGTAGATGTTCTTTAAGTGGCCGGAGGTCATCGCCACTTGAAATCTCTTGGACATCATTTATGTAATTCTCATTGCATACTTTGGCTGGTTTAGACATCAAGAAGTCAGTAATTAGACTTTGCTTTCCACTATGTTGCAATTTTTATCAAGTTCATAATATGGTGCTAAACAAATATCCAATTGTCTTGTGAATTTTTCCGAGTGCTCCATTGAGGGATCATTATCCATAAAATAACTTCCTAACTTTCTTGCCAAGTCCAATCCTTCTGCTGATTTCTTTAACGGATTAATCCAATCAGAATCCTCGGCAGAACTTTCCCCGCCATATGGTTCGATGCCATCTATTAATTGTACCAGTTTCTCCTCATTTAAATCTGTTTCTCCATCAATTAATTCACTAATTTCTTTTTTTTTTTCAACCATATCGCAAAAGTCCTCTCCACCAAAAATGTGTGTGACGTTTATTATACGACGTAGCTTGGCATCCACTGGAGGTATGAAAAAATATGGCCTGAATCCATTATGGCTTCAGGCCATATTTTTTTCCAGCAAGCATTCAGGGTTGTAATTCCTTAATGGACAGAGAAATAATTTTTACACAATTCCATATTGAAAACTCTTTCCATGCTTGAGACAGTGTCATGTTTGAATTAGATTCCATTTTTTCCAAAATTAATTGAAATGTTCGCCGAATATAATATGACTTAAATGTTGATATTATTCCTTGGTCGAGTGGTTGAATAAGTGAAGTAGTATTAAGCAGCAAAAAAGTTATTTTAATATTTGGATGGCTTAATTTGTTGGGTGGCGTGGTGCGTTATCTAAAATTAGTAGAATTTTGAAGTCTATGTTCTTTTTCTTTGTGTAACTTTCTACATCGGGTACAAAACACTTGAAAAACCAATTTTCAAGCATGCTAGCTGTAACTCATGCATTTTTGTTGGCCCGCCAATAAACAAGTAGGATGAACTTGTCGAGCCCTTTCGTTGCACGAGGATTTGCAGATCGGTTAATAAACATTGGTTTTGTCATGTAATCATCTGATGTATTACTACAAAACAGTAGAGTAATTCTATCTTTGGAAACTTTGAATCCAGGAGCTGATATTTCATTTTTCGAAATATAGGTGCATTTTGGGATTTTTTTTTTTCCAATACAACCCAGATTCATCCACATTGAACACCTGGTCTGCACTGTAACCACCTTCTTTAATGATTTTTAAAAGTTCTGTGGGGTAGCTTTTTCCGGGCAGCTTCAACATCTGCTGATGCTGATTCTCCCTGGATTTTAAGATTATACAAAGAAAACTGCTTTTTAAAGTTTTCGAACCAACCCTTATTGCAGAAAATCCATGCTGAGAGATTTCTTCTGAAGAATCTTGATCAAGTTCTTTAAAATGTTTATAAACTTTGAGAGCTTTTTGCTTAATAGTGTCCATCCAAAGGAATTTTCTTTTGAGTGCAATCTTCTATCCAAATCATTAGAGATTTCTCCATTTTTCTATTAGAATATCGCAAACACGAGCAACGAGCAATGTGCTTTGTACTTACCGTTGACCCAGCAATAATACTTTCTCAGATTTTATGTTCATTTTGTTTGATTGTTCGAATTGTTGATTCCTTTAAATTCAGAATCCTTGCAACAACTCCTGGTTTTTCTCCAATTTTCAACAGATCCAAGATTTTAATTTTTTCTTCCAGAGAAATGAATTTCCTCTTCAATGCTGGTTTTTTCCCTTTTGTTACAGTTGTAGTGGCCATTACAATAAAAATAAACTTTTACATTAAAAAAAAGCATTACATTGTACTCATGTATGTATGTAACTCACCAGAAAATAAACTGCTCTGCTTGAGAATAACACACTTATTATTTTAAATTCGCTTTCCTGGCAGAAAACAAAGACAATTTTTAACAATAAACACTTTATACAGTAAACCCTAGATGGCAAACCTGTGGCATGTCTGAGAATTTTGCTGGCACATCAACGATTTACAGGTGATATCCTTTTATACGCTTATAAATTATTCAAGTTTTTTATTAATTGTTACAATACGTACAAGCTGAATTTTGTTTTACACAAGACAGCAGCTATAAAGATGTGCATATGATTGGTGCGGTATTAACAAAAGATCGTGCGACCCAAACACAAAAGCAACCGACAAGTGTTGAGTTGAAATGCTAATTCTCTTCAATCGAATTCCATAACATCTGAAACTGTCATAACAACATTCACTATTAGTTTTAACACATTCACAACAGGGTGTCATTTATTGTTCCGATGGAACTTCTCATTACTGACTGGCTCAACTCACACAAACGTTTCAACCCTTGGTTGAATTTTATGGGTTTTTGTTTCTGTTTGAGGTGGCAGGCGAACTCACACATTCATTATATGGCATGTTTCAATTCTTGGTAGTCTTTTATTTTAAGTTAGCCTTTGTGATTTGTCATAATGACATCGAGAATTTCAAATGCAATAAAAAAACACTTATTTCATAATTGAAAAATTGGACAATAGTTTTCAGTTAGATACTATTTCGGTGTAACATATGGTTTTGCTTAAATCTATACAGCATAATTTCTGTGAGAGGGGACATGTGATTTATTAGTTAGTGACGTTTTTATTCCATCTGTCTCTAATTGCACTATTTGTTGAGAAAGACACAGACTGCAAAAACCCTCTGTACAATACCTTATTCAGTGATACAATAAAACTAAATTTGATACTTTTAACTACTTGCGCGATACGGGCAGACACAAATTTAACGAAGATAAAATTTGATTTTTAAGTCCTGCAGTGAAAAATATGAAAAAAAAAAAATTAAATAAAGGGTTACTAAAAATTGTAGACCGCGTTGAACAAGGGATACTACAATTTGTAGACCACGTTATATCGAAACCGTGTTGTATAAGTACTGTGTTATACGAGGGTTACCTGTGTGTGTGTATGTGTATATATATATATATATGGGAGAACTTTAATGACTGATATATATATTAGGATTTCCAAGTAATTTTATAAACTTGGTTATTTTACTCCTAATCCCAAGTAAGCAAACAGTTAAGTTTGCACCTGACCAGGGCAACTCATTGTAAAGGTGGGTAAAGCTTTGATCACTAGTCTTAGTATTTTCCATAATGTAAAGCACATCTCACTAAGAGATGTATACTGCAATGCATTATGGGTGGGGTCACTACCCAGACCAGTTTCAACCTTTTTTGAGATCTCTTCAGTGAGTAGCTAGACCCTAAATACCAAGGTTTTAGTAATACAGAGCCTTATCAACTTTACCTATACACGTTGCTACAAGGTGTTTTTATTTTGAATAAGAATCTCTGGAGAAGATATAGATGTAAATAAGTTTTTTTTAACTTGGGTAATGTATATTAGGGTTACCAAGTAATTTTATAAACTTGGTTATTTTACTCCTAATCCCAAGTAAGCAAACAGTTAAGTTTGTGCCTGAAAGTAGTTCAAGTCTGAAGGTGGTGCAACACCAGGGCAACTCACCTTTAGACTTGAACTACGTTCAGGTGCAGAAAGGCTTAGAAAAGTTTTTTAGTAAGGGGAAATGAGATTTTAGTATTTAATTAAGAGACTAAATATTTATAAAATCAATGCTTTCTAAGCTAGCTAGTATTACCTAGATCAGGGGTTCCCAACCTTTTTGTTTCCTTTAGCACATCCTAAAATACCAGTAGGGCAACAGGCACCATCTATTTTTTCAAGCAAATTTTTTGAATTCGTTTGTTAAATGAATACATATAAAGTTTACATTATAATCAAATGTTTTATTACTTAAAAGTTTACATTATATAAAAACTTAAATATATATATGTAAGTTAGTGTGATTTTTGGCATTGCATTTCATTGGCCAGTGCTTCATAATTAGGAGAATATGATATTCCAGTTCTTAAACTGGAATGAACAACTTCGAATGCACGTCTACTTTACATTGTATGTTTAATACTCGTCATGTGTCATTAACGCATGCGTCATATAGCATGCCATGAATTGTTGCGTGATTATTTCAAACTATACGGCACACGGTTGAACAGCGGCGGGCACACACAAATTGGTCAATGGGCGCCATGGTGCCTGCGGGCATAGGGTTGGGAACCCCTGACCTAGACACTTAAAAAACAGTCTTGTTCTTATTGCTAGAGCATGTGTTACTATTGCAGTCTTTGTTGGTAATTTTACCATTAATAACTTTGGTTGAAAAAAATTTAATGCAGTATGTTCAACTTTATTTAAAATCAGTTCATCAGTCTTATTGCAGTGAAAAGGTTTAGAACTTGAGTTGTTTCCAGAAACAGTGTTTAATTTTATTTTTTTTTTTCAATCTCAAGAAACGATAATTTTCCAAGACAGATGTGTAGCAAAACTTAGGTGCCAGCTGTTGTTTGTGTTATTTTTACTTATTTATTTTTAACTTATTAACAGTCTGAGGCAAAAAACTTATTTAAGTAGGCTGATATTTTGGTATATTCAAATCAACTTCCTTAGAGTGTCAAGCTGGTCAGAAATGCTAGACATTGCAATCAAATTATAGTAGAAATACTTGAAAATTGCTGTAGAAAAAGCAAAAACCGAAGTTACTGTGCGTGCTGTGGTAGATAGCCATCCTGTGGGCTGCAGGTATTTAGAATTAGTCTTCTCCCATAATTTTTGAGTTACACAATTAAAGCAGCCGTACTTGTTAGTAGCATGCTTCATTGTTGCTGACTCCTAACATAGATAAGACTATCTCTATGCTTCAGTGCTTATTTTTACTATATAAGTGCTATTAATGACTTGTTTAGCTTTTTTAACAAGGAATAGCTTCTGTTTAATATAGATATGTGTATGTATTAATTTTTTCCCCTCCCCATATTCCCCTGTTTGAAAGAAAGTGGAAAGCACACATGATCTTATTTGCCATGATAATTGCGATGTTCTTCAAAGCTAATCATAAGTTCTCAGTTCTTCCAATCTCTCTTCTCTCTTCTTGAAAGAGACTAAACCTGCAGACACAATGCACTTTATACATTCCTGGATGCATATACTGTGTGTGTGTACTTATATACACACACTTATTTGTGATATCAAATACACTAGAAGTTATCCAACCTGTAGTAAATTACTACTTTGATAGACAGAAAAACTATTAACATTAGTTTGAAGATATGTAGATTATATACTATAGGAAATATTCAAGAGGAATGACTTATTCCCAGTGACAGCAGTAGAAGAAATGACTTGAAGAGGACAAAAAAAAAATTGTTCTGTGAGATAGTTTTTAATGAACAGTGAACATAGAAATATTTGAAAAAAATGCAAGCAGCAGAAACTGAACAGCTGTGTAAAAGAGTGGAGTTAATTGGCTTAAGATAGTTTAACAATTAACTTAATTGCTCTTTTCTGTGCTGAGTTAAGGATTTTTAGGAATCTTTGAGGAGCACCACTCATTGTGAAGAAAAGCATCCAATGTTGGATGAATTTGCAATTTCTTACAGAGTTAATAGTTGTGCAGAGATAAAGTAACGCTTGATTGAAAGCAAGAACCTAATTTTTGGATGTTTAGTAGCAATATTTATAACATGTTTATGCCAAGAAAAGATTAGAGGGTTAGACTGAGAAGAAAAACCTAAACTTGTCCAGAGATTTCAGTGTTGTTAAAAGTAAGACTGGAAGAAGAGTTTTGGAAAGAAATTAGTGTATTGAATTTTACCAACATCAAAATTAATAAAATTATAGAGCCTTACTGAAGAATGGTTTGGAAATCACAGTTTATCATTTTAGTAATCAGTGAATCTCTAAAACTTCTAGGTTTTGGAGATTCATGTGATATATAATGAGAGAGGAGTGAAGTGTACTATCATCAGCAGAACTGCATGTTGGGTCTGCAGTCAAGCAAAAATTGTTGATGTACAGGAAGAGAAAGAACATGGTCTTGTGGAACACCAGCATTAGTTGATCCTTTGAGGATAAAGATTCATCCACCACTTCATGTAATGTTTGTCCAGATAGAAAACTGATAATCTATCTGCATAAGCCAGGAGATGGTCCATCATGTGAGCCTATCACAGAAGTTCTCATCACAGATGGGGAATTTCTTAATCGACTTTTGTTCCAAACCCCAGTCAGTGCCTAAGATATCTATCAAGAATAGATATTTGAGATTTCTTATATTTTTTTTGCTTGGGGAATCTCATGCTATTTGCTCAAAGGTGGGTGACAAGCAAGATCTCCCATTGATTGAAAGCAATAGAATTAGTACTGTCACTTGTTTACTAGTTGCAGGACTGCAGGATAATTTGAAGATGTGAAATAAGAGAAATTGCATAATTATTTAATGGTTAGAGATTCGTCATCCTTTAAGAATGGAATATGTAATCATTTCCAGGCTGCAAGATAAATGCCAGTCGAATAAGAGAGGAGAAAAAGGCAACACAGAACAGGAACCAACTCTGGAACACAATCTTTTAGAATAGTTGGAGAAATGCCATCCAGATCAGGAGACACTTTTTTTGTTGTCAATCTTCTGATTTCTCTCTTTTTGGGAAAATTCAAAAGAGCATTGAATTATTGCATGTCTGGAAAGGTAGGAGGACATTTACCAAAGTTGTCTGTGCAAGAATTTGAGAAAAAGTGAAGAACCTTTTTTTCATGGATAGTAGAACTATTCATGTGCAAAAGAAGTGGAATCAAGGTTGGACAATAATTAGAGACCAGAAAGCTCAGCTGCAATTTGAATATGATGAAAGTTTCCAGCTTTTAGTCCTTTCAAAATCAGCTTTGGATGTAACAATGGTTTGCGTGCAGATATTTCAGGTCTTTGTGTGAATAGAAAAAGAAGAGAGACTGATAAAAGTTAATTGTGATATGCTTGGTTATTTCATTTGTACAGCCTTTCATTTCTGATAAATTAATATTAATGGTTCTCTACTGAAGTGCTGTAATAAAATAGCCCATGATAAACCAGCATTGCTACCAAACGGTCTAGCCTTGCAACAGTAAAGTGGCATCAGAATAAAAATAATATAAAGGATTATGAAATTACTATTGTATTAATCTAGGACTCTTGTGGGCATATTGCATCATTTGTAATTCTTTTTAGCATTTTTTTTTTTAATAAGGGGAGCTGGACTGATATGTCTCAAGAAGGTATGGATAGCTTAATTGAAAACTTGATAATGTGCAACAGATATTAATAGCTCTATTTGTATATATATTTTATATTATCTTGTTTCTTGATGTTTTTGTCAGAATATTAACTGACTTGGGTTGAGAACGTTTTGAAACAATATTTTTGATCAAAGATTAGGGACCAAAGATATGAGAGTTCTTATGCAAACTATGGACTGAACAAATGAATTCAATGACAGAATTATATTGCTTATTCCTTTCTTCCTCTTTTACCTTGCGGTGTCGAGGATTTTTTATTAATTTAACTGCAGCCATATCGCGAGAATAAGGTCGTCAGTCCCATGCCTCACAGCATATCCTACATCTGTAGATGCGTGTGTTCACAGGCAGTTTGTCTGTTCTGGGGGACAAAAAAACCTGAGTTTCCAGGTGAAAAAAAACCCCTACCTCTATATGAGACCAGCTAACTAACCTTTAGTTGAAAGAGACCAGATAAAGGTTCCTCACATCACTGATGAGAATCGAACCCAGGTCTTTCCAACCAAAGGGTTTTATCTATACTAGCTACAGAGGCTATTGAAATGAAAATATTAGAAAGAACTGGACTTTTGAGAATGTGTATGCTGACGTTAGGATGGTCAGTTAAAAGAATGGGAGAGACGAGATTAATAAATCAGGTATTCGAAGCAAAAATGATAAAGACTTGGAAGAAGACAAAGATCTAGATTGATGGATCATGTAGAAATATATGAGAGGACAGAAATATGAGCTAATCATGTCAGAGACCTGATAAGTAATAAACTAATTTGGGAGATCAATTCATTGTGTTGGACTATCATAGCATCCTGTAATATCTTGAGGATGCATATCAGAAAATGAAGATGATGTTTGAATATTATTTTTGCTGGTTTCTTGCTTTATATAATACTCTCTCTCTCTCTCTCTCTATATATATATATATTATTTTTTTATACCAGTATTATAAATCCTTACATTATTGAGCAACTTACTAATTTCTTTAGTTTTTGAAATTTCCACTTGGATCTGATCTTTCTCCATGTGAATTATTATAAACAGGATGTGACATTTTTTTATATATTTATTGATATACACTTATTATATACACTTATTTTAAGTTCTTGTATGTTTCTTTACAAATTGCATTCAGATATCAGCATTTCTTGCAGCACTAATTTATTTGGGAGGGGAGAGAAAGAAAGCAAATTGTTAATTGTTCACTTTTTTTTTTTTTTTTCAGACGGAGCCTACTGTAGGCGCACTTGATCTAGGTGGTGCATCAACACAAATTGCTTATGAAATGAAATCCAGTGATGAAACTTCCGACTTGCAGCATATCAGACTATATGGAACTAGTCGAACAGTATTTTCAAGAAGTTACTTGTGCTATGGGGCTAACGAAGCTCACAGAAGATACTTATCCAATTTAGTAAAGGTAATAGCACGTTTTTTTTAAAATTTCTTTTTTGCTGATTATTATTATTTTTGTGTTTTCTTGAATATATATAATCTCATTTACATATGTATGCAGCAAAGGGTTAGATATCCACAGATGTTATACCATAGATGCTTCATGCAACTTTTTCTTTTTTTCTTTTCTTTTTTTCTCCCTATGTGTATGTCATTAAAATAAATAAAATGAATTGACATCTTGTCCCTTTGTGAACATGGCTGCTATTTGCATGCAAATAGTGGTTATTCATTGTTCTGCTATCAGTGGTTCTTGTACTGCATTTCTCTATATTAATTTTTGCTGGCTTTTGTTTAAAACATATGTCTGTTGCCTTGTAAAAACCATTAGATTTAGATTTTAAGTTCTTGTATGTTTCTTCACAAATCACATTTTCACAACAGTGAAACATGTTGATAAACTGTACTATTTATTTGACATTAAATCTCAGTTATTCTTGTGCAGCTTTAAACATTATGAAAACAATCATAATACTTGAGAATATTGATGATTTCTCTTTTACTTTCATAGTTTTTTTTTTAAATGAAATTAATGATTTTCACACAAATTTGCATAAAGCAAAGATGAAGTAGATGATTCCTCTTTCTTTGTGTTCTAGGTAGTAGATGATTTTTATTATCTGATGGAACACTACCATATTGCTTATTGGAGGTTTAAAATGGCTGATGCCATGTCTGGATTAAAGAGCAGGGGTTCCATTTTTTTTTTTTTTTTTAATCTCTTCCCCTCTTTTTCAAGCAGTGTGAGTGATATTCTTTGAGGCATGCATATGTACAGTAAATACCCAAATCCTCCATAGTTCAGTCAGTATTGATTGAACTAGGTTTGATGGTTTGAATCCCACCTAGGATGCAAATGACCTTTCAGAGTTTTTCATTTGGAGGTGAGTTAGTCTCATATAGAGGTGGCAGAGTTTTTTTTTTTTCTTAAACTGTTTTTCATTCTATAAAACAAGCAAACCAGCCAAAAGAACATATATAATAATAACATAATACACTGACATTATGGCCTTATTTACTTCATAATTCTAAATAACTCAAAACCTCTTCTCTTTGAAAGCACAACAGTAAATTGGTTCTTCAGGCTGGCTGGCTGACTGCAGATAATACATAGGACTGAACCTAATGGTAATGCATCAGGTGGCTTCTCATTCCTATATAATCATGAAACCCATAAAACTATTCACAAATTATGAATAGTTTTGTGGGTAGTCACTGTCGAAGCCACCATATGGTAAGGAGATTGGGTAGCATGTCCAGGAGTATTTCTTCTTGAATGTTCCCTCTTTTTTTCAGCTTATCACAGTAATGAACCCTGCATAGAATAAGTTATAAGTTGTCACAGTTAACTCCTTCAAAAAAAAAAAAAAAAAAAAAAAAAAAAATAAATAAAAAATAAAAAATCTTTTCCAAATCCATTTCAACAACATGCATGGCACAAATATAAATAATGTTCATCAACATTCACAGACATCCAAATCTAACTTCTTGTTTCTGATTGAACCTCAGATAATCACTGAAGCAACCGGTGTATACATTTCCTGTCACAAATTAGCACTTATGCCTTCATGTGATGTCCTATGCTGAATCAAATCTCCAAATTTTCTGTTTTTAAAGTTTCTCTGACTTTTTCCTTGTCCTGTTATTTACATTCATTTGCTGTTACTTCTCTTCAAATTCTGAAAATTATTCTGACTCTGCAGTCTCTTAACTTTGAAGCTTGTTGATTTGCAGTTCAACTATCCAGACAGTGATGTTGACTTTAATGTTCACACTTCTGCTCATCTGTGCTTCTACCTTTTTCTCAACCTGACAGGACTGCTGCAACACTACTTAAAGATAAAGCTGATCTCCTGGCATTATGGGTATCCTGTGATCTTTTGCCAAGGTAGATATCAGAAGAATTTTAAATAATTTAGATACTAAAATGTATTTTGGTTCTGATGGTATCTCCCAAAATATATTCAAAAATTATGCTTCACAACTAACACCTGCCCTGTATCATCTCTATATACTTTTATACACTCAGTTTGCACCTACCCTAGCACATGGAAGCAAGTCTATGTTTAGTTCATTTCATAGATGAAAGATAAATCTCTCATTAAACCAGTGACCCATTGCACTTATTTCAGTCCTCTCTAAAATAATGAAGGTCATCAACAATTCAACTTCACTATCTGGAGGCCCAGGGACGCGCCAACCCGAGGGTGCAAGGGGTGCCCCGCACCTGGGTGGCAACATTGATAGGGCAGCATTTTATGTAGCTAATATCTAATTTGGATTATAAATTCAGTATTAGGGACGGCAGATAAAAGTTTGCACCCGGGCAGCAAATACTCTTGGCGTGCCCCTGTGGAGGCCTACCAGTTAGACCACCAGTGTAGTTTTTTCCCTCTATACCAGCAGGAGATTTTGGATCTACGTTACCTTCCTATGGACACGTGATAATGGAAAAGTTTGGATAAACCTATTTGCTGCTTGTGACATTTCAAAACATCTGGTTGGATCTGACATTAAAGCCTGCTAAGTAAATTATCATTGTTTGATGTCTACATTTCATACTGTGTAATTGGGGGTAGCTGGTTTTCTCTCTGGTTAATCACTATGCATCATGCTGGTTGGCTTCCTCTCTTTGGACTTCTCTACCCATGCATGAGTAGCCAGGTTCTGTTGTACCCCTACCCTTTTTCTTCTATACATAAACGAATGTCTGTAGTTTTGCTGATGGTTGTATAGTCTTTCTCCTGCCTGTAGTGTCTCAACATCCCAAGCTTCAAAATTTTCTACGCCTGGTACCTTAAATACAGACCTTCATGCTGTTCTGTAGTGGAGTGAGTATAATCTAGTCAATATAATATTATTATTATTATTATTATTACACCTCCAGGGAATACAAGACACTCATTGAGGGAGGACACCTACTCTACAACTCTCTGTCTCCACCACTCAATCCACCAACTACAACTACTTTCATCATCTACACCAGGGTTTCTCAGACTTTTTCTACGACGGAACACTTCACAAATCCTGAAATTTTTACGGAACACTTTGGTTGTTTTGTAATAATTAATTGGTAATTTAGCTGATTTTTTATTATTAATTAATAATCGACAATATAATTAATAATTAATGAAGCATCAATTAAAGTTTAATTTAATTATAAGTACTTACGAGTGAATGCAGACATTTTCTCCTGTGTGCTGGTAGTTTACCCCTCCTTTTGTACATCCTGGAGATCTTTGTAGGCTTGAGGTGGATGACTCACTATCTGTTCTGTCACAAACACCTTCAAGAAGAAATTTCTTAATAGCAAAATTAAACAAAGTGCCTTGTCTCTTATTCATATTAGAATTTAAATCTGTAATCCTATTACTTTTAAAAAAATCACAGCACTCCAGTTTCAGAACAAGCACTTACACACTGCAATACGAACTTGCGAAGAAAGTATTCAGTATTACTAGATCTGAGAACCAGATACAGACTACCTTGATCTTCAATTTTAGTGAAATAATTTTCTTTATACTTCCTTGTTGATTGGTCACTGACATTTGCAACGCAGATGTTATTTCGCCCATTGTTGTAATCGGCTTGCAGTCAATTTTTATGATCGGTCATAAACAGCGGTATTCTCTTTCATGATTGTTTAAAGATTTCAATGTGTGAAAATTAACGATACTCAGATATTATTAGGCGTTCTGGGTTTGAGCTTTTCAACATATTCACGAATATTATTCTCCTCAGAATATTTCTATTATAAAACATTTATTCATGAAAAATGCTTAGAAAACTAAAATGACAAATTCCAGAACTTCTTGCGGAACACCTATTCACCTTTCGTGGAACACTGGTGTTCTGCGGAACACAGTTTGAGAAACCCTGATCTACACCAACACCATCTACTGCCCACCACCACTACTGATATTTTCATAGACAATCATAAACATCCATGCCAACGCCGGGATTCAAACCCATAGCCTTTTAGCTGGAGAGCGGATATGCTAACCACTCGGCCAACCAGGCTGGCATAATATATCAGTATAATATCTCTGAGTATAATACTATAACCTATAGTACTACCAAAACACAATCCTGCATTTTTTTCACAAAAAAAAAAAATCTCATTGCCTTTTCTCACGTTGATAATAAACAGTTCACTAAACAGGATCAGATCTTTTCTCATGGACTGACATTTACCAACCTTTCTTGACATAATCGCATTATATCAATAGCTTCCATAGCCTTTAAAAAAACTTTGCATCCTTTTCTATTCAAGATGCTACTTTTCACCCATCCAGCTACTTACTCTGTACAAATCTCATATCTGCTCAGTCTTAGAACACTGTTGCCATGTATAGAGAGGCGAACAAAAAATTTCCCTAAAAATTCTTAATTCTGTGTAGAGAATGGTAGTCGGACTGATCAGTTATCTCTCCCCTCCTTCCCATTGGTTCACTTCATCATCAAACAGATCATTCACAGATGATCTGTTTCAGTCTTATATGTCTTTCTACAGGTACATTCATGGACATTGCTGCATTAAATCATCATTCCTCAGCTTTATGCTAAGCCTGTTAGAGGGTTAATAGCATAAAAACAGCACTGTGAAAAAATTATATCCAATGTTTAATGCTTCCAATGTTTGTCTGTCATAGAGATCTCTTCAAGGAGTATAACATAGAATTGTAATGCATATATTAAAGGCGATACAAAACAAAGTGAAACTCAGTAGACACAGTTACAGTCCTAATTAGGCAGGGTGTCCTTTATTAGCGCTAGTCAGAGGCCTCAGTTGTAACACAGGAACTCTGAGAATTAATGTTTGCAATATTTTGGGATATTTAATGCATCCATATTTAGATTAGGTTGGCTTTTGAAGGCAGCTGCTGATTCTGAAGTCCTTCACTCTTAAACTTGCTGTGATGGGGCATGGTGGTTTTTCCCCATTTGATTCTGAGTGTCATATCCAATGGATGGTCTGCTAGACCTGATTGACTGTAGTTGTGATTATAGATGCATTTTTTTATGTTCTGTGTAGTTGGTAGCCAATATTCCAGTTTATCCATAGTAGATCAGCTTAACAAGGAACTCTGTATGCACAAGGAAATGAGAGAAGACGGAGTTGGTCCTTAAGTGAACGGACAAGGGTAGCCAGTTTCAAGCTAGGCTTGAAGGTGGTGCACAGACTGTTTTTAATTTGGGCTGTTTTTTTTTTTTTTCAGATGTACATAGAGAATGGTTATAGCTTTACCAGATGGGAAAGTTGATGATAAGATAGTGATAATGAGATAGTTTGTGAATGCCTGTATCTATAAAGATACAGAAAAACTGTTTTGAACAGGTTTGCACTATCTTTGTGAAGAGAAGGTTGAGGATTGAGGAAAGGATTAAGAATTTTTTTGATTCTGTAGGAACTAGCCATTAGGTAGGAAGTTGTGTCATACATGGTTGAGTTCAGCTGTAAGAGAAGCCTCATTGGAACAAAGATTGTTGGCACTATTGGTTAGTTTTTATAATACTGTTGAGAAGTAGAGAGAGAAATGATTAGATAGTTTGTGAACAAATCTGCCTGTTTGAGCAGGTTTTCTGTATACTGTTGTAAAAAAGGACACATATATTCATAAACTATTTCCTCCCTTCCCTAACAGTATGTTATTATAAAAACTTTGACCAACAGAATAACAAGCAATCTTTGTTTCAATCATATTTGCCATACATGGCAAATATGATTGAAATACCTTTAGGCTTCACCTATAGGTATTTATGAGGCCTAAAGGTATGCCATACCTTTAGGCCTCAGTTCCTGGTGTTTATAATTTCTTCTTGCAAGGTGACCTGCTATGAGCAGACCAGAAGATCAGCTACAATCTTCATAGAAGACCAGAAGATCAGCTACAATCTTCATAGAAGAACATAAAAAATACGTCTATAATAATGACTATGGTAAGTCAGATCTTGCAGACTATGCATTGGATATGCCACACAAAACCTGCGGTCTTATGCGGTATTGAAATATAGTCACTCTCTACTAACATAATACTTAAGTAAATTCAACTTTATGAAATATTTTTGTTGGCCAGTTCAAACTTAAAAAATTATGGAAATGTATTTTGCATCCCATAGGAAATAAATGAAGGGCTTCAATGAGGACAGAAAAAATACATAGACAGCATAACTCCATAACCCTTCAGTTGCTGGCACTTCTGGGTTAGCTGTGATAATGAATTAAAATAGTTGAATGAATGCTTATTATGTGTTAGTACTGTCTCAGATCAGATACCTGCAGTTTGTGCTATCAGCTTTCTTTTTTAACCCTGTCAGTCATCTTCAGTGCTTTTAATATATATATATATATATATTTATTTATTTATTTATTTATTTATTTATTACAGGTGATGAAGGAAAAGATTTTCCTTTGGTCACTTTTCCTTCATCATTGTAATATCAAGTGGTGACAGTACTAGGAAACAAAACAAAATTGATTTAGGAATGAAGATTAAAATGATTAAGAAGAAGTACAAAGCATGGCAAAATTTGTCATTTATGGTATGGGAATTTACTGCTTTTAACAATGAATGATATTTTAAAGGACAGCACTTGCATGAAAGCACAAGTTAAAGGATGCATTTAAGATCAACGGTGAACATTAAATACATCCATGTTCTATATCAGAGATTGTAAAAGCTATTAATAATATCGATGAAAACATTTTTTGCTTCAGTCATATTCAGAGTGCATAGTTGAGTCCTGCATAAGCATTTAGGGAAATTCAACATCATCATCAAATTCCTGCCGTGTATCCTCAAGAGGTGTGCAGGATATGATAGTACTACATGAAAAAAATTACATCATTATTAATTTCCTATCTACAATTTTCCTCCAAATCAGTCTGTTACTTGTCAAGACTCCAATATTATCATTATCAGATCTTATATTTCTATCGTCTAAAGCACTTTGTACCATATCAAACCACCTATATCTTGGTCTTCCTCTGGGTCGTTTTGCTACCAACCTGGCAGAGAACACTTGTTTTGCTAATCTTTCCTCGCCCATTCTGTTTAAGTGACCATACCACCTGAGATTAGCTCTGCTGACACATTCCTGGATGCTGACAATGTCAAGTTCTTTCCTAATATCCTCGTTTTTAATATGATATTGCCATTGATGCCATCTGTTCACGTCTATAATCTTTCTCAGGACTCTCATATCTGCGGTCTCTAGTCTTTGGTCAAGTGTTTTACTTCTGACCCAGCTCTCAGATCCATAAGTTAAAACTGGTTTGAACACTGTCTTGTATACGGCTAATTTAGTGTTCTGACTAATTTCTCTCTTATTCCACATGAATTTATTCAATTGACTTCCTACCATACCAGCTTTTTTTTTGATTCTGTTGTCTATTTCCATATTTAATTTACCATCTTCAATAAAAATCGTGCCTAAGTAGCTGAAATGTTTTACTTGTTCCACAGGTTCTCCATTCACAACACAGTTCACATTTTCAATGATTCTGCCTATTTTCATTGTCTTTGTCTTTTTATTGCTGACCTTCATACCATATCTATTACAACAGCTATTCAATTTAGTCAGAGAATCTTGCAGATTTGTAGCAGATTTATTTAGAAGTGTAACATCATCCACATAAAGCAAAGAGCTGACATTAACATCTCCAATTTTGATATCATGTTTAATACCACTTTCCTTCATAATGTGATCCATATAAATAATGAAAAACAGAGGGGATAATGTACATCCTTGTCTCACACCAGATTTAACATTAAACCATCTTCCTGTACTTCCTTCAATTCTAACTGCTGACTTACAACTGAAATAAAGACTAAGTATTGCTTGATATAATGACCCATTGACACCATATAACTGCAGCGTAGTGAATAGCTTCTCTCTTAGCACCTTCTCATATGCCTTTTCCAAAACGACAAAACTTAAATACAGATCTTTGTTATATTCCCATGCTTTCTCAACTATTTGTCGTAAAGTGAAGATCTGATCCTGACAGCCTCTATTTGGCCTGAATCCAGCTTGTTCTTCACCAAGCTTTTCTTCCACAATTCTTCTCAACTGTTCCTCAAGTATACTTACATAGATCTTGCCAGGAACACTCAGTAGGGAAATACCTCTGTAATTCTCACATTCAGTTTTATTTCCCTTTTTATATATGGGTACTATGACAGCTCTACTCCAATCATCGGGAATTCGTCCTTCTGTCCAGGCTTTCTGAACTATGCCGTGCAGCCACTGTAAGACTCTTATACCACCATACTTCAGCATTTCTGGTCGAATATCATCCACTCCTGCTGCCTTTCCACATTTCAAGCCTTTGATGGCTTTTTCTACTTCGAGTATGGATATGTATTCCTGGCTGCATGCCTGGTCAGTGTTTTTTACCACTGTGCTGTAATCACTGCTTGTTTCATTTAGCAGTTTTTCAAAGTAATTACTCCATACTTCAAGGATATCTTTTTCTCCTGTTTTCATGTCACCTTTATCATCTCTAATTCCTTTTACAGCACTCTTTCCTCCATTCCTAAGCTTCTTCAACAACCTCCAGAATATTTTGCCACCTTCTTGATATTTATTTTCTATATTCTTGCCAAAGTCCTCCCATGACTTTTGTTTAGCTAGTTTTACACAGTGTTTAGCATTCTTGCATTTGTCTCTATATTCTCTAAGAGTACAAGCTGAATTATTTGACAGGAACTTTTGGTATGCTTTCTTCTTTTCCTTCACTGCCTCTTTAACTTCCTGTGTCCACCAGGGAGTTCTGATTTTTTTATCCTTACAGACAACCTCACCACGTGCCTCTCTGGCAGAATCAATCAATGTTTTCTTCAGAGTTTGCCATTGAATCTCCAAGGTTTGATTCCTGTTCTCAAACTCTCATTTTTTCTTCAATAATCTTTGTGTATTTTAGTCTACAGTTCACATCTGAGAGTTGCTCAACTTTTATTCGCTTTAAAACTTTCTTACATGTTATTCTTTTCAATATGAAATTCAATTTTATCCTGCTCAAGACTACATAGTGATCACTTCCAATTTCAAATCCTCTGTACACTCTGGTGTCCTGCACCAGGGAGAAAATATCACTATCAACAATAACATAGTCAATGAGACTTTTCTTATTCCTAGCATCTTCTCTCCATGCGAATTTGTGCACATTTTTATGTTGGAACATGGTGTTAGTAATAATCAGTCCATGTCCTGAGCAGAAATCCAACAGATATTTGCCATTATTATTAGCTTTGCTCTTTTCTCCAAATTTTCCCAAAATATTTTTGTATGTCTCACAATCATTTCCTACTCTGCTATTTAGATCCCCAACAAGGACCAACTTTTCATTTTTCATTGTGTCAGTTGTTTTTTCTAAAGCCTCAAAAAATTCCTCCACTTCTACCTTAGTAGACCCTTCTGTGAGACCATAGGCACAAATAAGTCTCATTGTCCACTTCCCCATTCTCATATTTGCCCACATTACTCTACTTGAGACTGACTGCCATTCAATAAGATTAGCCTCGTATTTTGTGTCGAATACTATGGCTACTCCTTCTTTTCCTTGATTGTCATTGCCTGAATATAACATTTTGTATTTATTGCTCAGAAAGATCTCACCAGTTTTGGTCTTTTTTTTGTTTCAGTCACCCCTATTATGTCGATCTGGTACTTATCTGATTCCTCAGCTAGCTCCATTTCTTTGCCATTCAGGCTTCTTACGTTGATAGTACCGATCTTTAACTCTGGTGATGTTGAGTTGGGGTTTATTTTCAGATTTGTTCCAGTAGCTGACTTTTCGCTGTTTGCCCTGGTCTTACATAAATTTGACTTGTGTAAAGTTCCATGGAATGCTGCAAGCCTTGTGAAAGTTGGGGATGTAGGCTGTATATAAAAAAAAACTAACCTTAATATCTTCAATGCTGACTTCCAGTTTATTATCACTTTCCTTTATTGTGTGGTTTATAGAGATTACAAATTGCAGATAGTGTTTAATTCTGCCTTATACCTAACACTAAATCTTTTTTTTTTTTTTTTTGATTATTTGATTTCTTGGTACCTTATTATTATGCTTTTTTGAGATTAAGAAACAGAGTTGGATCCTTTTCTTGAAGTAGAAATATCTTTGGCGACTCATGGTTTGGACAGCCTTCATCTTCACTAACCCTTCAAAAGTTTTTATTAGAATTTTCTCAAATATACTTGGGAAAATTAAATAAATCTTTTCCAGGAATACTCAAATTTGTGTATAATATGCACCTCTACAGTTTTATTTCTCTATGTAAATTGATGCAAGGAGAGCTCCGCTCCTTTCACTTGGGATTTCACCTTCTAACTAAGTCTTGTTAATTATACAGCTTAAACACTATAAGACTTTTTATGCTACCATATTTAAGAGCCTCCATAGCTCATTTGGTATTGATGATATCCTTTAATTGGAAAGACCTGAGTGTGAATCCCATCAAAGATGCAAATAATCTTTACCAGGGCTTTTTTGGATGAAGGTGAGTTAGCCTGGTCTTATATAGTGGTTGCAGGATTTTTCTCGCAGAAAACTCTGATTTTTAATCTTGCAAAACAAGCAAACTGGCAAGAAAAGCACATGCAATTTACAGACAATGTAGATAGGATTAATTGCTCTATCATGAAGTAATTAGGTTTCTAAGATGCCATCTTAGAAACTTATTTCATGTCAGGTCTTTAAGTCTGACAGTCCTGAAGCTTTGTAGTGGATTCATTTAGGAGGATAACATCTACATAAAGTAAGTTGAATATTTCTGATTTTAATATTAAATTGCACTTTCATAATGAACTCCATGATCCATTTAGGCCGCCTGGTGCTGGTTAACATATCTGCTCTCGAACCAACAGACTTCGGTACAAATCTTACCATGAGCATGTATGTTTGTGATTGTCTTAAGGTGGAAGATGCATCGCATCACCTGGTGGGCAACCTCTGCTCCATTTATTGGAGGCCTGAAGTGACATGCAAAAGTTCCCTGTTTGGTTTCTAGATTAATAACATAAGATTAATACATAATATCCATAATACTAATACATAATAAAAACTTAAATCCAGAGCCACTTTCATTGATCTAACATCAGCTTATGACACAGTCTGGATCAGGGGCCTTCTCCTAAAGTTAGGAAATGTTATAAGGTGCAAAAAAACTTTCCAGCTTTTTGAATCCATTTTCTCCAACAGAAAAATCCGGGTCCATATTGGTGGAAAAAAGAGTAGGCTCAAATTCCTTGACAACAATCTCCCACAGGACTCTGTGTTAGCCCCTTTACCCTTTAATATCTACGTGTATGACTTACCACATACCAGCTCGAGCAGGTATATGTATGCCGATGACCTAGCAATCCTACATCAATCTACCTCCTTTGCCAACCTGGAATCAACCTTGAACACAAACCCGAACATCCTGGAAGAGTACTTCATGCAGTGTTACTTGAAGCCAAATCCAACAAAAACTGTTTCCACAGTATTTCACCTGAACAATGTAGAGGCAAATTGACACCTCAATCTTTTTTTTCTGTGGAAAAATGGTAGAACATAAGCCTCACCCAAAATACCTTGACTTGAGCCTGGACAGAACTCTAACCTATAAAAGGCACATCACCAACCTGTCCAATAAAATTAAAACGAGAAACAATATAATTTCCAGGCTTGCTGGAACAACCTGGGGTTGTGGTGCAGAAGTCTTAAGGTCATCTGCACTAGTCATCGTATTCTCTGCATCAGAATACTGTACTTCTGTCTGGGAAAGAAGTGCACACACTAACATTATAGACACCCAGCTAAATTCCACCATGTGCACAATTAGTGGGACAGTGAGAAGCACCCATCTCTCTCTCTCTCCTGGCTGCCTGTCCTATCTAACATTGCTCCACCAAACATACGGAGAAGACAAGCGTTGATTAAAGAATTTAATAAAGTGATGAGCAACCCACTCCTGCCCCTGCATCAGACTCTCATAAATCCACCTAGTCTTTGCCTAAAATCTGGAGAGCCTTTCTGGTCCATGGACGAACTCTCTTCATCTGCCCTACCATCAACACCTGACATGTGGAGAGAATACTGGTCCAACAATCTTCTAACAAATGGCTTCCTGGTAGAAGATCCCGATGCTCTGCAGCCTAGTTTCACTCTTCCCAGGAAGTTTTGGTCATCTATCAACAGGATCAGAACTAACCAGGGCTGATGTGGTTACCTACTACATAAGGAGGCTGTTAGACCATCCTTATTGTGATTGTTCTCCCATGGTCCAGATGAGATTACTCATATTGTGAACAACTGCCCAAGATACCCATTTCATGGTGGTGGCCTTCAGGACATCCACAAGGTGAGTGATGAGGCCCTGAATTGGCTTTCCAGATTGGACATTGACCTGTAGATGTTTTGTATTCCTTTTGCCATAAGAATAAATAAGGAAAATAAATACATAATATACAAACCCTGTTTGGATTTCTAGATTGTGTAAAAAATTAAATAAAAAAAAAAACATTGCTTATTACACTCATAATACTGATGAGTGGGATAAGAAATGTTTTTTTATTTAATTTTATTACAGGTTACAGCCTTTCATGGATAGGAGTTTTGTGTGATACAGGGCTCTCGTCTTAAACCTGATTTTTACATAAAAATTTTTTCCATATATTGCTCTATATATAATATCCCATTTATACCACATAAATGTAGCATTTCAGGCATCCTTCTTGGCAACTTATTGTATACCCTTTTACAGATCATTGTTATATTCCCATAATTTCTCAATTATTTGTCTTAAAACAAATATCTGATCCTGACAATCTATTTATGCCAAATCCAGTTTGTTTTTCCTCAAGTTTTCTTCTTCAATTTTTTTAGTCTTTTTCGAGTATTCTTGCATAAATCTTTCTGGAACATTCAGGAAATTTATCCATTCTGTTTATAGTTTTGGTCTCACACGATGAATCTTAGGGCTCAGTAGAGACGTCGGTTCAATAATAATTCCTTAAAAGTATGTGATGTGTCATCCATTCCCAGTCTTATTAATCATCAACATAGCCTAATCAACACTTGATAGACTTCTGATTCTATCAGAATCAGGGTTGCTTAAGGGTCAAAGCTTGATAACTGGGAGGAGTCCTGAATAGCTTGTATAGGCTATTCAGGTCTGAACAGGCAGAGAACTAACCTAGGCTCAATGTTCAATTCTGATCTGCTTATGGTATGTCATATTATTAGGTATGTATATCACTTGTATTCCAAATGAATATGCTAGCAATTTGGAACACAATTTAGAATGAATACTGAATGATGTGCTAGCAATTTGGAATGTAGCTGATTAGTATTCTGTATAGGTCTGAGTTCAAAACAAGCCAACTGTTTGTTGTTTTAAGGATACTTGCGACATAAGATTGAATGATATAATCACGTAATCACAAGAAAGATATTTATTTAACCAAATATTTCGGTCTGGAAATAGCAGACCATCGTCGGTGGTATTACAAGAACAGTTTAAAAAATATACAAGCTAGAATACTAACAATAGATCGTTGAAATTAGAACATGCCACGTGATGTTATATCACTAAGTATGAAACGAAATATTTTGAAGTAGAAACATGATTGAATTTGCTATAAAAAAAAAAAAAAAAAAAAAAAAAAAAAAAAAAAAAAATTAATGAGTAATCTTGATTAGGCTTTCCCAGATTTTTGATATAGATATGCAGTCATTATGATTCAGGTTAGGATGATGGAGCAAGGCCTCCACGCTTTCCTTGAACAAACGTTCGAACCTGTAACGGGATCTATGTAAGAGGCGCGTCTTGGACCAAAGGATGCTGTGGTCAGTTTCAATCCCGTGTTGAGCCAAACCAGACTTTTCAGGTTTATTGTGAAGAATGGATGATTGATGTTCTTGGATTCTTTTTTCAAGAGAACGTCCAGTCTGTCCAAAGTAAGAGAGATCACAGTTGCAAGGAATTTGATAAACTCCAGGAAGAGATAAAGTTGAGCGTTTGTCTTTAGGAGAAGGAAAATGAGAAGACAATTTGTTAATAGGAGAATACGTAGCTGTTAAATCATATTTCTTCAAAATTCTTGCGATAGGTTCTGAAATACCGGAGATATAAGGAATAGGTACTCGACGTATTGAATCTTTGTTGTTTTGTGGAGGATTATAAGATGTAAGAAGACGTTGAATACTTTTTTCAGAAAAGCCATTGAGTTTCATGTGTTGCTGGATAGTAGAAAGTTCTTTCTGTAGATAATCAAAAGTAGAACAATTAGTTTTGGCTCTTTTGAAGAGACATTTTATAATTCCTGTTTTATGACATGGATGATGGGCTGATTCTTTCAGAATATAACGACCTGTGAATGTTGGTTTCCTGTATACTGTAGTTGTAAGAATATTTGAAGATGATCGGATGAGGAGAACGTCTAAAAAAGATAACTGGTTGTTTTCTTCTAATTCCATAGTAAACTTTATGCGATGATGTAAGGAATTAATACTGTTTAAAAAGGAAGATAAAGTGTTTTTACTGTGAGGCCAAATAGCAAATATGTCATCTATATATCTTACCCAAAAAGATGGTAGAGGGAAACTAGATGTGAAGAGGACTTTTTCTAAATGTTCTAAATAAAAGTTGGCTAAAGCTGGAGAAAGAGGACTTCCCATGGCTGTTCCTTCTACTTGGCTATAAAATTTGTTTTGACATATGAAATAACCAGAATGTATAACGAAATCGAATAGTTTTATAATATCTTGAGGAAAGATGTCAGCAAGTAGTTTTAAAGTTTCCTTAAGAGGTACATTGGTGTATAAAGATTCTATATCAAAACTAACCATAAGATCTGTAGGTTGTAATGAGACATCTTTTAATTTTTCTAAGAAATCTGAGGAGTTTTTTAAAAAAGAACTCGAGTTGCCAATGTAAGATTTCAGTAATTTAGCTAGATATTTGGCTATACGGTAAGTAGGAGAATCAATGCAATCTACTATTGGACGAAGAGGATAGTCAATCTTATGGATTTTTGGAAGGCCATAAAATCTAGGAGGTCTTGCAAAATGAGTTTTAAGTCTTTCAATTGTGTCTTTATCCAAACTGATGACTTCATCAAGGAGAGAATTTAATTTCTTTAGTTGTCTGTTGGTTGGATTATAATCAATTTCTTGATTATAATCCAACAGAAGAAAACTTTCTCTTTTGCTTCGAGATCGCTCCACATATCAAGAAATTGATTATAATCCAACCAACAGACAACTAAAGAAATTAAATTCTCTCCTTGATGAAGTCATCAGTTTGGATAAAGACACAATTGAAAGACTTAAAACTCATTTTGCAAGACCTCCTAGATTTTATGGCCTTCCAAAAATCCATAAGATTGACTATCCTCTTCGTCCAATAGTAGATTGCATTGATTCTCCTACTTACCGTATAGCCAAATATCTAGCTAAATTACTGAAATCTTACATTGGCAACTCGAGTTCTTTTTTAAAAAACTCCTCAGATTTCTTAGAAAAATTAAAAGATGTCTCATTACAAACCTACAGATCTTATGGTTAGTTTTGATATAGAATCTTTATACACCAATGTACCTCTTAAGGAAACTTTAAAACTACTTGCTGACATCTTTCCTCAAGATATTATAAAACTATTCGATTTCGTTATACATTCTGGTTATTTCATATGTCAAAACAAATTTTATAGCCAAGTAGAAGGAACAGCCATGGGAAGTCCTCTTTCTCCAGCTTTAGCCAACTTTTATTTAGAACATTTAGAAAAAGTCCTCTTCACATCTAGTTTCCCTCTACCATCTTTTTGGGTAAGATATATAGATGACATATTTGCTATTTGGCCTCACAGTAAAAACACTTTATCTTCCTTTTTAAACAGTATTAATTCCTTACATCATCGCATAAAGTTTACTATGGAATTAGAAGAAAACAACCAGTTATCTTTTTTAGACGTTCTCCTCATCCGATCATCTTCAAATATTCTTACAACTACAGTATACAGGAAACCAACATTCACAGGTCGTTATATTCTGAAAGAATCAGCCCATCATCCATGTCATAAAACAGGAATTATAAAATGTCTCTTCAAAAGAGCCAAAACTAATTGTTCTACTTTTGATTATCTACAGAAAGAACTTTCTACTATCCAGCAACACATGAAACTCAATGGCTTTTCTGAAAAAAGTATTCAACGTCTTCTTACATCTTATAATCCTCCACAAAACAACAAAGATTCAATACGTCGAGTACCTATTCCTTATATCTCCGGTATTTCAGAACCTATCGCAAGAATTTTGAAGAAATATGATTTAACAGCTACGTATTCTCCTATTAACAAATTGTCTTCTCATTTTCCTTCTCCTAAAGACAAACGCTCAACTTTATCTCTTCCTGGAGTTTATCAAATTCCTTGCAACTGTGATCTCTCTTACTTTGGACAGACTGGACGTTCTCTTGAAAAAAGAATCCAAGAACATCAATCATCCATTCTTCACAATAAACCTGAAAAGTCTGGTTTGGCTCAACACGGGATTGAAACTGACCACAGCATCCTTTGGTCCAAGACGCGCCTCTTACATAGATCCCGTTACAGGTTCGAACGTTTGTTCAAGGAAAGCGTGGAGGCCTTGCTCCATCATCCCAACCTGAATCGTAATGACTGCATATCTATATCAAAAATCTGGGAAAGCCTAATCAAGATTACTCATTAATTATTATTATTATTATTTTTTTTTTTTTTTTTTTTTTTTTTTTTTTTTTTAATAGCAAATTCAATCATGTTTCTACTTCAAAATATTTCGTTTCATACTTAGTGATATAACATCACGCGGCATGTTCTAATTTCAACGATCTATTGTTAGTATTCTAGCTTGTATATTTTTTAAACTGTTCTTGTAATACCACCGACGATGGTCTGCTATTTCCAGACCGAAATATTTGGTTAAATAAATATCTTTCTTGTGATTACGTGATTATATCATTCAAGCCAACTGTTATCTAAGTATCATAATAATTCCCCTCTTTTCTTCTTGCATTGGTGTTGAAATAGGCGGAAGAATCACCCCCCCCCCCCAAATGCTTTGTATGATACAGGGCCAGAAAAGTCATTTGCTTTTTTGAGTGCTTTTTTGGGTATTCATTCCCAAAAATTACCTAATTGGGTGTGTGTTGGGAGAGCTCCTTGTGTACCAAATTCCCT
This sequence comes from Typopeltis vanoorti, assembly GCF_054136105.1. Classification (NCBI taxonomy): domain Eukaryota; kingdom Metazoa; phylum Arthropoda; class Arachnida; order Uropygi; family Thelyphonidae; genus Typopeltis; species Typopeltis vanoorti. The sequence goes on from NC_143574.1 coordinate 31,143,776, forward strand.
GCAGCAAAACTTTTGGCTATAATTAACCATTTCTTCAGGTTCTGTTGTTTTAGTGTAGTTAGCATCTGTTGTATTATGAATAAATTTGCATGATATGTTTTAAATTACTAGAATTTCTTTAATTAAAATGTTTCTCATTTTTAAAATTGAAGTCTGGAATTGCTTTTCATTAATGACAGGATCCAAATGAAACATTTATTACTGAACCATGTGCACCTGAAGGATATTCAAAAAATTATACTGGGAAATATCTTTTCGATCAGCCTTGTACACATTCATTAGAACATTTAAATTGGTTGAGAAATAATCCAAATATTCAGGTAAGTTGTGTTAGTTATTAACATATTCATAGCTTAAAAATGTTTTGCTTGTTGATTGTTATTTGAGTAATTGATTATACAAAGTTATTATAAATAACCTTTATACTATAAAATGTTCATTAGAGCAAAACTGAAAGATTTAGAGAAGTGAAACTTATCATTAAGAACAACTCTCACAGTTTTATTTACTTAAAAAAATGTTCAATGTGAGCTGTGTTGGTCACTGCAGATATCATGATAGTGATTTCTTCTAACACATTGCTTAATATTTGTATATTAGGTGAATCATAATTCTTTTGTAGATAAGCTTATATGTTGGTTACATATAGCTTTTAATTTTTCAGGAAATGATAACGTATACTAGAATATTAATGATAAAAAAACTAATTAATACTTTGATATATTTTGGCAATGTTACATTGCCATCATCACGAATCACAAAAAACAATATATAGTTGTAGGTGTCCTCCCGCGATGAGTCTTCGGACTCCTTGGATGTATCAGGAATAATAATAATAGTAATAATGTTCACAGTCACTAACACTGAGCAAATAAGGCTGAATAAAGGCAACAGAGTTGGGCCTAGAGTCCTAAATGATGTCCCCTAGTGGGCTAAATTGGGTTGTCTTGGCCATTGGGGCTGATGATCTCAAAATGTATGCTTCCCAAATTTGGGGAAATCTTGTGTACCCAAACTTGTTGAGGTTTGGAAAGTGTTTCAGAGCTGAGGCTGATTTGAGGAATAGTCTTTCATACTTGTATTTGCTGCAGTGTAATAGAGTGGAATTCTTCCAGTGTATCCTGTGGTGGGTGTCCAAAGCATGATGGAACCTGTATTGGTGGAACTGGATGTAGTCCTTGTGTTCAAATATTCTGATATTGGCTGTCCTGCCTGTTTAGCCATAGTAGGACAGTTTGCAACTGCAAGGGATCTAGGATACTCCTGGTAAGTCTAGGGGATGTGGTTGGTCTTTGGTGGAGTGGATAAGAGATGCCAATTTCTTATGTGGTCTATAAAAAGTTGTAAGGTTATATTTCCTTAGGATTTTTGTTAATTTTTTGAATGTGTCTCAGATATGGAATGGTGATAGATTTTGATAATCTCTGCTTTGAAGAGGGAGAGGAATGGGGTTGTGGTTACATGGTTTTAATATTCATATTTACAAATTTAGGGATTTGTAAATATAAACACACATTTTGAAATTATTATTTTACTTATTATTAATTTACAAATGTTTATAAAATAACACTTGATTTTTTAACGATACTTGTGACATAACGATTAGAAATATATACACGTTTGCACAAGAATAATGTTTAATTTGCCAAATATTTCGGTCTGAATATTACAGACCATCTTCAGTGGCTACATAGGAATAGTTTTAAAAAAACAAAGTGGAATACGAACAGTTGATCATTCACACATAGAACGAGCTGCATGATGTCATATCATCAATTCAACAAATAAACCTGAGAAATCTGGATTAGCTCAGCATGGATTAGAAACAAGCCACAACATCCTTTGGTCCAAGACTTTCCTCCTACACAGATGTCACTACAAATTTGAACGTTTATTTAAAGAAAGTGTGGAGGCCTTCAATGTCCTAACTTGAATCGTAATGACTGTATATTTATATCAAAAATTTGGGAAAGTTTAATCAGGATAACACATTAATTTTTTTTTTTTTTTGTAAAATTTCTATATTATCATCATCATCATCATCATCAAATTCCTGCCATGTACCCTCAAGGGGTGTACAGGATATGACAGTACTACATGAAAAAATTACATCATTACTAACTTCCTATCTACAATTTTCCTCCAAATCAGTCTGTTACTTGTCAAGACTCCAACATTATCAGATCTTATATTTCTATCATCTAAGGCACTTTGTACCGTATCAATCCACCTGTATCTTGGTCTTCCTCTGGGTCGTTTTCCTGCCAACCTGGCAGAGAACACTTGTTTTGCTAATCTTTCCTCTCCCATTCTATTTAAGTGACCATACCATCTGAGATTAGCTCTGCTAACGCATTCCTGGATGTTAACAATGTCAAGTTCTTTCCTAATATCCTCATTTTTAATATGATATTGCCATTGATGCCATCTGTTCACGCCTCTAATCTTTCTCAGGACTCTCATATCTGCGGTCTCTAGTCTTTGGTCAAGTGTTTTACTTCTGACCCAGCTCTCAGATCCATAAGTTAAAATTGGTTTGAACACAGTCTTGTATACAGCTAATTTAGTGTTCCGACTAATTTCTTTCTTATTCCATATGAATTTATTCAATTGACTTCCCACGATACCAGCTTTGCTGATTCTGTTGTCTATTTCTATATTTAGTTTACCATCTTCAGTAAAAATTGTGCCTAAGTAGCTGAAATGTTTTACTTGTTCCACAGGTTCTCCATTCACAACACAGTTGACATTTTCAATGATTCTGCCTATTTTCATTGTCTTTGTCTTTTTATTGCTGACCTTCATACCATATCTATTACAACAGCTATTCAATTTAGTCAGAGAATCTTGCAGACTTGTAGCGGATTTATTTAGAAGTATAACATCATCCACATAAAGCAAAGAGCTGACATTAACATCTCCAATTTTGATATCAGGTTTAATACCACATTCCTTCATAATGTGATCCATATAGATAATGAATAACAGAGGGGATAACGTACATCCTTGTCTCACACCAGATTTAACATTAAACCATCTTCCTGTACTTCCTTCAATTCTAACTGCTGACTCACAACTCAAATAAAGACTAAGTATTGCTTGATATAATGCCCCATTGACACCATATAACTGCAGCGTAGTGAATAGCTTCTCTCTTGTCACCTTGTCATATGCCTTTTCCAAATCGACAAAACTTAAATACAGATCTTTGTTATATTCCCATGCTTTCTCGACTATTTGTCGTAAAGTGAAGATCTGATCCTGACAGCCTCTATTTGGCTTGAATCCAGCTTGTTCTTCACCAAGCTTTTCTTCCACAATTCTTCTCAATCGTTTCTCAAGTATACTTGCATAGATCTTGCCAGGAACACTCAGTAGGGAAATACCTCTGTAATTCTCACATTCAGTTTTATTTCCCTTTTTATATATGGGTACTATGAGAGCTCTACTCCAATCATCGGGAATTCGTCCCTCTGTCCAGGCTTTCTGAACTATGCGGTGCATCCACTGTAAGACTCTTATACCACCATACTTCAGCATTTCTGGTCGAATATCATCTACTCCTACTGCCTTTCCACATTTCAAGCCTTTGATGGCTTTTTCTACTTTAAGTATGGATATGTATTCCTGACTGCATGCCTGGTCAGTGTTTTTTATCACTGTGCTGTCATCACTGCTTGTTTCATTTAGCAGTTTTTCAAAGTAATTACTCCATACTTCAAGGATATCTTTTTCTCCTGTTTTCATGTCACCTTTATCATCTCTAATTCCTTTTATAGCACTCTTTCCTCCATCCTTAAGCTTCTTCAACAACCTCCAGAATATTTTGCCACCTTCTTGATATTTATTTTCTATATTCTTGCCAAAGTCCTCCCATGACTTTTGTTTAGCTAGTTTTACACACTGTTTAGCTTTCTTACATTTGTCTCTGTATTCTGTAAGAGTAAAAGCTGACTTATTTGCCAGAAACTTTTGATATGCTTTCTTCTTTTCCTTCACTGCCTCTTTAACTTCCTGTGTCCACCAGGGAGTTCTGATTTTTTTTATCCTTGCACACAACCTCACCACATGCCTCTGTGGCAGAATCAATCAATGTTTCCTTCAAAGTTTGCCACTGAATCTCCAAGGTTTGATTCCTGTTCTCAAACTCTTTCATTTTCTTTTCAATAATATTTCTGTATTTTAGTCTACAGTTCACATCTGAGAGCTGCTCAACTTTTATTCGCTTTAAAACTTTCTTGCATGCTATTCTTTTCAATATGAAATTCAATTTTATCCTGCTCAAGACTAAATAGTGATCACTTCCAATTTCAAATCCTCTGTACACTCTGGTGTCCTGCACCAGGGAGAAAACATCACTATCAACAATAACATAGTCAATGAGACTTTTCTTATTCCTAGTCTCTTCTCTCCATGTGAATTTGTGCACATTTTTATGTTGGAACATGGTGTTAGTAATAACCAGTCCATGTCCTGAGCAGAAATCCAACAGATATTTGCCATTGTTATTAGCTTTGCTCTTTTCTCCAAATTTTCCCAAAATATTTTTGTATGTCTCACAATCATTTCCTACTCTACTATTTAGATCCCCAACAAGGACCAACTTTTCCTTTTTCATTGTGTCAGTTGCTTTTTCTAAAGCCTCAAAAAATTCCTCCACTTCTACCTTAGTAGAGCCTTCTGTGGGACCATAGGCACAAATAAGTCTCATTGTCCAGTTCCCCATTCGGATATTTGCCCACATTACTCTACTTGAGACTGACTGCCATTCAAGAAGATTAGCCTCGTATTTTGTGTTGAATACTATGGCTACTCCTTCTTTTCCTTGATTGTCATTGCCTATATTAGTCTAATTAGTCTAATATAATAATTTCTATATTAGTCTAATGATATTTAAGATTGTAATTAAAATAAAAAGCCAAAAGGTTAGTTTTCTGGCAATTGAATAGATATTAAATGGATAAGAATCCTATATTGTTATATAGCCAGTAAGTGAAACTCAAGATCGATAACTACGATCTATGAGTTTCAAAGCCGAAAAACTATCGGCGAAGGCAATTCGAAGCAAAGGTGGAACAAGCTCCCTCACTATTCTTGATATTCTCTCATAATGTAAAACACAGCTCCTAGGAGATGTAATACTGTCATTACATTATGAGGGGAGGTCACTACCCAGACCGGTTTCAACCTTTTTTGAGGTCTCATCAGTGTAGGTAGACCTGGAAAATATCAAAGCTTAGTGAAAAGAACTTACATACCTTCACTATACGAATGCCACAAAGGTGTGCTTGTATTTTGTAATTAAAATAATTTTTAATAGTTTTTCGGCTTTGAAACTCATAGATCGTAGTTATCGATCTTGAGTTTCACTTACTGGCTATATAACGATATAGGATTCTTATCCATTTAATATCTATTCAATTACCAGAAAACTAGCCTTTTGGCTTTTTATTTTAATTACAAAATACAAGCACACCTTTATGGCATTCGTATAGTGAAGGTATGTAAGTTCTTTTCACTAAACTTTGATATTTTCCAGGTCTACCTACTCACTGATGAGACCTCGAAAAATGTTGAAACGGGTCTGGGTAGTGACCTCCCCTCATAATGTCATGACAGTATTACATCTCCTAGGAGCTGTGTTTTACATTATGAGAGAATATCAAGAATAGTGAGGGAGCTTGCTCCACCTTTGCTTCGAATTGCCTTCGCCGATAGTTTTTCGGCTTTGAAACTCGTAGATTGTATTTATCGATCTTGAGTTTCACTTACTGGCTATATAACAATATAGGATTCTTATCCATTTAATAGTTATTTAAGATTATTATATGAATTTCTGAATTAATATCTTTAATTATGACTTTAAAAATGTTTACTCTTTTAATACTTAGCGATATGATATCACGCAGCTCGTTCTATGTGTGAATGATCAATTGTTCATATTCCACTTTGTTTTTTAAAACTATTCCTATGTATTGTTGTTTATTATTTTAACGGTATAATAGAACACAGAAACTAAGTAAATAATTAATTTATTAACTTGATGCTGATATTTCGCTGGTATTATAACCAGCATCTTCAGAGCACAAAAACACTGTCACAATACGCGAGACTAAAACAAATGGTGTACTTAAACAAAATTATTCCTATGTAGCCACTGAAGATGGTCTGTAATATTCAGACCTAAATATTTGGCAAATTAAACATTATTCTTGTGCAAACGTATATATATTTCTGAAATAACACTTGACATTTTGACCCCTGTATTGAGGTCATCATCAGAAAGATACATGTGTATAGGACCAAGCTACATGCTCTTGCAATCTATAAAGGTAAATTAAATCTACGCTGTTAATTATTTTTCTTAGCCTGACCTCTAGTGATAAATAAATAAATAAACAAAAATAATAAAAAACTAAAATAAACTCTGCTAAAGTCCTCCTGTACTAAGATTCTTCTGGATTTGTACAGTTCAGATTGTCATACTACAATTTTCTTCTGGACTTGTACAGTTCAAGTTGCTATTGAATGTTGAGGGGGAGCCACTTCACCAAGTCTTGTATTGAGATTTTTCTTTGCTTGTTTTCGGTGAATTTTCTGGATACTTGAGAGAGACCCATCAAATATGAGAAATGTATGCATCACTCGGTGTTCATATTCAACTCCTTTCTGTGATAGTTTATTTTCTTTTCATAATGTTTCAATCAGTATTGCAGCTGACTTCTTCAATAAGAACCCACTCCCATTTTTTTAATGGTTCTTTTTAGGTGTTGTTCATTCACAAAATTCTTATGTTGTCTATTAGATTCATTTTGTTCTTCCATCTGTACACAAGTCATTCTGGGAATCTAGTTGGATGGATATTATTTAAATTTGATATTTGAATCCTTAAATAAATGAACTTTGTCCAGCCATTCCAATTTTTGTTTCACTCAAACTTTGCAGGACCACATAGGGACAAAACATGTCAAAATTATATATTGCAATAACAGAAATGTTATTGCAATATATAAATTGGCTGCATGGAATTTTAATAAAATTTAGGATGCACACAAGATGATATTTAGGTAATTTAATTTTGGAGTTATCAGATCATTTTTGTTGAGAAAAAGCTTTGAACTGATATTAATAATTCTGCACTGGTGGATTGAATTTAAATTATTTAGTGTAACGTATCTGTTAAGATTTGTCAAGTTGTTTCAGTTTTAGCTTCAGTCTCATACCATTTGCATGACAGAATTAAATAAAATAAATTTTCTTAAGTATGTAAGCCTTGAACTGTCAACGTAAGATAAAAATACATTTTAATTCTTGACTAACTTTGGCATTTTTACCAAAAGGTCACTACTTGGAAGAGCTTTTTGTATAATGTAAATTTGTTACAGACGCCATGATAGTCCTTGCAAAAACAATAGAGGTATTAAAAAAAGTGAGCTGTAAGCAAAGCACTTTCAAACTTTATTTATTCTATGTAAGCAATTGTGAAAGAGTCTACTAAGCCTAAGGTTCACATGATTCTCTGTGACATTTCTTTGCTTGTTTTTTGAGTATGTTTAAATAAAGTTTGTAATTTGCTAATTTATGTTATGTTTATTGTTACTATCCCTGTATAAGTAAGTTAAATTTTAAATAAATCATATATTTTTGAATTGCTTGAAAATTTTCACTATAGTTTAAATTGCTTTTATTTTAATATATAGATATATTTGTTCTTTAGATTTAGTGCCTTTTTTTTTTATCCCCCTCTCTCTTTCTTTGGTGTTTTCATTAGGCAAAAATCTTTACCTTTGAAGGGAGCAGTGACAACAAAGGCTGTAAGAATTCACTATTTCAGTTGTTCAATTGGACTCAGTGCACTCAGCAGAGATATGAAGAATGTTTCAAACCATTGCCAAAGCCAGTGATTAATGAAACATTTATGGTAAGGGATATGATATGCTGTACACACTCAACATACAAAATGAAAATGGAAAATTTTAATGTTGTACTAATATAGCAGATTATATAAATTCTAGTTGATATGCATATCAAATAAATATTTTTAATATCCATTTTGTTTCACCAGTTGATATTAATGTTAAATTCATGTAGTTTTACCAGAATGAAAAAGTGTAGTTAATTTTAATGTACATATATAATCTTTTGGTAAAACCATACTCATATCTGGAAAATTTATAAAATAAAAATGGAAAATTTTTTAGAAAGAAATCCAGATTATTACAAAATCAAGTTTGTTGTCAGTTTTCAAGAGGCGAATATATATAGAATGTGGAACAGAATAGAATATTTTTATGGTTTTTTGAGTTTTTTAAATTTTTTTTGGGAGATTTATTTATTTTTAAATTGCAGTGATAGTATATTTAGTTATGTTTATTAGTATAGTACAGAGGTGTTTCATATACTAATACCAATAAACTTATGTTTATTACTATGGAGGTGAAGAAAAAAAAGTAGGGAACATGCTGTGGGATGAGATAGACTTTTAGACATATCTCCCATACAGAGAAGCTTTGACAGTGCCCCTTGCATACCATTATATAGCTTCCCTCCAGGCATGACCTGGCAGTGTGTGTGTGTGTGTGTGTGTCAGCTGATCAGGAAACTTCCTAAATGCATTACCATCATCTTGTTTGGTCTCATTCAGCCAGCATGCCGAACTGCTTTACTTCTGTATCCTTGAAGATGGGTTAGATGCTTGATCTCTGCAGTATGTTTGCATTTCCTTGGGGGTGTCACTCACATTGCATGTTGGAAAATTGGAGTGAATAACAGAAACCTGAAGTTCTTCAAGAACCAAAGATAGCAGCCACTTTGGATCTACGTATGATTTTGGTATCTGTAATAAATATTTTGAAAGAAGAATAAGCACAAAATATTAATTTAATTATTTTTCACTAATAGTGATTTATTTAACTTGTCAGTAATGGAATGCAACATTGGGTGCACCTGTGTAAGGTTTTAATATGTGATTATTTTCTTGCAACATCATGTATACTTTTCAAAAATAAGCCTGCTGATCTGTGAAAAGTCAACTCTCATAGAAGAGAAGGGGCAAGGGTAGTGTACATTGATGTAGTAACTCATTGCTTTGGTGTTGTCATAATGTTTCTTATTATAAAATGGGATTATGTTTGACAATTGAGCTACCAAATACAGGTCAGTTATGCATCCCCAAAAAACATTTACATGATGGTAAAAAAATATATTGAAATGTAGGATAAATTGTATACATAGGATATCTAACAACTCTGTTTGACTTCAGGGATATAACAGAAAGTAATGATTCTAATAGTTATATTAATACTCTTATTTTGTTTATTATTAAGAAATCTCAAGGGAGGCTACACATCACCCTTCCTCAACAGCTGTCATACCTTTTCTTTCATTCACACAACTTGCAAAGGCAAACCATTCTAATTATGCACCACTATAAGAAAAAAAATTAGTTCTTCACTATATTTAGTTTCACCTTCTATGGGTGCCCTCTCATCATCTCTCTGCTTCCATAAAATGAAAAATTCCATCTACTGGTATCCTGTATGACCCTTTCAGAAGTTTTAAGTCTCAATCAAATCACCCCACTTTCTCCTGTTTGCTAGTATCTTGTCTGTTAGTAATTGTCAGTCTGTTTTCATAATCTGTCTTTCACAATCCTGATATCACTCTCTCTCACAACACTCTCCTTTGCATTCTTTCCATTGTGTCAGTATCATCACCACCACCACCACCATGGAAACTAGGAGACTAGACCTGCAAACAGTAATCCAAGTGAAGTTGTGTCATAGCCATATAAAGAGGAAAAATGACTTCCTTATCCTTGCAGGTCGAGGTTTGTTTCAGCATTACAATTACTCTTTGCAATCTTTGTTATGTGGCCCTTGAACTCTAAGATCCCTAGCCTGATCAGTTTCTTCTAGCATAATCTCACCAGTATAATATGTCATTGGATACCTCATCATACTAAAGTGCATAACTTTACATTTACTAACATTGAACTGATAGCCATTTTCACATTCCAACAATTCCAGCCTATTCAAATCATTCTGTAAGTATGCATATCTACTCTATTCCTGATTATCTGGCCTATTTTTGCATCATCAGCAATAGCTGTATATCACCTGTAAAATCCTTCCCAATGTTATTAAAGATATAATAACAATGGACCAAAGACAACCCTGTGGTATACCATTGGTCACCTTAAATCTTGCAGATTCACACTCCCCATCATATACCATTTTTTGATATGTCAGTCAGCTTATCCATGCTAATATTTTGCATGGATAAGATTTTGCTAATATCCTTTCCTCTTGTGTAACTCAATGGTAACATTATTATAAAATGAGAGCAACTTACTCAAACATGACCTTCCTTTAGTAAACTTATGCTGTTCATTGCAGAAGTATAGATTCTCTCTCAACCCATTTCTGTACATGAGCTTTTACTAACTCTTCCAAAATCTTCACCATCACCACTGCAGAGACTGATAGGGTGATAATTGGATATACCAGTCCTTGTTACCACTCTTGTGCAATGGGATTATCATACATTCTTTCCACTCCTGTGGATTCTTCCTCTGTTCTGAGGCTGAAATTATGTAGTCCTTGTCAAAGGAACAGCCATTATAATAAATTTAGTTTAATCCTTTATCCAAGTGTGTGCAAACAAAGTTTGCGCTTGAAAGTATCTTCACGACTGGGGTAAAGTGGTACAACACCGGGCGACTCCTTGCAGAGGTGGAGCAAGCTACCAACATGCCTATCTCAGTATCTCCCACAATGCAAAACACATCTCCTTGCGGATATGTATAATATTATGCATTAAGGGAAAGGCCACTACCCAGACTAGTTTTGACCTTTATTGAGGTCTCTTCAGTGGGAGCCAGGCCCAAGTGGAGATACCAAGGCAGAAGCATTAGCAAGGTCATCTCCTCCTATAGGAGCTGCCAAACGGTGTGTCGCCTTTTTATTAAATTACTCTGGATTTAGAGAAAGATGTTGAAAGTTTATTTTTCACTTGGTCAGACTATAATAAATTTAGTTTAATCCTTTATCCAAGCGTGTGCAAACAAAGTTTGCACCTGAAAGTATCTTCAGGACTGGGGTAAGGTGGTACAACACCAGGCAGCTTGTTGCAAAGGTGGAGCAAGCTAACATCACTATTATCTCAGTATCTCACATAATACAAAATACATCTCCTTGTGGATATGTATAATGTTATGCATTAAGGGCAGGGCCACTACTTGTTGCCCGGTGTTGTACCACCTTACCCCAGTCCTGAAGTTATTTTCAGGCACAAACTTTGTTTGCTCACACTTGGATAAAGGATTAAACTAAATTTATTATAGTCTAACCAAATGAAATATAAACTTTCAACATCTTTCTCTAAATCCAGAGTAATTTAATAAAACAGTGGCACACCGTTTGGCAACTCCTATAGGTAGAGATGACCTTGTGAATGCTTCTGCTTTGGTATCTCCACTTGGGCCTGGCTCCCACTGAAGAGACCTCAATAAAGGTCGAAACTAGTCTGGGTAGTGGCCCTTCCCTTAATGCATAACATTATACATATCTGCAAGGAGATGTGTTTTGCATTTTGGGAGATACTGAGATAGGAGTGTTGGTAGCTTTGCTCCACCTTTGCAAGGAGTCGCCCGGTGTTGTACCACTTTACCCCAGTCCTGAAGATACTTTCAGGCGCAAGCTTATATATCTGGGTTTCTTTATCCATTGAAGGAGTAGCATTAAGTTCAATGTTGCATATAGCAGATTAATAGCATTTTAGCTAAAAATGGGCATTCATTAGTTAAATAATCTCTTCTGTATCTGTCACAGCATAGCATACCATCTACATTTAGCAGTTACTATTTCATACTCATTCTTTCTTTTACTTGCAGCATATATAGAATTCTTATGGGTTACTTTTAGCTTGCAGATCAGTTTCTTTTCATACTCAGACTTAAGTGGCTTTCTATACAACAGTTGTAACTCTTCTGGCTTGCTCTATAATTTTTCATAGCTGATATCATCCTTATGCACATGGTATTCCTTCCGCATCTTTTTCTTATAAATCTCTTAATAAGTCTACACATCAGTTTCACTTCTATTTATTATTCGAACACTAGGGACACATTTTCTAATATTCCATCATTTAAGTATTTTTTTAAATATTTTCCATGCACTATTGATATCCTTCCCATCTAGCAAACATTACTATTGGAGAGACCTGGTATATATATACTCCTCAGTTGGTCCTTATTTTCTACTTTATAGTTAAGCATGTAATTTTTTTTTTAATGGAACATTCATAAACTTCTCAAGTGAATACAGCATGAACACTGTCACCAACTGGATGCAGAATAGTACTTAGCTAAACCCATTCTGACACTATAGTTAGATTTCACACTCATTGACCTTGAGTTCCTTTTGTCACATGCTGCTTATCTTGCAACAGCTCAACAGATTCAGTTTCATTCATAATGATTTTTTTTTATACCTATTATGTGTATTTGGTAATGCTTCTCTTAGTCGCTAGCAACCATTCCACTGTCTGTAACAACACCCCACTAATGTATTTGATTTTGTTAGGTTCTACTTCATACCATATGGCTTCAAACTCACTGCCACATGGAAAATTGTTACTAGGCTTGCAGTCATAGCTTTCCACCCTAACTGGACTCGAATTGTCTAATATCATTACCATGACATTACCTCCTTTATTGTGAAAGCAAATATGATAAAAGTGATCTATATAAAACAGACACTCAAAACTAACACATGTAATTTAATGCTTATAATCTGGGGGAGAGGGAGGGAGAAAGACCTGTGCAACTGAATTAAGGTCTTCCTTCTTTCATCCTGTATGTTCAAGAATGAATTCCTTCTTTGCATCTGTTTCAGTTAAATAGCATTTTCCTTATCAAACTTTTTTGATAAGGAAAATGGACTTTGGCCACGAAAAATTATGAGAAATTAAATGTATTTGCTAAAAATGAATTCAATAATTATTTTGATATTTATGATGCCGTGAAAGTTTATAATGTAGACTATATATTATTCTTCTTATATAATGTATGTATTCATCATCAAATTCCTGACCCTCAGGGAATGTACAGGATTTTTTGTGTGTGTGTGTGTGTAATGCAGGCTTAAACATATTTGCAGCGTTACAAATACTTCACTCAGCTGTTTTGAAAGAATTTTAGGGTAATATGATTTAGATGTAGAAAAACAGCATGTTCAAAAGTGAAAGAGCAGTAGGCTTTATTGTCAGAGATAAATGTTGCTGATACTGAAAATTAAATAGTGTTACATTTAACATTAAAAGTTTGAAAAAATATGAAAGATTTTGAGTTGATCTTCATGTCCTTGAACTTATTATAATATAGTTTTAACTAGGAGAGTTCTAATACAGGGTTGAAAATGAAAAACAAACCATGCTAAAATAAAGTTAAGAGTTCCTTCCTTTCCGTATGATGATACACTTCCATAAGTCCCTTCTATGGGGAGGGACAGCACCATCTAAGTCCCCCAAAATTTTATCCGGGAACCAGCATAGCTGACGAATCAGACCTATGGCTGGGTCAGTATTCCTGACTGTAATCCATGTGTGTTCATGGGACCGGTTTACCTGCTTGCGGGATGATAAACTGGTGGAAAAAAAACCTGCTGTCCACGCCCAAGACCAGCTAACTTGGCTATGGCTGAGGAAGATCCTTCAGCTCCTCACGTCACTGATGGGAATCAAATCTAGAACACTCCTTCCCCGGGCATATGGTGCGAAACGCATAGCCACTAGGCTAACTGCGCGGACAATGAAGAATTGAAATTATTGATTTGACTTAGAGTTACATATAGGAGAGGGGAACGGCCATACACAAGTGAATGCTGGAATATTGCCTCTCTTCTGTAGTGAATCATGGAACTAGGCAGATTTCAAACTTTGTAATTTGATTCCATGAATTATTCATTTACTTAATAGCAGATAACTCATGAGCTAATGCTGGCAGGGTTTGCCAATAAATTTTTATTTTTATAATATTCATAAGATATTTCTAAATAACATATAATGTAAATATTCACAGTATTAATGTAACTGTCTTATTTTATGTATAATTGTGGGTTATTCTATCTGCTCCTAAATTATTATTATTATTATTGTTATTATTATTATTTGACACCTCCAGGGAGTCCAAAGACTCATCGAGGGAGAGTGTGCCAACAGCATCGAATGATTGATTCCCTTCCAACTACTAACCACGCTCAAACTTGCTTAACTTTTTGCAAGCCATTAGTAGCAGAGGCTCTACCAATCAACCAACCTTTGCTAATGTTCATAATTTTGTCATATAACTAAATTAAAGGCAAGTTATTTCACTGAACTTGGATGATTTTAATGTGCTTATAAAATACCCACATTAAACGTAATTCACTTATTTTGCTTCAAAAAAATTTGATTGGTTCAGTATTAGAAATATAGTTGTGGGTTAGCTCAAATTAATATTTTCATCCTATTTCAAAAGAAAAAAAAAAGAAACTTCAGACAGTAAAAAAAGATTGCATTTTCTATTTTTGACTTATTTTAACAGTATTACATCCTTAGAGCAAAATTTGGAAGACAGTCATCTTGAGATTATGTAACATATCATAAGATCAACTCATGAAACTGTAATACTTTTTTATATAACATTAGAGGGTGCCAAATTAGGACTTCAGATTTTATGTCCATCACAATTTGCATGTTTCATTTACTCATTGTCATGTGTAAGCTGTAACATGTTGTTTTGTTCTAAAGATGCTGGTTTGAAATCCATATATATAAGCCAGTTTTAGTTTAGAATTGTAATACTGTTAAAATCAGTTATGAATGTCAGTCAACTAGATATCTGTAAGCTTATATAGTGATTTTATATGATTCATTGACATAAACACATAAATACAAGGGAATATAACAGTGTTTATTGACCATAGAAATTTGATATTTCAGATGCCATTAATATTCAGATACAATACAACATCCTCTCTTGGTCATGTCAATCCTGCCTTCTCATGTTGTGACCTGTTTCCATCAAAGTTGCTCTGGTATTCTCTGCAAGTATTCCTACTCTAAAAGGATACTGTTGTAGTTGGAGGAAATACCACTTAGAACTACTAGGTGGTAAGTCTAAAGTCCTAAAATAGTGCTCCCTAGCAGATTGGAATGGGTGTTCTTGGTTGTTAGACTGTTTTATACAACAACCATAAATATAGTTTTATACAACTATATTTATGGAGGTTCAGGTAGTTGCTTAAGGCTGAGGTAGATTCCAGTGGAGTAAGGTGGCCTTTCTCTAGAGTATCTTGTGAATGTAGTCTTCATGATTGGGGATTCTTATGTTGACTGTTTGGTCATAGTAGGACAGTTTACAACATGGAACCTGGTAGATACCTGGAAGGTCTAGGGTACTGTGACTGGCCTTTGGCAGAATGAATAATGGATACCAATTTTTTATTATCTTATATAACCTTATAGCCACTTACAGTGGCTATATCTCCAGTAATATTCTAAATCTAAAGAATATTACTGCCTCCCTCCTTCTCCAGAATGATGATTACACCAAATCTGTTACCATTCCTGTATATCCTAGGTGTTTCTGAAAAACTGACAACAATTCTAAAAAATTTTTTAGAATTCTCGGTTGTAAGGAACCAAACTTCCATAAATATGGTCGTATAAAACTCCCTCAAATCTGGAAAGCATTTATCCTGAGAATTTCAGCTCAACAGCCAAGAACACTCATCCCAGTCCACTAGGAGATAATATTTTAGGAGTTTAGACTTACCTTTATTGTTTTTGCTGGTCATACTTACTTCTTCTTCTTCTGCAGCTTCTTCCACTTAAGTGGGGTCACTGTTGATGATGAGTCTCCTCCACATCCTCCTGTCTTGGGCTGTCACCACATCCACGTTCTTCATCCTCAAGTCCTCTTCTACCAGCTCCCTCCATCTCTTCTTTGGCCGCCCATGCTTCCTCCTTCCTTGCAAATCCATCTGCATGACTCTTCTTCCCACATATTCATCCTCCCTCTTCATCACATGACCAAATCATCTCAACCTTGCCTCCTGTATCTTCGCTCCTAAGTTCGTAACTTTCACTGTTCCCCTTACATAGTCATTTCTCAGACGATCCTTTCTGGTCACACTGCACATCCACCTAAGCATTCTCATCTCTGCTACTTCAATCCTGCTGATGTTATTTTTCCTCAGGGCCACAGTTTCTATAGCATACGTCATAGCTGGCCTCACTACTGTCCTATAGATTTTATCTTTCAGATTGATTGGCACCCTCTTATCGCATAACACTCCAGCCATCTCCCTCCAGTTCTTCCAACCCACTTGTATCCTGCATCCCACTTCCTTCTCAGCTCCTCCATCTTCTTCCACTGTTGAACTTAAATATCTAAAGTCCCTCACCTTCCTGATGACATTTCCTTCCAGCTCCAGATCTGTCTCCTGGCTGCCACCCACTGTGCAACACATGTACTCTGTCTTACTTCTGCTCAGTCTCATACCTCTCTCTCTTCCAGTACTTTTCTCCATCTTTCCAGTTTAGTTCCCGCTTCTTCTCTTGAATCTGCACACAGCAAGATGTTATCTGCATACAACATTGTCCAAGGCACATCTTCTCTCACCTCCTCCGTCACCACCTCCATCACAATGTTAAACAGAAATGGACTTAATGCTGACCCTTGATGCAAGCCAACTGTTACTTGAAAACTTTGTCTGTCCCAGACAGGTCCGAACACTTTACTTCACATTTCTGTACATCTCCCGCACCAACCTGACATATTTCTCCGGAACCTTCTTCTCCCTCAGACACCTCCAGACTTCTTGCCTTGGCACTCTAGTGTATGCTTTCTCCAGATCAATAAATGCCCGATGTATCTTCTGTTGTTTCTCTCAAAACTTTTCCATCATCTGCCGTAACCCAAAGATAGCATCTGTTATTGATCTACAAGGCATGAAACCAAATTGTTCCTTTGCAATCTCCACCTCCTTTCTCAATCTTCCATCAAGAACCCTTTCTAGGATTTTCATTGTGTGGGACATCAACTTTATTCCTCTGTAATTTTTACAGTGTTGTGCATCCCCTTTACCCTTGTAGATGGGGACAAGAGTACTCTCCCTCCATTCCTCAGGTATATTTTTCTGTTGGCAAACTTTCATGAACAGGTCCCACAGCAGGTCAATTCCCTCTTCCCCCAGTGCCTTCCATGCCTCCACTGGAATCCTGTCGGGGCCCACCAATTTTCCATTCCTCATCCTCTTCATGGCGTCCGTCACTTCCACTCTACTGATGTTCTGTACCATCCCCTCAGAAGGCTGCCCATCTTTTCTGTGAGTCCTTGCATTTTCCTCATTCAAAAGTCCCTCAAAGTATATTCTCCATCTGTTTCTTATGTCCAAATCCCTCCATAATACTCTTCCTTCAGCATCTTTGATCTGCCTCACATGTAAGATGTCCTTTGCTGCTTTATTTCTACATTTTGCTAGTTGGTAAATTTTTCTCTGTCCTTCCTTTGTTTCTAATTGATCATACAGATCTTGATATGCCATGGCCTTTGCCACAACTCTCTTGGCTTCTTGCTTTCTCTCTCTGTACACCTCTCTGTCCTCTTCCACTCTTGACTCATCCCACTTCTGCTTTGTTTGCCTTCCTCTTAGCTGTCACTGCCACTTGTACATTATTATTCCACCACCAACCCTCCTTCTGCTTTCTAATCTTTCCAGATGTCTCACCAAGCACCTCGATTGCACAGCTCAGGATTACTTTTGAATTATGTTTCCATTAATCTTGTGCACTTTTCAGTCCATCCGAAATCCTCTCTAACACCCTCTCCCTAAAACGATTCCTCACACTCTCTTTTTTTAAGCAAAACCACTTAATTGTCTTCATCCCATGGCTTCCAGAGGTTCTTATCTTCAATCTTATTTTAAAGTCTGCACACAGCAGTCGGTGTTGCTGTGCCACTTGATCTGTTGGAATTACTTTACAATTTGTGACAACCTGAAGATGTTTTCTTCTAGTCAAAATGTAGTCAATTTGTGAATTGTTGTTACCAATCCTAAATGTTATCAAATGTTCTTCCCTCTTGTAGAAAAACGAGTTCACAATTGCCAGATCAACTGCTACTGCAAAGTCCACAACCCTTTCTCCTGGTTCATCATTCCCATACTTACTATATGTAATAAACCAACATGTACTTGTGTGCACATCAGTTTATTCTTTGTTCCTTGATAAGAGTAATTTGACTTTGCCAAAATATTGGAAGGATTAAGATTTTTCTGATTTATGCATAGTATACATTGTTAATTTCGTTAAGTAATTACCGTCATGACCAAGCCTCATGTTGCACAGACCTGCTACATTATACATTAAGTGTCTAAATTGCACTCTGATTGCTTCCACTACAAAGATGCTACATGTGCTTTTGGGTGTGGTCTGATATTCCTTTGCGAGGATGCTACACCTTGAATCTCTTCTTTTTGAAGATCTCTTTGACTTCTTTATCCTTGAAGCTTGATTTCCTGAAGTCCAACTTCCCAAACATTTTATTCAAACTCTTTAAACACTGGTAAAGAGTATGTCTAGAATGCCATATTCTTGATCAGTTAGTAATAATAAATTGGACCATTCTTTATTTCATCATAATCACTAGTCCTTTTTTGTTTGACACACTGCTTTGGTGCCTATAACTCAGATTCCAGTTTGTCCTAGAGATGTTCTGTTGCGTTGAGATTGGGGTTCTATGCAAGCAGTCAAGGTTTTCCTTATTTCCCTCAAATCGCATTACTAGCACATGTTGTTTGATATAATGCATTGTTATGTTAAAAGAGGTTGTATTGTATTACCTAGAAGAGTCACATATACATTGAATTCATATTCCAGACACCTCTACCACTAATCTTCATAATTGGGATAATGGTACCTAAAGGCCTGAAAACATTCCATATTTAGCATATGGAATATGCCAAATTCCATATGCTAAATGCTTTAGCATATGGAAATTTAATGCAATTACGATACAAAAATGATTGTAATTGCATTAAAATATGATTTAGCATTCAGATTAATTTTTCAGAGAAAATTTCCATAATTATATTTTTTGCTTAATTTTGTACAGATGTTTATTAAAATATAAATGCTTAATTATAAACTGCTTGTAATCTTACAGGGTTTTTCAACTTATTATTTTGTGGCTCAATTTTTAAATATTACAAATGTCACATATGATGGTTTTATGAATGCTACGTCAGTACTTTGCAACAAAACTTGGAAAGAAGTAAGTAGTCATACAAAAACTATTTCCGATTATTATTTATGTAATTCTTTATTTTGAAGTTGACTGAAAAATTTATGGATTAAATTTCATCAGAAATGTTTAAAATTATGATAAATTATTTACTTTAAATGCCACATTCTTGTGCTTATGTTATTTAATGATAAAAAAAATTACTACATTGAAAACATGTTAGAAATGACAAGTTTTGGAAAGCTTTATAAATAAAAAAAAAAAATGACTACTTTAAACATCAGTAAGTTAAAAGAATTTAATAAATTAAAAAGAACTTCAATTTTCAGAGAGAGAATGAAATTGATTTGCATGCACCTTCCTAGTGACATTGACTGCTAATTTTGAAGTAGTGTTGGATATGTGTATGTTAGTTCTAATGACTGTCCACTTTCTGAAGCTGGCCATCAGTTCTTTTTTTTTTTTTTTTTTGGGAACAGGATTCAGTTCTTGCATCTTGTTTACTTTAATTTAATTAAACAATATTTTTCTGCATTCAGAGAAATATTCAACCTTAGGAAAAAAAAAGTGTAGAGTTACTGCAATTGTTGTTACTGTAATCACAATAAACAATTTTCTTTCTGATCCGTGAGAGTAAGAATACTTGTAAACAAATTGTATTGATGGCTACATTCCAAAATCATCAGATTCCTACTGTGTATAATCATGGGGTGCGCAGGACATTATAATAGCACTAACTACATAAAAAAGATTATATCATTACTTCCCCAACAATTTTTTTTCCAAAATAATCTTATCTGTTAAGACTCCAATATTGTCAGATGTTACATTTTGATCTTCTAAGACACTTCTCACTGTCAGTTCTTCTAGACTTGTTCTGGTCCCTCTAGCCAGGTACTCAAACATTTCTCCTGCATCTCTTCTATAAAATCCTTTAAGCAACTTAAACGTTTCTATCATATCCCCTCTTTTTTCTCCTATCAACCAACTTCTCCAATCCACACACCTTCAATCTATCCTCATAGGGAACATTCCACAGACCACTCACCATCTTGGGCACTCATCTCTGAATCCTCTCCACCACTTCCTCATCCTCAAACCCAGGGGACCAGACTTGAGTACAGTAATCCATATGTGGGCATATCAAGACCTTATAAAGAGGAATAACAACTTCCTTATCTCTACTTGTTAATGTGTTCTTCACTAGCCAAGTATTTTATGGACTACCTTAGCAGTATGTCCTCTAAACTTTAACTCTCTGTCTATCATCACCACCCCTAAATCTCTAGCTTCATCTATTTGCTAGAGTATAGTGCCATCAATGTGATACACAGCTTGTAATCTATTTATCCCAAAATGCATAACTCTACATTTCTCAACATTAAACTGACACCCATTAACTTTTGCCCATACTGACAGCCTATTTAAATCATCCTGCAAGCTCTTCACATTGCCTTGATTAATTATTACTCTATCTAATTTCATATCATCAGCAAACAACTGAATATTTCCTTTCAGGTTATTTTCTATATCATTTATGTACAAATTAAACAGCAGTGGTCCTAGCACCGAATGTTGTGGCACACACCTCTAGGCACTTGTTTTTGCCTCGATTTTGCCCCTCCATATATGACTTTTTGATATCTGTTCAGCAGCCACCCTCTTATCTACTTAACCCGAGTCACATCCATCCCCATTTGTTCTAATTTGTGTAACGGTGTTCCATCTTGTATTCTGTCAAATGTCTTTGCAAAATCATCGTACAGCCATTTCCTTTATCCAACTCAGCTGTTTTTATAATAGAGTATTATAAAAAGTTAGTAGTTAGTAAATTACTAAGGCATGACTGACCCTTCACAGCCATGTTGACCCTCATACAGTATCATATTTTTATCTACCTATTCTTGAATTCTCTTTTTTACCAATTTTTCTACTTTTACCACCACGCTTGAGATACTGATTGGTCTAATTTGCTAGACCAATCAGTAGTCTTACTGTAGTCTTAGAACCTCCTTTATGCAAAGAAACAATCTTGTCCTCTTTTCACTCCCTTGGAACTCTACCAAAGCTGAGACTTAAATTAAACAGCTATATCCCATGCACTACTAACATCCTTATCATGCTGTGTTTTGTTAAAAAAAAAAAATCTTTTGTTATTACTGAGATAAGAGCCAACAGGATTCACTTCTGCAAAGTAAATTTATTAAAATTAAGTAGATATTGAATCCACTTAATTTGAATGAGTCTTTTCTTATGTTATGTTCATACTATTAGACATTAAGATGAACTGTGTCACTGTAGATGAAGCCCTAGTGAATATATTTGTTTCCTGCAGAATCAAAAAAAAAAAAAAATTACATATATACAGTCATACCCCGAAGTTATGCTGTAGGTGGGACCAACAAAAAGCGTGTAAGTTGAATTCATGTAACTCGAGTATAATTTTGCATACAAAATATTAGTTAATTGGGACCAAAGGTTTACTAAAACACCTATATTTTTTAAGAAATATAATCATAATTGTAGTTTTTCGTACATAAAAAAAAAAAAGGAAGTTATTTCGATGTCAATGGTTTCATAAAATCTAATAGATTCACCTGACGGCATAATGTCTTTTTCTTGTCACACAAAATTTCTTCATAGCAAGCTAATGATTTTTTTATTCCTTACCTTGTGGCTACAATTCGTTCCTCATTAGAATCTATGTCCTCCAAAATCTGTAAACTTTCCTTTTATGATTGTTCTTACTCTGGATTCCTGTAGATCAAACCTCTTTGCTAGCTCACAAATTTTCATTCAAAATCTTTAATAATGTTGAGTTTTGTTTCCAAAGTCAATGTTTTTTTTTTCTTGCTAGCTGGCTGTAGAAGAATCGGACTTGCTTCCTTTGGACGACATTATTATTTTTTATGTGATAAAATTTTTATCAAGAACATAACATTAAACAATCACAAGGTTTGTAGACTATAAAAATCGTGTATGAATGGAGACTGCGCGAAACACGTTAGTGCTTGTTCACAGCATGTGCGACACTGGCGAATGTGGCCGGCGCCGGAAAGATACGACTAGTCGGGGTAGCGTAAGTCAGGATATGACTATATATAAGTTTGATTCTGCAGGAAACAATATTTTTATTTGCAAAATTTTAACAAAATTTTATTTGCTAGGGGCTTACTCTATATATTAAAATATGCTTGATCGGTAGCTATATGTTTCATCTTAATAGTATAGAAAATAAGAGATTTTTTTATGCTAATATTTTGATGGATTTTAAACTAGTAGCTTTACATCACAGAACACCTTGTCAACATAAGGCACTAACACAATCAAGTAATTATGGAAGTATAATAGTTCATTTGTTCACAGTTTTAAATTAACATATTATCATTGTGACCTTTAGGGTTGTATAAAATGTTTATAATTGTTAGGTTGAATGCAACCTTAAAATGATCACTTCCCAAATGTTTGGTAAATTAATGCTGCCACACTTGTTCAGAGGGGGAGTGCAGTTTGTAGAGTGCTCCATCATTGCTGCTGAACCCAAAAATCTTTCAGACTTGCAGTGACTTCTATGTAACAATGTAGTTTTCTTTCATTTAATTCGGTGTAATTGGGTGTCCAGAGTATGGTCTGTCAGACACAATCATCACCTTCTCACTCTTCAGTTTTGCCTCTTCTAACAACTCCTTTACATCCTCTCTCATAAAATACTTCTCACCTCTCAAATCATTGGTACCAACCAAGACAATAATTTCCTTCAATGTACCTTTTTGCATCTAGATGGCATGGCTAATATCGTGAATTTTTGCTCCCAGGAAACACGATTTTGTCATACTTTCATTAAGTACTCCCCTGATTATTGAGTCTCCATACATAATTTTCTTCTTAACTTGTTTTTCTTGTTTGTTCAGTTGGTCTTTGTTGTTCTTTCGGATCATCTGCTTCTTTCTTTTTTCAGCCCTGCTTAACTGTTTCTGCTTCTGAAGTTTTTCAATTTCACGCTTTGTCCTATGAAAGATAACATTTAAGCACACTATTTCTTTATTGATATCCATTTCGTTCTCCTCTATTTCTATGGCAGCACGTTCAACATTATTAACATCATTTTCCATCAGACACTCACTTTTAAAACACTTGATACATACTCTATCTCCAGTTTCAATTTCCTTCCACATATTCTTTAATTTTCTCGATGCATACATTTCACATACACTGCAATGAATGATATCCTGCAAATTCAAATCGCCGGATGTGGTCTTTGCCACCATTGTTCATCGTGTTGCTGCCATGCCATCACGATAAAAATGTTATAAATATAATAATACTCTAAAAACATGAAAATCTACACTAATACACTATAATACTCTAATTTTCTGATGAATAAACACAACAAAACAGATAAAAATTGCTAATTTCACACGAGTGCCAAGTTTAAGTGACCATACCACATGATTTCAGCTCTGCTCACACATTCCTGAATACTGTGTTTAATATGATTTTGCCATTGTTGCCATCTGTTCACTCTTCTAATTTTAGAACTCTTACATATATGGTTTTCAAACTTTGATCAAGTGTTTATTTCTAACCTGACCTCTCTCTCATATCATAGGTTAAAATTGATTTGAACACTTCCTGGTATATAGCTAGTTTAGCATTTTGACTAATTTCTCTTTTATTTCATGCAAATTTATTCATTTGGCTTCTTACCTTATGAGTTTTACAAATTCTGTTATTAATTTGCCATTTTCATTAAAATTTGTAACTGTGTAGGTTCTCCATTCAGGATACAGTTGACTTTGCCAATATTCCTGCCTACTTTTTTTGTATGCTGATTTTCCTACCAAATTTATTATGTCTGCTATTCAATTCAGTTATGGAAGCCTGTAGATTTGTACTAGATTTATTTAATAGTATAGCATCACTTGGGGATCAGGGATTAGTGAGAAGATCTAGAGACAAGTAAACAAGGTGAGGAGAGGTCTGTTGAATGCCTCTAATATGATGTAGGTTGCAAAGTTTAGTTGATAGGTAGAAAAGAGAGGAAATGATATAAACTTATAAGTTACTAAAGGGATGCTATAAGATTGACTAAATTTTTTTCCCCAATATATGGCAGATAGGGATGTAATAAGAGTGTAGTTAGTAAGGGTGTATAGACTAGATTTTTTACTCAGAGTGGTGAATGAGTTGGAATGGATTGCCAGAAGAGGTTGTGAGTGTCTTGACAGTGCATGAGTTTAAGAAGTGTGATAGGTATTGTGTGTATAAAGGTTAGTGTGAGTTTCCTGGGATGAGTCTTCTGACTCCATAAAGATATGTGTATAATAATATCATCTGCCTAATAAATAGCTGAAATTGAATATCTCCAATTTTGATATCTGGCCTAATACTACTTTACATCATAATGTGATCTATATTGATGATGAAGAGCAGTGAAGGTGATAATGTGCATCCTTGTCTCGCACCTGACTTCACATCACCCAATCTATACCTCATTAAATTCTAACTGCTGACTTACAACTGAAATGTAGACTATGTATTACTCAAATAATTATCATGTTCTGTACAGCTTTTTTCTTCCAACCTTGTCATATGCTTTTTCCTGATGTACAAAACTTAAATACAGATCCTTATATTTGGCATGAACCTAGCTTATTAAAGTTTCCCTTCCACAATTTTCCTTATTCTTTCCTCAGGAATGCTTGCATAATCCTTACCTGGAAGAAAACTCAATAGAGAAATTTCTTGGTAATTCTCACATTCAGTTTTATTTTCCTTTTTATATATGAGTAATATGAAAGATCTACTCCAGTCATTTGGAATTTGATCCTTTGACTAGGCCTTCTGAATTATGCAGCCACTGTAAAACTTTTATACCTCCATAATTGAGTATTTATGGTTTGAATATTATTATTATTATTATTAAGAGAGAGACCTCCAGGGAGTCAGGGACTCATCAAGGGAGGCTACACACACACTAGCTATCATACTTATTCTTGAATTCATTCACACTGCTTGCACTCGCAACATCCAATGTCAATACATTCCAATCACGCACCACCTTGTGAGAGAAAAATCTAGCCCTCACCCCATCTTAGCTTCCAAGGATGCCCTCTTGTCTTTTCCCCACCCTCCATAAATTGAAAAATTCTATCAATTGAAATCCTGTGTGATCCTTTCAGAAGTTTGTAAGTCTCAATCATATCCCCCTCTTTCTCCTGTATGCTAGTGTCTGCAGTCTACAAATTCTCAATCTGTCTTCATAATCAGTATTCCACAATCCTGATATTAACACTCTTTTAACACTTTTTAACACTCTCCTTTGCACTCTCTCTCTCTCTCTCAAGTATATCAGAATCACAATGGAAATCAGGAAACCAGACCTGTACACAATAATCCAAGTGAGGTCTTATCAAGGCCTTGTAAAGAGGCAAAATGACATCCTTACCTTTACATGTGAACATTTGTTTCAGCATTGCAATTAACTTTTGAGTTGTATTTGCAATCTTTGCTACCTGTCCCCTGAAATTCAATTCATATCATTTTGACATTTTAGGTTTTTGATGTTTTTTTACATTATATATTGATAACTACTTCTGAGTGCATTCATGTGAAATGCTTTCTATCACCTCTTATCTCATTTATCATTTTTTCAAAGTAATGAACTCTGTACATCTAGATGATCTTTATCTTTAGTTTTCATGTAACCTTTATCATCTCTGTTTTCTTTTACAGTAATCTTTGTTTCATTTCTAAGATTTTTTTCATAGCTTCCAGAATATTTTGCTTCTATATTCTTATCAAAGTTTGTCCATAACTTTTTTTTAGTTATTTTTACACATTGCTTCACTTTCATACATTTTTCTTTGTATTCCCTCAGACCATGTGCCTTTGTTGTGTCGCCTTTTTTCTTATTACAACTATTTTCAACCTTTGTGCTATATCTCCATTATACACTCAATCGGGTAACACATGGTACCTCTGAGGGACAATGGAATTTCCTTGAGATCGAGGCAGTACCAGATTATCAGAGTGTCTGAGATTTACCTCTCGTAAAACGCCAAGAAATTTATTTGTTTTGCTGCGCCACTTAGTGCTATTAGATTATTAATATTAATAACCAAGAGGTAATCTCAGGACAGTACTTAATGATACCTATCAACTCTGCAGACGTGGCCAAAATTTACCCTTTTCTAATATCCCGCATAGGTTCGTAATATTTTATAAGAGGTGCATCAGATTCCAGAAATCACAGAAAGTCTTTGTTAGAATCAAAAGCAAGGTTTATTATATCTCAAAAGTTGATACACTTAATAACATTAGTTTAAATCCCAGCTTAAGGGAGTTCCAGACAAAGTATAAAATATTCAAACACTACTATTATACTTATAACATATTATGCAGTAGCTTCCTAAAGTAAGAATTATATTAACACTCTCTAATGCATTAGTCATGTATTATTATCACAGTCAATCTAAAACTCCGTAGCTCTGTCAGACTACACAAGCTAACATTCATATCTTTCACAATCTCTTTATAATTTATCAATTCTTTACTCTAACATATCCGTAACTTCATTCAATATAAAAGCGAACTTTAACACATCGACAGACAGTAAGATTAAATTCAATAGCCTTCTAAAGTGATAGCAATAAATCTTATCCTATATCATTAATGTCCCCCTTTCATAACATATCAGCGTGGCACAAATCTTTCATTCATATTCAGTGAAACACAAATAAAGTCTAGTTATCTTCCCCTCTTGGTTCTTTATTGCATCATAGGTTCATAGGAAACTGGCCTTCTGTGGACAGCCAGACTTGCTTTTTCCGTGGAGAATACGGCCGCCGAGACCCACAACTGCTTTAATCGGATCCTCCAGTATGGAGGCACTGCCACCCCTTACCACTATGAGAGACGAACACCCAGGAGATCCAGGAACAAAAAGCCTTGTTTCAGGGTCGCATGACCCTTATATTTCCCTCTTTTCTTCTCGGCGTTTCTCGCCCTTTTCGATGTCCAGCCAACTCTCACGTGCTATTACGTCATGGCGTCCATCCTCTCCCCCGCTATCACACGTACACTGACGTCACGTTGTTTGCTTGGGGCGAGCCACTCCCTCGCGTTACGGCCCCGTGACCTTTGGACTTCACTCCCCCCCAACTGTTGAATTTGTGCTTACATTCTATAATTCTTTTATACATGTTATTTTATAATGCTCTGGTAATGTTTTACACTTTCAATATTAATTTAATCTCATTCGCAAATGGCACAAAATATATACTTATTTAACCTCTTATAACAGAACATGCTTGATATATCTATATACATAGTACTTATTTTACACTTAGAGGCAATTTACTGTATTTATCTCTCCTTTTTGTTTGGAAATGCATGTTAGATTGTGATAAGATAGGAGTTCATAAAATTCCACTCTATCACAATCCAACACCTTCTTACTTGCCAGGAATCCTGGGTACACATTTTTCTTTTCCTTGAAACGGGAGTAAAATAGATGTGTAACCTTATTAAGCAAGAGATCCATAAAAATATGATGTGAAAGGAAGATTGTGAAATATATAAAGTGCAGGCAATGAAAAAGGCAACCCAAAAGAACTTTATTATGATGGAAGTAAAAGAAAAAAAATGTGGATGCAGATAGTAACCCTTCCGTTAGAAGCAGATGAGATTGTTCAAATAATAAATACTCACTTTGCTTACATCTATCAACATGTAATGTGTATATAATAACATGAGTCAACTCAGGAATGATCACGCAGGAATGGAAAGAATGTACAAAAGTTTCATTGTACATGGTGCAAAAACCAATGTGTCGAATTACTGACATCATCAGTATCTCTGGAGTGTGGTAGTGAAGATTTTAGAAAACGTGAGAGCATACATGCATAAATGGGTTGACAGACAAGCCATACTTTGCAAAGAAGCATGAATGGATTTTCTAAAGTGAGATCATGTCTGAACATTTTGTTCT
The DNA here is from genome assembly GCF_054136105.1 of Typopeltis vanoorti. Taxonomy (NCBI): domain Eukaryota; kingdom Metazoa; phylum Arthropoda; class Arachnida; order Uropygi; family Thelyphonidae; genus Typopeltis; species Typopeltis vanoorti. Next base: position 31,172,056 of record NC_143574.1, read on the forward strand.
TATTTTATAATAATATATTTCACCTGAGTTGGATAAAGGGAATGGATATACTGTAATAATGTTTGATTTTACTAAGGCATTTGATAGGATACCAGATGAAAGGCTGTTATATAAACTGGTGAATATGGGTTTGGAATATAAAGTTTTTACTTGGATAAGCAGATGGTCGACAGGTATCAAAAAGTGCTATATAGTGGATGTGAATCGGCCAGATTTAAGGTGACCAGTGGAGTATCCCAGGGATCAGTTCTTGGACCATTACTTAATCTATACATTAAGGATATTTGGAAGGACCTGATGGGAGATGTTCGGTTGTTTTCTAATAATGCAAAGATAGGTGGGAAATCAGGGATGCTATTGATATATAGCATTTACAAGATGACTTCAGTATGCTGGAGCTGTGGACAAATGAAAATGACTGTTCAATTCAAAGTTAGTAAGTATGAAATAATTCACTTTAGCATGATGAGATTTACAGTGTCATATTATATTGGTGGGATTATGCTTGTGGATTATGGTGGATAGGAAGTTGAAGTTCAAAGGTCTCATAGCAAAAATTGCAAGTACAACTTAGAGGATAATTGTAATGCCGAAACGAACATTGACATTTAAGGATAAGGAAGTCATTTTTCCTCTTTTCAGTGCCTTGATACTACCGGACCTGGATTGCTTTGCACAGATTTGGTCTCCTGGGTTCTGAGGGGATAAAAAAAACCTGTGGAAAGGATGCAAAGAAAAGTTACAAAGATGGTATTGGGATTGTGGAATGTAGGTTATGAGGACAGATTAAAAATATGGGCTGCACACACACTGGTAAAGAGAAGAAAGAGGGGGTGATATGATAGAGATCTGTTATAAGTTTCTGAAAGGATGTTAATGGACATCAATTGATGAAATTTTTCCTTATATGGAAGATGGGGAGAGGGCAAGGGGATGTCCATGGAAACTAATTTTACCATTAAGAAAAAGGGGGTGAGAGCTAGATTTTCTCTCATAAAGCAGTGAGTAAGCAAAGCTGTTGAAGTAGCTAGTGCATGTAGTGTGAATGAGTTTAAGAGAAGGCATGACAGCTGGTGTGGGTGATGTATAGTATAGCTTTCCTTGATGAGTCCTTGACTCTCTGGAAGTCTGCCAATAATAATAATAATATTCATATATACTGTAAGATTGTTTATAATTATCAGCAATAGGATATTTCTGCAGTATGGCCAACATTTAGTTTACATAATTGGAAACAACTCGACACCACATCTGTTTCTCTGCACTTCATTGTTTGGGTGATGCATTGTGATAAATAAGTAATATTTACTGGATATTTCCTATACACCAGTTCTAGTTGTGGGTTCAAGGAACCCACAACTAATTCTAACAAATCATTCCACTCATTCACCCACTCTCCATGCAAAAAATCTGGCCTACACACCCTTACTAACCACACTGTCACACAACTTCCACAGATGACCTCTAGTTCTCTATTTGCCATATATCAAAAAATTTCCTTCGCATCAATTTTATAAAAACCCCTTTAATATCTTAAAATTTCTGTCATATCCCCTTTTATAAATTTAGTTTAATCCTTTATCCAAGTGTAAGCAAACAAAGTTTGCACCTGAAGTATCTTCAGGACTAAGGCAACTTGTGGTAAAGGTGGTCCAAGCTCTCAACACTACTTGTCTTAGTATCTCCCATAATGCAAAGCACATCTCCTTGCAGACATGTATAATGCTATGCATTAAGGGAAGGGCCACTACCCAGACTGGTTTTGACCTTTATTGAGGTCTCATCAGTGGGAGCCAGACCCAGAGGTGGTGATACTAAGGTAGAAGCAATGGAGAGGTCATATTTACCTATATGAGTTGCTAAAAGGTGTCTCACCTTATGATTAAATTACTGTGGGTTTAGAGAAAGATGTTGGATTTATTATTGTCTAACCAAGTCCAACTTGGTTAGACTATAATAAATTTAGTTTAATCCTTTATCCAGGTGTAAGCAAACAAAGTTTGCTTACGCCTGAAGTATCTTCAGGATTAAATTAAATTTACTATAGTCTAACCAAGTGGGAAAAAACAACAACAACAAAAAAAAAATCCATATGCATGTCAGTAAAGAGACTGGCTAATAGATTAAGATCCACCTTCTGTGAGGAAGAGAAGTAGAGATTTTCCACAGAAGGTATTTCTTGCTGTTTGATTGACAGTGAACATCTGAATATGCAGCAGTTTTCAGTTTAACTAGTCCCAGAAATTTTGAATTTTCTGACTGCATGAAATTTGATAATTAGAAGAGACCGCTACATAACCTTTAAGGAATGCAAAGAACTACTTACTAGGGCTCCTCACCTTCACGTGTTGTGTCCTGTTGGCAGGTATCTACTGGATACTGAATGACGGATGGTTGCCAATTTGAGACTTAACCAACCAAATAGTATGTACCATCATGTACAACCTGATGAAATTTCTTGCTAGCTTGGGCATCGCCAGATTACACAAGGCCTCTGTTTTTGTCAGGGAACTAGGGTTAACAGTGAAAAGTAATCTGCTGGAACAAAGTCAATTGTAGAATTGAAGTAGAAGCAATGGAAAGGAAGTCTATTTTGCAGAACTAGAGAAGTAAAACCTGAATGTAATTGGTGTTACTAAGATGAAAGACTAAAACAGGTGAGATACTGCTGGTAGGTAGTAAACAATTTTTGTTTTCCAGTGAGAAACACCGCCATCCTTATTGGAAACATGAAATGGCTTAAAAGAAGTATGAAGTATTTATTTTGCCAGAATAATAAATATAGGATGTTACTAATTATATGAAGAGCCAAAGGCTTCAATTCGGCAACATGAACTTATTTAAGTTAAATATAGGATGTTATACTCAGGCAGTAGTGATTAAGGAAAGGAAGGAGTAGCATTGGCATTTAACACAAAGACAAACTTCTTGTCTAACTTGACAAACTAAGGAAGAAGTGGAGGAATTTTTTGAGTCATTAGAGAAGGCAGCTGACATAATGAAAATGGAAAGGCTGATCATTATTGGAGATCCAAAGAGTAGCATAGGAAATGAATCTCATGCATACAGAAATGTTTTGGAAAAATTGGGAGAAAAGAGTAAAGCTGATTTTCATGGTAGGTGATTGATGGATTTCTGTTCAGGTTAAGGACTAGTCATTAACACTGTGGTTCAATTCATATTACTGACTATATTATCACTAATAGCAATATCTTCATGTTGGTTCAACTTCCAAGAGTATATAGAAAATTTGAAACCAGAAGTGATCATCACTTAGTTTTAAGTAGGATAAGAATGAATGAATATCATACCAAAAAAAATTAAGAGGCTGTCCTGGTAAAGAAGAAGAAAACATATCAAATTCTTATCAAGTAAGCCAGCAGATGCAAGAAAAATTTCAAAAAAATGAAGCAGTGTAAAATAGCTAAATAAAAGTCATGGGAAGACTTTAATAAGAATATAAAAGATATAATATCAGAAAGGTAACAAAATTTTCTGTATTAAAAAAAGATTAGAAATGGAAGAAAGAGTGCAGATACAAAAGAACTCTGCAATGATAAAGATAACATTAAAACTGAAACTAAACATATTCTGGATATCTGGAGTAATTACTTTTAAAGACTGTTAAATGAAACAAGCAGTGAACAGAACATTTTAGGAAATATCAAGATGAATGCAATCAGGAGTACGTATCAGTATTTGAGTTAGAAAAAGTTGCCAAAAGCCTGAAATCAAAAGCCAGTTGGAGTAGTTGATATTTGACCAGAAATATGCAAATATAGTGCTTTTAAAGTTTTGCAATGGATATACTGCAAGTTAAATTTTGGATGATTGCAGTAGTTCTCATAGTTCTCATCTGTAAAAAGATGAGAACTCTGTAATTCTCAAGCTGAATATGAGAATTACAGAGGAGCTTCTTTTTGCTCCAGGTAGGATTCACACAAGCATTGAAAACAGACTAAGAAAAATTCTAGAAACTTTAAAAACAAGCTGGGTTCAGACCACGAAGAGGTTATCAAGATCAGATTTTCACTTTATGACATATAGTTGAGAAATGATGGGAATATAACAGGATTTCTATTTAAGTTTTATAGGTATGAGAAAGGCATATGACAAGTGGCCATGAGAAAAGCTATTCAGGATGCTAGTTATATAGTTTAAATGGAATACAGGACAACATATAGTCTATATTTAAGATGTAAATCTGCAGTTAGAATTGAAGGAGGTACAGGAAGGTGGTTTGATGTAAAAATCATCCATCTTCCTGTTTCTTCTACAACTCAAGTTTCATTAAACTAGTGTAGCCTTCAGGATTTTTTTACTAAATTGAATAACAGCTGTAACAAACTTGGCATGAAGATTAACAATAAAAAGACCAAAATTGTGACAGTAGATAGGAATGTGGGCTGCTTCAACTGCATTCTCAATGGCGGAGGACCTATGGAACAAGTAAGATATATCAGTTATTTAGGCTCAATTTTAGTGAAAATGAAAATTAAATATGGAATCATATTTAATTTTCATTTTCCCTTTTAAAAATTAGTAAATGCTCTGTTTGAGGTCATTACTTTCTCGACCTTGTGTAAAACTTTTTTTTTTTGCCAGAATTGAACATTGCAGTTTTTATTGATAGCATTCAAAAAGCATGAATGATTTTGTTAGATTAAATTCACATGTTCATTTTTTTTTCTAATTTAATGCTCCAGAACTTGCCCATATTACTTGATTGCAATGTTTTTAAATTATGTAGTCACAACAATTTTTTTAATGGATTGACAATACTTCCTGGGTTGGTAACTGGAAGCAATTCCTTTTATGCAATATATATGGATAAAAAGATGCTTGCACTCCAGTTCCAGAAGACAGAATATTTGTAATTATTCTGTCATTTAGAATATGTACATTTTGACATCTGAGACTTCTTTAATGTGAATTGATTTCATTATTTCCTACATCTAACAGAATTATAAGTTATCAGTAAAAAAGTCTGTAGGCTTCTTTTCATGTAAAATTACATGTATGATATTGCTTTCTATATAAAGAGCAATGGATTTGCAATTCGTTATGAGTTATTTGGAATTCCTGTTGTGGAAACGCTGATATCATTTCTTATGCAGAACTGTTGACTTATAAGTTTTAAATAAAACTTAATGCACATGCATTTTATTTATTATGACTGACAAAGGCAAAGAAAGTAATCCTTGATAGTGGTAATTAATACACTGGGTATAACATTTATAATTTTTTGTACTGGAAAGAATTAGGGGTTTTTACTGCATTTAAGTGTTAATCCAAACATTCTGATTTTTTTTTTCTTTTTTTTGTTTTTTGCTCTAGCATTCTGAAGTTTTGATGATATATAACACTTTTTGACATATAACGCTGCTGAATACATTCAGCAGTGTTATATGTGAAGTATAATTAGATCAGAATTTATCTAAATTATCTGATTTTTGTTTGTAATCATCTGGTGATTGATCTATGTCCAGCAGTAAGTAGTCTAACACATTTTAAGTTTTGTTTTCATCGATAATGTCTTTTCATTGTATAAATATCAAAAGCTTTCCTTAAATTCATCACATCTCTGATAATTGGTAGGAAGAAATCTAAAGTGGAATGGAACGATGATGAACAATTCAAGCTTCTCAAATTCAGGTGGCATCCCTCTTACCACAATGGATAAAAATGGTGCAGATAACCTTCTGCACCTTTCCAGCTCCTGCATAGATGACCAAGGCATAAAGTATTTAATAGAATAAAGAGCCAGAAGGCTTTAGTTCAGTTCAGTTAAAAATATAATGCTGGATATTTGATCCAGTATTATATTTTTTACAAAACTTTCATAGTTTCTACATTCGACTTTGAAATAATGCTGGATCTAATATTCACTTATATAATTTTGCATCACCGAATTGAAGCCTTTTGGTTCTTTAATTTAGTAAATACTTTACACATCGACTGAGAGTTCACTTACGAAAAATACACCTCTCTGACATTTCAAGTTCCTTAGTACTGAACGAGAATTTTTGCCTGGTCTCTGAGAGAACCAGCCAGTTTGAAACAGCTGTCAGGCCAGTGAAACCTTATCAAAATGACTAATAAAAGTGAATATATAGATACTCGGCCAGCCTTTATGTTTTCGAAGTAGTCCATGCTAAGGCAACTCGTGAATGTATTCCAGGGAGATAAGTATGTTTTCAAACTATATGTATGTGTTCAAAGGCATGTTGGAAGTTCTGAACAGGAATCTCCTTCAGTGTCTTGGTCACATGATGTTGCATGTCCTCATTGTTGCTGAAGTACTCCTCCAAGGCACACTTCATCTTTGGGAAGAGGAAAAGGTCTGTGGCAGCCAAATCTGGCAAATAGTGTGTGATGTTCGATCATACAGATTGACTTCGAAGCCAATTGTTGTTGTGGAACAGTTATTTCCTGACATGTGGGTGTACAGATGTTGCATTACTTCTAAATAATAGTGACCATTCACTGTGGTGCCCTCGGGAACAAATTTGTAGTGGATAATTCCAGCAGCATTAAAAAATAATGACCATTGTCTTGACACATGATTTTTGCAATCCTACTTTCTTCTGCCGGGAAGATGTCCCACGCCATTCTATTTTCTGGTATTTTCATTTCTGGATCAGACTGAAAACGCCAACTTTCATCGCTGGTGACAATTCTTTCCAACACATCACGATCTTGAGCAACTGCGTGGATGAAATTTTCACAACATGCAATGCAACTTGGTGCTCTCTCTATCCATGTTCATTGTGTGTGACACAAACCTTGAACAAGTCTTTCTCTTGTGCAAATCTTTTTCTAAGATTAATCGGGCTATTTCCTTACTGACATCCATGATTTCCATTATTCCCATGACAGGCAAATAATTTCATTATTTGCCTGTCATGGGCAACAATTTTCCTAGTTTTCGCCACATTTTCATTTGTCTGTACAGAAACTTGCTGTCCACAACATTATTCATCCTCCAGGGATTTCCTCTCTTTAAATGTTGAAAACCAGTGGAACACCTGTATACATCTCAGACGGTCATTTCCATAAACTTTATTTTAGGTCATGGTACACTTCTGTAGCAGTTTTTTCCTCATTTACAGTAAAACCTTATCACAGTCCTTTGTTCCATGATGCAACTTCTGACACACTGACTTCAACAGTTGCCACATGAAAATTGCTGTGTCACCGAACTTGAAAGTTGCACCTGAGATTACAACACACTCTTGTAGTCAAAACTCTAAACATGTTTGCTACTTTTATTCAAAGTGCTGTCCTGTAAAAAGTCAATCTCATTACATAATGGGCACGCTATGTAAATGACCCTCTCTCAATTATTACTAATCCTCTCCACTTCTTTGATGATAGTACACATCATTCATCCTACTAAATTGACAAATTATACAGTGCTTTAAACTCTCATTTCCATTCCATCCTTTAATGGAACAAGGATAGGTTGCCTTCATTGTCACCCAAATGCAGTGTTTCGTTTTTCTCTTACAGAGAGATTTCAGCTCACCTCTCTTTACCATCAGTAATAAACAGATAACCAGACAGATTTGCTCCTAGCCTCTCCTGGCATAAACAGATTACCTCAGTAGCTTCCTCAGCCTCTATATATATATAAAAAAAAAAAAACTAGGTATTCTTTCTACTCGAAATCTTACTGTTCACCCATTTAGTTAATAATCCTGTACAAATCACAAATATGCCCATCCTTAGAATACTATTCATGTTTAAGATGGTGCACTTAAAACTACCTAAATATTCTTGGTGCTGTCAAGTTGAGTAATTCAGCTTCATAGCTGAATTACTCATCTTGACTTTTAACTTCTATATCACAGATGGACTGTTTTTGCTCTTTGTCCTTTCTGTAGCTACTTCCACAGACACTGCTCCACTGAAATGGCAACCATCATTCCTCGACTTTCTGTTGGGCCTTCTTAAAACAAGAGCAGCAGTTACCCAAGATCCCTTTTCAGTACAACTGCAAACACACTAAACTTGCTTTTTGTTTTCCTTTTTTTATTTTTATTTTGTTTATACCTGTCCTCTGAAACAGCTTTCCTCATGATATATTCCTCAACAGTCTCTAACACAATTTTTTTTACAATTTTTTCAATTTTTTCCCCCTCAGATATTGTATCAAAAGAAGTATTACTTAATTGTGCTTTTTAACTGCATAGAATTTGAGATGAAGTTTTCGTGTTATGTTGTGAAAGGTTTTTCTGTTTTCATTAAGAAAATTCTTCTGTAATATCAATGCTCAGATTTATTTTCTCTCTTTTTTTTTAATAGATTAATTCAATGAGGGTTCTGCCTGAAATTGAATCATTCTGAATTGTTTGTTAACGAAAGTTTCTATTCCTGTATAGTTAAGCCTTTCATGTCAGATTTCATCCCTGCATTTAACTAAACAATCCCTAAATTGATTTCAGTATAGTAAATTCTTCACTAATTTCTATAAAGATTTTATATATAAAATCTTTAGAAATATATAAGGTTATAGAGAATAAATTAAAAAAAAAAGTCTAATTTAATGGCTTGATTTGTTTCCTGTTTTTTAGATGAAGGAAATTCCCTCATCGGACAGCAGTTTCCTTCCTTTATACTGCTTTGATGCATACTATATTTATAGTATTTTGCAGTATGGATATCAGTTCGCACCTGCTATGTGGGAAAATCTCAAGTTTCAAGGAAAGGTAGATATAAATTTTCAGTTTTAAAAGTATATTCAAAAAGTTCTGTAATGAGGAAAAAAAAAAAAGGAAAGAAATCCTTTTGTCTTACAAGGAGAAAAGGAGGGTGGTTCAAGAAGCTAGATTCAGGTGGTATGAAAACTAAAAATGATGTTGCAGTGGAATTTTACAAAAATATACTAAACATGCTCACCTTTCTATATATTTCTGCCAACATTCTGGTAGATTCATATGTCCTGATAGAACGGTGTCTTGTTTGACCTCATCTTACATGAAATGATGCTTTCTCCAATGTTTCTTCAGTTTCAGGAACAGATATAAGTCATAAGGAACCAAGTCTGGACTGTCTTTCAGGCAGTGAATCTCAGTATTCATTGACAATGAAGTCAATAGAAAGCTGTTGTGTGTGTCAGTGCACATTTTGAATCCATGCCTTTAATTTTTGTAGTTCCAAATGTAGTATTTGGAGCTACAACAGCAATACTACTATGCGTGAATGTATTGTACTATTTATATCCCTAATACCAGGTGCCGATGTTTACAAATTGTGACCAGAAACAACTTTTTATTGAACAACATTCATGCAGCAATGATTGTTCTTTGAGTTAGAAAATTCATCACAGTAAGCTGTTTTATTTGCACTGATATTATGTAGTCACATGACTACGTAGATTTTTGTTTAAAAAAGAAAAAAAACAAGAAAAGAGGCATTGAACCTAAGGGAAATTGGCAAGTCCTGACTCTTTCAAAACTAGTTAGTGCTTTCTGTTGATTTTTGAGTGCCTCTATAGTACAGTGAGAATCGAACTCTGGTCCTTTTCAATTGAAGGAAATAATGTGAGTTTGATTCTCACTGTGATGAAAGTAATCTTTAAGTGAGCTGTTTCAGTTATAGGTGGATTATAAGGTCTCATATGAAGGAAAGTGAGAATACAAAGTCCTTAAAGAAGCAGAAACATTAGAATAAAACCATGAAATTTTAAGCCTTCATGAATCTGGTATGAAAGTGATTCTAAGTTTAAATTGTCTCATTCTATTTTAAACAATAAACAGACTTTTGGATGACTAAACACTGCTAGGCCAATGGAGTCTACTACTATTTGTGGGTGGGGGGTGGATGGAAGGCTTAATTGTGAAGTTGATAAAGTATTATTTGATTGGATCTGCCCATGAAACTACTCACACATGTTCTTAAATCAAGCTCTGTTTCAGTGATGATATCTATCAAATGTTAAGGAACCACTATGGCAAGACATCAGAGGGAGAGATTTTTAGTGCAAGCAAAGGCTGAGATGATTTCTTTAGGAAGATAGCTGGTTAGCATAACATCAAAATTCAAGGTGGGGCTGCAAACACTGATGATGAGGCTGTGAAAGATTTCCCAGATTTTTAAAATTGGCTGAAATTACAGCCAATTTTAAATTTTACTGCTATTCATGATAATTTTTAATATTGATAAAACAAATTTTTTGAAAAATGGGCACCTTTGCATACTTACATTGTAAAAGAAAAAATATTTCTGCCTGCCTTCAAAGGATCGAATGACATTCTTGGTGGGTTCGTACAGCAAGTGATTATAAATTGAAGCTCTTGTTGATCTGTCATGAGAGTCCAAGTTAAGGGAATGTACAAGACAACTCTCCTGGGCTTTAGAAATAGAAACTAGGATGAGAGCATTGACTTTTGTAGAATAGTTTTCTCATTACTTTTTCAAAAATATTGCAATGACAGTGATTTCCCTTGTTAGTTGCTGCTGCTTTTTTGATAATGTACCTGACTGTCCTGTAATAATCTTTAACAATTTATCCTAACCATATTTTTATTACTAGAGACATCCAGATTCAAGCAGTGACAGCGTAGCGGTGGAATACATATCAGTGCTCGAAGTTAAAAAGCTATCGAAACCTTGAAATGCAAAATGGCACTGGAGTAGATAATGTTTGAAAGCTGGTAAAGGGTTGAATTCCAGATGATTACAGTAGAGCTTTCATGGTACCATCTAAAAAAGGGAAATAAAACTGAATGTGAGAATTGCAGAGGTATTTTCCTACTTAGTGTTCCTGGTAAGATTTAGAAATGACTAAGAATTATGGAAGGGCAGTTTGGTGAAGAACAATCTGGATTCAGGCCAAATAGAGATTGTCAGGATCAGATTTTCACTTTTAGACAAATAGTTGAAAAATTGTGGGAATATAACAAGGATCTGTATTTAAGTTTATTGGAGCTTATTAGAGATCTGAAGTGGCAAATGCTATGTTTGATCTCCAGAGCATGGTTTCTGTTGCTCCCCCCTCTTTCCCATGTAGTGTAATACCCTTCAAGGCCATGACAAACATACTTATAACCAACTCCATTTTGAGGATACATCAGTTAAAACAGTGATGCCACATGCTGGCTACCAATTAGTGTAATGGACGAACCTCTCAGTAACAAGTCAGGAGGCGTCCTAGTCAACTGGCAAATAATTCTGCTGCCACATACTCTGCATGTTGGAGAGGGAGTTCAAGTAGTGGTATGTGGGGGGGGAGACTATCGAGGCCATGTCATGGTATGGAGACAGGTTTCTCTCTGTATGGAAGTTATGTCTGAGAGTCTTGATGTTAAATTGGAGATGCTAAGAAATTATATTTTTGGTTTCTGGTTCTTATCCATGTGTAAGCAAACTTTGTTTGCTTACACATGGATAAGAACATGTGGGTAAACTTCACGACTAGGCAACTCACATATAGAGGCTAATGACTTCGCATCACCTGCCTTAGTATCCCATAATGCAAAGCACATATCCTTACGGACAAGTATAATGCTATGCTTTATGGGAAGGGTCACTACCCAGATCAGTTTCAATCTTTATTATGGTCTTGTTAGTGGGAGCCAGACCTAAAAGTATTACCAAGATTGAAATATTGCAGAAGTTATATTTCCATATACAAGTAGCCAAAAGGTGCCACACCTTATTACTAAAATACTATGAATTAGAGATAGATGTTGAAAGTTTTTCCACTTGGTTATACTAGAAATTAAAGATGGCATCTTTAATGTCTGAGAGTCTGTGTCTCGCTCTCATTGTCCCTACTATATTTTTCCTGGTAATCACAATGAAGGTTTTTACAAACAATGATGGTAACACTGAGAAAAATGAATCTCCCTCATAAACCAATCCCATCAAAAAAGTCACATCACAAACAGACACAACACACACAAACCAAGACAGAATCTCTTCACTAAAAATTCACTTTCACATCCATTTTACTAACATCCGTGGCATTAACACAAACATAAATGACATTCACCACCACTTGCGGTCTTCCAGACCATACACCTTATTCCTGACAAAAATCCAGATTGCAACTACATCTCCTACTGTCCACATTCAGTGCTCAAACTACACACTTTATGTTCACAATTCTTTTCACCATAAGGATATCACCCATGTCTTTGTGAAATCTGACATAGCCTGCCAGAGAGTGGTTAATTTAGAATCCCCCACTTTTGACATTCTCTGGCTCAAGGTTTTCTTGCTCCATTTCGTAACGTTCATTTATTGCATTTACCAGTCTCTAAACACTGATAACCATTCTGACCTCATCACATTCCTTTCTGTGAATCTCGACCATCTACAGTCCAGCTATCCAAATAGTGAGGTCATCTTCCTGGATGACTTCAAAGTCCACAATTCCAACTGGCTCTCCTATGCCAACACCATTGACCAAGGATGAGAAGCAGAAGTCTTTGTTATAAGTAACGACCTAATACAAATCATACATCTATCTACTTGAATTCCTGATAATCCTCTTCACTCTCAAATTACTCTGGATCTCTTTTTGACCAGTTCTTCTTCCAGATACGTTGTAGAGGTCACCTATTCTCTCGGCAACTCTGACCCCAATCTTGCATAAGTCTTTTCTCATAGAACACCTATCCACCCTCATCCTCTGGCACTACAAAGGAGTCAATGGGGATGACCTCCAGAATTTCTACTCTTCCTTTTCTTAGTCTATTGACTATTGTTTCCTCTCATCTGACTAACACTTACTGTGAATGAGTTACAGAAATTATTCTCGCTGGCATGTGAAGACCTTCAACCGGTTTCCAAGCTCTGGTTCAACTGAAAGTGTACAAAAACAGTTGAAAAAAAAAATTAGCTTACCCCAAGTGGTTCACTTCAACATCATAGTCTGCCTACACCAAAGCATACAACATATGCAAATCAGTCATCAGCAGATCCAAATCTGATTTCATAAAGGCCAACAGCAAAAACTTGCCACCTGTCCAAATGGAAGCCCTGCTTTCTGGTCCCTCACCATGGTCACTGAATGCAACTTCTGTTCTTTTGCACTTCCACCACTCTCTCTCATCCTAATGGTACCACTGTTACTTCACCCAAACAAAGATAAAGATGATTTCCTGACATCACTCTTTTCCTTAAACTCCTGCATTGAAGACAAAGAGAAATCACCTCCTACCATACTGGAATCCAAATGCTGTATGCCCACTTTAGTTTTTCGACAAAAAATAAATCGGGAGAAACTATTAAAAACCCTGGGTACTAAAGAGTCTTCTGGTTCTAATGGCATATCTCCAATTGTTCTCAAACATTGTGCTCCAGAATTAACACCCATCCTGCATTATCTCTACAATCTGTTATACATATCTGGTACTTATTCCAATGCATGGAAGCAGTCTCATGTCCATCCTCTTGCTAAAAAGGGTGATAGAAGCCACCCATCAAACTACCGACCAATTGCCATCACCTCGGTCCTCTCCAAAATAATGGAGAAAGTCATCAATAGCCAACTCCTCCATTACTTAAACCAATTAATCAGTGACTACCAATACAAATTCTGCCATTCAAGATCCACAGCTGACCTTTGTAACTTACATCATCCACCACTGGACAAGTGCCATGGAAAGGTTCAGAGAAACTTGTGCTGTCACCCTTGACATCTCCAGAGCCTTTGACTGTGTAACCTGCTTAACAAATTGCCATCCTTCTCCCTGCCACCTTCTGTAATTGGTGGCTAGCTTTCTCTCTGATTGTTCTCTGCTAGTCATGGTAGATGGCTCCTACTCTTAGATCTTCTCCATCAATTCTGGAATGCCTCAAGGCTCTGTCCTATTGCCTACTCTCTTTTTCTTGTTCATAAATGACCTACTTGCAATCACCACTAATCCTATCCATGACTTTGCTGATCATAGTATTCTCCATTCATCTACTCATTCCACAAACCATGCAGTACGCTGACATTCCAGGCTACAAGATCATCTACAACCAGTGCCTTAAACATTGATCTTCATACTATCCTTCATTGGGGCAAGGACAACTTTGTCATGTTCAATGCCACCAAAACAATCTTGCCTTTTCTTGTACAAAAGAGACCCCAGCTCACCTACCTTTACCCTCAGTAATATGCAAATCACCAGATCTCTTTGCTTGGAATAATGTTTACTTCGTCTTTCCTGGCATACACACCCACATGTCAATAGCCTCCTCAGCACCCAAGAAACTTAGCATTCTCTTTCGTTCAGGAGCCTATTTTACACCCAACCATCTCTTCACTATATACAAATCCAAAATCTATTCATGTTTAGAATACTGCTCACATGTTTGGAATGGTGCATCTAAACTTTCCTAAAAATCCTTGAATGCCATCCAGGGATGTGTGATTAAGCTCATAGATGATCTCTATCTTACAGACTCATTTCAACCTCACATCATTACTAATTTCCTATCTAAATTTTCCTCCAAATCAATCTGTTACTTGTCAAGACTCTAACATTATCAGATTTGATATTTCTGTCTTCTAAGGCACTTTCTACTGTGTCACTCCACCTATATCTTGGTCTTCCTGTGGGTTTTCTTCCTGCCAACCTGGCAGAGAACACTTGTTTTGCTAATCTTTCCTCTTCCATTCTGTTTAAGTGACCATACCACTTGAGATTAGCTCTGCTAACACATTCCAGGATGCTAACAATGTCAAGTTCTTTCCTAATATCCTTGTTTTTAATATGATATTGCAATTGATGCCATCTGTTCACACTCCCTAATCTTTCTCAGGACTCTCATATCAGCAGTCGCTAGTCTGTGGTCAAGTGTTTTACTTCTAACTCAGCTCTCAGATCCATAAGTTAAAACTGGTTTGAACACAGCTAATTTAGTGTTCCGACTAATTTCTCTCTTACTCCATATGAATTTATTCAATCGACTTCCTACCATACCAGCTTTGTTGATTCTGTTGTCTATTTTCATATTTAATTTACCATTTTCACTGAAAATCGTGCCTAAGCAGCTGAAATATTTTACTTGTTCTATAGGTTCTCCATTCACAATACAGCTTCTGCCTATTTTCATTGTCTTGTTAAAAAAAAAAAAAGAAGGCCATCCATAAACTTCTCAGTGTTCATCTGCACCCCACATATGGTACTGATTGCTTCTTGATCTCTTGTGTATTGGATCAATATATAAAAAAAAATTTTTTTTAGATCTGGAAAAGGCATATAACAAGGTGCCAAGACACTATACTTATATGATGTAAATGGAACATTATATTAAGAAATATTGTCTATATTTGAATTGTAATTCAGCAGTTGGAAATGAAGGAGGTACAGGAAGATGGTGATGTTAAATCAGGTGTGAGATGAGAATGTACATTATCCTTTGTTATTCATCTGTATGGATCACATTATGAAGGAAAGTGGTATTAAAACATGATATCAAAATGGAAGATGTTAATCTCATTTCTTTACTTTATGCAGATGATATTATACTCCTGAATAATGTAAGATTTCCTGACTAAATTGAATAACTGCTGTAATAAATTTGGAATGAAAAAAACTAAAAAAGACAAAGACATTGAAATAATTAGTTGCATCCTGAATGGAGAACCTATTTGTGACTAAACTCTTTAGGCACAAATTTTAGTGAAGATAGTAAATTAAATATTGAAATTGATAACAGAATTAGCAAAACTGGTATGGTAGGAAGTTCATCTTGAATATATATTTATATGGGATAAGAGAGAAATTAGTCAAAACACTAAATTAGCTGTATGCAAGACAGTGTTCAAACTAATTTTAACCTATGGATCTGAAAGCTGGGTTAGAAATAAAACGTATGACAAGACTGGAGATCAAGAAACGAGAGTTCTGAGAATGATTAATGGAGTGATCAGATGGCATCAATGCAATAGTATATTAAAAAGAGGATATTAGGAAAGAACTTGACATTGTTAGAATTCAGGAATGTGTTAGCAGAGCCAATCTTAGATGGTTATGGTTCACCTAAATAAAAAGAGAGGTGAGATTAGCAAAACAAGTGTTCTTTGTCAGGTTTGAAAGGAAAAAGATCCAGAGAAAGACCAAGATAGAGGTGGATTGATACAGTAAAAAGTACCTTAGTGAGATCTGACAATTTTGGAGTCTTGACAGATAACAGATTAATTTAGAGTAAAATTGTTTATAGGAAGTTAGTAGTGATGTAACTTTTCACATAGTACTATCATAATTATTTTGTACATCTCCTGTGGGTACATGTCAGGAATTTGATGATGAGACCTCCAAGAGTCGGGAACCCAAGTGAGGCCTATATTACCCACACTAGCTGTTATACCTATTCTTGAATTCATTCCACTACTTGTCACAACCTCCAAAGGCCATTGTATTCACACACTGCTTTTCAATAGAAAAAATTGAACTTGCCCTTTTCTTCATTGCGTTCATTCTCAACTTTCATTGATGTCTTTTCTTCCTTTCTTCATCTTTCATAAAAGTAAAAAAATTTCATCAACTGGTATACTATTGACCCTTTCAGAAATTTGTAGATCTCTACTCCCCCCCTCCCCTCCTGTTTATTAGCTATATGCGGTGTACAAATTCTCAATTTATTGTCATAATCTACATTCCACAGTCCTCATATCATCTTTAACACTCTCTGTTCTACTTCCTCCACTCTATCTCCATTACTTTGTAAACCAGGAAACAAGATCTGCACACATAAGTCCAGCTGCTTCATGTCAAAGCCTTATAAAGAGGTAAAATGATTTCCTTATTCTTACATGTCAATGTTTGTTTCAGCACTGTAATCATTCTCTGAGTTGTATTTGCAATCTTTGCTGTTATATGGCTCTTCAACCTCCTATCTACTACCCCCCCCCACCCAGACTCCTACTTGATCAGTTTCTTCTAGCATAATCCCAATTTACTAACTTTGAACTGACAGCCCATTTTCACATGCCTACTGTTTCAGTCTTATTCAACTGCAAGTACTACATTCCTGATTATCTTGCTATCTTTGCATTGTGAGCAAATAGCTGTCACCCATTAAATCTTTCCTAATATCATTAATGTAAAGATTGAGTAACATTGGACCAAGGACTGATCCATGGGGGCACACCATGGTCAGCTTAAATCTTGTACATGCACATCTCCTATACACCACATCTGTCACACAGCCATCTTCTTATTCAAAATAGTGATTGACAATCCAATCCCACATACTCCAACTTATGCAACAGCAAGCTGAATCCTGTTTTAGCCAAGTGAAAAATATCATGGTGTGTCCATTTACTTCTTCTGACTCAGCAGTAATATTATTATAAAATGTGAAAAAGTTACCCAAATGTGACCTTCCCTTAGTAAACTCATGCTGTTCATTGCAAAGTATAGATTCTTTGTCAACTCATTTCTGTATGCAATGTGCTACTAACTTTTTCAAAATCTTAACCACTCCTCCAGAGGTACTAATGGGTCAACAGTTTGACACATCCTTCTTTGCAACACCTTTGTGCAATGAGATAATCGTACATCTTTCCACTCCTGTAGGATCTTCCATGTGCTGAGACTCAAATTATACAGCCAGGTCATCAGAACAGTCAGTTCAGCTGAACCCTTTTAACATCTGTGCTGAAATTCCATCAGTCCATATTGCCAATTTCAAATATTAAAAAAAAAATAAAAAATCACTGGATAAACATTGGAATCCATATTCGTACATGGACATCTAGTATTTTGTTGTAATATTTCATCATACACTCAATTAAAATTAAAATTTTTAGTTGAAAGTTGATAAAACAGACTCAACCTTGTCTTTTACTTTGAAATAAACTAGACTGCAGAACCAGAATAAGAATTTTGGTAGGGGTGGGGAGAAGGAAACCTGCAAGTTAATGATAACTTTAATGCAGTCTGCATCATCCTCACTGAATCAGTTTTTTTCCCTCTATGAGAAAAAAACCTTTGAAGATTTCATGTATGTTGCTGACCTGGTTTGGTTTTTGGCAACATGGTTAACATACTTACTATCCAACCTGCTGACTGCAGGTTTGAATCATTTTGTGTTCATGGGTATTAGTGATTATCTTTAGATGGGAGATGAGATTGTGAGCAATATATCATGAAAATATGGAAACAACTACCATGTTAGAGTAAAACTTTAGTTTAATATAAACCAAAATAAACACTTGATGTTTTGACATTCACATTAAGGTCATCATCTGGAGTATACACATATATACAAAGAAACAAGCTGCACTACAATCTATATGGCATGCTAAAGTTACTGATCAACCGTTACAACTATTGGCCTGACCTCTGGTTGGGTCAAAAAAAAAAAAAAAAACTTACTACATCAAAGCTAGACTCCTATTATTATGTTAGCTCCAATCCTTATAAGGACATACAATCCTTATCCGTAAAAAAAGAGCACAAATGACACATTAAATTTAACAATTTTGGTGAAGCAGGCCTCTTAGATCATTCTCTTAACACCCTACACCAAATTGGTTGAAAAAGTACTTGCTCGTTACATCATACTAAAACCTGGTATGAATGGAAATTTAAAGAAGCCTGTGAAATTTTAATTAACTACCCTAATCTTAACAATAATGGTGGCATAAAAATCCCAAAAATTTGGATGGCACACATGCAGCCCAGTAGTTTCCAGCAAACCCTAACTTTAGGATTCTAAGCAATTTTTCAGCTTTTATTGGCCACTATCCATACCAGTTGGTTGTAATTTATATGTATAATTATATAGTAATCTTTTATTTATTAATTTTTTCCTTTTTGTAAACATGTTGCTCTCCAGCTTAATCTAATTTTGTAACCTAATAGATAATAATAATAATAATAGGACTCTAGCTTTGATGTAGTAGTTTTTTTTGCACCATAGGTCAGGCCAGGAGTTGTAATGGTTGGTTCATGCCATGTAGATTGTAGTGCAACTTGTTTTTTTGTATATATGTGTATACTCCAGATGATGACCTTAATGTGAATGTCGAGTGTTTATTTTGGTTTATATTAAACTAAAGTTTTACTCTAACATGGTAGTTGTTTCTATAATTTTCATGATGTATTCTGATCACCATGTAAGCATGAAGGAAAAGAATGTGAGCAAATTTGGCAATGGTCTCATTGCCCACTATGAGACCATTGCTCCAATTATTGGAGGCTTGAAAAAATTCCATGTTTGGTTTTTTAGAGTAGGAGTTCTGGGTTATGTAAAAATTATTAAACTCCTTACCCCACCACATGGTATATTGATGTACTATAGGTTTGCAACCTTTTGTATTGTGGGAGACACATGAAAAAAAAAAAAAAAAGTAAGATATGCTTGCATTTCTGCATTTCATAAGATTATCTAGTTTGTTACATTTTTATCGCATTTGACCATAACTGATTTTATTATTTTTTATGTTTAATAAGTTAAAGCAAGTGATTAAAAGTCACCCTCTTGTAAAAATTTATGTATTGTAATAATACAAATTATTAAGCTATATCAATTGGCGCTCATATAGGGCAAATATTCTATTATTAATGGAACATAGAAAACATTTTATGCATTTGCCATTAATGCAAATATGTTAGATCCTTAAGCTAGCTATTCAATTAACTTCACAGTTTTGGTATCCACTAATCAAAATTTTTGTTTTTTAGGTTAAAGGAGCTGATGTTGGTTGGGCACTAGGATACATGATTAATGCTACTAATGCAATACCTGCTGAAAAGCCAACTCCGCACTCTATTTCTCTTGCTGCTTTTGTTGTGTTAATTATACTGTTTGGAATGATTCTCTGTATTGGGTTTGTGTTTGTGTATAGTTCTTGGTTCAGTAGAAAAAAATATAATGTATGTACGAACAAGAAAATAGAAGTAGCATGACAGTTTTGTCTCCTGTAGATTTTTCTTATGGCTCACTTCAGGGAATGCTTTCATGTTTAATTTTTTTGATGAGATTATATTGCAGAACATTCCAAGAATAAATGGCATAAGTGTTTATAATTTTTATTTGCCAGTTATTAAATTATAACCACAAAACTGATATGATAAAGTTTTATAAAATCTTCTCTCAGAAGATTCTTTGATGTTTTCCTAATTTACCCAGTTTTCTTAGGATCATTTTAAGAATTTTTTATACAACTTTTTAATGATTGTGATTTTATCAATCCTTTGGGAATCATGGTACTTAGTTTACAGAATGACTTCTGTGTACTTTTTTATTTTGTGCATTTAATTAATTGGTCTGCTAATGTTGTATATATGGTATTTTATCCATTTCCCCAATTACTTTTCTTCTATTCATACGCAATTTCACAGCTTGTTTCTTAATATTCATGTGGAGTAAGGAATTTTGCAAACATACCATGTAAGTTAAATACAAATTCTCTTCTGATATGAAAAAATTATTCCATGTTAAAATTCCAATTTTCTTATTTGATATATAATTGCAGAATGGTTTCTTTTTCACTGACAGTTTACACGTTTGATAACATTGATTTTGTATATATATTTAAAGATTATAATATTCAACTTCTGCTTGTATGTTTATTGTAGCACACATTAATATCCAATCTCACTTTATTAGGCCAAGATGCCTCATACAGCTAAATTACTTAGTTTCTTATGAATCCAGTTTTAATAATGATAGGATGACTAATGCTGTTTTTATAGTTTCTGTATGTATTCTCTGGCTGGTTTGTTTTGTAGGGAGTGAGAGTGTGTGTGTGTGGCAGGGGGGATCCTTTGACTATTGTACAAAAATGGGTAACTCGCCTTCATTTAAAAAGCTTATAAATGTTTTGCATTCTCAGATGGAATTTGACCTTAGGTCTTTTCAACCCCAAATCACCATGCATCAAATCACACTTGTGCAGTCATTTGTGGTCTATCTATCAGATATAGTTCATTTATGCTAAGTGATCTGAATCTAATAATCTTATACACCAATAGAAGACAGGAAGGTTGAAGACAAAATTAAACTGACTGTACATATTTATGCCTATGTTTAAATTGTGATACAGTAATAAACAGTTGCAATGTAACTCAAATGAAAAACGCTCAAATTGTTTGCAATATTTATAGTTCTATAAATTACATAGTGTTTCCCCTTATTCATTATATTAGACAGTGCCAGGATAATTCATATATAAATATAATTTCATCAAACCATTACTGGGCCATGAACCTCCATGTCAGCATTAAAACAGACAAGCAAACACTTTGTTGAGCCAAGGGGCATAATGATCTTTTGTTCTCTTTGTTTTTATACTTTGGAAAAAATATATTTTCTATCTTTAAGGAAATCAACACTCATTCACACTAATCTAATGGATTCACGATTAATATTGTTAGTATTAACCATATTAGTAATATTGCTTCTGCTGTTAGTAAATCTTTTAAATACAGTCATACCTCAAAGTTACGCAGTAGGTGGGACCAACAAAAAGCACGTAAGTCGAATTCGTATAATTTTGCATGTAATTTATTAATACAAACATACAAAATATTAGTTAATTGGGACCAAAGGTTTACAAAAATACCTATATTTTTTAAGAAATATAATCATAATTGTAGTTTTTCGTACATAAAAAAAAGAAAGTTTATTCTTTTCAATGTCGATGGTTTCATAAAATCTAATAGATTCGTCTGACAGCATAATGTCTTTTTCTTGTCATGCAAAATTTCTTCATAGCAAGCTAATGATTTTTTTATTCCTTGTCTTGTTGCTACAATTCATTCCTCGTTAGAATCTATGTCCTCCAAAATCTGTAAACCTTTCTTTTGTTCTTACTGTGGATTCCTGTAGATCGAACTTCTTTGCTAGTTCACAAATTTTCATTCCGCCTTCAAAATCCTTAATAATGTTGAGTTTTGTTTCCAAAGTCAATGTTTATCTTTTCTTGCTAGCTGCAGAAGAATCGGACTTGCTTCTTTTGGATGACATTATTATTTTTTATGTGATAAAATTTTTATCATGAACATAGCATTAAACAATCACAAGGTTTGTAGATTATAAAAATCGTGTATGAATGGAGACTGCACAAAATACGTCAGTGCTTGTTCACAGCATGTGCGACACTGGTGAATGCGGCCGGCGCCGGAAAGATATGACTAGTGGTGAAGCAGGACGGGAATACGTACATATAAGAAACCGCATAACTCTGGATTCGCGTAAGTCTGGGTAGCGTAAGTCGGGTATGACTGTACTATAGAAGTGATACAGCTTTCTTAGCAAAAAAATGAGAATAAAACTGATTAAGAAAAAGTTAAGGGGTGGGGGAAGTGATTCCTTTCTCAACGAATGTGTACGTAATATATATATATATTTCAATTTCTCAATTTGTTATTTCAATTTTATTTTTTCAGGTTACTCAGTTTATTGTGTACTTCACCAGAATATTATTGATTTGAAATAATATGGTATTACTGTATCATGAGATACTGTATATAATGTCTCTTGTTATAGCTATAAGTAAGAGTAATAATATATGTTTCTTATGCATCCTCAACAAATGTTCATTATAATGTACCATATATTTCATGTACTTTCCAATGTGGCACATCTATTATGGGATCCTAGCAGCCCTCCCCATCATATGCCACTGTTTCTTTCATACTCGATAAGAAATTATATTCTTGTTTTCACCTTATTTTAACTAAGTGTAAGTCGGTGAGAAAAAAATAATAAAGTGAATTATCTTCATATCCCTATGGTGCCCAGCACATTCCCTTTTTATGCATGTATTCTGGTGAGAATTCAGTTCTTCCTTAGCTGTTCTCATATGGTGGCAACAAACTTGGGTTTTTTATCCTGCAAAACAGGAATGGAACAATTAATTACGTGTGCTCTAACAGACATCATACACTTGCCTCATAGACTGAGTTGCTTCAGCAATAAATCCAAATCAACCAACTATTAATATTACTGTTTCTTTTTGATGCGTATAGAATACTAATGATACCTCAACACAAATATACTGATTTCTCTATCAACAATTTCTTTCTAGATTGCACTATTATTTGTAGTCTGGAATATGAACAGAAGTCTAGGTTTCATCAATCTTTATCATCTGTCATCTAAGCTGCAGCTTTTGTTTTTAACTCAATTCTCTTTTTATGTTAAAAGTAATTTGCAATTTCTTAAGTGTGCAGATTAATTTTTTGAGTTTTGTATTGCTAGTTTGGTATTTTAGTAGTCTTTTTTTTTTTTTTTTTTTTTCTTGCTTGGCAAAATTGCTATTTTCTTAGAAAAATTGTGACGACTGTCATTTAATTTCATTAATGACTCTTTCTGAATACTTGAGTTATTTAAGGTGGTATTATTTGCTTAGCAATGAATTCAGTTTAACATAGTCTCCCTTATTGTGATTAATATGGATGACATTTAGAGATAGCATATTAATTCTTTTTTTTTTTTTATTTTATTTTATTTTTATTTTTATGCCAACGAGATGTAACCGCAACTTGAAGAATGATGGGAGTGTGTTATTCACTTGGGAAAGACCAGAGTTTGATTGTTATCATGACAAATAGGCCCCCCCCCCCCCCAGAAACTTTCATCCCATATATATAGGCATTATCTGACACACACACATTTAACAGGCAGATGCTATATTGTACAGTAGATGATAGATTGGATTGTGTCGTGTGGATGGTGGGTTGAGCAGTGTAGAGTGTCTTCCTTTGAGTCCTTGGACTCTGTGGGGATGTCATGTAATAATAATAAAATTCAAGTCACATTTATCAATTCTGAGTACTTTTTTTATGTTGATTCCAATCATGAGAGATTAGTTAATCGACGTGGATGGGTAGAGAGTTGGGAAAGTAGACACTCATGTTGGATTGGAAGACCCATGCATTGTATTCCTTGAGAAACACATGAGAGAGGGACTGTTCCAGAATATAGCAGTAGAAGGAATGTGCCTTACATGTAACTTCCACAAAT
Source organism: Typopeltis vanoorti (assembly GCF_054136105.1). Lineage (NCBI taxonomy): Eukaryota > Metazoa > Arthropoda > Arachnida > Uropygi > Thelyphonidae > Typopeltis > Typopeltis vanoorti. The sequence goes on from NC_143574.1 coordinate 31,195,981, forward strand.
ATATATTCATTTATCTAATGTGATTCACTTTAATACCATAAAATATGGTGTGTGTGTGTGGAGAGGGGGATGATCCTCATTGTAAGTGGATAACAGGGACCAAAAGTTGACCATCGAAAACGAATCTACTTCTAGTGAGACCAAATTTCCATAAGAGTTAACTGAAGTTTATTTGGGATATTGATGCAGATACTATTACCTCAATGAAAAAACATGTTCATATTTTGCATAAACCCATTTAGAATAACTTATTATAAGAAATACAAAGGGATACAGTATAAATTTATTTGACACAAAAAATGACTCATACACTATAGAAAAGCATTTGTAAAAGAATCATTTAAATTGCTGGTTTAATCAAAAAATGAAGGAGAGGTAGAAAGACTAAGTGGATTGTATGTGGAGGTCGAATTATTCAGTATAATTTAATAGGTCTGCTACTTTTCACATTTTTCATCATGTTTTCTACCACAAGTAACACTCATGAATGTATTTTCTTTGTGAATATTTTATGCCACTTGTATCACTTGTTACTTTAATTAGTTTTTTGCAGTAATTATTTCCAGTATCTCTGCCTTTCGTTTTTATATAATCTGGTTTCTTTGTGTTCTTCTTTCTCACAACATAGCTTCCATGTAAAAAGCAAAGAGAAGCTGGTTTCTCCCCCCCCCCTCAATTTTATTCTGTAATCAGTGTTACTTTAAATTTGGATATATGTTTCTTCTTCAGTATTCTTGATATAATTATTTCAGACTATTTAAAATTATTTTTCCAAGTCTGTTCTTTTATTGTTCCATCACAACAGCAACTAAAAGAAAGGAATAGCAATAGCATCTGAATAACTTTTCTGTGCTTTTTTTAAGTTGCAGTATGTACTAGTTTCGTTAATGTCATAATTTTATAATATAAAATTGCATGGCTTATTAAGCTTTAAAAACAAAAATGTAATGTTGTAGGGAATTCTGAGCAATGCATACCATACATGTTGTCCCTAATTAAGAACTTCAATATTTTACAAAGTCACCAAACTTGGTGTGATACAAGCTGAAGATTTAAATCTCCCTCCTGACTAATCTCCCAGCATTTAGATATTTGTCTGTTTCTATAATGCACTAAATATAACAAATAATACAACCTTATTATTATGCTGTAAACAGAATTTGTTTTTATGCTGTAAACAGAATTTGTTTTTATGCAGTGCTTGATTTCAGTTCACCTAGATCTTCCTCTGGGTCTAGGTCTAGACCCAGAGGAAGATCTAGGTGAACTGAAAAAAAAATAAAAAATAAAAAATAAAAAAAAAATAATAATAATAATGTTAAAAAGAAAAAGATATTTATCATTACTAGCCAAATGCTAAAATGAAAAAAGAAATGTAGCAGGTCATATTAAATGGAGATGATTTCAGTCATCTTGGAGGCCTAAAGTAGTTTGAAAGAGCATCATTTGGTCTGTGGAATGAAAAGAATTAAACCACATTATATATCACACATCTAAGTGGAGAGATTTGATCTGAAAAACACTTCCAGTTCAAGATACATTAAATACAGTAATAACACGTTATGTGATCTTTCTCATATAGAAAATAATCATATAGGCTACTTTACACTTCCAGAGGTGCTAAATGGCATGAAATATTTGCATAAAGATTTTTAAAATTGTAAATTTTGTATATATAATAGAAAATTCTCTGTAAATGAAGTTTGTAAATAAACTGCAAGGTAAAAATATATATTATTTTTTTAAATAACACACATTTTAATAAATGAAAGCAAAAATTCATTCTGATCAAAATCGGTAATTTACACTTCACTATTTTCAACCACGCCAAATGGTTGATTAAGCGATATCAGTTCTTTTATTCATTATACAGGAGACATTCTCTCTTGTGAAGTTGGCAGAGCCTCTAGTAGATTAATATTGCTTAACAATACATTTTAGCAGTAATAAATGTGATTTCAAAAATGACCAGCATAAATTTCAGCTTACATTTTTTTTTTGTCATTGTAAGCTGAATATAAAATCAGTTCTTAATGAACTGAAAAATTAAAAATGGAATTTAGATATCCATCCAATTTATGTATTAAGATTGTTTTATAACTGTAGATTTTCTTAAAAAAAGCTAAGAATGTAACTGATACAAGTAAAATATTTTAATAAAAAATGTGTTATCTGTTGAGCGAGTGTGTATTTATTTTGTAATTAAGAATTTATTTCATAAATAAAATATGAAGGGAAAAAAAATCATTTTTTTTTCAGTTTGTTTTACTTCAGTTCAGAAAAATGAAATTAGAAAAGATATTTTCAAGCAGTAATGTAGATCATAGGTGGCCAACAGCAGGCCCGCGGGCTGCATGCTGCCCGTAGCGTGAATTTGTGCGGCCTGCGGCAGGATAAAAACTATATTAAATTATATGTATTATCAATTTAGCAATTAGTATCGACTGCAGATTTTATGATTGATGTACTGGTTATATTCATTATTTATGATGACTGAAACGATTTATATTCTCAACACGGAATCAAGGAATGCTTAAGGGTCAAAGCTGTATAACTGAGAGGAGACATCCACATAGCCTTTAAAGGAATGTGGAGAACCGACCAGGGCTTCTTACCTAATGTCTAATCCTAACCTATTCATGATGCACCCTGTTGGGTATCTACCTGGATACTAAACAAACAAGGATGCGCAGGCAATTTAGGATTTAGCCGACCAAATTGTATTCTTATTGGCCTAAACCAAAATACAAAATAATGGTACAACATGGCAGAATTTCATGCTGACTGGGGCATCGCCCAGTTAAACAAGGCCCCCATTGTTTTTTGCCAGGGAACCAGTGCGAATAGCAAAAAGTTAGCTACTGGAACAAACCCTAAAACACACCCCAACTCAATATCAACAGAGTTGAAGATCGGTACTATCAACATAAGAAGCCTGCATGGCAAAGAAATGGAGCTAGCTGAGGAATTAGATAAGTACCAGATCAACGTAATAGGGGTGACTGAAACAAGCAAACAAAAAAATTGGTGAGATCTTTCTGAGCAATAAATACAAAATGTTATATTCAGGCAATGAAAATCAAGGAAAAGAAGGAGTAGCCATAGTGTTCAACATAAAATACGAGGCTAATCGTCTTGAATGGCAAGCAGTCCCAGGTAGAGATGTGGGTAAATATCAGAATGGGGAATTGGACAATGAGACTTATTTGTGCCTATGGTCCCACAGAAGGTTCTACTAAGGTCGAAGTGGAGGAATTTTTTGAGGCTTTAGAAAAAGCAACTGACACAATGAAAAAGGAAAAGTTGGTCCTTGTCAGGTATGTAAATAGCAGAGTAGGAAATGATTGTGAGACATACAAAAATATTTTGGGAAAATTTGGAGAAAAGAGAAAAGCTAATAATGGCAAATATCTGTTGGATTTCTGCTCAGGACATGGACTGGTTATTACTACCACCATGTTCCAACATAAAAATGTGCACAAATTCACATGGAGAGAAGAGGCAAGGAATAAGAAAAGTCTCATTGACTATGTTATTGTTGATAGTGATGTTTTCTCTCTGGTGCAGGACACCAGATCGTACAGAGGATTTGAAATTGGAAGTGATCACTATTTAGTCTTGAGGAGGATAAAATTGAATTTTATATTGAAAAGAATAACATGTAAGAAAGTTTTAAAGCGAATAAAAGTTGAGTAGCTCTTAGATGTGAACTGTAGAACTAAAATACACAAAGATTATTGAAGAAAAAATGAAAGAGTTTGAGAACAAGAACCAAACCTTGGAGATTCAGTTGCAAGCCTTGAAGAGAACCCTGATTGATTCAGCCAGAGAGGCATGTGGTGAGGTTTTCTGCAAGGGTAGAAAAATCAGAACTCTATGGTGGACACAGGAAGTTAAAGAGGCAGTGAAGGAAAAGAAGAAAGCATATCAAAAGTTCCTGGCAAATAAGTCTGCTTGTGCGCTTAGAGAATACAGAGACAAATGTAAGAAAGCTAAACAGTGTGTAAAATTAGTAAAAGTCGTGGGAGGACTTTGGCAAAAACATAGAAAATAAATATCAAGAAGGTGGTAAGATATTCTGGAAATTGTTGAAGAAGCTTAGAAATGGAGGAAAGAGCTGTAAAAGGAGTTAGAGATGATAAAGGTGACATGAAAAACAGGAGAAAAAGATATCCTTGAAGTATAGAGTAATTACTTCGAAAAATTGTTAAATGAAACTAGCAGTGATAGCACTGTGATAAAAAAAAAAAAAACACTCAACAGGCATGCAGTCAGGAATACATATCCATACTTGAAGCAGAAAAGGTCATGAAAAGGCAGCAGGAGTAGATGATATTCGACCAGAAATGCTCAAGTATAAAAGCCTTACAGTGGCTGCACTGCATAGTTCAGAAGGCATGGACAGAGGGACGAATTCCCGATGATCGGAGTAGAGCTCTCAAAGTATCCATATATAAAAAGGGAAATAAAACTGCATGTGAGAATTACAGAGGTATATCCCTATTGAGTGTTCTTGGTAAGATTTATGCAAGTATGCATGAGAAATGGTTGAGAAGAATTGTGGAAGAAAAGCTTGGTGAAGAATAAGCTGGGTTCTGGTGAAATAGAGGCTGTCAGGATCAGATCTTCACTTTATGACAAATAGTCGAGAAATCATGGGAATATAACAAAGATCTGTATTTAAGTTTTGTAGATCTGGAAAAGGCATATAACAAGGTGCCAAGAAAGCAGCTATTCTATACGCTACAGTTAGATGGTGTCAACGGGACATTAGATCAAGCAATACTTAGTCTTTATTTGAGTTGTAAGTCAGCAGTTAGGATTGAAGGAAGTACAGGAAGATGGTTTAATATTAAATCTGGTATGAGACAAAGATGTACATTATCCATATGGATCACATTATGAAGGAAAGTGGTATTAAACATGATATGAAAATTGGAGATGTTAATGTCAGCTCTTTGCTTTATGCGGATGATGTTATACTTCTAAATAAATCCGCTACAAGTCTGCAAGATTCTCTGACTAAATTGAATAGCTGTTGTAATAGATATGGTATGAAGGTCAGCAATAAAAAGACAAAGACAATGAAAATAGGCAGAATCATTGAAAATGTCAACTGTGTTGTGAATGGAGAACCTGTGGAACAAGTAAAACATTTTAGCTACTTAGGTACGATTTTTACTGAAGATGGTAAACTAAATATAGAAATAGACAACAGAATCAGCAAAGCTGGTATGGTGTATTTATTCAATTCCATATGAATTGAATAAATTCATATGGAATAAGAGAGAAATTAGTCAGAACACCAAATTAGCTGTATACAAGACAGTGTTCAAACCAGTTTTAACTTATGGATCTGAGAGCTGGGTCAGAAGTAAAGTACTTAACCAAAGACTAGAGACTGCAGACATGAGAGTCCTGAGAAAGATTAGAGGCGTGAACAGATGGCATCAATGGCAATATCATATTAAAAACGAGGATATTAGGAAAGAACTTGACGTTGTCAGCATCCAGGAATGCGTTAGCAGAGTAATCTCAGGTGGTATGGTCACCTAAACAGAATGAGCGAAGAAAGATTAGCAAAACAGGTGTTCTCTGCCAGGTTGGCAGGAAAATGATCTAGAGGAAGACCGAGATATAGGTGGATTGATACGGTACAAAGTGCCTTAGACGACAGAAATATAAGATCTGATAATGTTGGAGTCTTGACAAGTAACAGACTGATTTGGAGGAAAATTGTAGATAGGAAGTTAGCAATGATGTAATTTTTTTCATGTAGTACTATCATATCCTGTACATGGCAGGAATTTGATGATGATGACACGGAATGAAAATTGCTTTAAAAAGATTACTAAATTTATAAAATCTTCTGCTTCTCTGTGCGAGTTGTAGTAGAGGGAGTGGTAGATATCTATGCGATCCAGTGTAAGCCATCATTGATACTCAGTTGCTCTGCTCTGGTTACAGGTGATCAAATATACTGTATATACAAATATAGTAATTCAATATATAAATAAATATTGCCTTGAAAAAATAGAGTTTATTTTTATTTAAGTTCTGTCTAAAAGTGTGCGCCCCATGACGCTATCAGTCATCATATATTGGCCCCCGTATAGAATGAAGTTGGCCACTCTTGATGTAGATTGCACACATGAACAGAAAATTAGAACTCGACTGATGGGGATAGTTGCGTCTTATTTAATTTTTGTATTAAAGAAATCTTTTCTTATATTATGTTCATACTATTAGACATTAAGATGAACTGTGTCACTGTAGTGAAGCCCTAGTGAATATATTTGTTTCCTACAATTATTGACTGACTGAAACCGAGAAATGGCTGATGGCTAGTCTTTCACCAGGAGAAATGTTATCGACTGGTGGTTTTGCGTTAATCGCAAATATTGCCTCCATACGAAGTAAATTTGCGTCTGCTGTAGGAAGCAGTGAGCTCGTTTTTTCTATCTTAGTAAGAAACAATTCTCAAGGGATGAATTCTGGCGAACAAAATATCTTTTGAGAGAATATGCTCTTCCAGACTAAGGGTGTAAGATGATTTGTTTATTGCTAATTTTTTAGGCCTTCATGATGCTTATTAGGGGAGAATCATTCTTGTGTTAATCTGAGAATTAAATTTCCTAATTATCTTAGATTTATTCATTTCCTGAGTTCTTGAAGCCTGGCGCATGCTTAGCTCTTTTATGGTGTTCCATGACACGGGGTCTAAAGATACTGCTAAACGATTTTCCAAAGAGATAAGCTAAGTTCCGTTTCGCGTCACTGATTCGTTCTGATAAAAGATCTAATTTCGCTTTTTGGTAAATTCTACGTGTCCTTTGCGTTGTGATGATTTCCTTGAATTGTAGGAATTTCAGAATGATTGAAAAGGACTTTAAAAAGACAAGGCTGTTGATGAATAGTCCAATGTTTCTGGTGGTTTTGTGATAAGCTTTTGTAAGTTGGAATGTATCCTCGTCAGAAGGAATATGATGATTATTAGTTACATTTACTCGGTGAATGGATATGTTCATCTTTTTTTTTTGACTGACTGAAACCCAGGAGTGTAGTCGGGCCAGGGAGACGCCCTGGTACGTTTTTAAAACTATTAAAATTTTTAAATTCATTATAATAAATTATAAGAATTATAATAACGAGACTTATAATGCATTTCCAGCTTTCGGCCAAAAAATAGCTGCTTGCCACTGTTGTCATTTTCGTTTCAGAAAACAAGGCAATCTCTCTCTGCCATATAGCCTTTGCAATAATAATAATAATAATAATAATATCACACTTCGTGCTCTGGATTTTTGTTTCCAATAGTGCCCTGGCACTATTTCTTTTAGGACTACACCCCTGCTGAAACCGAGAAAATAAATAATTTAATGGAGCACACAACATGTTTCGTCAAAACGACTTCTTCAGGTGTGGTAACACTTAAAGCAAATTAAAAAAAAACAACAACATAAAAACACTGTGCCATTATAATAACAGACTTGTAAACTAAAGTACTGTAGTTTGAATAATCGTTATTGTCCGTTCTGTAGTTCTATTGTTGTGCAAATGCGAGCGTATGAGTTCACGCGTACACTAGTATCTAATGGCAGAACTATGCTTCTCGTGGAAAGGCTTAGACGTTGGTTATGCATTTTCACTATATAATTTAAGGAAGTTACAACGTACTAGGATATACATTAAAATAAATTTTAATATATTTCAATATTTCGGCAACGTCACGTTGCCATTTTCAAGAACTTAAGTACAAGACACGTGCACGCAGGCAAAACAAAACAGCAAGTGAGGAAGAAGTAGGAAGCTATTATTTCTCCTAAAGTCCTGATTGTGCCCTCTAGCGGGCAATGTTGGTATTTTTGGGCGATTGGGCTGAAGGTCTTCTGATGTAGATTTCCCAAATTTGAGGCAGTCTCATGCAGCCAAATTTGTTGAGGTTTGGATCATTTCTTAGGGCTGAAGCTGATTCCATGAAAAGCCTTTCATATTTGTATTTGCTACGGTGTATTATCCTGGCTTTCTTCCACCGTATTCTATGGCAGGTATCCAGCGCATGGTCAGCAAGACCAGAGTGGCTGTATTTGTGAAAACGGATGTAGTCCTTGTGTTCTGAAATTCTGATATTTGCTGTCCTGCATGTTTGGGCAAAGTAGGACAGCTTACAGCTGCAATACACCAGGTAGGTCTAGGGGAGTGAGGTTGGTCTTTAGTAGAACGGATAAGGGATGCCAATTTTTTATATGGTCTGTAACAAGAAGTTAAGTTATGTTTTTTTAAGATTTTTGTGATTTTTTCCGAGGTGCCTCGGATGTAGGGTATGGTGATGGATTTAGAGTAATCTTTGTTGTGAGGGGGGGGGGAGGTTGTGGTTTACTGGGTTCAATATATTTTGGATTTTTTTGGGGGAGTAGCCATTGGCTGAGAAAGTGTTGAGAATGTGGTTTAGTTCTGTGGTTACGGCATTGTCATTCGAGCAGATAAGTTTAGCCCTGTTGTGTAGTGTCTTAATGACGCCATATTGTTGTAAGCTGTCCTACTTTGACCAAACAGGCAGGACAGCAATTATCAGAATTTCAGAACACAAGGACTACATCCGTTTTCACAAATACAGCCACTCTGGTCTTGCTGACCATGCGCTGGATACCTGCCATAGAATACGGTGGAAGAAAGCCAGGATAATACACCGTAGCAAATACAGATATGAAAGGCTTTTCATGGAATCAGCTTCAGCCCTAAGAAACGATCCAAACCTCAACAAATTTGGCTGCATGAGACTTCCTCAAATTTGGGAAACCTACATTAGAAGACCTTCAGCCCAATCGCCCAAAAATACCAACATTGCCCGCTAGAGGGCACCATCAGGACTTTAGGAGAAATAATAGCTTCCTACTTCTTCCTCAATTACTGTTTTGTTTTGCCTGCGTGCACGTGTCTTGTACTTAAGTTCTTGAAAATGGCAACGTGGCGTTGCCGAAATATTGAAATATATTAAAATTTATTTTAATGTATATCCTAGTACGTTGTAATTTCCTTAAATTATATAGTGAAAAAAAAAAAAAAGGCAGAACTATGCAAGTCAGGAAGACTATAATTGACTTGCATAGATATTGTTGATGTGAGAAGGGTATATGCCAATTTCTTTGGATTCAACTATGCGCCGTTTTACTTCATCGTGACAAATATAAACGTTTAATGTTAATTTTGTTCCTTCGCCAAAATCCATCCCTAGAGAATTGTTTCTTACGAAGATAGAAAAAGCTAGCTCACTGCTTCCTACAGCAGACGCAAGGCAATATTTGCGATTAACGCAAAACCACCAGTCGACATTTTTCCTGGTGAAGGACTAGCCATCAAAAAACTTAAAAGAAATAGAGATATTATTATCCTCCAAGCAGACAAGGGCAATGCAATGATCGCACTAAATAAAACAGCTAATCGCGAAAAAATCCTGACGTTACTAGAATTAGATACCTACTCTGAACTAGACCGAGACCCAACGAAAGAGATACATAATCGAACAAACAATCTCCTTAATGGAACTTCCAAGAAATACAAGTCTTTCTCTTCGGTCCTTACATCCACTTATATCTAGCATCCTCCTTAAAAGGTCTAGTAGGAAAATCTTCCTCTTACATTAAAAATTCAACGGACTTCCTTTCTAAAATCAAAGATATGAACAGGGCCGGCGAAAGTGGGCATGCGATACATGCGAGCGCCGCTGCCAAGGAACGGTTCATAAGTTAATTTTTAAGAAACAAAATTTTTTTCATAAAAACAAAATAATTCTTAGAATGATCAATATTAAAATAAATGAGGCTGTATACACTGAATAAAAATTAAAAAAAAATGTATATTGCCGCCTCTTTGATCAGCCGGCTGTTTACAATTTTGCATGGAGAGCAGGCTAAATGCTTGCCTGCAGATTGTTGTGTCTACTGCAGTCTATCTAAAGTAAAACAGTGGACAGTTTTTATGCGCAGAAACGAATTCTCGTACAAAACATTTGTTGCTAGTTAGCCAGTCATATGGTACACATCTCAGTAAGCTACTGACAGTAGCGCAGTGCGGACTATTATTTCGTCTCTGTGTCGTGTTGTGTAATAATTTCTTGTGGGTATAAAATAGAAATGGAATCAAAAATTAAAAAAAAAAGTTATCCGGTGCACAAAATCGTAAGCGTCATGCTGCGAAAGAAGCAGATGTTAAGAAACAAACTGGGACTCTTAATAAATTTGTTAAAATATTAAAATATTCTGATGCAGATTGTAACCAACTCGATACATCAGAAATTAGAGTTGAAGAACCGTGCACATCATCCAGTTTGCATAAAAGTACTATTGCAACTATTGAACAAGATAACTGAACATGATTTAAAATAGTTAGGATTTAGTCAACTACAAACAAGATTTAGTTGTAGTTGACCACGAAACTAACACATTGTTAGTCTCTGTGAATTTAGAAGATCCAGGTGAAAGGGGAAATATTGATGAAAAATTACGAGTTGTTTTAATTGAAATGGGGCCTGTTCAAAAGAAAAATATAATATATCTCACAGATACATAGGTCGTAAATTTGGCGACACGTATTATAATAGAAAAATGGAAAACGGGAGCTCGTGCCAAGAACATGGCTCATTTATTCCGAAACTTTAAATTCTCTTTTTTGCTTTTGTTGCAAACTTGTCGCACCTACTGAATCAACCACTGAGTCTTGTAGAAGGTTATAACGATTGGAGAAATGTAAGTACAACTTTACATAGACATGAGACTAGTTTAACTCACATGAAAAATTTCTTAAAATGGAAGGAACTTGATAAAAATTAAAAAAAATAAAACTACTATTGATTTCTAGACTCAAAGCATGTATGAAATGGAAAAGAAACAACGGTCGAGTGTTTTAGAACGCTTCATTGAAATTATAAAATTCCTTGCCGAAATTTAGCTTTTCGCGCATCATCTGATAAATTATATGAAAGGAATAACGGCAATTTTTTAAAATTAGTCGAACTGTTTGGGAAGTTTGATCCCGTTATGGAAAATCATGTTGAAAGGGCCCTACAACGAAACAATAGAGCACACTATTTGAATAAAGACAGTCAAAATGAAATATTGGAAACTTTAAGTATCCAATCAGGGGTACAATTTTATTATCAATTCTAAAATCTAAATATTATTCCATAATTTTAGACTGCACACCTGATGCAAGTAAAACAGAACAAATGACCATTATTATTCACTTTGTTTCCTGTCACAATGGAATTGTCAAGATCAGGGAAAACGTTTTAGGTTTTGCAGATAGATATATGAGATTCTACAGGAAGTGGTTTATGTGCAACAATAATGGAACAACTAGAAAAATGGAACATTCCCATTGAAGACATGCGAGGTCAAGGATATGACAACGGGGCAAACATGGGCTCCAAAATTTGCTTTCGAACAAAAATCCTCTAGCTTTTTACGTGCCATGTGCTACTCATACTCTAAATTTAATCATTAACGATGCAGCCAAAGTGAATGCAGATGCAATTAGTTTCTTTGCAATTATTCAAGAAATATACAATTCTTTTCATTCTCTTACAAACGTTGTGCAATCCTTTTAAAGTTCGTAAAAAAAATTAACATTGAAACAGCCATCAGAAACGTGATCGGAAAGTAAAATTAATGCAATCCGCCCTCTAGGATATCAGTTAGGAGAAATTTACGATGCACTTTTTGAAATTTTAAATAATGAAAATTTTAATAAAGAAACTCAGCATGAAGCACAAACATTATGTGCTAAAATAAAGGACTACAAATTTATTTGCTCTTATAACTTGGCATGCTTTACTTAACAGAATAAAGCCTGTGAGTAAAATGCTTCAAGACAAAAATATGAACATTACACTTGCTTTAGAATTTGTCGAAAACTTAAAAATATTCTTACAAGAGTATCGATCAGATACAAATTTTAAAGAAGTTCTAAAAACGGCAAAAGAGCTGAGTGAAGAGGTGGATGGAGAACAAGAATTTAAAACTGGTACGGAAGTTCGACGACGAAAGAAGACACGACAATTTGACTACCGGCTTCATGACGAAACGCCACAATCGCCAGAAGATAAATTCAGAGTGAATGTGTTTTATACACTTCTAGACGTTGCAATGTGTTCGATAATAGAGCGTTTTGAACAACTAAAAACATATTATGATAATTTCAATTTCTTGTGTAGATTACTACAAATTAATAACGAAGATTTAAGAAAAATTGTGACGATTTAGAGATTCTCTTGAAAGACTGCGACAATAAAAACGTAAATGCAATAGAACTATATGACGAGTTATGTGCTTTCCGGGATATTTTTCGGAAGGTTAATTTAAATATTCAAAAGCTCTTTCGATATTCTTAATTGTATTGTGTCCAATAATTTATCTTTCCCTAACTTTTCAATTGCTTTAAGAATACTATTAACCTTACCTGTTAGTGTAGCGAGCGGTGAACGTTCCTTTTCCAAGTTGAAATTGATTAAAACCTACTTAAGAACAAGTATGTCACAAAAAAGGCTTGTTAGTTTGGCGTTAATAGCTATTGAAAATGATATATGTGCGGAATTAGACGTTAAGACCATTATTTCTAATTTTGTAAATATGAAATCAAAAACCTTAAAATTTAATAAAAAAATTTCAAATTTATTTATGTAATTTAATTTATTTTCTGTTATTCTGTAAAGATGTTATTTTTTGAATATTTATATTAAATGTTCTAATTATTTCTGAATTCTTTTATTATTTATTTAGTCCAAAATTTATTTGAACTAAAGTTTATAAAAATTATTACAAGTTACTAAGAATTTAGTAACTTGTAAAATGCAAGAATTTTTTAAACTTTAGTTCAAATAAATTTTAACTTTAATTAAAATTCATTTTAATTTTGTTAGCGATTCGGGTCGGTGAGAAGGCTATAATCCCTGTATCATTATATTCAACGATTAAAGTGAAGTGGCTTTATCAAAATTTGATTTAACTTTTGAGAATTTTTTGAATATACGGGTTTTTAAGATTATCCTGCCTAGTCAACACTCCAGGTTCGTTACATTTAGCGAACCAACGTGTGGCTGTTCTGTCAAAATTTATTTAAGAAATTTCAAATAATTTAAATTTTTATTATCGTAAAAGAACCACACACGCCCGGATCGTTACAGGGGCGCTTAGATAGAAATTGCATGCGGGCGTCAAAGACCCTAGCGCTGGCTCTGGATATGAAGCTGAGGAATTCCGATATTATGGCGAGCTTTGATGTTGTGGTACTTTTTACAAATTTTCCAATGTAGGATGTTCTCAGCATTTTAAAAAACAAGATCTCTAAAAATATTTTTGCTCTCCTCTCACACTGCATTAGTTCGGGGTGTTTTTAAGTTCGAAGAGAAAATTTATAAACAGAACAAAGGTTTAGCTATGGGTAGCCCTAGCCCCTGTCTCCAATACTGGCCAACATTTACTGCGAGGATTTCGTGGAAAAAACCATCTCTAAAGCAACATTAAAACCTAGAACATGGCTCCGCTATGTGGACGATATATTTCTTATTTCGGAGCATGGTGTAGAGCAGGGTTTCTCAAGCTTTTTCTACGACCGAACACTTCACAAATCCTGAAATTTTTACGGAACACCTTGGTTATTTTGTAATGTATTAATTAATAACTATTTGGTAATTTAGCTGATTTATTATTATTAATTGTGAGCCTGTGTAGCTCAGTGGTTGTGGCGTTTGCATACCACGGCGCTGGGTCGCACGAAGGAAGACTTGGTTTCGAGTCTAGTCGGCAACTAGAGGAAATTTTTCTAAGCCTTTTTTCTACCGGTTCCCGAGTTAGTCGATCTCTGGCATGGGCAAGCAGGTTTTTCCTCCCGGAAACTCGGGTTTTTAGTCCTGTAAACTCAAGAAAATCGACCGTAGAACCTACATTATTTTCAGACATTAAATATATTGTGTTATGGTTAGGGACCGCGAGATGGCGGCACATTTGAGCCGTCTCTCTTCACTGTGTACCACTTAATTAGTGATACCCTTGGGCCATCTATCTCTGATTGGTACCAGTGGAGATTGAACTGCCCACTCAGTCTCCAAAAGTTAGATAGGGCTAAATGGCCTCGCCTACTCCCGTATACGGGAATAAAAAGGCGTTAGCTGATATTTATATTTATTTATTTATTAGTATTAATTAATAATTGATAATTAATTAATAATTAATTAGACACCAATTAAACCACCATTAAATTAATTTGTGCTGATTTTCATTGACAAATCCTATTCTGATCAAAAATTTATAATATTATAAATACAATACTTACGAGTGAATGCAGACTTTTTCTCCTGTGTGCTGGTAGTTTTCCCCTCCTTTTGCACATCCTGGAGATCTTTGTTAGGCTTGAAGTGGATGAATCACTATTTGTTCCGTCACAAACACCTTCCATAACAGATTTCTTAACACCAAAATTAAACAAGTGCCTTGTCTCTTATTCATATTAGAATTTAAATCTGTATTCCTATTACTTTTAAAAAAATCACGGCACTCCGGTTTCAGAACAAAAACTTTGAAATACGAACTTGAGAAGAAGTATTCAGTAGTAATAGATTTGAGAACTGGATACAGAGTACCATCATCTTCAATTTCAGTGGAAAATTTTTCTTTATACTTCCTTGCTGATTGGTCACTGATATTTCCAACACACATGTCATTTCGTTCAGTTTTGAGAACACGCCGTCCACTGTTGTAATCGGCTTGCAGGCAATTTTTATTATCGTCATAAACTGCGGTATTCTCTTTACTGATTGTTGAAAGATTTCGATGTGTGAAAATTAACGATAATTCATGAATATTTCCATGTTTAAAAATATGCTGCTTGGTCACTGACATTTGCTACACAGATATCATTTCCTTCAGTTTTGAGAACAGAGGATATGCCATCCATTGTTATAATCTGCTTGCAGGCAATTTTTATGAACGGTCATAAACAGCGGCATTTCCTTTCCCAAATGTTGAAAGGTTTCGATGTGTGAAAATTAACGATACACAGATGTTATTAGGCGTTTTGGGTCTGAGCTTTTCGACATATTCACGAATATTACTCTCCTCAGAATATTTCCACTATAAAATATTTATTCATGAAAAATGCTTAGAAAACCAAAATGACAAATTCCAGAACTTCTCGCGGAACACAGTTTGAGAAACCCTGGTGTACAGAAGTAGTGGCGAACCTTTTTATGTGCTGGTGCCAAAAGTTTATAAATAGAGTTGCTGACGTACTGGGGAGTTTTTAATAAGGGAAAAATTAATAGAACATTAAGTTACATTGACTTGTAAAAAGTCATTCCAGTCATTCTGATAAGCACGGAAGATGCATTCTTAACAATATGTTGCATAGTCTATCGTGGAGCACCATAGTCACATTCTGGAGATGTTTGTCTGTTCCATTTATAGAGAGTATCTCCACATAGGCCATGATTTGTCCGAATTCAATTTAGTACCATCCATGTTTTGCGAGGTAGATCTGATCCTGTGATGATTTGATCACCTTTAAAGATGTTATGCAAATGTTCTTTCGTGTTTTCCTTCCATGTTTCTTCCCACTTTGATAAAGGGTTAAAATTAGTTAGCACTAGTTCTGCTGTTCGTAGTGATGGACAGCGAGATTTCAATCTATTGACGTTAAGAGTTGGGAGATCCTGATGAATAGGTAGGTTTGGATTACCAGTAATTTTTTGGAATTCGCGGAATAAAGAATTCAATCTACGTAGTTCTGTAGGAATAATGCCTACTAAAAGAGGTAATATGTTGGAGTCGATCTAATAGAGCCTGTAATTAATCTTAAGGTATTGTTCAATTGAGAATCCTTTTGTGAGGGCTATTTAGCCACACAGGAACACAATATTCAGCACTTGAGAATACCAAAGCAAGAGCTGTTGTCCGAAGAGTAGAGGCTCTAGAACCCCAGATAGTGCCACAGAGTCTCTGTAGGATATTATTATGTGTACTTAGTTTATACGGCAAGTTTGAAAGATGTTGGCTGAAATTGAGAGCGGTCAAGTGTGACTCCCAAGTACTTAGGGAATGTATTATATGGAAGTATAGTGTTGTTCAATTCAATTTTTAGTTTCACATTTGCCAAGTTATTATTTCGATGAAAACAAGATATTACCGTTTTGCTCCTATTTAAACAGTCTCCATCTTTTAAAATATTCATCCAGAATAGTTAAATCAGCTTTTAGAATTTCTTCTGTACGACTTATGCATTTATGCTGTGTAGTTATTGCTATATCGTCGGCATAACAAAATTTCCTTTTATATATATATGTATATAAATATATAACATTTTATGTATTTATATATATATATATATAAAATGTTTTATAAATAATTATTTATAATTTTATAAATATTTTATTTTATTAATATTTATTTATATATAAATTTATAATATATAGTGTAAATTTGATTTTTGTATTATTAAATTGATTTTAATGATGTTGGTTTAAAAAAAAAAAAACTAGTGAGAAAAATATTTATGCATTATAACTCACCATAGAAGTCTGCTAGGCAGGGGAAGCAGCCGAAAGATGTCAACTTGTCGGCGAAATGCTTACTGTATTTACTCGAATATAACTTGCCCTCGCGTATAACTCGCACCCCTGATTTTACTTTTACGAAAAAGAGATATTAAAAAGTTTTGCATATACCTCGCACACGAAAAACGTTTGAACATGGCGTCGAGACGATAGTAACTTGCTCCCCCTCGCGGTACTACACGCCCTCCCCAACAACAATTATACTGCAATTGCAAAAAAAAAAAAAAAAAAACAAGTAGTTTTATTGTATCCCTGGTACAATAAAAGAAGATATGGTAAGAGAAGATATGGGAATATTTGTATCTCGTTGAAGTTGATTGTTTCTGACGAACCATGGAGCGTTTAGAATCATTCGTAAGCACTTGTTTTGTACACATCGCAGTTTGAGAATATTAGTATTGGAGGTATGGCTCTCTGATGTTTAGCTTGTTGTCCTGTTGATTAGGGGTAGATTGAGCGATGGCTTTAGATGCCTTTTCACACATATACTTGATGTGCTGGCTAAAAGTTAATATTTTGTCCAGCTACACCAAGGTATTTTGTTTCTGTCTGCTAGGGAATTTTAGTATTGAACAGTAAGACGTCTCCTGCAGGAGATATCGATCTTTTCGTGAACAGAATGGCTGTGGTCTTTTGAGGGTTTATTTGTAGTCTCAATTTGGAGAACGATTTCTATAACTTTAGAAGGTTTTCTTGAAGTTTTTTAGTAACAAGGTGTGGCCGAAGAGATCTGACTAATATGCTGTATCATCTGCATATAGGGTTGTGCGGAACGTCTGACATTTACATAGAGAAAAGCAATGCAGCCAGTAAGGATCCTTACGGAACTCCGGCCAAGATATGGCGCTGGGCTGAGTTGACTTGCATGCTTCTATTCTGTAGATATGATCTAATTATGTGTACCATTTTCAATGAGATACCTGCTGAGATAAGTTTATGTAGTAATCCAAAGTGCAAATTTTGTCAAAAGCTTTGGATAAATCAAGAAAAACAGCTCAATGTATTGATGCTAGTTGTAGCTGGTGGTGATATATTCAACTATTCTGAGAATTTGTTGAGTAGTACTATGGTATTGCTGAAAACCAGATTAATGTTGCATTTAATATTATGGTCAGGTGCACTACAGCTTTTCGGAGCAGCAGCTTGATCGCTTTATTTACAATGCCATCTGGACCAGGAGCTTTTTTGTTCTTTACATTTTTTATATCATATATTTTAGCAGGTGATGTGGGTGCAATGTGGTCAGCACAGGTATCAGGGAGTTTTAATAAGTGTCTGACCTGTCTGTGAATTTTATACAGGTGCTTGAAGTTTTCATATGAAGTTTTGCACTGCTCTTCTAAATTTTTTGCTATGGCTTCTGCCTTTTCTACATCTGTGTGAACAAGGCCCTGGTCAGAATATATAGGGGGAAGGTATCTGCCTTTGTTTCTGATATTCCTCAATAGTCCCCAGATAGAGTGATCAGTAGGTGAGTTAGAAGCTAACTTTTCTTCCAATAACTGATCTCTGTAATCTTTGCGTGCATCTCTCACTACACCATTTAGTCTGTTAAGACCTGTTTTGTCTTGTGGCGTGCGGGTATGGCGAAATATTTTCCTTGCTCTATTTTTTCTCTGATTAAGTTCAAAATGTCTTCTTGCAGATGGCCAGGCATGGGGACAGATTTATAGGAAGTGGCTGCCATTATAGCGGAGTTAATTTGTTGGATGAGACTTGTGACTGCAGTTTCGACATTTTCTTTTGAACTTATATGAGGAGCAGGACTGATGTAGTCCGGGAGTACTTTTGATAATTTCTCCCGATATAAATGAGTGAGAGGGAGGAGACAGATGTTGTTTTCCCAGCTGGAGTAGGATTGGGTTGTGATCAGATGTCAGATCATTCAATGATTTTAGGCTGTACTGGAATTTGATATTTTGCAGAATAGCTATATCCAGGATGTCAGCAGTGACGGGTTCGTTCAGAGTGGGCTGCCACAACTGCGGAATTGGAGCCTTCGTAGCTGAAGTGGAGCCTGCGTAGCTGGTTACAGGCCGCGTAGATTTTCAGTCTGCCAGCCGAGCTTGTGAAAACCTTCAGGCCTGTGACCTCAAGGTTAGAAGTTGGAGGGGTATTTACAGAATTGTGTTTGATATAATTTTTAATAAAAATGGCCGTGCCACCGCCTCCGTAGGTTAGCCTGCCCATTCTGTATGCGTGATGTCACCTAATTTTAGGGCTGTTTGAAGGTCTTAGATGTATCTCACTTATTAGAACAACATCTGCCTGATTTCTCTGAGTAAAGGCTTGGAGCTCTAAAATTTTGTTTCTGAGGCCATTTGCATTCCTTGCAAAGATTGGTAGAGAGGCTAGAATTAGTTTATTTCTATTCATCTATAAGTGCCGTGAGGATGGCTTTTTTCACATGGGAATCTTTTTGTAGAGGTTGCTGAAGGGTTTAGACATGCTAAAATCTTGTAGCATGTTTGCTAGAGAGGCAGTAATAAGAGCGATCAGGTTTATAGGTGCTGCTGGTTGATTCTGTTTCTTGTGTCGACTTGTTGGAACAGGCCACATCTGCATAAGGTCTTGTCTGCCGTTGGGTCTCTGGCTATGGTGCAGGAACCTCTGGTATTCCTGTGCTAGAGGAGGAAGACTGTTTGGCTGTCTCCGACCGTCTGTTGAACACATCCTTTATAATTGGCAGGTGAGGGCCACCGCAGTTGGCAGGGTGGCTCTCCCTGCACTTAAGGCATCTGAACTCTGCTCAGCATAGTTTCTGAGCATGGCCAAATTCTGGCATCTGTGGCACTATCCTGTTGAAGCCCTTTTCCTAAGAGGTTTAGGACTGATCTTAAGTCTACAGATCGATGTCACCTCATATATGTTTTTGTAGGCCTGATGGATTTCTACCAAGACAAGAGGCATCGGGCTCTTGTCAGCTTTGATCATTCTGCTGACCATGATGGGTGGTACGTCTTGATAGCAAAGATCGGCAGCGATTTCATCTGCAGATGTCATTAGAAACACTTCGAAGAACCACCTTCAGGAGTTTCTCCGGTCAATCTTTCTCTTTGGTCAATCTTCTGTAGTCCATTACAGTGGCGGGTTGAATCTTTATGCTGTCCTCAACATTTTTGGCTGTTTTTCATGATATTTGCAGATTGGACATGGTGGTCCTTATGGACGTCCATCTGCGCTTTTCACGGAGAATGATCGGGGGTATATCTTCTCTTTGGAAGAGGCAGAGGAGTCCAAGATGGGACCATCTTCATCCATTCCTTTGTCCTTGGGTGGCTCTATTGTTTTGAGCTTCTTGCACGCACAGACCTCTTCAAAATTTTGATTTTGAAGGTCTGTGCGTGCAAGAAGCTCAAAACAATAGAGCCACCCAAGGACAAAGGAATGGATGAAGATGTAGAAGAGAAGCTGCTCCCTGCAGACCGGCTTCCAGTTTACCACACGAGCTCGAGAGTACCTCGAACTCGTGGCGAATGTTCTTGATCTTGAAGCTGACGATCTTGTTATCTTTGATGTCATAGTCGTATAAGTTAAACTGGGAGCCGGTAAATTTTTTGATTTTAGAGTTGACACTTTCCTTGTGTCTGGAGGGGGTTTCCACCTCCATTTCGGACTCCGATGTTGTGGAGTCCGTGCTCTTCCTGGAGTGGCTTCGATGGTGTTTTTTCTCTGATTTTGGGAAAGCCACTTCCTTCCTTTTTTTGGGAGGTTCTTTAGGAGGTGGAAGGTCTTGTACCCCCTCCTGTGTCTTTTGTTCTGCAGGGAGAAGCTTCTCTTCTACATCTTCATCCATTCCTTTGTCCTTGGGTGGCTCTATTGTTTTGAGCTTCTTGCACGCACAGACCTCTTCAAAATCTGTGGGAGTGGAGACCACTAAATCCAGCTTCTCTTCTATGTGGGAGTGTATTTGCCCTCATCATCTTCTCCAGACAAGTAGTATACGTTAATGATGCCAGGCCACTCATGTTCAAATTTTTTTATGTTTTTGAAAATACTGAGCACCCTACTTCTATATTGTGATTCTATGTAATCGTCATCTTCCTTCCCGCTTATGGCGATGACGACACTATTCCTCGCAATTGATAAAATCCCGCAGGTCTAGGGACCTGCCAGCAAAATTCCTGTAGCCTGTCACCCATCTACAGGAATAAAAATCGTACTTTTTCAATTGAAAACCTCCTCAATCGCGAAATCAACCCTCAATTTAATCTGAAAACTAAGAGTCAGTCGAGCGAAAGCCGTAATTAAACCTCAAGATTCCGAATTCTTAGCTCAACCCTGACCGTCGAGAAATCTGATCTACCAGAATATATTTCTTCTAGCACGAATTCTTATACGTAATACGAAACTTTTAGTTTCTGTATTCGGCTCTGAAATTATGTTGGATTTAATATCTATCCACATATTATATAAGTGTTTGTTTTATTGCATTTGAAATTCTCGATGTCATGACTGATCACAAAGGCTAAATTCAAATAAAATTTTACCAATATTGAAACATGGCATATAATGAGTGTGAGCTTACCTGCCAGCTCAAATGCAAACAAGCAGCCATAAAATTCAACCAACTGTCGAAATTTTGTGAGTTGAGCCCGCCGGTAATGAGAAGTTCTGCTGGAACGATAAACGACATCCAGTCGTGAATGTGTCAAAACTAAGAAATTTATAGTGAATGTTGTTGAGTTTCAGATGTTATGGAATTCGGTTTAAGAGAATTAGCATTTCCACTCAACAATTATTGTCAATTGCTTTTATCTTTGGGTCGAGTGATGTTTTGTTAATACCACACCAATCATATGCACGTCTTCATAGCTGCTCCCACTTGTAAAACAAAATTTAACTTGTACATATTGTAATAATTAAAAAAAAAAGTTGAATAATTGATGTGTATAAAAGAATATCACCTGTAAATCGTTGACGTGCTACCTAGGGTGTAGAGAATCGTCACATTTTCCTAAATCATTTAAACAACTTCCACCAAGACATAAAATTTACCGTAGAGATTTAAGAAAATGATTCCCTTTCATTTCGAGACACGAAGCTTACTGAGATGTCTGATTCTTTAAGGATCTCAATCTTCAGGAAAACAACACACACGGATATACACCTACGTGCATCCTCACATCACTATCCAGCAAAAGTTAGGTATCATTTCTACATTGGCTCACCGTACTCGCTCAGTATTATCCAATGAAGAACTACAATATCTAGAAAGAACTTTCTCTTAAATAATGGATACTCTTCCAAAAACATTGAGGCAATACCAGCACCCAGTGGTGGCTCGTCTATAGGGGCCGGGCCCCACCTATATTTGTATAAGTAGTCCAATAATTGTAGTTTTAAATAATGTTTCTTGTAATTATTTTTTTTGTTTAATAAAAAATTTACTGTAGTATTTTGTGGCAATATTGTATAATGCGAATTAGTACGGTCTCTGGGGCCAGCCACGGCTGGCCCTATTTTATACATTTTATACGTGTAGAACACAGGGCATGTATGAGGCAAGTGCACTAGCAATTGTGTTTGTTTACCGGGTGCAACACTTATCTTGGGGCCAGTTTAGTCTGGCCCAATCACTGTGTTTGTACGCAAATAACGCACGATTCTTTCATTGCCTTATTATTTATTCTCGTTGTTGATCTCTTTTATTGTTTTTAGTGTGTTTAATTATTATTGTTGTTTTTTGTTATAATTTATTTTAAAGTTAAAATTTTTATGTCCATAAACCAAACATTTTAACTATGAACAAAATTGATAGTTTATTGGAAAAACATTTCTCATTATTAAGTCTAGAAGAAGGAAAAAAAAATCAGCTAACGCCTTTTTATTCCCGTATACGGGGAGTAGGCGAGGCCATTTAGCCATATCTAACTTTTGGAGACTGAGTGGGCAGTTCAATCTCCACTGGTACCAATCAGAGATAGATGGCCCAAGGCTATCACTAATTAAGCGGTACTCAGTGAAGAGAGACGGCTCAAATGTGCCGCCATCTCGTGGTCCCTAACACAATATATTTAATGTCTGAAATAATGTGGGTTCTACGGTCAATTTTCTTGAGTTTACAGGACGAAAAACCCGAGTTTCCGGAGGAAAAACCTGTTTGCCCGTGCCAGAGATCGACTAACTCGGGAACCGGTAGAAAAAAGGCTTAGAAAAATTTCCTCTAGTCGCCGACTAGACTCGAAACCAAGTCTTCCTTCGTGCGGCCAAGCGCCACATCCACTGAGCTAAGACGAAAAATTAGAAATCAAAAGACTTGGCACATACCAACCCAGAGATGTGCGTATTACTCATCAAGATGGTAAAAAAACAAGAACATTTTATGTAACCTGGTTTGACAAGAAATCACGGCTTAGTGTGAGTGATGAAAGTGTTCTGTTCTGTGTTTATTGTTTTGTTTGGTGGCGAGAGCTTGTGGACACTCAGTGGTTGTAAAGACCTAAAACATCTTTCTGAGCGAATACAAAAACACGAATCCAGTTATTAGAAATAATCACTTTTTTTTAAACGCTTGAAAAATGAAAACTCGAAAATATTTTGTACGACGGCCAGCTGGAGTCGAACCAGCGTCTACTGCTCTAGTCCATTAAGCTATGTCTGCAACTGCAAATCTTTCGAGTTATTAATACGTTGAGCCCGTATATGTTATGTCCTAACAATTTAAAAAAATTAATAGCTCAATGCATCAGTGGATTCTGACTATACATTATTGTAATAGAAATAATAACCATAAATCAAAAATAGAACCCATTATATAAATATAAAAAAAGTAAGTTGTTTTTGGCCCCTGGCCCCACCTGTTTCTATTGTCACCAGCTGCCACTGCCCTCAAAACAACACAGAGATCCCTAACAACCCGAAGGGTTATATTTCTTTACCATATATCAGCTTTCTCTCCTGGAAACTGGGGAGAATATTTTAAAAATGTGTTTTTCAACTCTTCCAAAACTAAGGTCAGTTCTAAGCCACCCAAAACAAGCTCATAACCATCTTCAGTTCCCTGGTGTATATAAAATAATATGTGATTGTGGGAGGCCATACTGAGAAGTCAATCCATCTATGGCTAGAGGAACATCAGAGAGATATTTCATACAACAGAATCAGAGGAAGCGCACTCTCAAGTCATGTCTTATTTTTAGTGAACACAAACAATGAAGGCACCAACACAGAGTAGATTGGAACGTAAGATCAAACGTTTATTTATATTTGTCACGATAAAGTAGAACGGTGCATAGTTGAATCCTAAGAAATTGTACTAGACCCTTCTCACATCAACTGCAACCTCAGTTGTAGTCTTCCTGACTCGCATAGTTCTGCAATTAGATACTGGCATACGTGTGAACTCATACACTCGCATTTGCACCACAATAGAACTATAGAACGGACTATAATTAACTTTAGTTTACAAGTCTGGTATTATAATGACCCAGTGTTTTTATGGTTTTTTTAATTTGCTTTAAGTGTTACCACACCTGAAGAAGTCGTTTTGATGAAACATGTTGTGCACTCCATTAAATTAATTTATCTATTTTCTCGGTTTCATTCAGTCCAAAAAAGATGAACATAACTAATCACCGAGTAAATGTAACTAATGATCTAATGAAACAATTTTTATTGGCTAAATTTCAACAAAATTTTATTTGCTAGGGTTTGACTTAGTCTGTATTAAACTATGCTTGATCGGTAGCTATATATTTCATCTTAATAGTATAGAACAGTGTTTCTCAACCTGCGGTCCACTCTGATGGGACAGGTGGTCCGCAGGCAAATTTAAATTAATTAAATAAATATATATTTTTTAATTATCCAAACAAATTAAAATTGAATAAGCAAATTATTGAAATCAAATGGAGACTTTAAAAAACCAACAAATAGCTTCAGAATGTTAAAGGCGGAAGCAATAAAACTATATTAGTGTTCACTTCACCCCTCTTTTATTACTCGTCATTATGGCACTACAATAATTTATAGCGGCAGAATGACGAATAATCTGAGGGATCAAGGGAACAACAGTACAGTTTTATTGCTTCCTTCCGCCTTCCCTTACTGTTTTGTCAGATTTGAAGTGAACATGTGTTATCCACATTTCAACCAATTGCTTGTTTATTGATTTTTATTACTGAAGGTATTCCTCCTTCAACTAAGGCTCAGTAGATCTTCAGAAGTGCTAAATGATACTTGGACAAAGTGTGTCGTGAGTTAACCCCAGTATTTATATATTTTTTGGAATCTTTTTTTAATAATGGAAAAGTGGCCTAGAACAAAGACTTTGAAAAGAAGGGCAAACGAAACAGCTGATGCTAACCCTAATTGTAATACACGTATTTTAACGGCGAGTAAATCTGATACTATTAAAGTAGAAGAAACAAACAGTTCAAAGAAAAAATACATTAGGAAATATAAGAGTTCATATTTGGAATTCAGGTTTACTTGGTGTGGAGATGAAAGTGAACAGAAACCTCGATGGGTTTTGTGTTAAGAAGTGTTGACGAACGAGTGCATGAAACCTGCGAAACTCCGACATTTAGAAACTAAACATTGTGATGTGAAAAAAAAAAAAAGAAGCCAATTTCAGCGACATTAAATCATGAGAAAGATGTAGTTTCGGCCATGGGCGAAAAATAAACTTTCGATTAATAGCAAGGTACTGGAAACATCCTATTTCTTAAGTTAGCACAACATAGCGAAAACAGGGAAACCTCATTCTATAGGGGAAAATTTGCTACTTCCAGCTATAAAAGATGTCATAAAAACGATGTTTTGCAACAAGTTACTAAAACATGTTGATTTGACTTCTCTTTCAATGACACTGTCGGTCGCAGAATGAATGATATGGCAGGTGACGTAGAATCTGAGTTAATCGAAAGAGTTAAGAAGAGCCCTTATTATGCATTACAAATAGACGAGACTACTGATGTTACAAGTGATGCGCAGTTAATATGCTACGTAAGATATGCGCATGATAACAACATTCGTGATGATAGTGTTTCGTAGAACTTTGTCATCCCGAACAACTGGAGAAGAAATATTTCACACTCTCAATAATTACATAATATATAAAGGGATCCAGTGGGAAAAATGCATGGGCTTCTGTTCCGATGGAGCTCGGCCCTTACAGGCAGGCATAGTTGGGGATTGTTTCTATGGTCAAGGAAGTGGCTCCGGATATGAATTGGGTACATTGTTCCATACATAGGGAAAGGTTGGCCTCCAAAGGAATGCCACCAGAATTTAAAGCTGTGCTATACAAGGCTGTAAATCTAGTTAATTTTATTAAGGCTCGATCGTTAAATAACAGGTTATTT
The DNA here is from genome assembly GCF_054136105.1 of Typopeltis vanoorti. Lineage (NCBI taxonomy): Eukaryota > Metazoa > Arthropoda > Arachnida > Uropygi > Thelyphonidae > Typopeltis > Typopeltis vanoorti. The sequence continues at coordinate 31,221,892 of NC_143574.1, forward strand.
TCAGTACTCTGCGATGAAATGGGCACTGAATATATACAACTTTTGCTTTATTCTGAAATTCGCTGGCTTTCCAGGGGCGAAGTACTAACAAGGTTATTTGAATTAAGGCACGAAGTTTTATTGTTTGTAAATGAACGTAATTCTAATTTTGCATCGCTCCTTGTTGACGAAGCATGGTTATCAACGCTATCCTATCTTTCAGATATTTTTTCGAAATTAAATGAACTAAATCTCTCCCTTCAGGGAAATTCTTTAACTGTTCTTGATGTCTACGACAAAATAAAGGCACTCGAGAAAGAAAAAAAAAAAAAAACTCGTGTTGTGCATTAGTTATGTAAAAGAAGATAATTTGCATCTATCACAACATTCGATTCCTTTTTAGTGGAAAATTATCTTTTTGTTGATTCTGAGTTTCTGGAAAGGGTTTGTGATCACCTCAAATCTCTGAAGCAGAATTTTGAAATATATTTTCCGAATAACTTTTATAAGAAATTTCTGTGGGTTTGAAATGTATTTCAGGCTTATAGTCACAGAACGACCTTTCGTTATCGAAAAAAGAATAGTTAATTGAGCTTTCAAGTGACAGTGAGTGGGCTTAAAATGCAATTTCGTGATCTTGATTTGGCTCAATCCTGGATCTCGCCTTAAGTGAGAAGTGAATTTCCCGAATTATCTGAAGAAGCATTAAAAATTGTCATGCACTTTCTATAACCTATCTTTGTGAGAAAGGATTTTCATCGCTCCTTCAAATAAAACCAAAATACAGAAATCGTCTTAGAGTGCGTGGCGATCTTCGACTGAAGTTGACCAATATGGAGCCAGATATCAAGCAACTCTGCAAAGGCCGAGAAGCTGAACCATCTCATTAAAATAAGTAAGTAGTAACATAATTATATCTAGTGGCGTAGCTAGGGAGGAGCGGAGAGAGAGGTCCCCCTGGTGGTACTTTGAACCTTTTTGAACTTTTGCAGTTAATTCTAAAATACAGACTAGAGAACTCAGTTCCAAATATTGTAATACTACTGTAAAAATTTCCTCACAATTGCTGTAAGTGTTGCTAGTTGTGAAAGGCCTTTTTCTAAATAAAATTGATTAAGAATTACCTACATTACTATAAAATAGACTTCGCCAATGTCATCGACGATTTTACTAACAGAAAAGCAAGAAAAATAACATTTTAGAATGTTGAAATTAAAGTTTTACTTCAAAAATAAACATAGTGTTTTAATTTATTCCCCAATACATCGTTTAGACTTTTTGTAGGGTTTGGTGAGTATTGAGAAGGGCAGCAAACTCAGGGACAGCCCCGGGTGGCAAAAGCTCTAGCTACACCACTGATTATATCATATTATTTATTTGGACTACAGTCTCCGATTATTCTCGTTCCTGGTTTTGGAATTAATCCATTTCCGAAATCGGGCAAATTCAGGGATGAAATGAAAGTTACGTAAAGTGATGTCAAGGTGAGGCTCAGCTCTGCTGGCGAGGAGGATGGCTGCCCACGTCCAGTTCAGCGAAGTTCCATATCTTGTACGGTCACTTGCGGGAATAAGTAGCCTAGCACACCGAATCCGTCGCATGCAGACAACATCCGTGCAATCATGGATTGTACAGAAACACACATCACAACGTAACAAATACAAGCAGCACACAGGACGGATATAAATAAAACCACCACACGATTAATGAATCTGCCAGATTTAAGATGACCCCTGTTGTGCCTCTGAATAAAACAGGATGGATATCATTAAAACCACCATCATAACATGATTAGTACAAATCACATGCGTACGGTATATACGGTCGCTGGTGGGAAATTGTGCCTGACCACCTAGATGACACTTTGCGACTGACATCGTGGGTTGGACTGTTTATAGATATCAGGAAGGACCTAGCATAACAGGATGTCTTAAATTTTTTTTTTGCTGGTCATGGAAATAAGGCGATTCTTATCGGCCGGAAGTGTGTGTGTGTGTGGATGGGGGGGGGGGGGTCATTAATGGCTTTGGGATGTTCTGAGTGAAATTTTTGGGTATATGCAGGGGATGGTTTGGACAGGACAATGGATGTCATCCATGATAGAATCCCTGGATGTAAAGTTTGTATTCAGTATTATGATGGATAGAGTAAGATAAGAACAACATTTTCCCCTCATCTCACAATGCACTTAGCGAATGGAACCGTCTACACGTCGCAGGTCGAATCAGAGATTGCATGAAGATAAAAGTGTTCTGCAGCCAGCTTCATGAGTATGGGTAGATGAATGGGGATACCATATAAAATATAAAAGTTGCTGTGGGCAGATGAATGGGTGTATCAGCGGGACGGCGTTGATATACCCATTAATTTGCCCACAGCAAATCGGAAACTGACACCTTTATTTGTTTAATAAAACTTAAAACTTTGTTCAGTGATGATACACATTTAATCCTTTACTTCCAACTTAATTATGTTTCCACATGTATTCAAAACATGCTTTTAGATTTATTATGTTATAAAAGGCACAGTTTTTCCAAAATGTTGGTAATCTCTACATACATTTAAAAAAAAATTAAAACTTAGTGGTCCATTGAATTGTTTTAGGCATTTTATTGGTCCTTGGGCTTAGAAAGGTTGAGAAACGCTGGTATAGAAAATAAGAGATTTTTTTTATGCTAATATTTTGATGGATTTTAAATAGCTTTACATCACAGAACACCATGTCAACATAAGGCACTAAAACAATCAAGTAATTATGGAAGTAGTTCATTTATTTATTACAATTTTGAATTAACATAGTGTGCTTTAGGGTTGTATAAAATGCTTATAATTGTTAAGTTGAAAGCAACCTTAAAATGATCACTTCCCAAATGTTTGGTAAATTAATGCTGCCACACTTGTTCAGAGGGGGAGTGCAGTTTGTAGAGTGCTTCATCGTTGCTGCTGAACCCAAAAATCTTTCAGACTTGCAGTGACTTCTATGTAACAATGTAGTTTTCTTTCATTTAATTCTGTGAATTGGGTGTCCAGAGTATGGTCTGTCAGTCCTAACCTACTACATTATGGTAATGAATGTATTTCTCATATTTGAAATCCAGCAGCTTAATATAATTTAATTTTTATGGTGGCGTGTTTATACTGTTCAAGACTGAGATGAACTGACAGCTAGCAGCTTCCTACGTGTCTGTAGCTATACATTTTTGCCATTTGTGTAGTTTTTGTTTTATGGCTTCTATATTAGAAATCCTTCCTTTCCAGTTTTTCTTTAATTTAGGGAATACTTTAGTTCAAATTACAGCCAAGGCAATTTAAGGCTGAGACTATTATATTATAGTATATGTTATATCTGTTCTTTGGACAATCTGCATAACTTTCACTGTATGAGACTAACTCACGTTCAGATGAAAGTTCCTTGCATAAATGAGATTTGAATCCTGATGCATGGTGCTACAGTGACTGAATGGTCTTTTCAGCTGAGTCGTTCAAGTCTGAGCAGGAACTTCCACAAAGGTCAATTTTAAGTGTTGCACTGTCTGCATCAAAGTAACTTGATAACAGCATAACTTCCTCCAATTGTGAATAATGCTCGGTGTGGATGACATTATCATCTTTTGACATTCTTGCATTATAGAAAAACAATTTCAGTAGACAACTTTTCTACTTGGACAGTTTGCATAACTTTCACTCTGCATGGGGCTCACTTTCAGGGTTTCAATCTCATATGATGATTTGATGATGATGAATAAATGTCATTTTTTCTTGTCCTCTGCAGGACATGCATGAGGATGCATGTCCTGCAGAGGCACTGAAAGTTAAGAGATTGGATTCAGGTTTTCATTACAGAAGACCATTTGTGTGCACATTTGCTAGTCTTCATCTGATATGAAAATCTCCGTTGCAAGAGAGAGAGATACTAAGTTCTTGGAATTCATCTCATTCAACAAAACTAACATTCTAGCCTCACACACATCAGTTGCAAGGTCAGTACCAGAGGATAATGAACATCCATCACCTGGGGGGAGGGAAGCAGACATGTTCTAGCCTCCATCTTGAACCAGCACTTATTCAATCATAACTCAACTACAGGTCCCAAATCCATTCTTCTGCAATTCAGTAAGTTTCAGTGATTGGATTCTATTCACTATCAGGCAATTAAAATCACAGCTGGTCACCAGTTCCTAGTCTTTTTATAAAAACTGTCTTTGCAGTATGCAATAAAAATGAAATCCCTGCCAGATCATCCTGTGTGGACAAGTATTTTTTGTCCACATTGGGAAACTCACATCTACTACTTATATATATATATATATATATATATATATATATATATATATATATATATATATATATATATATTGAGAAATATATCCATATTTCTCAATATGTCCCACTTGGTACATCTGTATTCTATCATGCATTTTTCTTTGTACAAGTTAGGAAACCATTCCATTCTGTCTACTAGTAGGTCTTTCAAATACACCAAAATGAATACTCTGATTTTGTATTTACACATTTGCTCAAGATCAGAGGTTCTAGTTGGGTTTGTTGATGTTTCTCTAATCACATTCCATTTGGAATCTTTCCTGATATCTTCCATTGAAGCCCTAATTTTTCTCAAAATGCTCATATCTGTGGTATCCATATTGATGGAGCAGTTGAATGTTAATGACTTTCTCCATTATTTTTGAAGATATTGAGATGAAGGCAGTAGGATGTTAGCTTGCTGACTGAATTTTTGTTCCTTTCTTTGGGATAGGTTGAATATATATTATATGCTTGTTTTCTGTGATGCAGAATGTGATTTTATATAGCAGTGGTGGCCAAATCACAGCTTGCAAGAGTATTTGTTGCAGCTCTTGAGGCAATTTTGTTTTTTTGTGTTTATCATAGAGGGCAAAATTCATGATATATATGCACACACGATGTTGACAAGTCTTTGAACACTTTACAGCTATGCAAATTTGGATCCTGCCCCATGCAAATGTTCAGGGAGTGTCTGTGTAAGTCCAGTAATAAAAGATGGGATGTGCTGCATGTTTTACACCGTACTTGATGTAAAGATGCCACATTCAGCTGAACTGACAGACTTCCAACAGTCTGTGATTCACATTCAGGATACTGAAATCCACCATTCTTATGCCATTTGTAGATGGAAAGTTGATGCTACCATAACAGGAAAATGCCCTGGGAGGCCACATTGAGATCAAGGAGCTCTGTTTCAGAATGTTCAAGCATTCCACGTCACTGGAAAATGCTGCAGGGACATTTGTCAGCACTAGAACTCCACAGATAGTGGTAACCTAAGGTATGCAGCCTTAGGTTGCCATGGCAGAGCTGCTGCAAACAAGCCACACATCACCCCCTCATTGCCAAATGACATTTGGACTGATGTCTTTCACACCTTCCTGAACCATAGATGGCAAAAGGGTTCTATGGAGTGACAAATCATGCTTCCAAATGTTTCACTCTGATGGTTATGTTTGGATCTGAGGAACGGTTGTGCAGGACTACATCATTCCAACTGTCAAGTTTGGTGGAGGCTCAGTACATTGGTGGATGTGCTCGAAACCATGACATCTGATAGATTACTGGACAACTTCATGCTTCTAATGCTGTGGGAGTACTTTGGCAGTGGCCCTTGCATGTTTTAGCATGACAGTGCTCTGTGCCATACTGCACTGCATATTCAAGACTCGTTTCCAAGAAACAATATTGAAGTGTTAGACTGGCTAGCTCAGAGTTCAGATCTCCACTCCATCAAACATCTTTGGGATGAATTCGAATGCTGAATTTTCTTCAGACCACAGTGGCCATTATCAGCATCAGCAATTGGGATAGCTTTGTGAGAAATGGAAGAATTTGAGAGAAATGGAAGAATATTTTCAGTTACAGTTACTCACCTGAAATACAAAATTTTGCTGCAATAATCTTTCTGAGATGCTTTTTTTTATACACACACAACTGAATTTATACTGAATTGAAACTGAATTTTTATACATACACAACTGAATTATGCTATAACCCTATTCAATATGTAAACGTTCTGCATAGAAAACATCCTGTATGAATGCTTCATGAATTTTTTGATTTGAGGAAATCCCTGATAGAGAGGTAATCTCACTCCACCTTTTGTAAATATAAATTCTATTTATGTTATTTAAATATAAAAAGAATACTTTTAATTCACAAATATTTTGCAAATTTATTTACAGCTTTAAATTAGAAAGGTATAATGACAAAGTTCATTCCTTATGTTTTTTCCTTGGATGTTGTGATGCCTTCAAACTTGAAACTCTGTAGTGGATCTTCTTGCTTCCTCTGTTCAAGTAAAAATAAATTAGTCCATATGTGTGCATACACACACACAAAAGCATATTGACACTGTTGAAATAAGCATTGGGACACCTGTGTTTTCCAACAAAATGTACTGATTTGTTTATTTCTATCATCATATGGCCTATACATAAGAGCAGTAATTTATCCATTAGTCACAATGGTAAAAAGAATGCATCACCCAAAATTAACTGCAGGCAATATTATTAACAGATGGAAATGTGAAGATGGTATACAAGTTCAGGTATAAGAAATGTACAGAAAGCTAACACTATGAACCATAGCATACTGGCTATCTGATATAGAAATTGGGGTTCAAGCTAGTAATACAGTTGGCTCTCACTATAACAAACTGCTGAAAATTCCCAACCAAAGTTCCATAGTTCTCAGTACTATTTCTGTGGTCCTTACAAGTTTGTATAGTGAGAGAGTCGACTATAGTAGTAAGATACTACATAATGAGCTGCATGGACTGTCCGTTGGAAGGGTAGCTACCCTTATTCCTATCACAGGTTTTCAGAAGTGATGTTAATTGTACCAAATTTTTGGTAATTATAAGATAGTTAATCTTATTTTCTTAGTGTTTTCTGGCTGGTTTATCACTAACTTACTTCAGGTGAAAAGTCCTTGTATCCTTAGATGGAATCTGAACATAATCTTTTCAACCCAAGGGAGCCATTGCTACCAACTACACATAACTTATTAATGGTCTTTTGCTGAGATGCATTTTTCATGTATAGCTAGTTTGTCTACTCAGCATATTGTATTATACACCAACAGGAAGATATGGAAAATTAATTTTGGCTTTTAAACAGAACTGCATATCTCCTGGCTAAGGTATTGGGTAATCATTTCTAGGAGTGCTTCATGATATAAACACCCGAGGAACAAAATAATTGAAGCTATTTAATATTTCCTTAGAATTCCAACCAGCCTTTTCATAGCACAAATTACAACTGTTGTAGAACGTGCAGTACTTAACTAGGTTATTGTAGAAACAACTCAATTTGTAACTGACAAAGAATTACCCCATAGGAGCCAGACAAAGGAAGTTAATTCAGAGAAGTCAGGCAAACTGTGGTCTTAGAATGACTGTCCCTCATATTTTTAGCAAATTAATGCAGCTATGCTTACCAAGGTTAGGGAAGAGTGTTTTATATCTGATGATGATTCCAAAAATAGTCTTTCAGACCTATAACAACGTCTATGCAACACAGCTATACATACTGGCCACTAAATTAGAAACTTAAGTATAGTCATGTGATTGTCAATACCAAGTCTCTTCAATCATTTGTGCATAGTTTGGTGATATGGGTCAGGAACAGCCTCATTAAATGCTTCAGTTAATTGCTGCACACAAAGTTCTGTTTGTCTCTACAAGCCTTCTCAGACGACAGCAATATTGCTCCTGACAGACTGTCTTAGGATCACAGATCTCTTAGACAAGCAAAATAGGTTTTTTTTAACTAATTGAACACCTGGGATATCTCACTTTTTGAGAAACCAGTCAGCTCTGTTGTTTAAAAATTGTGGCTCCAGTTGGTCACCAACAGTAAGTCCTTTATCGAACTCCAGAAGATTCTGTTTTTCCCATTATGATCAACATTATTGTTGATTACTGACCAGCAGCATTCTTAAATGTTCTAAGATGTGGTGATGCATGTGACCAAGCAAAATACTTGGTATTTTGCATATAGGCTGCATAAGTGATGACATTTACACATATCAGCATAAAGATTTCTAATTCAGTGGTCGGTATGTGTATTTTCATCCATTTAATCCCCCATGTGTGAAAGAGTAGAGCATGGTTTTCCATATATTATTATTATTATTATTCGTGACACCTCCAAGGAGGCCGATGACTCATCGTGGGAGGACACCTATTGTACAACTCTCTGTCTCCACCTCTACCACCAATCATCAACATCAGTGCCACCTACTGGCCACTACCACCACCACCACCACCACAGCTAGTATTTTTTTGTCTGTAAATTGTGTGTGTTTTGAAGGGTGATTTGTCTGTATGCAGGATGAAAAACCAGAGTTTCCGGGAGAAAAAAACCCTGCTACCTCCATATGAGATCAGCTAACTCACCTTCGATTAAAATGGTCCATATAAAGATTCTTCCCGTAATGACCAGAATCGAACTTAGGCCTTTTCCAATCGAAGGGAAAATATCAATGATAGCAAATGTTTTCATGTTCTTCAAGGTTTATATACTACCAGTTTGTCCAAAGTAAGTTGAGTTACAGGCACATGGAACTTTAGCTATCTATTCAGATGCACTCCAGATATAGGGGATAGGAACCATCTTGTTGTGATGTGTGTCAGATATGAGAGGGTAGGGGATGTGCAATATTTTGTTTATTTTATTTTTCACTAGCTAAAAAAAGTGTTGTGATGATAACCAAGTTCTTTGACAAGAGCTGTGTCATTAGAACAACTAGCTATGGTTTTGTTGGAATGGATGGTGTGTGGAGGATTTCTCTAAACAAAGGATAATGAACCATTTGGTAGATGTGCTAGAAAGGAAAAAAACTCCCCACCCCCCATTGTGAGGTGGATTTTTGGATGTTTTTTAAATGTGCTAAAAATGTATTATGTCGATCCATGAGATTAAAAAGTAAATGTTATTTATATAGGTAAAAAAATTAAATATTTAATCCAATATTTCACATATTGTAACTGAGGCATGTTCAACGATAACAACTCTCTAGTATTTGGACTACACTCTCTGGGTGTAGTCATAGGTTGCTTTTTTATTCTCTCTTCCAATCCAAACTTTTTATTTATTTCTTTTTTATTAGGAGTGCTCTTTAAAGCAAGCATAAGCTGATTTCCAGAATAATCATTCACTTAGTGAGCACAGGATTTGCTTTTTTTTTTTTTTTTGGTACTGATTCATAATTATACAATTTTAGTGTTGTTCTTTTAGATCAGTTAGCTAAGGTCTATCACACTGTCCATGAAGGAAGCTTACACTGTATGTGTGATTTGGTAGGGGTGCAGTTGTCCCAGATTTTCTTTTCATGCATGACTGCCCCTAGAGCTTAAATGAAGGTGGATGAGTCTCATGAAATTAAAGATATCCAAAAACTGCCATAGTCAGCATGATCACCAGACTTAAATCCAATCAAAGGTGTGGGATGTCCTTGGGCATCACACTGTACCTCAACAGACGTTGCATTGGTCACTAAGTCAGCTTTGGTGGAAGAAGGGGATTTGTTACCATAGAATTTTAGACATCCTTATATCAATGTTTTGTGACCATATTTCAAGCATATCAACTTTTGGAATGTGATTTTTTTTTGATAATCCTTATACCTGACCAACATTTCTTGCTGTCTTCCTATTTCTTTGTTATTCTGTTATACACCACCATACCAAATTTTGCTCCGCTTCATTGCAAACTGCTCAAGTTACACCATAATTTCTACTTTTATTAATTTTGTCAAGCAGTGGAGTAACAGATATCTAAACATTAACTCAAACCATCATCCTGTAGAAATGTATGGTATAATCAAAACACTAAGTACACAGAGCTAGAGCCATTTATTCAAATGATGTAACTTAAGGTGTAATTGTTTACAATACATCTTAAACAGTTCCACTAGTAATAATATTAAAGTACAGTTATCCCTTGCTTAACACGGTTTTGTTTAACGCAGCAAAATTAATTGCAGCAATCCCTTGATATACGTGGAGAGTTTTGATTAATGCGGCTTTAACCCTGCGGAGATCGCAGCTGATCTGACAGATACATGCAAAATGTTTAATATAAATATTCTTACACAATTCAGCGTATAGCTTGGAGGTCATGAGTAGCTGTGTATTCACAGAGCTACTCATGACCTGTGTAGGTCTCATAGTACACAGAGCTGTGTATGCTATGAGTGATATTCCACACTGTTTTTTTGCTGGCAGTTTAACGCATGTTATGTAAAGGTTTGTGATATTTCACAGTAAATTGTATCTGAGAGATACTGCGACCTCCAATGTCAGTATAGTAAAAAAAAAAAAAAAAAAAATCAGCTAACGCCTTTTTATTCCCGTATATACGGGAGTAGGCGAGGCCATTTAGCCCTATCTAACTTTTGGAGAGTGAGTGGGCAGTTCAATCTCCACTGGTACCCAATCAGAGACAGATGGCCCAAGGCTATCACTAATTAAGCGGTACGCAGTGAAGAAAGACGGCTCAAATGTGCCGCCATCTCGTGGTCTCTAACCTTAACACAATATATTTAATGTCTGAAATAATGTGGGTTCTACGGTCGATTTTCTTGAGTTTGCAGGACGAAAAACCCGAGTTTCCGGGAGGAAGAACCTGCTTGCCCGTGCCAGAGATCGACTAACTCGGGAACCGGTCGAAAAAAGGCTTAAAAAAATTTCCTCTAGTCGCCGACTAGACTCGAAACCAAGACTTCCTTCGTGCGGCCTAGCGCGGTGGTGTGCAAACGCCACATCCACTGAGCTACACAGGCTCTGTCAGTATAGTATGGTTTAGTTTTTTTTTTTTTAATTCTTTGTTCAACTAGATTGTAACTGCAAATAAATAAACTATCATGTATTACTGAAATAGAGAGCCAAAGGCTTATTTGTCATACATGTCCTCTAGGAGATGCACTTTACATTATGGAAAGTGATCTGGAGCTTACTCTACCTTTATTACGAGTTACCCAGAAGGTGGCTTATGCTTGCATCTGCCGAAACTCTTGTAGTTTCTACATTCGGCTATGAAATAATGTTGGATTCAATATCCACTTAATTTGTACCATCATGTATTATATTTGCAGTGTTTTTTTCCTTTATGTTTTATTGCTTGTTTGCCGAGATCTGGAGAGTCATTTTGCTCGTTATCGTAGAATTTATGCCGATAAGAAAAAAACTAAAACTGTTCAAACCACTCTTGATAAAAAAAATTGCTGTAAATAATGTAGGTACAAGTATTTATTAAACATTTACTTTGCATTATTTTTTATCTTTCCTAAAAGAGTACCATATATTAATCGATTTATTAATATAGTAATCGATCATGGACAAATTGTAATTTTTACCATTAACTAGTAGATTTGATTAACGTGATTTTGATATACGCTGTAACATAGCATCGAGGGATACCTGTAATTTATTTCTATAAAAGCAAAATCAATATAATCCTAAATAAAATAAATAACATTCTCAATAACAGACAATGATTTGGCAGTTGTTCTTCAATTTAATTTAGATAATTCCAGGGTAATTTCCAAAAGAATGAGAAAAAAAAAAATCCTCAACAAATATTAATTACAAGCAACTTTTAAAATGTTTTTTCTTTCTAATATGAGGAACTGTTGTCAGTACATCTGTGCAGTTACACTATCATTACAAAAACATGAGCGAGATTCTGCCTGATCTGATGCTGGAGAGATGATACTGCATTCTTCATTTTCTCCAGGTCAGGGTCACATGCTCATTACACCAGTTTTGACATCATAATCAAATTCCTGATATATACCCTCATGGGGTGTTCAGGATATGATAGTACTACATGAAAAATTACATCATTACTAACTTCCTATCTAAAATTTTCCTCCATATCAGCCTGCTACCTGTCAAAACCATTATCCAACATTATCAGATCTTATATTTCTGTCACTTTTTACTGTATCAACCCCCTATATCTTGGTCTTCCTCTGGGTCTTTTTCCTGCCAACCTGGCAGGAAAAAGACCATTTATTCCATATAAATTTATTCAATTGACTTCCTACCATACCAGCTTTGTTGATTCTATTGTCTATTTCCATATGTAATTTACCATCTTTACTAAAAATCGTGCCTAAGTAGCAAAAATGTTTTACTTGTTTCATTGATTGTTTCATTCAGCAATTTTTCAAAGTAATTACTCCATACTTTAAGGATATCTTTTTTTTCCTGTTTTCATGTCACCTTTATTCTCTAATTCCTTTTAACGCACTCTTTCCTCCATTTATGAGCTTCTTCAACAACCTCCAGAATATCTTGCCACCTTCTTGATATTTATTTTCTATGTTGTTATCAAAGTCCTCCCATGACTTTTGTTTAGCTAGTTTTCCACAGAGTTTAGCTTTCTTACATTTGTCTCTGTATTCTCTAAGAGCACAAGCTGACTTATTTGCCAGGAACTTTTGATATGCTTTCTTCTTTTCCTTCACTGCCTCTTTAACTTCCTGTGTCCACTATGGAGTTCTGATTTTTTTATCCTTACAGACAACCCTACCAGATGCCTCTCTGGCTAAATCAATCAATGTTTTCCACTGAGTCTCCAAGATTTGGTTCCTGTTCTCAAACTCTTTCATTCTTTCTTCAATCATGTTTGTTATTTTAGTCTGCAGTTCACATCTGAGAGCTGCTCAACTTTTATTCGCTTTAAAACTTTCTTACATGACATTCTTTTCAATATGAAATTCAATTTTATCCTGCTCAAGACTAATTGGTGATCACTTCCAATTTCAAATCCTTTGTACACTCTGGTGTCCTGCACCAGGGAGAAAACATCACTATCAATAATAACATAGTCAATGAGACTTTTCTTATTCCTTCTCTCCATGTAAATTTGTGCACATTTTTATGTTGGAACATTGTGTTAGTAATAACTAGTCCATGTCCTGAGCAGAAATCCAACAGGCGCTTGCCATTATTATTAGCTTTGCTCTTTTCTCCAAATTTTCCCAATAGTACCGATCTTGAACTTTTTGTATGCCTGACAATCATTTCCTACTCTGCCATTTAGATCCTCAACAAGGACCAACTTTTCCTTTTTCATTGTCAGTTGCTTTTTCTAAAGCCTCAAAAAACTCCTCCACTTCTACATTAGTAGAACCTCCTGTGGGACCACAGGCACAAATAAGTCTCATTGTCCAGTTCCCTATTCTCATATTCGCCCACATCACTCTACTCGAAATGCCTGCCATTCAAGAAGATTAGCCTTGTATTTAGTGTTGGCTACTATGGCTACTCCTTTTCCTTGATCGTCATTGCTTGAATATAACATTTCGTATATTGTTCAGAAAGATCTCACCAGTTTTTGCCTTTTTTGTTTAAGTCACCCCTATTATGTCGATCTGGTACTTATCCAATTCCTCAGCTAGCTCCATTTCTTTGCCATTCAGGCTTCTTATGTTGATAGTACCGATCTTGAACTTCGTTGAGGTTGAGTTGGGGTGGGTTTTAGGATTTGTTCCAGTAGTTGACTTTTCGCTGTCTGCCCTTGTTCCCTGGCAAAAACAATGGGGGCCTTGTTTAACTGGGCAACGCCCCAGCCAGCATGAAATTCTGTCGTGTTGTACCATCATTTTTTATTTTGGTTTAAGCTAATAAGAATACAATTTGGTTGGCTAAATCCCAAATTGCCAGCCCATTCTCATTCATTCAGTATCCAGGGTGCACCACAGGATTGGAAATTAGATCAGAAGCCCTGATCGGTTCTCTACATTCCTTTAAAGGCTATGTGGAGGTCTCCTCTCAGTTATATAGCTTTGACCCTTAAGCATCCCTGGTTTTGACATTCCTAATTTAAAGAAATAACCAGCCATCCCTGCCTGAGGGCATAGAGTACTTAAATACCTGCTTGGAATTTCTTGTTCAAGAATTTTGTTAAAAATTTTTTTAATTCTTTGACTGCATTAACTTTGCACATGCCTTAGTTACTGTGAGTGAAATACTGGATTAAAATGTCTCAATTTTTTACCTATTTGGTAAGAGTATATGTGTAACACCTGGAATAACATTTGGTTTTCTTTCTTTATGCTGTTACCACAACAACAATCTTTTCAGAACTTCCCAATGTCAAAAAGTTAGCTAAGCAAGCACTTTTCTCAGCCAAAGAGCATCAGGATCTTTTGCTTACTAACTTGGGCAAAATACTCTACATATTCACAATGTAAGTATCAGAAGTCTGTGATAGTATGTTGAGTGGTGTGGATATGGCAGAAATGCCTAGGAAACATCGTATGCCTGAGTGCCTCATCACAACTATGAAGTTTGGTGTTACATACTACTCTCATTATATCAAAAAACCTCTATAACAAACTAGTGAAAAGTGCTAGCCTGCAGGTACAATTCTGTGCTAAAAGAAATCCACTATAGTAAATTATTTGTATAGTCTCCATGAGATCTTTGATTTTAATGTGTGGAAGGATGAATGTAGACAATATTACAACACTTTTGGATAATGCAATGTTTCCTAGATTGTGACAGTTTATTTCACAGAACAAACCATGTTAATGCAACGTTAATACTGAAGGAAGAAAGGTCTAAAACACCTGATATACTACAAGCTAGTGAAGAGTATACCTAGAAGTGTAAACAGAACTGCACAGTAGTGAGGCATATGTAATTTAAGTTATTCTGATATATATATAATGATGTCTTAATACTTATTTCAACATTGTGTTTATATATAGAATTCATTTTTTTTTTAAAGTTGAGAAAAAAAAAGTATTATATTTACCTTAAACTTTTTTTGAGTCTTAGTTGGTCGAGATGGTAGTGGTCCCCTAGATGGACGATTACCATTATTCCTCCTGTGTGTGGTCCATCTTTGTGCTTTCATTAGATTTTGTAAAGTTGGAGGCACTAAAAAATAAATTAAAAAAAGAGGTATAAATGTTCTGAATACCTTGTATCCACTGCTTATCATACATGATATAACTGATTATTCATTTCTGTTGCTCACATATTAAATTAAAAACTAACCTTTTAATTACTTGGAACTTTACAGAATAATCTTCAGCAGCAGCTTTTATTATGACAAAGTGTCACAATTTACTTTCTAGTTGCTACTAATATTTTAAATTATAAACTGTAATCATAAAATTTAAGATAAAATTATTGGAAGCAGTAATAACTTACCACTGATGAGGACAGCAGAAAAGCCCAAAGATGAATAAGTTTCTTTTAAAGTATTGTCATTATTATTGAACAGTTTCTCTGCATTACTTGCCTAAGCTTTCAGAATGGGTCAGTGAAACACGAAAAGGTGAGGATTGGACAATAGGTCCAAAAGAATTGGTAGGTTCTCTTTATTCCTTAAAAGGCTATGTGAAGGTCTCCTCTCAGTCAACTGTATATATACAGGATGGCCATAATTAAAGAGGTGGTGTTCAGAGCCCTGTAGTGAAAGATGTGGACAAAATTCAGCCAAACTTGGTGTAAGTACAATCTGGAACATGGAGGTTTTATTTATGGAAGATTAAAAAAAAGTTCAAAATTCTGCCACCAGGGGACATTTGGCACTATAAGCACGTGATATTTACATAATCTCACTGTCTCTACTGATGAGTTGGTGGATATTAGGAAGACCGAGACAGATTTGTATCATTCTGATAAGACTGAAGTGCTATGGATCTCCTTACTGGAATGTGCATTGCTAGTAAAGCTTTACTATCAACAATGCGGTAATACTGATGCTGTGCTTCGAGAATTCTGGCATATGAAGAATAGGAGAAAATGGTCCAGTGATGATAATAAATCTTCAAAAAATCATTTTACAATTTGAAAATAGTAGATTTTTAGTGGTGAGGCCAGAATAAGGGCGCAAAAGGATTATTCCCCAACAAGTCAACAAAGTTGAAACTGCCATTGTGGAACATGGAATGAATAACGCACAAGGTTTCAGCAATCCTCAGACAATATCAATGAAACCGGACATGCCATACTCAGGTTTTGCTTCATGGTGATGCAGAAACTCGATTGCAGTTTGCCCTGACATTCTTAACTTGAATGGAGGTTGATGACACATGGCTGTGGAAAAATGTTATGGAGAGACAAGGCACATTTTTATCTGCATGGCAGTGTTAACTCACACAACTGCTGCACTTGAGCTATGAATAACCCTCGTGTGTTCCATCAGCCTGTATTTTTTTTGAAGAACTTCTTCTGACAGGACCAGTGACATCAAGAGATGCTGTGCAACTTTGTTGTTCTGCAGCTGCCATAACAAAGATGTCTTGACTCTACCATATTCATGCAGGATGGAGCAACACCCCACTTTGGATTGCTGGTACAGCAAATGTAATGAAAATACTTCACAGAACACAGAGTGATTAGTGCATTTCCCATAGCATGGCTGCCTCATTTGCCTGAAACGGTTGCTGTATGAAGGACATGTTCCTGATTTAGCAACCTTGAAAGACAGAATAACACAGCATGTGAAGCAAATCAATGCAGATCTATTGCATTCCACTGTAGAGAATGTCATTCACAGAATGCACTTCTTAGAACATCTGAAAGGAGTTCACACATTGAATCACATCTATGCTATACAAACATGAAAATTGATTTGTTGTCTTTCTTCTTAATTTTTCACTATAGGGCTATAATTAAAGAGGAGACCATCTCCTCTTTAATTATGCCCACCCTGTACATTTATTCAATCAACCGATTTCTTGCAATACTAAATTTGTCTAATTCTATTATCTATATCCATCTTCAGTAATAATTATACCATTTGAAAAGAAAATGTTTAAAAAGAATCAGCTCTTAGCTTTCAGATGAGATCCAGAACTGAAATACTGCATTCTTTTAACATGCTCCATCCAATTATGCATATTTCTTTATTACTGTTTAGTTAGTTAATTCTTCCGTTATTTCTTCATTTATTTTGTGATCAAATAGGGTCCATTTTGCTCATAAATTTCATTTCAACTGCTATTAATCTTTGCTCACCTATTTTGTGTTATTGTCTAAATTCCATAGTTGGCGTAGATAGTGTATTATAAACTTTTATTCTGGTTTCTCCATGTCTCAAGTTAGGTTTAAGTGCAGAATTTTCATATTCATATGATTTTATATTTATGTATGAAATCTTTTCATCTTCATATGAAATTATCCCAAAATTTTATTATTTATTACTATTTTGTTTATTTATTACTATTTCTCGGATTCTGACCTTTAAAAGCCATTGTTTTTGATTTTTATGTTACAATTATCTTTTCTAAGTTTGTCTTCAGAATCAGTAATTATCACTTGGTCATTTGCTAAAAGAAAAAAGAGTTTTTAAATTTGGATTAGGGGATAGTTTATACCTTAGTCCCCCCCCCCACAGATGTGTGTGTGGAAGGCATCCTTTTTTAACTTTATTTTTCTCCAGAATGAAATACAGCTATAACTTAAACCCAAACTATCTGTCAGAATGAATTGCTTTTTTGGTATTTGTCTTGGATGTAAATGTATTCGATAAAATGTTTTTTTTTTTTCAGAATTAATAGATGTGATATGTATTTCTAGGCTATATGCTCTTCATTCTTCTATTGTTAATTGTAGACAAAGCTCTATCTATACATGGAATGCCCTTTTTTAAAACCATTCAGTGCCTCCAGAAGTCTTCCAAATATTTTGAAAATAAAAAAAATTTTAAAAGCATACAACAGGACCACCTGGCAAGGACTGGTGTGGCAAATCACTGCGCATCTGAATGACTATGACATCTGTTGATGTCCAATGAATAGACGGATCAAACTAATTTCTAATTCTCCCATTGTTATAAATATGAACTCAATCTTTCCTTTAACTATTTGTCTTTCTTGCTAAACTTTGCATCTAAAGGAATAAAGTTGTGAGGGAATACAGAATGATATGCACAACAATATTTATTTAAAACAGTTTAAATATAAATGCATGCACACACATAAAATCGTATACACAAATATACTTACCAATATAATCGGGAACATTCTTTAGATGAGAATCAAGCTTCACAGTATGAAGTGCCTTATCATGTCTCAATACTTGGTGATCTCGGGGATTATTTTCAAAATAGGACTGTGAACAAAAAGAAATTATTTGTCAGGAAACTATAATAGTGAACCAGCAGTTATATCTTTGACTTTTTTTTAAGAGTAAGCAAATGAAGAGAGCAGATCATACACTAAATAAATACTTTATTTCACTGAATCTACACCAGTGAAACAGACTATTTCTTTATTGTTATATGATTTGCTTTCTTCATTCATTATTTTGGAACACCAACACATTGTTTTTCTCACAGATTTTCATAAATATGAATAACATTTTTCTTTCCTTGCAGAAACTTCAAGCCCCTGCTTTTCTGGCTGGTGACAAAATTTCTATGAATAAATCAACAAATGCTTTCTTCAGCGTTTAACTGAGACTCTTTCAAGATTTTCTTGAATAATATTTGCATATTTGAGAGTACAGTTTACTATGAAATCTGCTTGACTTCAATTCTTTCTTACATACTTTTTTTTTTCAATATGATATTCAGTTTCATCCATAACATAGTCAATGAGACTTTTTTTTTTATTTCTTGTGTATTCTTTCACCTTGTAAATGTGTGCACAAATCTTTTATGTTGAAATGTGATATTAGTAAGGACAAGTCCATTGTGTACTTACTTTTATTATTACTAGTTCTGCACTTTTTCTCCAAGTTTTTGTCTGTATTTCTATATGTCTGATATTCATACCCTGCTCTGATGTTTAGATCTCCAATTTTTCCTCTTTTTATGTCTGATATTCATATCCTGCTCTGATGTTTAGATCTCCAATTTTTCCTCTTTTTTTTTTTTTTTTTTTTTTTTTATGTCAGCTGCCCTCTCTAATAACTCAAAAAATTTCTGCATTTCTTCTTTGGTAGAAATTTTCATGTAACCATAGAAAGAAATAGAGCTATTGGCAAATTCTCTTATTTTGACATTTGCCAGCATCACTCTACTTGATATTACCTCTATTCAGTAAGGCTATTCTCAGCTTTAGTGTTGAATACTAGCTACTTCTTCCTTTCCCTGATCATTAGTGCCTGAATATAACAACTTATATTTTTTATTTAGAAGAATTAATCTTATCTGATTAATCTTTTTGTCTTCTTTGTTTCAGTAACATCCATTATGTTGATGTCATACTTCTCTAATTCTTCTGCCTGCTTCACTTCTTTTTTCTTTGATACTTCTTATTCCTACACTGGTGCCTGTCATGAATTCCCTAATGTTGAGTTGGAGTTTTGTTTCAGTAGCTAACTTTCCACTGTTTGCCATGATTCTCTAACAAAACTGGGGGCCCTGTTTAATTGGGCAATTCCCCAACCACAACATCTTTTTTGTATGACCAATGTCTTTTGATTAAAGCCAATACAAAATGCAGTCTTCCAAATATTTTGGTTGGTTAAATCCCATCCTCATATGTTCAGTATCCAGGTAAGTATCTCTGAAGTGGTAAGGTGAAGATTGGATACATGGTTAGAAGCCCCAATCACTGCTCTTCATCCTTAAAAGGTTATGTAGAGGTTCATCCTAGTTATCTAGCTTTTACTTTTAAGTGATCCCACAAAAAAATAAAGACTGAAAATAGATAGGAACAGTGAAAATATCAGCTGCATCCTGAATTCAAAATCTATAGAACAAGTATAACATTTTGGCAGTGAAGATGGCAACTTAAATATGGAAATAGACAACAGTATAATAAGCAAAGCTAGTATAGTAGCAGTAACAGAATAAATTTATATGGAATAAGAAAGAAACTAATCAGAACACATATATACAAGCAGGTTTTCAAACCAATTTTAATTTATGGATCTGAGAAAGATTAAGAGAGCAAACAGATAGCAACAATGGCAGCATTATTAAAAATAAGATATTAAGAAAGAACATCACGTTGTTAGTATTTAGGAATGTGTGAGCAGAGCTAATCTCAACTGCTATGGTCATTTAAACAACAAAACAGGTGTTTGATGCAGGATGGCATGAAAAGTTCCAGAAGAAGGCACTGATGCAGTTAGAAGTGTCTTAGATACTCGAGATATAAGCATCCTGATAAATAGAAGATAATAATATAAGAAATTAGTAATAATGTAGACTTTCATGCTGTTGTATCTTGTACATCTCATGAATTTGATGATATTCCAAAGAGTTAGGAGTTTGCATGGGAAGGAATAGCAATGTATAACATTTCTCATATTATATTATTTGTGCATCACATGAAGGAAATGGCAAGAATTATTACACTGACTATAAACAATGTGTGAAAACTGTGGAACTAAAAAACAATTAAACTCTACTCTGCAGAATCAGTTTAGTTAAGGAATAACTGTTGTAACAAAGGGAAGGAAAATTATTCTGTAAATCTTGCTTTTGCTTTGCTTTTTTTTATTTTGGAATTTTTGAGATGCTATTTTCTTTTCCATGACTGCCTTTTTAACTTCCTCACTACTCTAAGGAATTCTGATTTTTCTGTCCTTGTAGAAAATGTGACCTCTGGATATCAACAACTAGCAATAATATATTGTCTTTTTTAAAATTTTCTGATTAGCTTCTTACATTATAACCAATCCAAATGAAGTATTCAAACTATAGTATGAGTTTACTTAATGAAATGCTCAAATCATAGTAGTAATACATCATCATCATCATCAAATTCCTGCCATGTACCCTCAAGGGGTGTACAGGATATGACAGTACTACATGAAAAAATTACATCATTACTAACTTCCTATCTACAATTTTCCTCCAAATCAGTCTGTTACTTGTCAAGACTCCAACATTATCAGATCTTATATTTCTATCGTCTAAGGCACTTTGTACCGTATCAATCCACCTATATCTTGGTCTTCCTCTGGGTCGTTTTCCTGCCAACCTGGCAGAGAACACTTGTTTTGCTAATCTTTCCTCTCCCATTCTATTTAAGTGACCATACCATCTGAGATTAGCTCTGCTAACGCATTCCTGGATGCTGACAATGTCAAGTTCTTTCCTAATATCCTCATTTTTAATATGATATTGCCATTGATGCCATCTGTTCACGCCTCTAATCTTTCTCAGGACTCTCATATCTGCGGTCTCTAGTCTTTGGTCAAGTGTTTTACTTCTGACCCAGCTCTCAGATCCATAAGTTAAAATTGGTTTGAACACAGTCTTGTATACAGCTAATTTAGTGTTCCGACTAATTTCTTTCTTATTCCATATGAATTTATTCAATTGACTTCCCACGATACCAGCTTTGCTGATTCTGTTGTCTATTTCTATATTTAGTTTACCATCTTCACTAAAAATTGTGCCTAAGTAGCTGAAATGTTTTACTTGTTCCACAGGTTCTCCATTCACAACACAGTTGACATTTTCAATGATTCTGCCTATTTTCATTGTCTTTGTCTTTTTATTGCTGACCTTCATACCATATCTATTACAACAGCTATTCAATTTAGTCAGAGAATCTTGCAGACTTGTAGC
The DNA here is from genome assembly GCF_054136105.1 of Typopeltis vanoorti. Classification (NCBI taxonomy): domain Eukaryota; kingdom Metazoa; phylum Arthropoda; class Arachnida; order Uropygi; family Thelyphonidae; genus Typopeltis; species Typopeltis vanoorti. The sequence continues at coordinate 31,243,401 of NC_143574.1, forward strand.
GGATTTATTTAGAAGTATAACATCATCCGCATAAAGCAAAGAGCTAACATTAACATCTCCAATTTTGATATCAGATTTAATACCACATTCCTTCATAATGTGATCCATATAGTTTTCAATATATTATATTAAGTAGTTTTAATCCCCAAGAAGAAACACTGAATCCCTGCCTGAAATAGATTTTTCTTCCTAAATATTTGTTATACAAAAGAATAACAAGTGCTGAAAAGTCACCTGCACCTGTGCAATAGTATGTTATGGATTTTCCAACTTTTGCAATTGAAATCACCAAGAAAACTTTCCTCTATGGTTGATCATATATTTTATGTTCTAAGTTTTGAAATAATACTGAAACATCACACAGTTTCTTCTTTCTTTCTGTCATCTACTATTTTTCTTTTTTGATACTAAGCATTCCAAATGCTACTTGGCAATTGTAAGTAAAAAAGTCGATGTTAGCCCAACCTAATATGTTGATGCAATTTCTTTTACCGTTAGCTTAGTGGTGATTAATAACAACAAAAGAATAAATAAACATTATGTCTCTATATCTACAGAGCATGAATTCAAACTGTAGATAAGCTTCACAACAGGATAAAATGCAAAGACAAAGTAAGTGAAATGATAAATATTCAAGTCTTAGAAAGAATCCTCTGGAGCCTGAATTATGATCTATCTCGAACAGCACTAGGCTGGAAGTGTTAAAAAAAACAAAAAAACAAAATTTTGGACAGCTTCAGGATGCCATAATTGTTGAAAATTAGTGGAGAGAAGTGTTTTAATGCTGATGTACACCTCAAAATAGTCTTTTGGATTTAAATCTGCTTTTATATCCTTCCATCTCTGTGTAGATAGTTCAAGCAAGAACTGATGTCAAACATTTGCCATTCTATGATATATATATATATATATATATATATATATTATGTTTCGGGGTGCTTAAGGGTCAAAGCTGTATAACTGAGAGGAGACCTCCACATAGCCTTTAAAGAAATGCGGAGAACCGACCAGGGCTTCTGACCTAATGTCCAATCCTCACCTTCTCGTGGTGCACCCTGTTGGGTATCTACTTTCATACTGAACGAACGAGGATGGGCTAGCAATTTGGGATTTAGCCGACCAAATTGTATTCTTATTGGTTAAACCAAAATAAAAAATGATGGTACAACATGACAAAATTTCATGCCGTCTGGGGCGCCGCCCGGTTAAACAGGGCCCCCGTTGTTTTCGCCAGGGAACCAGGGCGAACAGCGAAGAGTCAGCTACTGGAACAAATCTGAAAACAAACCCCAACTCAAAATCACCAGAGTTAAAGATCGGTACTATCAACGTAAGAAGCCTGAATGGCAAAGAAATGGAGCTAGCTGAGGAATTAGATAAGTACCAGATCGACATAATAGGGGTGACTGAAACAAAAAAGACCAAAACTGGTGAGATCTCTCTGAGCAATAAATACAAAATGTTATATTCAGGCAATGACAATCAAGGAAAAGAAGGAGTAGCCATAGTATTCAACACAAAATACGAGGCTAATCTTCTTGAATGGCAGTCAGTCTCAAGTAGAGTAATGTGGGCAAATATGAGAATGGGGAACTGGACAATGAGACTTATTTGTGCCTATGGTCCCACAGAAGGCTCTACTAAGGTAGAAGTGGAGGAATTTTTTGAGGCTTTAGAAAAAGCAACTGACACAATGAAAAAGGAAAAGTTGGTCCTTGTTGGGGATCTAAATAGTAGAGTAGGAAATGATTGTGAGACATACAAAAATATTTTGGGAAAATTTGGAGAAAAGAGCAAAGCAAATAATAATGGCAAATATCTGTTGGATTTCTGCTCAGGACATGGACTGGTTATTACTAACACCATGTTCCAACATAAAAATGTGCACAAATTCACATGGAGAGAAGAGGCTAGGAATAAGAAAAGTCTCATTGACTATGTTATTGTTGATAGTGATGTTTTCTCCCTGGTGCAGGACACCAGAGTGTACAGAGGATTTGAAATTGGAAGTGATCACTATTTAGTCTTGAGCAGGATAAAATTGAATTTCATATTGAAAAGAATAACATGCAAGAAAGTTTTAAAGCGAATAAAAGTTGAGCAGCTCTCAGATGTGAACTGTAGACTAAAATACAGAAATATTATTGAAAAGAAAATGAAAGTGTTTGAGAACAGGAATCAAACCTTGGAGATTCAGTGGCAAACTCTGAAGGAAACACTGATTGATTCTGCCAGAGAGGCATGTGGTGAGGTTGTGTGCAAGGATAAAAAAATCAGAACTCCCTGGTGGACACAGGAAGTTAAAGAGGCAGTGAAGGAAAAGAAGAAAGCATATCAAAAGTTCCTGGCAAATAAGTCAGCTTTTACTCTTACAGAATACAGAGACAAATGTAAGAAAGCTAAACAGTGTGTAAAACTAGCTAAACAAAAGTCATGGGAGGACTTTGGCAAGAATATAGAAAATAAATATCAAGAAGGTGGCAAAATATTCTGGAGGTTGTTGAAGAAGCTTAGGAATGGAGGATAAGTGCTGTAAAAGGAATTAGAGATGATAAAGGTGAAATGAAAACATTAGAAAAAGATATCCTTGAAGTATGGAGTAATTACTTTGAAAAACTGCTAAATGAAACAAGCAATGATGACAGCACAGTGATAAAAAACACCTGACCAGGCATGCAGTCAGGAATACATATCCATACTTGAAGTAGAAAAAGCCATCAAAGGCTTGAAATGTGGAAAGGCAGCAGGAGTAGATGATATTCGACCAGAAATGCTGAAGTATGGTGGTATAAGAGTCTTAAAGTGGCTGCACTGCATAGTTCAGAAAGCCTGGACAGAGGGACGAATTCCCGATGATTGGAGCAGAGCTCTCATAGTACCCATATATAAAAAGGGAAATAAAACTGAATGTGAGAATTACAGAGGTATTTCCCTACTGAGTGTTCCTGGCAAGATCTATGCAAGTATACTTGAGAAACGGTTGAGAAGAATTGTGGAAGAAAAGCTTGGTGAAGAACAAGCTGGATTCAGGCCAAATAGAGGCTGTCAGGATCAGATCTTCACTTTACGACAAATAGTCGAGAAAGCATGGGAATATAACAAAGATCTGTATTTAAGTTTTGTCGATTTGGAAAAGGCATATGACAAGGTGCCAAGAGAGAAGCTATTCAATACGCTGCAGTTATAAGGTGTCAATGGGGCATTATATCAAGCAATACTTAGTCTTTATTTGAGTTGTGAGTCAGCAGTTAGAATTGAAGGAAGTACAGGAAGATGGTTTAATGTTAAATCTGGTGTGAGACAAGGATGTACATTATAACCTCTGTTATTCATTATCTATATGGATCACATTATGAAGGAATGTGGTATTAAACCTGATATCAAAATTGGAGATGTTAATGTCAGCTCTTTGCTTTATGCGGATGATGTTATACTTCTAAATAAATCAGCTACAAGTCTGCAAGATTCTCTGACTAAATTGAATAGCTGTTGTAATAGATATGGTATGAAGGTCAGCAATAAAAAGACAAAGACAATGAAAATAGGCAGAATCATTGAAAATGTCAACTGTATTGTGAATGGAGAACTTGTGGAACAAGTAAAACATTTCAGCTACTTAGGCACAATTTTTACTGAAGATGGTAAACTAAATATAGAAATAGACAACAGAATCAGCAAAGCTGGTATCGTGGGAAGTCAATTGAATAAATTCATATGGAATAAGAGAGAAATTAGTCGGAACACTAAATTAGCTGTATACAAGACTGTGTTCAAACCAATTTTAACTTATGGATCTGAGAGCTGGGTCAGAAGTAAAACACTTGACCAAAGACTAGAGACTGCAGATATGAGAGTCCTAAGAAAGATTAGAGGCGTGAACAGATGGCATCAATGGCAATATCATATTAAAAATGAGGATATTAGGAAAGAACTTGACATTGTCAGCATCCAGGAATGCGTTAGCAGAGCTAATCTCTGATGGTATGGTCACCTAAATAGAATGGGAGAGGAAAGATTAGCAAAACAAGTGTTCTCTGCCAGGTTGGCAGGAAAACGACCCAGAGGAAGACCAAGATATAGGTGGATTGATACGGTACAAAGTGCCTTAGACGATAGAAATATAAGATCTGATAATGTTGGAGTCTTGACAAGTAACAGACTGATTTGGAGGAAAATTGTAGATAGGAAGTTAATGATGTAATTTTTTCATGTAATACTGTCATATCCTGTACGCCCCTTGAGGGTACATGGCAGGAATTCGATGATGATGATGATGATGATATTATGTTTCTCAAGGTAGATATTTACAGTTGCTCAGTCTCTGAATGGTTAATTTGCAGGCAAGGTACATTGCATACACCACATGAAAAGGATGATGCTATGCTTAAAGAAGCGAATAAGGATTTCAAGTTCAATAAGGTTTTAAAGATCATATGTAAATTATATTTATTCTAAATCTAAACAGCAGAAGAAGAAATAAATATCAGACATATGGGAATTTGATAAAAAGTTACTTTTAGATACTGGCAAATTTCAGTGATTTATTTTAGTAATAATATTCTAATCTCTATACATGATTAAATTACTCCAGTGAAACTGTAATCTCTTACTTGGTGTAACTATAAATTTAGCATAACATACAATTTTAGCTTTCTCAGTGTGAGTAAAGTTGGGTTATGTCTTTTATTTCAAGCATTATTATTATTATTTTTTCTAAATGTGCAACTATTAATCTTGTACAAACACCACAGAATACTGTTTTCTTGAATCTGTAAGGGTATTTAATATTATCAGTGACCTGCTCTCTTATTAGTTCACTCCAGTTGATAATTAGAAGGATGTTTATTTGTTTAATTTTTTCCTTGTCTTTTCAGTAAATGCCTTGGGCAATGGAGGAAATATTAATGCCTTAACTAGCATTAATATTTCCTCCATTCTTTTTGAAATCTATTTGGGCATATGTTTTAGACAGAGACAGCTGGTATTCCGTATTCTTTTGCAAACAAATTTTAAATTTACCAGACTAATGTTTCTTCATTTGAAGTAGAAAAAGTCATCAAAGGATTGAAATGTGGAAAGGCAGATGATATTCAACCAGAAATGCTGAAGTATGGTGGTATAAGAGTCTTACAGTGGCTGCACTGCATTGTTCAGAAAGCCTGGACAGAGGGACGAATTCCCGATGATTGGAGTAGAGCTCTCATAGTACCCATATATAAAAAGGGAAATAAAACTGAATGTGAGAATTACAGAGGTATTTTCCTACTGAGTATTCCTGGCAAGATTTATGCCAGTATACTTGAGAAATGGTTGAGAAGAATTGTGGAAGAAAAGCTTGGTGAAGAACAAGCTGGATTCAAGCCAAATAGAGGCTGTCAGGATCAGATCTTCACTTTACGACAAATAGCTAAGAAAGCATGGGAATATAACAAAGATCTGTATTTAAGTTTTGTCGATCTGGAAAAGGCATACGACAAGTTGCCAAGAGAGAAGCTATTCAATACACTACAGTTAAATGGTGTCAATGGGCATTATATCAAGCAATACTTAGTCTTTATTTGAGTTGCAAGTCAGCAGTTAGGACTGAAGGAAGTACAGGAAGATGGTTTAATATTAAATCTGGTGTGAGACAAGAATGTACATTATCCCCTCTGTTATTCATTATCTATATGGATCACATTATGAAGGAAAGTGGTATTAAACATGATATCAGAATTGGAGATGTTGATGTATGCTCTTTGCTTTATGCGGACGATGTTATACTTCTAAATAAATCCGCTACAAGTTTGCAAGATTCCTTGACTAAATTGAATATCTGTAGTAATAGATATGGTATGAAAGTCAGCAATAAAAAGACAAAGACAATGAAAATAGGTAAAATCATTGAAAATGTCAACTGTGTTGTGAATGTGTTGAAGAAGTAAAACATTTCAGCTACTTAGGCACGATTTCTAGTGAAGATGGTAAATTAAATATTGAAATAGACAACAGAATCAACAAATCTGGTATGGTAGAGGAAGTCAATTGAATCAATTCATATGGAATAAGAGAGAAATTAGTCAGAACACTAAATTCGCTGTATATAAGACTGTGTTCAAACCAATTTTAACTTATGGATCTGAGAGCTGGGTCAGAAGTAAAACACTTGACCAAAGACTAGAGACTGCAGATATGAGAGTCCTGAGAAAGATTAGAGGTGTGAACAGATGGTATCAATGGTAATATCATATTAAAAATGAGGATATTAGGAAAGAACTAGACATTGTTAGCATCCAGGAATGCGTTAGCAGAGCTAATCTCAGGTGGTATGGTCACTTAAACAGAATGGACAAGGAAAGATTAGGAAAGCAAGTGTTCTCTGCCAGGTTAGCAGGAAAACGACCCAGAGGAAGACCAAGATATAGGTGGATTGATACGGTACAAAGTGCCTTAATTTAAATCTGATAATGTTGGAGTCTTGACAAGTAACAGACTGATTTGGAGGAAAATTGTAGATAGGAAGTTAGTAATGATGCAAATTTTTCATGTAGTACTATCATATCCTGTACACCCCTTGAGGGTACATGTTAGGAATTTGATGATGATGACTATTCTTCGTTTTCATTTATCTGTTCTACTTTTGTACAATTCAATCTTTGAATTTCCAATTTGTTAGCCAGTTAAACAAACATGTAACTGTCCAAGTACAAATTGATAAGCTGCAGTGCATTGTTAGTTTAGGGTGGTTAACATGCTTATATGCGTGGATAGGCTTATGTGTTCGTCAGACATTTTTGTAATAGATTTCACTTTTTGATATGAACACAGATGAATAAGAAAATAACTATTTATTAACTTAAAAGCTAATATTTCGCTGGTATTATATCCAGCATCTTCAGAGCACACAACACAAAGTTTGTTACAAATGCAAAACGACCACAATCCGGTGTAACAGTGGGGCTAGTAAAAGTAATTGCAGCGTGCAACACAAGACTAAAGTCGTAATATGGCGCCATCTAGGTAAAAAAAAAAAAAAAAAAAATTCAAAGTTTTGAAATAGTAGTCCAAATGATAGTCTTAGAAAGTTTGAAAAAATAAAATAAAATAAAAGTAATAAATATTAATTTGGTCTTAAGATGACTGTCTTTCAAATCTTTGGTAGATTTATACAACCATACTTGTTAAGGTTTGGAGTATGTTTTAAGGCTTCTGTTGATTCTAGGAACAACCTCTCTGACTTGTAGAAGCTTCTGTGCATTACTTTTGTCTCTTTCCAATTGATCCTGTGTGCAGGCGTATCCAAAGCATAGTCTGCCAGATCCGACTTGCCATAGTGAAAGTTTTCAGATATTGTGTTGCACGCTGCAATTACTTTTACTAGCCCCACTGTTACACCGGATTGTGGTTGTTTTGCATTTGTAACAAACTTTGTGTTGTGTGCTCTGAAGACCAGCGAAATATTAGCTTTTAAGTTAATAAATAGTTATTTTCTTATCCATCTGTGTTCATATCAAACCGTGAAATCTATTACAAAAAAAAAATGCTTATAATTTATTTATTCATTTATATTTACTTATTTTAAAAGTTATTTTGACAAAGCTGCCAACAAATGTAATGAAACACTGATGTGTATATTATTTAACAAATGCACATAATAAACTACAATTCTGAGAAAGAATATATATATATATATATAGAGTTTATGTACCATATTTATTTATCATCCATAAATCTCATTCCTCACTTAACCAATTATCTAGATACTGAAAATATTTACCATTATGACTGAACTATGGATAGTTTCTGTATCTCATTCAGTATTATAATGTCTGTTGATTGGAAAGATGAGATTCAAATCCTCTGTAGGATGCAAAGAACCTTTATTAGGGCTTTTCAAACTGGAGGTCAGGTATTCAGTCTCAAACAGGAGTGTCAGTGTTTTTTTTTTCATAATGAAACTCTGGTTTTCTATCCTACAAAGACATGGAGCTATGGGGAGTGTCTACAACTCAGTACACGATGATGTTCTTTGGTTGGAAAGACTTAAAGAAACTTTATTAAGGCTTTTTTTTATTTTTTTTATTTTTAAAAAATTTTTTTTTTTAAACTGGAAGAAAGTTAGCCAGTGTCATATGGAGGTGACAGGATTTTTTCTTTTTGAAATTCATGTGTTCCATTCTACAAAACATACTGGTCAGGGACTAGACATGATTAACAAACTTGACAAAATAACATTAAGCATCCTATTATTGCATTAAGGTTTCTAAGAAGCTAACGTCACTGGCTAAACTCAACACATTAAGGAAAATGTTGAGAATAGAAAGAACATAAGTAGGCATAATTGCACAAATTAAAGAGCAAATAATTTATTTCAAATAAGGTAATTTTAGCTGTAAAATTTTGCCTATATACCTAAGGTATCTTCAGTACAACTTAAAAAAAAAGCAACACTGATATGCAGTTAATGGATTCTAAAAAGTGCCATAAGAGCTTTAGCAGGATAACAAATGGTCAATAAATTCCTAATTTAAAAAAAAAAAAAAAAAAAAAAAAAAAAAAATCAGGAAAGATTAGCAGATTGAAAAAGTACTATATTCCATAAGAAAAATAAAAAGATTGGACAATGTAGTAACATTTCACAAGTTTCGTTATAAAGACATTTCATAAGGATCACATGTAGGATTAGGGCTCTGTGGTTAGGAGGGATGGCATGTTTAGCAAGGTCAGATTGTTCAGGTTCACTATACTAGGGAAGTTGAATATAGTCAATTCTTCTCAGATAAAAGAGGCAAGAATCCTCTAGCTGTTGAAAGCTTTGTTAACTGGAATTCACTGAATCCATTTTCAAGAAGGTTGATCCATACAAAAGTCACACCATCATCCCAGTTAAAAAACCGAGAGCATTAAGACCCTAATACATTGTGTCCATGTTTTGTGTTGACTTATTAGTGAATTTCGTTACATTATCAACCTTTTTTGGCAGATGGCTTTAGTGAAGCTTTATAGTAGAACTTTCAACAAATATAGAATTCCCATCTCTTCTGCATAAGAAAAAAAAAAATTACTTGTATTATAGTTTTTAAAGCATCTCAATGTTTATGTACATTTTGTTCTGTCAGAAAAATTCACCAAAATCAAGCTTCCTCCACTTAGTTTTCCAGGTTCTAACAGATCCATTGCTTCTGTGGCCTATCTTATTTTGGACAATCTGGAAGATCTGCCTTTGCCTAATGAGAAACCTAAATTGTATATCATGAACTTAAACAATCTGTCTTTCCTGAGTACAAAGTCCTGTGGAAAAAGGCAAAAACTTACATGAGAGCAGATTTCTTATGGAATGTCTTTATAAGAAAAGTAATGAAATGTTACTGCATTGTCCATTACTATTTGTGAAATGTTTTTGTAAACTTAAATAGATGTTTCTATATATATATATAGATCCGCGCAATTAGCCTAGTGGCTTTGCGCTTCGCAACCATATGCCTGGGGAAGGAGTGTCCTAGGTTCGATTCCTGTCGATGATGTGAGGAACTTAAGGATCTTCCTCAGCCATAGCCAAGTTAGCCGGTCTTGGACAGCAGGGTTTTTTCCATCAGTTTATCTGGGGTTTTTCATCCTGCAAGCAGGCAAACCAGACCCATGAACATGCAGGCTACAGTCATAGAAATACGACAAGGAAGGCAACGGGAAACCACCTTGCGTCACTATCTCCCTAGTAATATCAGCTGCAACCCTCTCAAAGAGAGAAAGCCACAGGATCAGATCAGATCAGATCACACACACACATATATATATATATATATATATATATATATATATATATATATGATCAGATCAGATCAGATCATATATTATTATTATTATTATTGTTCCGGGAAACTCCAAGGAGTCGACAGACTCATCGAGGGAGGCCCTAACATTATGTCAAGAACAACTATTCAACATTCACACAGTATCTATCATACCTTGCCTTGAACTCATTCACAGTCGTAGCACCCACAACAGACTCTGGAAGCTTATTTCATTCATTTACTACTCTCCAAGTAAAGAACCCAGCTCTAATACCCTGGTCAACCACGCTCTTGCCCAGCTTCCATGCATGGCCCCTAGTCCTCCCACCACCAGTCATATTTTCAAAAATATCTTCTGGATCAATCTTATAAAAACCCTTCAGTAATTTGAATGTCTCAATCATATCACCCCTCCTTCGCCTATCGTCCAATTTCTGCAACCCACAAATCTTCAACCTATTCTCATAAGGTTCATTCCACAGACCTGCTATCATCTTGGTCACTCGTCTCTGAACCTTCTCCACTTCCTCCCCATCGCGATGAAACCCTGGTGCCCATAGCTGGGCACAGAAGTCCACATGGGGTCTTATCAAGGCTCGATACAGAGGAACAACAACTTGTTCGTCTCTGCATGTTAAAGTATTTTTCAGAAGCCAAGTGATTTGGTGAGCTGTTTTAGTTACTTTTGCAATGTGCCCCCTAAACTTCAACTCCCTATCCACCAACACTCCCAAATCCCTGGCCTCATCAATCTCCTGGAGTATGGTTCCACCAATGCGATATACTGCTGCTATTCTTTTCACCCCAAAGTGCATAACCTTACACTTTGCCACATTAAATTGACATCCATTTTTCCTAGCCCAGTCCTCCAAACTATCCAAATCATCCTGTAAAAATTTGACATCCTGTGTACTCATAATTGCTCTACCTAACTTTGCATCATTAGCAAACAAGTGAACACTTCCTCTCAGATCCTTTCCAATATCATTGATGAACAAATTGAAAAGCAGTGGTCCAAGAACAGAGCCCTGTGGCACTCCACTAGTCACAAGACGTCTTTTAGACTCCACTCCTGAATAAACCACTCTTTGATATCTCTCCTTCAACCACCCTCTTACCCATCTCACCAACCCTATATCTATACCCATCTGCTCCAGTTTACTGATTAGGGTTCCATGTGGTATCCTATCAAAGGCCTTGGCAATGTCCAGTAGTATCACTGTAAACCCATTACCCCTATCCAGTTCAGCCGTCACTGTGTTATAAAACGTGAGCAAGTTACTGAGGCATGATCTACCCTTCACAAAACCATGTTGTCCCCCATACAATATCCCATTTTCATCTATCCAATCCTGTATTCTTTTCTTGACTAATTTCTCTAAGACCTTGACAATGATTCCTGATATGCTAATCGGTCGGTAATTTACAACAGCAGTCTTGGAACCACATTTATGCAGTGGAACTATTTTCCCCTCTTTCCACCCGCTCGGGACTAACCCAGACCCGAGACTCAAATTAAACAAAATGGTCAAGGGTACTGACAATTCTTTAGCCCCTTCTCGTACAACACGAGCTGGTATACCATCCAATCCCACAGATGTATTGACATTGAGGTTATGCAATAGACTACTCACCTCCACTTCATTAACCACAATTCGCGTATAATCTACTGGTTTATTCGTTTCTGCAATGTCACCACCTGGATGATATACTTTTGCAAAGTGCTCACTCAAGTAACTCAACTATCTCAACTGATTCAGTTACCTCCCTACCATCGGCATTCTTTAAAATCAATCTGCCATGTACATTTTTCCTTTTACTTGCTACATATCTAAAAAACTGTTTAGGATTCTCTTTAGCCTGCATTGCCAATGTTTTTTCGTAATCCTTTTTTGCTTTTCTTACCACACTCATCACCCTTCTGGCATGCGCTTTATACCATTCATGTGCCTGCTGGTCACCCTTCTCCTTAAATTCCCTCCATAGTTGTTTCTTTTTTTGCAACTCAAGCTTAATGGTGTTATTCATCCATTTAACCCCTACTTGATTTATTATTCGGACTCTAGGTATACAGTTAGCCATTGCTTCATGCAAGCACTTCTTAACTACCTCCCATGCACTATCAACTTCTAGTCCTTGCAGTTGCACATGACATGGCACTGAACCAATCAAACTCCTAAGCTTGTCATACTTTCCAGCCCGATAATTCCACATGTACCCTGTCTTAATTGAAAATTCTACACCTTTAGCCACCTCCCAAGTTAAGACCCTATGATCACTCTCACCGATTGGTGGCAATGTGGTCATATTTGTTACAGCCAAATCCTCAGATGTAATTACTAGGTCAAGCACTCTCTGACCCCTAGTATTTTCCATTACATGCTGTCGCAGATAGTTATCCCTTAATAACCGCATAAAATCCAGTTCCTTCCTCCCGTGTGTCCTCTCCTCACTCCAATCAATGCGACCATAGTTGAAATCTCCCATAATAATCACCCTCCTTCCACCCATTTCTTCTATTTGCTTGTGCATACTGTCACCATCATCTTTTCCATCACCTGGTCTATAGCAGCACCCAATTGTATATTTAGTTCTGCTAGCCACCATCTCACACCAAATGGCCTCAAATGTGCTCTTTTCTCTATCCTGCAATTCAACTTCTATTCTCCTTGGCTGGAGCTCATCGGCTATCATCAACAATACTCCTCCCCCCATTTTATTCTCTCTGTCATTCCTGAACACACTATACCCACCACATTCAATCCCACTAGTTATATCATCTACAGTCAGCCATGTTTCACTAATACCTATAACCTGTGGTCTGGAAGTGCCAACCATGGCCAAAAACTCTTCCTTCTTGTTCCTAATACTCCTAGTATTAGTGTACATGAATTTAAGACCCCCATTAGCCCCAACCCTACCTTGATGCCTTATATTAACTATGTCCTTATTTGCTCTGGCATATTATATTCATTCTTACATTCAACTGCCTCCATAAGGACTGTATCTCTACCCCCCCCCCTTAACAAATCTAGTTTCCCTGAATTTGCACATCCACTACATTCAGCAACACTTTCTCAAGTCTTCTTACACCGTAACCATTCAAATGCAAGCCATCCATCTTATATAGATCCTTTCGCCCATCAAACTCACTCTACACATCCACAAATTCCACACCACTCGTCATACATAACCCACGCATAAAGTCATTTGCAATTATAGCCCTCCTTTTAAACATTTCACTGTCATACCGTGGCAAAAGACTAATCATTCTAACTCTCTCACTCTTTTCTTTTGCTACCTCAAACAATTCATTCAGGTCTTCTATCATTTCCATTTTATCTCCTTTCAAATCATTCATACCTATATATATGTGTGTATATATATATATATATATATATATATATATATATATACTAGGGGGCTCTGCCCCTGATGCCTATGGTGCCCAACCCCCCCATGTTCTGGACTTGTAGGGTAGCCTATGAGTTTCAAAACGTTTCAAATAACTTGATAAAAACGTTACAGCCTACATCCATTTCAAGTCAACGTCACATCCGTTTCCAATTTCGACTAATCATTTTATAGTATAGAGTAGATATATATGTATATTTTTTTTTTAAATTAGGAATTTATTGACTGTTTGTTGTCTTGCTAAAACTACTATAGAACTTTTTAGAATTTTTTTGTTAACTGCATATCATATTGCTCCATTTTTTAGTTGTAGTGAAGATGCCTTTGATATATAGTCAAAAATGTTACAATTAAAATTAGTTAATTTAATGTAGGAGAGTCTCTGTAGCTCAGTTGGTATAAATATAGACAAAGCCCTTTGGTCAGAAAGACCTGAGCTTGATTCCTGTCAGTGACATGAGGAACCTTATTTTGGTCTCCTTTGATGAAAGGTGAGTTAGCCGGTCTCATACGGAGGTAGGGTTTTTTGTTTTTCACCCAGAAACTTGTGTTTTTCATCCCCCAGAATAGGAAAACCAGCCCTGTGAACACACACAGATTACAGTCATGAATATTGCCTTTAAGGGATGTAGCAAGGAGTGTTGAACCGGCCGCATTAAATTTGTCGTAAACTCTCATTAGGGGACTACCTGTCCTTAAGGGATGGATGAGATCAGTCAGCAATATATTTCATAATTTGCAAATTGTAACTTGTTTGTTTCCTTAACAGTCTTCTCTTTATAAATTTCGTGACAGTAAGCATAAGCAATTTTTAAATCTGTAGCAACTTTTGTAGTGCTCAAAATCGAAGGTCTGAAAATCTCAATGGCTTTGTATTTTGTACTATGTGTTGAAAACATTTCAAGTTTGCTTCCAATGTTATTTCTCTTTGCTGTTTTTTTTCTAGTGACATCATTCTCCATAGTATCACTTTGTTTTGGCATGCTGTACAGTATTAATAAGGGTATTATCATCAAAACAAACACATGCATAGTAGAGCACAAAAAGAACTTATAAAGTGGGAACTGCCTGTATATTAATTTATATAAACTTTCACTGCAACATATTACACGCTCAAAATCAATATTATTTCAGACATTGATTTTTTACAAAACATGAATTAAAATATAGCAGTCATACCTTTAATTTTTGAGAATTTAAAAGTTCCTGTTTTATTTCTTTTAATCTTGCTTCTCTGATGGCAATCTTTGTCACTGCTCTATAGGCATCCTTAGAAACATAATACTTTATATTAGAATGTATTTTAAATGTAAAAAAATTATTATTCATTAAAAGTGATTTAGCTGATGACTTTTGAAAATTGGCAAAAATGACATAAAAGCATAGTTTGTACTTTTATTCTCGAAGCCATACTTCAAGACCTGAAGCATAATTAACCTGAATTAACATACTAAATGTTTATAAAAATGTTAATAAAAATAAAAAAACTGTTTTTGTGAAACAATATTCTAATTACTTACTCTAGCTCTGTATCTAAAGCCTTCAATTTCATCCATTTTAAACTCATAGGGTTTGAAAATACTGCAATCTGAAAAAAGAAAAAAAAAAGAAGAAAAAAGTTACTAAAAGTAGCATGTCTTATTAACAAATACCAAAACATATAGGACCAGAATAACTGAGTTTTAATAGTTTTATATAACTACGTTAATTTATCTACTAGTTTTGCAGCTTTTTTTTGCATAAATACTTAAATTTCAATATAAAAGATAGAAATACAGAATATGAGAGGTGACACGAGTCAGTTGTTGTTCAGTATTGTTTGCAGATGGTGGGTTGAAAAGTTGAAGTCCAGCATTTGAAAAGATCTGAAAGTGATTTCCAATTATCATGCAGGATGGATCATTCCTTGGTTCCTATTAGGCATGACATGTGAAATGATGACCACAGTAGATTCTTTTATCTTGTGAACAATGAGGTTGCCTTCTATGTCAGACAAAAAGGTTGCACTCATTGTCATGGTTTTTGTGAGGAAAAATGCTAAGCTAAGTCCAAGTTGTCTTCTCTGTTGTTGCCAAATATCTCCAATTTGTTCTTTCTGCCTTATCTCTATACTTCTTGAAATCTGCTCTATACACAAAAGGCAACAAGAGCACGGAATTCTTTAATACCCAGGATGTTTGTAGAAAGGGTTATTGTCTTTAGAAGATCAGAGCAGACTTTGTATAGTCAGAATAGGTTTAAAAGCCACACTAATATTGCGAGTTTTGAGGAGAGTAGTGATCTCGATAGAAAGTCCACCAATGTAAGAAATGGAAACTGATTCCCTGTGGTGATTATTCAGTTCAGCATATCCAAGGATTTTGATGTGAAACGAAATTGGAGAATAGCAGTTTTTATACAAGTCTTTTTTGAATGTCCATCGCAGACAAGTTGTTGAAATAGAATTTGTAGTTCATTAAGCTTTTCCTCTTTCTTATGATGGAGACAGCCTTTTTTATAATCATATGAATGATTCCCAGTTTTTGTGAAACATGGTGCACGGAACATGAACTGAGGTAACGAACGGTGTAAGTAGGTTTGCAACATCCAAATGTGAAGCTTTTATCAGCATTTTTGATGATTAAGACACCCAGAAAAAGTAGTGTTCCTTCACTTTCTAGTTTCCAAGAAAATTTAATTTTTTGGTAGAATGAATGAATAGAACAAAGAAAACTGCTTAAATCAGCAGCATTACTTACAGTCTTACAAATGTATATGTTACGAGACTTTTCTACGTTGCAAATAAAATCAACCTTTGAAATGTATTTGGGTGTGATTGCAAAGTTAAAGCCATTTTTTAATATACTGGTTTCATTTTTCATTAAGCTGTACTTGAGAATGTTGACTAAAATTTTATTATCAGCTAAAGGAGACTGTCAAAGCAAGCAAACAGTGCTAAACGTGGAATTTTTTAGTTTGATCAACTCTTCTTACAACAGCTGTTCAGCACTATTCACAATAAAAACATTGCTTCAACAGTCTTCCTCATGATAAAGCTTTAGTCAAATTTCCAAGTATAGTATAACGAAAATTGAAAACAATATATTAAAAGCAGACTTGAACTTTGCAAAGCAGAAAAGGCCTTTCTCTAACTACAAACTGTTTTACACTATCAGACTGAAGACTGTAGTTCTTCTCTTCATCTTGCTAGCCAAAAAAGCAACATCACAAACTCAGAAAAAATATTTAAGGAAATTATTATCATAAAAGTTATTACCATAGCTAAAAGAGAAGTCAGACATAAAGAATCATGGAACAAATTTGTTTCTAATTTAGAACATGATTTATATAAAACAAGATCCAATGTATATAAAATTTTGAAACACTTAAATGCAGATACCAAAGAAAACATAAAATTAAACACTGAATTGAAATTAGAAGAATTTCTAAATTACTACACAGAATTGTGGACAGACAAATATTTTAAAAAAGACAACTGGCAAATAATTAACAAAAATGAAAAAACTAAAGAAGAATTAGAAATCAGCCTGAAGGAAACAAGAAATGGAAAATCACCTGGAGAAGATAAACTAGGTTCAGAACTATATAAATATGCAGGAACTAGATTCAAAGAAAGAATCTTATTATTTTTAAATAAAATTTATTCAACTGGTATCCACCCAATAGAATGGAAAAAAGTAATTGTGATTCCTATCTTTAAAAAAGGTAATAGAGATGACCCTAAAAACTATAGAGGTATCAGTATATTAAATTCCTGTTACAAAATATATAGCAGAATCTTAAATAGCAAACTAATGAAATATTCTGAAAACTTTATTTTAGAAGTACAGAATGGATTTAGAAAAGGACGATCATGTATAGACCCGACCATTAGCCTAAAATTAATAATAGAGAAAAGAAGAGAATACAATTTAGAAACAAATATGCATTTATTGACTTTGAAAAAGCATTTGACAAAGTTAAAAGAAACATATTATTTTACATATTAAAAGAAAGACAAATACCAAATAATATCCTAAAATCTATCACAAGTATATATGAAAATAATCAAATACAAATAAGATTAAATTATGAGCTATCATATACGAGAGAGATAAACCAAGGGGTCCGACAGGGATGTCCCCTCTCAGCAACTCTTTTTAATATCTACTTAAATGAAATAATAATAAAATGGAATAAAAATTTACATCAAGGAATTAAACTTTCTCCTACAGTAAACTTAAACACTCTCCTCTTTGCCGACGACCAAATAATAATTACAAATTCTGAAGATAAACTACAGAAAGCTATTTTAGATCTAAATGAGATATCCAAAGATAATGGTATGATAATATCAACAGAAAAAATCAAAAACTATGGCCTTTAAAGGACAAGATCCAGCAAGAACAAAAATAGTAATAGATAACATGATCTTGATCTTAGAACAGGTGAATTCATTTAACTACCTAGGATGTACGATCACATATGAAAATGAAAAAGATATAAACGTAAAAATTGCAAAATATTTAAAAATAACAGGTTTAATTAACTCTATATTTAAACCAAACCTAGTTCAAAAACAAACCAGACTAAAAGTATACAATACATTAGCCCTACCAGTCTTAATGTATGGAAGCGAAATCTGGACAATAAAACAAAAAAAGACAAACAAAGATTAACAACAGCAGAAATGAAGAAATTATGAAAGAATTAAACCAAGAACCAGTAATAAAAAAAATAAAAATATATAAAAATAAATGGATGGAACACATTCAAAGAATGAAAGAAGAAAGATTACCAAAACAAGCCATTAGGAAAAAGAAAACCAGGACGTCCTCTTTAATGATTCAATGATGACTTCTAATGCTGGAACAGGCCATGCTAGGCCTAAATCCTTGATATGCATGATGATGATGATTATCATAAAAGCTGACAAAGGCAATGCAACAGTTTTCATGGATACAGCTGACTACATGTCAAATATTTTGCTATTGCTTTCAGACACGTCCATTTACACTGCCTTAAATCATGACCCTACTTCGACCAATCATGAAGAGACCAATGATCTATTATGTAACATACTCAAATGGCCTACAGATTTAAAGAAATAAACTGAAATCTATGCACCCTTTAGCCCCATGACTATATGGGGATAGCAAAAGTTCACAAGGCCAGTATATCTATAGTACAGATGGTGAATGGAATTAACTCACTTATATGTCTTTTATCCAGACACTTTTCAAATCTGTCAAAGAACCACACCTGACACACAGAACTCTTTCATGAAGAATTCTGCACACTTTGTCCAAAAACTATCTGAAATTTCCATCATGCCATTGGAGATCTGAGCTAGTCTAGATATAATTTTTTTGTTCATCAATGTTTCTGTAGATGAAGTCCTAGAGCTTATCGACAATCTATTCCTACGTGATATCTCCAGACTATTCAAACATTATCACCACTCTAATCACTTCATGTAAAATGGACAAATTATCAAACAGCTTTCTGACCATGCAATGGACAGTTTCCTCTCTCCACTTGTGGCAATTTATTTATGCAAAATTTTGAAAAATATTTCCTTATGTCAATAAACCTTAAACCTTCAGTCTGTTGGAGACATGTTGATGATATTTTTGTCACATGGAAACAGAGTGCTGCTGATTTAAACTTACTTTGGAACTAGAAAGTGAAAGAAGACTACTCTATCTTGATGTCTTAATCATCAGCAATGCTGATGAAGGCTTCATGTTCTCTGCACCATATTTCACAAAAACTGGGCATCATTCATAATCTTAAAAAAAAAAAAACAAAAAAAAAAAAAAAAGCTGTCTCCATCATAAGAAATTAGGAAAACTTAACAGGCTACAAATTCCTGATATTCACTACAGGGATTCCATTTTCATTCCTTATATCAGTGGATGTTCTCTCAAAATTGCTACTCACCTCAAAGCTTATGATATCAGGCTGGCTATATGAAGTCTATTCTGCTCTACCATAACCCTTTCTGGAGTGGCTTGGTCTGCCACTTCAGGATGGCTATATTATAGCTAATGGACATAATTACTATGTTTATCCATTTGAATGAACTAATAATTATGTCCTGTCTGCACGGTTAGCCGAGTGGTTACGCGCTTTGCAACTATATGCTTGGGAAAGGAGTGTCCTGTGTTCGATTCTCGTCGCTGACTTGAGTAGTTAAGAATCTTTCTCAGACATAGCCAAGTTAGCCAGTCTTGGGCATGGACTGCAAGGTTTTTCTCCCCAGTTTATTTGGGGTTTTTCCTCCCACAAAGCAGGAAAATCGGTCTTAAGAACACAACGAGTTCCAGAAATGGGAGGCCAAGGCCCTACATGGGCTGAAGTGCCAAAGAAGAAGAAGAAGAAGTAATTATGTCCATTAGGATTACTGTACACATGAGGATATGATCTACATGATGGACAGAATCTTTTCAAGAGCAGATCAGGGTAGCAATTTGGTATGGTTTAAAGGAATCATCATCATCATCAAATTCCTGTTATGTACCCTCAAGGGGTGTACAGGATATGATAGTACTACATGAAAAAATTACATCATTATTAATTTCCTATCTACAATTTTCCTCCAAATCAGTCTGTTACTTGTCAAGACTCCAACATTATCAGATCTTATATTTCTATCGTCTAAAGCACTTTGTACAGTATCAATCCACCTATATCTTGGTCTTCCTCTAGGTCGTTTTGCTGCCAACCTGGCAGAAAACACTTGTTTCGCTAATCTTTCCTCGCCCATTCTGTTTAAGTGACCATACCACCTGAGATTAGCTCTGCTAACACATTCCTGGATGCTGACAATTTTAAGTTCTTTCCTAATATCCTTGTTTTTAATATGATATTGCCATTGATGCCATCTGTTCACGCCTATAATCTTTCTCAGGACTCTCATATCTGTGGTCTCTAGTCTTTGGTCAAGTGCTTTACTTCTGACCCAGCTCTCAGATCCATAAGTTAAAACTGGTTTGAACACTGTCTTGTACACAACTAATTTAGTGTTCCGACTAATTTCTTTCTTATTCCATATGAATTTATTCAACTGACTTCCCACCATACCAGCTTTGCTTATTCTGTTGTCTATTTCTATATTTAATTTACCATCTTCAGTAAAAATTGTGCCTAAATAGCTGAAATGTTTTACTTGTTCCACAGGTTCTCCATTCACAACACAGTTGACATTTTCAATGACTCTGCCTATTTTCATTGTCTTTGTCTTTTTATTGCTGACCTTCATACCATATCTATTACAACAGCTATTCAATTTAGTCAGAGAATCTTGCAGACTTGTAGCAGATTTATTTAGAAGTATAACATCATCTGCATAAAGCAAAGAGCTGACATTAACATCTCCAATTCTGATATCATGTTCAATACCACTTTCCTTCATAATGTGATCCATATAGATAATGAATAACAGAGGGGATAATGTACATCCTTGTCTCACACCAGATTTAACATTAAACCATCTTCCTGTACTTCCTTCAATTCTAACTGCTGACTTACAACTCAAATAAAGACTAAGTATTGCTTGATATAATGACCCACTGACACCATATAACTGCAGCGTATTGAATAGCTTCTCTCTTGGCACCTTGTCATATGCCTTTTCCAGATCGACAAAACTTAAATACAGATCTTTGTTATATTCCCATGCTTTCTCTACTATTTGTCGTAAAGTGAAGATCTGATCCTGACAGCCTCTATTTGGCCTGAATCCAGCTTGTTCTTCACCAAGCTTTTCTTCCACAATTCTTCTCAACCGTTTCTCAAGTATACTTGCATAGATCTTGCCAGGAACACTCAGTAGGGAAATACCTCTGTAATTCTCACATTCAGTTTTATTTCCCTTTTTATATATAGGTACTATGAGAGCTCTACTCCAGTCATCGGGAATTCGTCCCTCTGTCCAGGCTTTCTGAACTATGCAGTGCAGCCACTGTAAGACTCTTATACCACCATACTTCAGCATTTCTGGTCGAATATCATCTACTCCTGCTGCCTTTCCACATTTCAAGCCTTTGATGGCTTTTTCTACTTCAAGTATGGATATGTATTCCTGACTGCATGCCTGGTCAGTGTTTTTTATCACTGTGCTGTCATCACTGCTTGTTTCATTTAGCAGTTTTTCAAAGTAATTACTCCATACTTCAAGGATATCTTTTTCTCCCATTTTCATGTCACCTTTATCATCTCTAATTCCTTTTATAGCACTCTTTCCTCCATTCTTCAGCTTCTTCAACAACCTCCAGAATATTTTGCCACCTTCTTGATATTTATTTTCTATATTCTTGCCAAAGTCCTCCCATGACTTTTGTTTAGCTAGTTTTACACAGTGTTTAGCATTCTTGCATTTGTCTCTATATTCTCTAAGAGCACAAGCTGACTTATTTGACAAGAACTTTTGGTATGCTTTCTTCTTTTCCTTCACTGCCTCTTTAACTTCCTGTGTCCACCAGGGAGTTCTGATTTTTTTATCCTTACAGATAACCTCACCACATGCTTCTCTGGCAGAATCAATCAATGTTTTCTTCAGAGTTTGCCACTGAATCTCCAAGGTTTGATTCCTGTTCTCAAACTCTTTCATTTTTTCTTCAATAATCTTTGTGTATTTTAGCCTACAGCTCACATCTGAGAGCTGCTCAACTTTTATTCGCTTTAAAACTTTCTTACATGTTCTTCTTTTCAATATGAAATTCAATTTTATCCTGCTCAAGACTAAATAGTGATCACTTCCAATTTCAAATCCTCTGTACACTATGGTATCCTGCACCAGGGAGAAAACATCACTATCAACAATAACATAGTCAATGAGACTTTTCTTATTCCTAGCCTCTTCTCTCCATGTGAATTTGTGCACATTTTTATGTTGGAACATGGTGTTAGTAATAACCAGTCCATGTCCTGAGCAGAAATCCAACAGATATTTGCCATTATTATTATTTTTTAAGTTTAAAGGAATCTGCATGTAGTATATTTTAAATGACTTAAAATTTTTTTGTAAAGTGGGGGATTAGGCCAGGGGTTTTGTTCCGTTTGGAAAGGCGGTAGCACCAATAGCAAAAACCATTTTTTGTATATGATTAATTTCTGCAGATAGTCTAGTATGGCTAGAATAGATGTCCCAGGCTCTATCTATGTACTAAAGTTTTGATAATATCATACTGCTGGGAGGGGTAGTAATGATGCAATTGATAATGGAACCTACCAGCATGGGAAGGTTTCCTATAGACAGAAAAGGATAAGGATCTGTTGAGTAGTCTTGTGAACAGATTGTCAAAGAAGGGCAGACTATTACTGTTTTCTTTTTCAATGGTGAAATGGATCATATGTTGTTGGTTGTTAACATGTATATTTTTGTAACATTTGTAACAAAAAAGGTTGTAACATTTTTGGATATGCTTAAAAAGTTTTCAGCATATCCAAGTTGCATGCCAAATGGAGAAATATGTCATTGATGTAACATAGCCATATTGTAGGTTTCAGTGGAGCAGAGTTTAAAGCTTTTTTTTTAAAGTGTCCATGAAAAGATTGACAGTGGGGGAAGGGGAGGGGACTATAACTGTGTTTTCAATCTGCTTGTAGGTTTTTCCTGCCAAGTGAAATAAAGTCCTGAAGTTTCTTTAAGAAACCTCAGGGTACATAACAAGGCTCTATTCAAACCATGTGTCAGTATCTTAAAGGAACAGTATTTGAAGTGTATCAAATTATTAACATGGGCAACATTAAAGGCAATAATATGAGAGAATTCTTGTATTCTGTTTGTGAACTTTTGACAATTCATGGTGTGTGTCTGGGGGGGGGGGACTATAATTATACACTGTAATTTTTTGAACAAGTTCAGCAGACTAGAGGCATATAAGATTACCTAATAATTTTTGAGTGCTTGTTTTGTGTGTTAGTGAGAATGGTGTCAATTAAGCAGTACACAGATTGCTTTTTGAACATAGACTGATCAAGGACTGCCAATAACCTTATTCACTGTGGTCATGACGACATTCTTGTTTTGGTATAGATTTTTTTTTGTGCAGTGAGTTTGATGACCAACAAGTTCCTTTTTTTGGATGCTATATTGTTGAGCTGTACTTATAAAACTATGCCAAAACAAGAATATTATCATCAATAAAGCAGTTAAGAGTAATGCTGAGTATGACTGAAAAAACTCAATTCTACTCCAAGATTGATCAACATCTTGTGTGCCTTGTGAATGGTTGACTCATATAAAAGGCACATAAAAATTATTAGACAATGTTTTATCATGGCCTCCTGTAAATGCTCAAAAACTTAAAACATAAGTCCCAGATTTATGGATTGACAAAAATACACAAGTTGAACATACCCTTGAGACGTATAGTTGACAGTATATTGGTTCCATTACTTATTAAACTAGACAAACACTTGGCCCAAAGATCTATCATTACTAATCTCACTCCTATGCTAAAAATCCTGTGCACTTCAAATCCTGCTTCTCAGACATAATCCTTCCTATTCACAACTATATCTCATTAACCATACACTCTGGTTATTTTACTTTGCAAGAAGAAACCTACAAGCAGATTGAAGGCACAGCTATAGGTTCCCCCCTCCCCACAATCTTTTCATGACTGAAAAAAAATGGCCTTAAACTCTACTCCACTAAACCCACAATACAACTAAGCTACAATGACAACATATTCTCCATTTAGCACATGGCTTGTACATAATGCTGAAAATATTTTTAGCACATATGAACAATCAATATCACAGGATTCGTTTCAGGAAAATAATAATTGACTATCCTTTCTTGGTCACCAGACTATTTAACAGATCTTTATGCTTTGCTATCTACAGGAAATCTTTCTATGCTGATAGGTACATTCATCATCAATGCCATAATCATCTCTCCCAGCAGTATGGTGTTAGCAAAACTTTAGTAAATAGAGCTGGAACCATCTGCTCAGACCATATTAAACTATATGCAGAAATCAGTCACATACACTATAAATTAAAAATACCAAGAAACTTTATACTTGGCTTAATCCTTTATCCAAGTGTAAGCAAACAAGTTTGCTCCTGAACTATTTTCAAGACTTTGGCAACTCATATAAAGAAGCTAAGACTTCACATCACTTGTCTTAGTATCCCATAATGTAAAGCACATTTCCTTGCAGACAAACATAATGCATTATGGGAAGGGTCACTACCCAGACCGGTTCCAACCTTTATTGAGGTCTCATCAGTGGGAGCCAGACCCTAGAGGCGATACTAAGGTTGAAGTAATGCAGAAGCCATATTTTCATATACGAGTAGCCAAAAGATGTGACCTTATTATTAAAATATTCTGGATTAGAGAAAGTTGTTGGAAGTTTTTCCACTTGGTAATACTATAAATTAAAGACACCAAGAAATTATATACTTGGTTTAATCCTCTATCAAGTGTAAGCAAACAAGTTTGCGACTATTTTCAAGACTGGGGCAACTCATATAAAGAAGTCAGGACTTCAGGCGCAAACTTTTTTGCTTATAAAGAAGTCAGGACTTCAGGCACAAACTTTTTTGCTTATAAAGAAGTCAGGACTTCAGGCACAAACTTTTTTGCTTATAAAGAAGTCAGGACTTCAGGCACAAACTTTTTTGCTTATATTTGGATAAAAAATTAAACCAGGTATATAATTTCTTGGTATTTTTAATTTATAGTATTACCAATGGAAAAACTTCCAAGAAGTCACATAAACAAAACATGTTTTTTAGCTAATGACTTCCTTCATTCCAAAAAATCAATAAAACACACCATCCATCCATCCCTCAAACTGGTGTGCCTTGTGAATGGTTGACTGTATGTTATAAGCAGTGAAGTTGTCCTCTCTGTAAGGCATGGAACTCTCCATTCAGTGTTATGATGTGTGTGTGGGAGAAATGAAAAGCTAGGCCTGCACTGTCTTCTCTGTTGTTATTAACTTCAGCAATATACTCTTTCTGTCTAATTTCCAAACTTCTAGATATCTGTCCTATGTAAGAAAGGCTTCAAGAACATGGAATATTATAAACCTAAGATGTTTGTAGAAAGCATTTTGGTCTCTTTAGGTGAACAAAGTAAACCTCATGAAGTTAAAATGGGCTTGAAGGCCACTCTATGTCATGAGACCTGAGGCTCAAGATAGCTTTTTGGGCATCACAGCACCCTTCTCCAGGAAAGTGAAATAAAAGTACTTGTTATTACAGCAAGTGGGTTCAAGCAAGCTAACAGTATCAAAGAGGCAATGATTGACCAATCCATATATACAGTCCCACTATAGGGAATGTGTAGAATGAAATAAATAGTTTAATATGGCAGAAAGTTTAATAATGTTGATGATGTGGAGCTTTGCAGAATTCTTCAGTAAGCAAATTCGTTTAACTTTTCAGAGATCTGGATATCAAAAGGCCTCTCAAGATATATCCTACACTATATATAAAAATTTAAAAAGCAACTTCAGCTGCTTCAGAATTTCTGTACTAATATGAATTGATGAGTCTAGTGATTTTTTCCTCAAGTTTCTTATATGTAGTATATTTTTTTTTCATTTTTATTTCTTATTACTATTAATTCTATCATATCACTTTCCTTTGTCATCCTCTGTTTTCTTATGAAGTACTTTATTATTGTGTATCATCTAATTTTCAGTTTCTTCATGCATGTTAATTTAATTTTATTGATAATTATGTTATCAGATTGATTCTTGTACTTAATTCATCATATCAAGCTTTTCTATTCAAAGGAAAATGAAACACAAAACAAAGAAACCAGCCAATAAACATATGCAATTAATAACTAAAATACACTTATCATATGGCCTTAGCATTATACTGAATAACTAACCCAATAACTATTACTGAGCACATCTTTAAAGATTTTTTTTAAAATAATTACATATGTATTCCAAGTATTTGTTTCCACTTGATTCATATTTATTGTTTATCCCTAAAATATATTTTCCTTTAACTATTTAAGCATGCTATATCCAGAATCCTGAACTTTCATTTGCAAAGCAAATACAGGATTATGTGTAGCCTGCAAACTGGAAATAAATATGCTATCCATTCAGCCAATCGGGATAGCAAAATTTTCTTTAACAGTAATCCTATACACGAGGTTGTTCACCCAATAGTAGTTACTAACGTGAATGAGCAATGAGTTGAGGATAAAGAAAACATTCGATGAAATTGAATTTGAACAAGTGCAGATCATACTAATGCCAAAACAGGTGTTTGATGACAAGATGGTAGGAAAAAGACCCAGAGAAAACCAACATCTAAGTGGATTGATTCAGTCAAAAGTGCTTTAGAAGAATGAAATGTTGGATATGACCAGTGGCGGCCAGTGAAATTTTAAATGGGGGTGCTGCCTATACAAAATAAAAAAATTAAAAAAAAATTTTTTCTCTAATCAGTAACCAATTTATTAATAAATAAATCTACAAATTTATTTATGAATAAATTGGTTACTAATTATGAAAATAATAATTTTTTTATTTTATTTTGTATAGGCAGCACCCCCACTTAAAATTTCACCGGCCACCACTGGATATGACAATACTGAAGCGTTGACAAGTAATAGACTAGTTTGGAGGAAAATTGTTGATAGGAGATTAATCATAATGTAAAATTAATCATGTAGTGTTGTCATAAAAGCCTAAATAACCCTTGAGAGTACATATCAGGAAATTGGTGATTATGATGCTATTCCTTTTGTCTATGTGTTTCTAGTAATCCATCATTGCAAGAATTGGCAAAATATTAAGAAGCCAGGATAATGATTTTGTATGTGGATAAAAAGGTGGAAAAAGGGTTGCAAAGGTTACAGTCAATAACTCTGTTAAGGGACCAGTAATCATGGCTACAATTTGGAAATGAAGCACATTATCTAATTTTGGCTCTTGCAAAATTAATTTTTGTCATGTTGTTAATTTGCTTGAAATTATATCAACTATAAGCAATAATAAAGCTACATACTGACCATGCTGGCATGGTTTAACCAGATAATTTTTTTTTTTAAACTATCACACACATACACAAAGAAGGTTGCAATATCTATGACCATTCAGTGCTGTGTTTGGGCACAATGCTAAAGGGAAAGAAGGAATCTGTTGATGTGTTTCTTCAACAGTGGAAGTTGTAGTTTTTGGTGAAGACAGAGTGGGGTAGGCTGTTTCAAAGAAAAAAAGTATATGGAATGAAAGAGGAGTAAGAGAAGTTAGTTTGCTAGGGTCTCAGATATCATACCACCAGGTTTCAAAGTAGACAATTGAAAAGGTGCAGTAGTGAGCAACCAAGATAATATCTGGCTCTATGGAAACATGCATACGAAGAAAAACTAAAGGAATGTAGTCCTGCAAAGTCTAAGTAATACGATGGAAGAGAGGAGACATGATAAAGCATACAAACTGGTAAGGAGATCTTACAGTATGGACAGAAGTGAGATGTTGTGTTTATACTGCTCATGGCAGGTGGGAAGAACCTGGAATAATGCTGGAAGCATAGTAAGGATGATGTGGTTAGGAAGCATGAGATCCATGTTCTCACGACATGCACTGAGTGTGTGAAATGGGTGTTGTGGATGTTGACCTGAGAGAGTTTCTCTTGATGAGTTTCTTGACTCTCCACATAATAATAAGAAGAAGCCTCTGAGAAGAAACCACAAAGCATGAATGTCAGTAAGACATGATGGAAGTTTTCCGCTCTTATTCTTGGCCCATTCAAATTATTTGCAGAATGATCTAAAAGCAGTTTAAAACATTGAAAAATTAGCATCTATCATTTGAGAGGAATGGTTCTGAAATCCATTTCATTACATCTGTACATTTTTTTGCGTGTAATAATACTGAGCCTGATAAAACTAGAGCTGAAAATTTAAAATGTGATATCTTTGTATCTTAAATATGCAGTTCTTCTATTTATGTAACTCTTAAATCTTCCCTTTATTTATTCTGAAAACTGTTCAGCATATAGAAAATGAACGGGTGATTACATATATATAGAGAGAGGAAATGTGTATTTAAGATCATATTACTACTACAAACATGTCATGCTTTTGTTGAGTTTTTCATTATCCTAAAGCTTTTTCTTACCCATTGAATCGTTAAGAAATGATTTTTTCACTTCTTCAAGAAATGGGAGTTCCTTGATGCTGACGAAAGATAGAGCTGTACCATGATTATGCCCACGAGCTGTCCTGCATGTGATTAATAATTAATTATAATCACAACATATTTTCCTTAGAACATTTAAGATGCGATAAATACAAGCCTTATTTCTAAAATCAAACTATTTTCACTTCAATATTTATGATACTTTGAAAACCCACACCCACAAAAAACAATAGCAGAAATATTCCCTTAGTAGCCCAAAGTAATTATTTCTGCATGATTCATCATGAAAAAAGAAATGAATAGATAAAGGAAATAATTGGTTTAGTGATAAGTTCAAGAGAGAAGATTAATTTCACCAGCAAGCAATTTTATTTCAAATTGATTTAGTATTTAAAAATCATTTAGTTAAAAAATTTTTTTTTAAATATACAAGAAGATGTCGCAAAAATTCTGCCAGTTAAGTTAAACATTGTGAAGGAAATTATATGTCCATTCTTTTTATACCAGATATGGAAATAGAAGCTTAAATCTTTCAGGTAAATTTTGAAATTTTAAAGTTTCTACTGGAGGTGCTTAAGGGTCAAAGCTGTATAACTGAGAGGAGACCTCCACATAGCCTTTAAAGGAATGCGAAAAACTGACCACGGCTTCTGACCTAATGTCCAATCCTCACCTTCTCGTGGTGCACCCTGTTGGGTATCTACCTATCTACCTGTTGGGTATCTACCTATCTAGATACAAATTTGAGTGTAATAATATGCGAAAACAAAGCACAGACTGCTCCCACATCTATACACCATTTCACAATAAAATCAAAAATAATTAAAAAAATGTGCACACATATGCATATGCCATTCTAACAATCAAGGCACAAAGTGCAATGGATGACAACAGTACTTTTTATTTTCTGTGCTGAAAGTTTCATTTACTAGTACCATGTCTAATAAATAAATCTTTTATATATAAATATGTATCATTACTAACAAGTGATTGAAGTCAGTCACATATCAAGAAGTAATGAATATATTTTGGGCTCACACGCAGCTTTAGCCACATAACAGCAGCAAAAGCTCTCAATAGAGCCAACTGTTTATATATTTACATTTTAATTCCCACACTCAAACAGATTATATGTAGTATTTGAGCATAAAGTATAATAAATAAATAAATCTTCATCATCATCATCATGCTTGTCAAGGATTTAGGCCTAGAGTAGCCTGTTCCAGCCTTAGAAGTCATCGTTGAATCTCTTTTAAGAAGACGTGGTGGTTTTCTTTTTCTTAATCGTTTGTAATTTAAGCTTGTTTTGGTAATCTTTCTTATAAGCTAAAGATACCAAGAAATTATATACTTGGTTTAATCCTTTATCCAAGTGTAAGCAAACAAAGTTTGTGCCTGAAGTATTTTCAGAACTGGGACAACTTCTATATAAAAGCTAATAACTTCACATCACTTGGCTTAGTTTCTATATACGAGTTGCCCCAGTGCTGAAAATACTTCAGGCGCAAACTTTTTACTTACATTTGGATAAAGGATTAAACCAAGTATATAATTTCTCAGCACAGCTATCAGCTAACGCCTTTTTATTCCCGGATATATAGGGAGTAGGTGAGGCCATTTTTAGCCCTGTCTAACTTTTGGAGACTGAGTGGGCATTTCAATCTCCACTGGTACCCAATCAGAGATAGCTGGCCCAAGGCTATCACTAATTAAGCAGCATGCAGTGAAGAGTGACGGCTCAACAAGTGCCGCCAACTCGTGGTCCCTAAGACTCGTATTTAATGTCTGAAATAACGTAGATTCTATAGATGATTTTCTTGAGTTTATGGGACAAAAAACACGAGTTTCTGGGAGAAAAAACCCGCTTGCCCGTGCCAGAGATCGACTAACTTGGGCATATACATATACTTGCCCGTATATAATTTCTTGGTATCTTTAATTTATAAGTATAACCAAGGGAAAAAACTTCTAACAACTTCTTTAATCCATGATAATCTTTCTGTTTTCATTCTTTTAACGTGTTCAATGTGATCAAATTTCTTCTGTAGAACAAATCTACAAAATAAATTTGTAGACAAGGATGGGCTGGCAATTTGAGATTTAGCCAACCAAATGTATTCTTATGGGCTTAAACCAAAATTTCAAATGATGACACAACACGACAGAATTTCATGCCAGCTGGGGCATCGTCCGGTTGAACAAGGCCCCAGTTGTTTTCGCCAGGGAACCAGGGCAAACAGCGAAAAGTCAGCTACTGTAACAAATCCTAAAACTTACCTCAACTTCAACATCACCAGAGTTCAAGATCGGTACTATCAACATAAGAAGCCTGAATGGCAAAGAAATGGAGCTAGCTGAGGAATTAGATAATTACCAGATCGACATAACAAGGGTGACTGAAACAAAAAAGACCAAACCTGGTGAGTTCTTTCTGAGCAATAAATACAAAATATTATATTCAGGCAATGACAATCAAGGAAAAGAAGGAGTAGCCATAGTATTCAACACTAAATATGAGGCTAATCTTCTTGAATGGCAGGCAGTCTCAAGTAGAGTAATGTGGGCAAATATGAGAATGGGGAACTGGACAATGAGACTTATTTGTGCCTATGGTCCCCACAGAAGGTTCTACTAAGGTAGAAATGGAGGAATTTTTTGACGCTTTAGAAAAAGCAACTGACACAATGAAAAATGAAAAGTTGGTCCTTGCTGGTGATCTAAATAGCAGAGTAGGAAATGATTGTCAGACATACAAAAATATTTTGGGAAAATTTGGAGAAAATAACAAAGCTAATAATAATGGCTAATGCTTGTTGGATTTCTGCTCAGGACATGGACTGGTTATTACTAACACCATGTGCCAACATAAAAATGTGCACAAATTCACATGGAGAGAAGAGGCTAAAAATAAGAAAAGTCTCATTGATTATATTATTGTTGATAGTGATGTTTTCTCTCTGGTGCAGGACACCAGAGTGTACAGAGGATTTGAAATTGGAAGTGATCACCATTTAGTCTTGAGCAGGATAAAATTGAATTTCATGTAAGAAAGTTTTAAAGCGAATAAAAGTTGAGCAGCTCTCAGATGTGAACTGTAGACTAAAATATACAAACATAATTCAAGAAAAAATGAAAGAATTTGAGAACAGGAATCAAACCTTGGAGATTCAGTGGAAAGCTCTGAAGAAAACATTGATTGATTCTGCCAGAGAGGCATGTGGTGAGGTTGTCTGCAAGGAATAGAAAAATCAGAACTCCCTGGTGGACACAGGAAGTTAAAGAAGCAGTGAAGGAAAAGAAGAAAGCATATCAAAAGTTCCTGGCAAATAAGTCAGCTGTGCTCTTAGAGAATACAGAGACAAATGCAAGAATGCTAAACATGTTAAAAATGAAGTTAAAATGGGCTTGAAGGTCACTCTTATGTCATGAGACTATATCTGGTATAACAAAAAGAGGAATGATATATAATATCCTTCATAATGTTTAATACAAGAAAATATTTCTCTACTTGTAGTAATAATAATCCCAGCATATATTGCATCTCATCACTCTTTTTTTTTTTTTTTTTTTAATGCGACTTTCACTCATGAAAGTCGCATTAAAAAAAGTCGCCTTGTTCGTTAACATATAGTACATTAATACTGTGAGTGGATTAAGGATTTTTTATTTAATTAATTTTATATTTTTTTGTAGTTTTTAAATTTATTTTAGAGACTTGTAAGAGGACATGATGGAAGCTTCCTGCTCTTGGCTTTTTCAAGTTACTTGCAAAATGATTTGAAAACTGTTCAAAGCATTGCCAAAGGACATCTATCATTTGGAAGGAATAGTCCTGAAATCCATTTAATCACATATAGTGAAATGGATTTCAGATTACAACCAGAAACCCTGCTCTAGAGTTTCTGACATAGACCAAACATAGAACATTTTTGAGCCAATTCAGGCCTCCAATAAGTGGGAACAGTAGTTTCACACCGGGAATAAAATTCATCTCCCACCTGAAGATGATCACAACCATGCCCATGGCAGGATTTGAACCTCCAGCTTATTGGTTGGATATATGCTAACTGGACAATAGCTAGGTAAGCAGGCTTGAGCGGCCTGCCATCTAGTGTTTATCTTCCAATCTGGGTGTTACTTTTCACTTTAGCAACTGCTAATTCCTTATAAATCTCAGATCTGTTATGTAGTTCTACTCTCATGTTTAAGGAGATGCTTCCAAAACTTTAAAAAATGTAGTTTCTAAGATGAAAAGCCAAACGGCTATTTTTTTTTTCCTGGAGAAGTTAATTAAATTAAGGGGATAAAAATCCCTTATTATTTTACAGCCAGTATGCGAAACTCTAAGATTGAAAACTATGATCTAAATCATAATTTTCGATCTTAGAGTTTCACATATTGGCTGTAAAATAATAAGGGATTTTTATCCCCTTAATTTAACTGTAGTTTCTGTTTAGCAGCAATGAGAAATCTTATTTACTGACTCATTCTTAAAACATGGACACTCTTTTTTTGTGGACACTGTTTGCACTTGAATTAGTACATATAATTGCACCATTTTCCTCAAAACTTGTTAAGAACATAAAAACAGTTGCCATTAATGCAATCCACTTTACAACTCATTCATGCTATTTTAACTTTTCTGTGGTAACATTATCAAAAACACTAATATAAGTTTTCAACCTTTTGTAGATGATCACAGAAGTAAATTCTATGGTGGAATTCTGATACTTTTACACAAATGATCAATAAAATCTGGGTTGGAAAAAAAAACGTATAAGCAGAAAAGTATATTTATGAGGGTATGTGAAAGTCAAGTATTTATCTGCAGCGTTTTATTATTATTATTATTTTTTGTTTTGATTGTTCCCATACTGAATGTTCAAGCAGTTGTAAACACAAAACTTTCATTGTTATTTAAGTAGTATTTTTGTCACTTGATGAACCGGATTTCTTGCTGAATTAGCCAGGTGAACATGGCTTCTCCACTGATATGAAACAAAAGAAAAATGATCAAAGCATCATAGATATAGAGAAATTCACCAGATTTAACACATGAAGCATGTTTGTGTAGACAGACATGTTCAAAAGTAGTCAAACAAGTATCATTCACGAGAACAATAAAAAAAGTCCATGCACTTATTGACAGAGGGTGGCTATTGATGAGGAGACAAACCAAATTGAGATTACTTATGGTTTTAATTTGAAAGGTCATCATATTATATTAATGTTATAAAGCTTATTATCAGGCAGTACAGTTATATGTGTCAATGGGGCATTATATCAAGCGATACCTAGTCTTTATTTGAGTTGTAAGTCAGCAGTTAGAATTGAAGGAAGTACAGGAAGATGGTTTAATGTTAAATCTGAACATTACTATGTTGAAGTACAGACAAGCTGTACTTCAACATAGTAATGCAAAAGAAATTAAACTAGCAGAAAAATAAGTACCAGATTGACATAATAGGTGTCACCGAAACAAAGAAGACAAAAGTAGGTGAGAGTCTTCTAAAAAACAAACACAAGATGTTATATTCAGGCAATAATGATCAAAGAAAAGGAGGAGCTATAGTATTCTGATAAATATGAGGATAATCCTGAATGGCAGGCAACAGCAAGTAGTGTGAGGTGGATAAATATCAGAACAGGAAATTGGACAATGAAACTTATTTGTGCCTAATAAGGAAAGTGGAGGAATTTTTCAACACATTAGAGGAAAGCAGCTGATACAAAGGAAAAGTGGGTCCTTGTTGGTGTTCTAAACAGCAAAGTAGGTAGGAAATGATTACCAAATAAACAAAAATATTTTGGTAAAATTTGGAAAAAAAGAGGAAAGTTAATAATAATGGAAATTGCTGCTGGATTTCTGTTCAGGACATGGCTTAGTCATTACTAACACCATGTTCCAAAATTAAGATAGAGATAACAAATAAGAAAAGTCTCACTGACGATGTTATTGTTCACATAGGATGTGAAACAGGTAATGATCACCATTTAGTTATGAGCAGGATACAACTGAATATCATATTGAGAAGAGAAGGGTGTAAGAAAGTTTTAAAAAGAATCAAAGATGAGCATCTTTTAGAGGTGAACTGTTTCTTCAATAATACATGTATATTATTGAATAAAAAAAATGAAATACTGAAACAAGAACCAAACATTGGAGAGTTAGTGGCATACACTGAAGAAAACATTGAATGATTTAGCCAGAGAGACATGAGGTAATGTTGCTGCATGAAGAGAAAAATTCAAACTCCATTGTGGTCTAAGAAGTTAAAGAAGCAGTGAAGGAAAAGAAGAAAGTGTATATTAAAAGTTCCTGCCAAGTAAGTCAGCTTGTGAAAAGCACTATGCAAATCTAACTAAACAAAAGATATGGGATGACTTTGGCAAGAACATAGAAAAAAATATCAGGAAGGTGGCAAAATATTCTGGAGGCTATTGAAAAAACTTAGAAATAGAGGAAAGAGTACTGTGAAAGGAATCAGAGATGATAAAGGTAACATGAAAACTGAAGATAAAAGATATGTTAGATGCGTAGAGTACTTACTTTTGAAAGAGTGCAATATGAAACAAACACTAACAGATAGTGGTAGAAAACATTCAAGAGGAATGCAATCAGGAATACAATCAATACTTGAGGTAAAAATGGCCATCAAAAACCTGACATGTGGAATGGTACCTGAAGTAGATGTTTTATTTAGAAAAGCTGAAATACAGAGATATAAAACTTTTAATGTGGCTACACTGCATAATCTAGAAGGCCAGGTCAGAAGGTCAAATTTCAGATGACTGGAGTAGAGCTGTAATAGTACCTATCAATTAAAAAGTAAATAAAACTGAATATGTGAATTACAAAGAAATTTCCTTTGTGGTCCTTATAAGATTTATGCAAACATAACTGAGAAAAGACTAAGAAAAATTATGGAAGGGAAACTTAGAAAAGAACATGCTAGGTTCAGGCCAAATAGAAGTTGGTTGTAAAGATCAGATTTTTGCTTGAAGACGAACAGTTAAGAAATCATGGAATATAACAAGGCTCTGTATCTAAGTTTTGTAGATCTGAAAGAAATATGAAAGTACCTAAGAAAAAACTCTTCAGAATGATACAATTACATAGTGTAAATGGGACATTATATTGAGCAATACACAGTCTATGCCTGCATTACAAGTCAGCAGTTAGAATTGAAGGAGGTACTGGAAGATGGTTTGATGTTAAACCAGGTGTGAGACCAGGGTGCATTTTATCTCCACTGTTATTCATCATGAAGGAAAGCAGCATTATATCTGATATGAAAAAAAGGAGATGTTAATCTCAGCTCTTTATTTTATGCATATGATGTTCTACTCCTAAATAAATCCAGTACAAGTCTGTAAATCCAGTATAAGTACAATACTGGACTCCAAATTAACCTGACAGATAAGAAATCGATCTGGATGAAATTTGTTGATAGGAAGTTAGCAAAATAATGTTTTCGTACCCCCCCAGGATACATATCAGGAATATGATGATGTTAGGATGAATGGCCAGCTACAGCCAAGTAACCTGGCCTCACTGAAACATAATTAATGCTATGATAGGGTGGTTAATTCTGCTGACATAGTTGGCTTTGTCTGTCAGTTGTGCGTGTATATTCTCTGGTTGAATTCTGGCTGTCTAAAGGGATGAAAAACCTGAGTTTATAGGAGGAAATGCTCCCTCTGTATGAGACAGCCTAACTCACTTTCAATTGAAAATCTCCTGTAGATTCTTTGCATCGCATATGGGCAAATCTGGGAATTCCAGGCAATTCCAACTAAGAGGCATTGTCATAATAGACTGACTCAAAAAAGACTTCTTAGAATTGAGTTTTTTTTATGACTCGAATACATGAGGATTACTAAGGAGTTTTTTATGAATCATTGCAAAAAATTTAAAAACTTATACCAACTAGTTTTGCTCACACTCAACCAGTGTGAGGAATCATTGCAATGAAACGAATGAATTCATCATAACAAGAAGAACGTAGAGTTGCATGGCATGATCAGCTATCACCTGGTAAAGATTGAAGATTTTTGGAACAATTGAAATCTGATGTGTTATTAAAAGATCTAATGAAAGATTTCCAGATGTCATTCAGTACAAGTCCTTGGTTTCTGTTGGTAGACTTATGTGAATGGAAAAGTATTACAGGTTCTTTGAAAATTCCAGAGGAAAATTTTCTTCTAAATCAGCATAGCAGAAATATCTCAGTCTGTTGTATGGCTGATAGTTGAAGATGCCAAGTCAGACTAGAATTTTCCTTTCTTTTGTGCTCAGAAATTCTTTCTTTCTTTCTCACCTCAAAACTACCTTATGGGCCAAACCATAAGCTTGGAGCCACAATATGAGCAAGTATTCTACAAAGTCCAGGGTATTTGCAGAAGAGACATTGTCTTAGGAGGTATTAGAAGGCTGTAAATAGTTTGAATCAGTTTGAAAGTCACTCTGATATTATGATTCTTGACAAGATCAGCACTCTCAATACAGTAATCTACCATTTATCTGAACACTTCAGGAAGACAGTTTGCTGTTCTGATAATTGAAAGACTGGATAATGAAGTACATTTACTGTATCAAAAATTGGTTGAAATGCAGAATGTTGGTTAATCGAATGCTCATTGTTTTGAAGGTCAGATAAATGGTAGATTACTGTAGATTGATTGCCAATGTATGGGGTGGTGAATGAATCTCTGTCCTAGATATTCTGATTATGAAGGGACAGGTGGTCTGAAAATAAAATCTTGTTAACTGTTTTACTAGAATATCCATTAAGGACAAATCAATCAGAAAGTACTTTGAGTTCTGTCTTAAACTGATCTTCATATTGAAAATAGAAGCTGCTCAATTTTTGAAGGTGTGGTTAATGCCTAGCTTTTGAGAAGGTTAGTTAAGGGATGAAGCATGAAGACAGCACTCGGTGTGAGTAGGCTGTTTCTTCAATCTATCAATTCATTTAAACTTACAATTAATTTCACATTAGACAAATTCCCATTCCTAGATGTCCTCATCATCATAAAGAAACCTGATAATGGTGTCAGTTGTAGGTAAGCTAAACAAAATTATATGGAATGTCATTAATTTAATTCAGAGGAAAACTCCAAATTGATTTCAGTGGTTCATGAAATGAAGTACTAAAATTAATTTGGAGACTAAGTTATGAAATCAATGTGAAATGTTAATTTCAGAGCTAATGTGAAATGCATCTAACTATGAAGATACAATGTGCAACATATTAAAATATTTTTCAGACTTTGTACTACTGCTAACCAGCTAATCACTATCCAAATAAATGCACAGTAAATTTTATTAATGATGCTTATAAAGTCTAGCTACATATTTAGCAGTGAAACAGTCAGTTTTTCAAAATGTGTTCGACTAATAAATAAGTTTTAAATGCATTAAATAAACATAATATAAAATACCACATAAGTATTTTTATTTATTTATTTATTTTTTTTTATTTATAACATACCTTCCGACTCTGTGGATATACGAACCTACGTCTGTTGGAAAATCAAAGTTGATGACATTGGAAACAAATTGAAAATCAATTCCTCGTGAAACCCCGTATTCTTTATCCCTTCGGATTCTAATAAATAACAACGTTAAACATTTTCACTACCAAAATGCTACACAAATGCAAACCTTTAAACATAAGCAATTCTTTAAATGTTTCCAGTGAAAATTTATTTAGAAGTATACTACTAATAAAGTGATGTAATGATAACCTGTAACACTCCTGAAATATTTAATACTTCCAGCAAAATAGAATATGAAAACCATTTTCATGCCTTTTATGCTTTTAAAATTTGTGCCATTATGTGATAGTTTTCTGCATGCTGTGTTAGATGAAATAGAAAAGTACTTTTTTCTCCCATTATTTAGGATTTTTTGAAAAACTTCATGCTTGATTTTTGGTTTTAATTATTTTAGTAATTAAATTTTAATTATTTTATTAGTATTGTATTTTACATTATTTAATTTTATTCTTTAATTATAACAAAATAGACAGTGGAGTGTGTGGAATGGGGTGCCTTCCTATGGTGAGATTTTTTGGAAGTGTCATGCAATAAATAAATAATAATTATTATTAAATTATTAATAGAGGTCATTTCAGCATCAAATATGAGAGGAGACCTCTTCATAGCCATTAAGGCATGCACAGAACAGACCAGGGCTTCTAATTAATGTTCAATCCCACTTTCTCATCTTGGAGAAGATGGGAATAGGATATTTGGTCAGAAGAGATTCAGTGTCAGACTCAGAAAACATTGATTGATATCAGCCAGAATGGCATGTGGTTAAGTTGTTTGCAAAGGGCAGAAAAATCAGAACTTAGGAAGTTAAAGAGGTAGCCATAGAAACGATGAAAGTGTATACAAAGTGTTTAACAGATAAGTCAGCATACATAGAGAAAAATGCGAGAAAGGAAGCAACACGAGAGTAGCTAAAAAAGAGTCACGGGATGATTTCGGTTAGAATATAGAAGATAAATATCAAGGTGATAAAATGTTCTAGATACCATTGGAAATGCAAAGAGTATTTTAAAAGAGATTATAAAGATAATATAACTGAAGATAAATATATTCTAGATGTTTGGAGCAGTTAGTGACAGTGATGTCTTGAAATACTGTTAAATGATTTTGCTTTAAAGGATTTTGAAATGGCAATGGTGGCATTGCTGTTTCAACATACTTGTCCAGCCACTCAAATTTAAAGGAATTTAGTTCTTTTATACTTTAATTTCAACAGTGATATTTTGAGGATTTAATGCACTAAAACAGCTAATGTAATATTTCTCATATTGATGTTGCCTTCATTTGTCAAGCTATAAAATTGTGGCCACTAAATTTGCTTAAATCCAGACGTCTGTACCAGACATGTCTTAAATCCAGTGATGTCTGTACTGTCTAGTCCAGCCGTTCTCAATCTTTTACTCTGGAGGAACACTTGAAATAATTTTTAACTCGAAGGAAACTCCTGAATATTATTATCACATTTTCATATATATATATATATATATATAATTGAAATTAGGATTTACTCGGGATATATACATTTATAAAATTAATTTAACTGACTAGAACCCGAGAAAGTATAACAAAAACCTTCAATAAATCACGACTAGTTTCATTGGTGCTCCGACTTCTTCAGGTGAGAAAGAAAAAAAAATTCTACTTCTTTTTTATTAAGCTGGAAAGTCCATGTTTTTTTACCTTGTTATTTTTATAAGTCTTATGTTTTTTTCTTTCTCACCTGAAGAAGTCAGAGCACCGATGGAACTAGTCATGATTTATTAAAGGTTTTTGTTATACTTTCTCGGGTTCTAGTCAGTTAAATTAATTTTATAAATAAATATATATATATATATATATATATAAAAGATAAATTTAATGACTAGAGGCTGAGATACCAAAACAGAAAAATACTATTTATTATTTGATATTTATTATTGTGTTTCATCTTCTTAGAAGACTTTATCAGGTGCATAACATGAAAAGAGAATTACAAAAATATACATCACAAGAGAACAACACCTATAAATTAACTTGCAAACATATTACTAACATTTGAAGGCACTCTGGATGCCATGGTATTGTTTGGGCACATTCACATGGACATGATCTTGTGTATGCCACAGCTAGATAGCTGAAGAGTGACAATAAGATAGGTTACAGCTGAGGTTAGTATTAAAACGGACAGGATTGAAGGACCATTTCTGTTGATTCCACAATTTTTTTTCTCCAGTTCATCATAGCATCTAAAAATGTTTTCTGATTTGTTCCAAATCACTGAATGAGTGACAGAAACTTCATTGTTAGGTTGAGCAGAATTAAGGATTTGATTAGATAGTGTGCTAGCTCTAATCCTGCTATACATGATGTCTTTCATATGTTCTTCCATACACAACTCAATGGATTTCTCTGTCTGACCAAAATAGGGCACAGTGCAGTTACACCAAAGATGGTAAACTCCAGGATACTTTATGCTGTCATGTTTCGGTTCAGGTGTACTGAGTATGAAACAGAATTTGGATAGAGGAGCAAGGAAGTGTGGATTTTCAATTTCTTGAAAATTTTAGCTAACCTTGGTGAAACAGAGCTGATATATGGTAAAGATATAAAGCCTTTTACATCATTACTATCTTCAGTACAGTGAGCAGGTGGATTAAATTGCAGCTTATGAACA
The DNA here is from genome assembly GCF_054136105.1 of Typopeltis vanoorti. NCBI lineage: Eukaryota > Metazoa > Arthropoda > Arachnida > Uropygi > Thelyphonidae > Typopeltis > Typopeltis vanoorti. The sequence continues at coordinate 31,283,909 of NC_143574.1, forward strand.
GTCTGTTTAGGATAACCATTTTTCTGAAACTGGAATTCATGTAGAAATGATGCCAAGTTTTTAGGGCAGATAATGATGAGATTGCACATGAAGATATCTATTGGTATGTATGGGTTTTCTATAAATCTAGATCTTCAGTTTGTCCGACACATAAGTGAGTTTCACATCCAGGAATGGGAGAGAACCATTAACTTCCAATTCTGAGGTAAATTGTATTTTTGGGATGGTTCAGGAACTCCTTTAAAGAATCTGGTCCATGGCTCCAAATTAAGAAAACATCATCAATATACCTTTTCCATAACCTTGGCTTTAATGGGAGGGAATTGATTGCTTTATTCCTCCAAGCTTTCTAAATATAAATTTGCTAATATAGGAGATAACAGGTTGCCCATGGCCAAGCTGAAGTTGTGTATATAAATAGCATTTTTAAAAAGAAAGTAACTAGAATTTATTAGATGGGTCATGAGTGACATAACTTTTTTGATAACTTATCTTTTAAAAAAATTAAAACCTCTTTTGTAGGTAAAGAGGGAAATAACAGAAACTTGCTATAATTTCATATTTTGAAGATGTATATCTTTAACAATTGAAACAAAGTTCTGAATTCTTGAGAAAGGAGGGGGTCGAGCATATTAAATTTTTTGAAAGCTTGTATATGGGAGAATCAATGCCTTCTATGATGGGTCTTAGTGGGGTGTTTTCCTTATATGTTCTAGGCAAGCCATATGATGAGAGGACAAAGAGATAATCTTAAGTCTCTCCAGGAAATTCTGTAGTAGTAGTTCTTAAGAGATTGTTAATACGATTACGAAGTTCATGAGTTGAATCCCTTTCAAGGATTGAGTAGGTGTAATGGCCTTTTTAAGGACATTACATTTAATTAAAACAGCATACCATTAACATTACAATAAAATGTAATGGACATTACATTTTAAGGTAATCCATTATCTTTATTAAGAATATTCTTTTCAACATTAGAAAGATGGTAACTGGATTTGTTAATAATAGTTACCATCTTATCAGGAGAGAGCTGAAATTTTTGGTTAATTTTTGCTGTTCTAACTTTAAAGCCTCAAATTTTCTAATTAATATAGCTTTGTTAGTATTCTGAACATTAGATGCTTGTGAGTTGATAATTTCTCTTACAGTATTTGTTGCCAAGTATTGGTATATAAAGTTTGTTCAGTTGCAGAAGATAAAAGAAACTTTAAGGGAGTACAAATGTGCTAAATTACATTTAGTTTCAAAAACTCTTTCATTCATTTTTTTTTTTTTTTTGCTCTATAATATATTCTTTTATAATCTTTTTTGTTTCGATGGTTTATTTGAATGAAATAATTTAGGACACATATTGCATTCTTTGAAAAAGCATTTGACAAAGTTAAAAGAAACATATTATTTAACATATTAAGAGAAAGACAAATACCAAATATCCTAAAAGCTATCACAAGTATATACGAAAATAATCAAATACAAATAAGATTAAATCACGAGCTATCATATACAAGAGAGATAAACCAAGGGGTCCGACAGGGATGTCCCCTCTCAGCAACTCCTTTTAATATCTAATTAAATGAAATAATAATAAAATGGAGTAAAAATTTACATCAAAGAATTAAACTTTCACCTACAGTTAACTTAAACACTCTCCTCTTTGCAGACGACCAAATAATAATTACACATTCTGAAGATAACTTACAGAAAGCTATTTTAAATCTAAATGAGATATCCAAAGATTATGGTATGATAATATCAACGGAAAAATCAAAAACTATGGCCTTTAAAGGACAAGATCCAGCAAGAACTAAAATAGTAATAGATAACAAGATCTTAGAACAGGTGAATTCATTTAACTACCTAGGATGTACGATCACATATGAAAATGAAAAAGATATAAACGTAAAAATTGCAAAATATTTAAAAATAACAGGTGTAATTAACTCTATATTTAAACCAAACCTAGTTAAAAACAAACCAGGCTAAAAGTATACAATACATTAGCCTTACCGGTCTTAATGTATGGAAGCGAAATCTGGACAATAAAACAAAAAGACAAACAAAGATTAACAACAGCAGAAATGAAGTTTATGAGAAAAACTGCAAAGTATACCCTATTTGATCACAAAAGAAACAAAGATATTATGAAAGAATTAAACCAAGAACCAGTAATAGAAAAAATTAAAAAATATAAACATAAATGGATGGAACACGTTCAAAGAATGAAAACAGAAAGACTACCAAAACAAGCCTTAAAGTACAAGCCATTAGGAAAAAGAAAACCAGGATATCCTCTTAAACGATGACTTCTAAGGCCAGAACAGGCCATGCTAGGCCTAAATCCTTGATACGTATGATGATGATGAAATAATTTAGGAACAAGATCATGGAATTTTCAATATTTCAGAAATACTAGCCTGCCGATAAGTCCAATTCTCTGTGACATTTTCTGTAAATCTGTGATACTTTTGTAGGCTGCCTCATCATAAAGGCTAGAAATTTGATGCTATGGATTTATTTGGCTATATGATATAACTAAATAAATTTAATGACCAGAAGCCAAGAGATACCAAAACAGAAAAATACTATTTATTATTCATGCCTACAACTAGTTTCATCTTCTTTGAAGACTTCATTGGGTGCATAACATGAAAAGCAAAATATTTGTAGGCATTCTAGACGCCATGGCATTGTTGGGAATGTTCATGCAAGCATGATGTCATATATATGCCCAAGTTGGAAAGCTGAAGAGTGAAAATCAGATAGGTTATAATAGTGATAATTAGTTTTGAACAGGTTAAAACTGAATATCATATTGAGAATTGTGTAAAAAAGTTTTAAAAATAATCAAAGTCAAGCTGCTTTCAGAGGCTCAAACATTGAAATATTATTTAAAAAAAAAAAAAAAAAAAAGCAAGCCTTGGAGACTAATTGCCAAACTCTGTGAAAAAAAAAAAAAAAAAAAAAAAAAAAAAAGTGATTCAGCCAGGGAAGCATTTGTTGAAGTTGTCTGCAAGGATAAGGAAATTAGAGCTCTGTAGTGGACGCAGGAGGTTAAAGTGGCAGTCATAGAAGAAAGCATACTGAAAGTTTCTAGCAAGTAAATCAACATGTGTTCTGAGAGGATACAGAGAAAAATGTAAGGAAGCAAATTAATGTGTAAAACAGATAAATAAGTCATGGGAAGACTTTGGTAAGAATTTTGGAGTGGAGGATATTTAGTGAACATTGTTGGTTCATAACACTGCTGAAAGAATTTTTTTTTTGCTACTAATACTGAGTTATCTAGATTTAAGTAAAATATGTATATGTTTCCTTACAGGAGAGAGAAGACCAGAAAATGTTAATATTGATGATAATATTGAAAATGTGGTGGTGGAAGGTCAGAACATAGTATACCTAAATAAGGAAATAGTGTGCCTACATATAGTCCTTCATAGGTGACAAAGTGCAGCAAGACAACCTTCAGCATTAACGTATCACCTAGAATGATGTAGTTTGTGGAACTATGCTTTTAGTTTGATGGGTGGAAGGATTTGTATGCGGATAGACTGCACATGAATGGATTCAGAGTTAGATGTCTAGAGAGTTTGTTCACTGAGAGCATGGAAGTGCAAACTTGGCTTTGGCTGAGGAAGATCCTTCAGCTCCTCACGTCACCGATGGAAATCGAACCTAGGACACTCCTTCCCCAGGCATATGGTTGCGAAGCGCACAGCCACTAGGCTAACTGTGTGGACCAAAAAAACCACGGAGAATCAAACCACGGTCTCCCACGTGACACTAACCACTATACTACCGAGGACTTTGCATAAAAGAGGATCTAAGTCTGTGATAGCAAATTATAGACCAATCAGTATCTCAGGAGTATGTAGTAAAAGTACTGGAAAAGTTGGTCAAAAAGAGAATTCAGGAATGGATGGATAAGAATATAATACTCTATAAGAGGTAGCATAGATTTGTGAAGGGTCAGTAATGCTTAGTAATTTACCCACTCTTTATAATAGAGTAACAGTTGAGTTGGATAAAGGGAATGGCTACACAACGATACTGCTGGATTTTGCACAGGCATCTGACAGGGTACCACATAAGACTCTGTCACTCAAACTAGAACGAATGGGGATGGATACGAAACTGTTGATATGTATACAAGAGTGGCTGATGAACAGATACCAAAAAAGTAGTATATGGAGGAGCAGAATCCAGGAGAAAGCAGATGAATAGTGGTGTGCTGCAAGTTCTGTGCTTGAACCACTCTGTTTAATTTGTACATAAATGATATAGGAAATAAACTAAAGGAAGTATTCAGTTGTTTGGTGATGATACACAGTTGAATAGGGTAATAGTTGATCAAAGTGATGTAGAGAACTTGCAAGATGATTTAAATAGGTTGACAGTATAGACAAAACATAATAGATGTGAATTTAATGTGGAAAAGTGTCAAGTTATGTATTTTGAGATAAAAAGATGACAAGCTGGTTACCACATTCAGGGAACTGTACTTCTAGAAATCGATGAATCCAGTAATTTGGGGGGGTAGTAGTAGTAGTAGTAGTAGATAGAGAGTTGAAGTTAAATTAGAGAGCATATTGCTAAGGTAGCCAGGGTAGCTCACAGGATTACTTGGTTATTGAAGAACACTAACAAGCAAAGATAAGGGAGTTATCATTCTTTATATATCCACTCCAGATTACTGTGTTCAAGGTTTCTTGGGGATGAGGAAATGGTGGAAAAGATTAAGAGGTGAATGGTCTGTGGAATGCTCTCTATGTAGATAGATTGAGGGTTTGTGACTTGCAAAAGTTGGTTGATAGCCAAAAAAGAGGAAACATGATAGAAAGACTTAAGTTACTTAAAGGATTTTATAGAATTAATATAGAGGAAATATTTCAGCACTTGGCTAGGCCAAGACAAGAGGTTATCCCTCAAAACTGGGTAAGAGTGTGCTTAGCAAAGGTGTAAGGACATTTTCACTTGGATAGTGGTGAATGAATGGAATGGGTTGCCAGAGTTAGTTGTGAGAATTTTGTCTGTCAATGGATTCAAGGAGAGGTATAATAGATATTATGTGGATAGTTTGGGTCAGCCATTTCATGGGGGTACGCATGCAGTAATAATAATAATAATCTTATATTATTAATCCCACTGTGGACATGGATGCTCGTGATTGTCTGTGAAAATACAAGTGGTGGTCGGCGGTAGATGGCATTGGTGTAGTTGTGGTCAGTTGGTGATTGAATGGTGAAGACAGAGTTGTAGAGCAGATACCCTCCCTCGATGAGTACTTGGACTCCCTGAAGGTGTCAAATAATAATAATATATTAATATCAGGAAGAGGGCAAAATATTCTGGAGAATATTAAAAGAGCTTAGAAATAGAGGAAAGAACACCACAGTAGGAAACAGAGATGCGATGAAAACTGATGAAAAAGATATCTGACATAATTACTTTGAAAGATCAGCTAAGCTAAGACCATTTTTTATTCCTATATAGGGAGTAGGTGAGGCTGTTTTAGCCCTATCTAACTTTTTAGAGACTGAGTAGGCAGTTCAATCTCCCCTGGTAGCCAATCAGAGATAGCTGGCCCAAGGCTATCGCTAATTAAGCAGCCCACAGTGAAGAAACAACTCAACAAATGCCACCATCTCATGGTGGTGGCACTTGTTGAGCAGATGGACCCTAACTCTAACACAATATTTTTCATGTCTGAAATAGTGTGGGTTCTACGGTCAATTTTCTTGAGTTTATGGGACGAAAACCTGAGTTTCCGGGAGGAAAAACCCACTTGTCCGTGCTAGAAATCATCTAACTTGGGAACCAATCGAAAAAAGGCTTAGTAAAAGTTCCTCTAGTTGGCGACTAGACTTGAACTCAAAGTCTATCTTTGGGTGGTTTAGCACTGAGGAGTGCAAACATCGCTTCCACTGAGCTACACAGGCTTAGTGAATGAAATAAGAAGTGACTGAACAGTGGTAGAAGATAGTTGAGAGGAATGCAATCAGAAGTACATCTCAATAGTCGAGAGAAAAAAGCCATCAAATACCTGAAATGTGGAAAGGCAGCTGGAGTAGATGATATTTGGCCAGAAATACTCAAATATGAAGGTATAAAAAGTGGCTACACTGGATAACTCATATGGTCTGTTGATTACAGATAAGGTCAAATATTACTGATGACTGGAATCTCTGTCTTATAGATTCCACAAAAAACAATGTTAGAATTACAGAGGAATTTTTCTTACTGAATGATTGTTCCAGGTAAGATTTATGCAAGCACACTTAAAAAGAGACTAAGAGAAATTGCAGAAGGGAAACTTTGAGAATAATAATCTGGGTTCAGGACAAATAGAAGTTGACAGGATTAGATTTTCACTTTAAGACAAATAGCTGAGAAATCATGTGAATATACAGCAATAGTGTTTATTGAGTTTTGTAAATATAGAAAAGCAAATGATAAGGTGAATATGGATGCATGAGAAAAGCTGTTCAAAATGCCACAATTATATGGTGTAAACAGGATCGCATTATGAAGAAAAGCAGCATTAAACCTATATCAAAACTGGAGGTTTAAATTTAGCTTTTTTATGCAGATGATGTTGTACTCCTAAACAAATCCAGTATAAGTCTGAAGGATTCCCTAACAAAATTGAATAACAGCTGCAATAAATTCAGTATGAAATTTATCAGTAAAAAAAGAAACATTGAAAATATCAGATGCATCTTGAATGGAAGACCTATAGAACATTTCAGCTGTTTAGGTACAATTTTTATAGAAGATGACATGCTAAATATAGAAAGCCAACAGAATTAGCAAAAACAGCATGGTAGGAAGTCACCTGAATAAATTTAAATGGCATAAGAAAAATTAGTCAAAACACTAAGCTAGGTGTATTCAAGAAAATTTAAACCAATTTTAACTTATGGATCTGGGTGCTGGGTTAGAAATAAAACACTCAATCAAATGCTCAAGACTATAGATAAAAAAGAGTTATGAGAAACATTTGGAGTGAACAGATGGAATCAATCAATTAAAGAACCATATTAAAATGAGGATATAAAGGAAGGAACTTGACATTGTTATTAGTATTCAGGAATGTGTGAGTAGAACTCTGGTGTTATGGTCATTTAAACAGATTAGGTGAGGTTAGCAGAACAAGTGTTTTCTGCCAGAATGTCAGGGAAAAGATCGAGAAAGGACTAAGACCTAAGTAGACTGATTCACTAAAAAGTGTGAGACAGTAAAAAGAGGACCAAAATATAATATTGATGATACTGGAATCCTGACTAATTAATCTGGAAGAAAACTGTTGATAGGCAGTTGGTAATGAAGAACACCTTTCATGTAATACTATTATAATATCCTGCACAGTCCCCGAGGCTACATATCAGGAATGATTTTCCCATGGTGATGACAAGCTATTGTGTGATGCAATAATGAAAATGATTAAATCATCTTCTTACTATAATATATGCATAGCAAATGTAATCTTGCATTCACTGACATGCTAGTGAATTTATTTGGCATTCCTCCTTTAAGTTTCAGTGATTTTGTTTGAGATGGACAGTTTTTGCACCATTATACTATTCCTTATACACAACCTCAAATGCTTTACAAACTACTATGACAGTACTAAATAATAAAATTTGCATTATTACTAGCTGAGTTTTTCCTGCTCTTCTAGCATCGAACACCTTTTTTGCTAACCTTTCATATTCTAGTCTGTTGAAGTGATGACCATATAACATAGTTATTTTTTCTAATATCCTCATTTTTAGTATGCTTCTGCCACTGATGCCATCTGGAGATTGAGAGGGACATGGAACTTGTGTGAGGCCGTTGTATGGACCACAACCTGAACTTTGGTTGTGGTCCATTTTCAAGAACTCTACTACACTAGCTTTTAATTATAATAAAATTATAATTATTTTATAATATCTATCAAAGAAACTGACAACAGGTTTGTTTAACTAAATCTTACCTTTTTGTAGTTTGTTTATTTGCTCTTCTTGAAGGATTATCCACTGACTTTTCATCTGATGCTATAATAATATCATAGAGGCCATTGTTGAACTGACTTACAATGTGACACCTGATATATAAAATAAAAACAAATCTACTTTGAAACTTAAGAGTTTTTTTTTTTTTTTTTTTTAAATCTAATATCAATAAAGAGGATGGGTAAACATGGAAATAAAACTCTTTGATTGCTACATTTTCCAAAATACTTTACAAAGTTATCCACTGCACCCATTATGCCTTTTGGACAACAAATAGATAGTCTGAACAAATTACATGTTTGTTTAATTTGCCTTAAAATTTGTATTAAATGAACATGGACTTATAACTTCATTGTTATTGTTATGAGACCATAAGCTTTTTAATAACGATCACACAAATAGCCAACCGGTTTTGCTAGCTGCTGACTAGCTTTCTCTGTGCGAATACAAAAATTAAATGAATACAGAAACGGTAGTAACTGTAAAGCAGCTCCATGTGTGGTGTAGCATGTATGCGTTCGGATGCTTCAGTCAGTATCAAGTACATGACTAAACGTCATGGTTTTTCGTGAATTGTAGTTCTGTTGAGCTGAGAGAATAGATGAAGTTTTTCCATATATCTTTAAGAATAATACCCTGATTTCTATTTAAATTATTGCCTGTACATAATACTACTGCTGCTTCTTTGAAAGTTCTGTGTCTATAATCATGTTCGATGTAAGGCATAGAGCTGTTTTTCCAGTCTATAACGTGGTTAGAAGTTGAAAAATGATGAGCTAAACCTGATAAAATGATTCTGTTGTGATTGACATCCCCCACATGTTCTTTCTGTCTTATTTCAAGACTTCTAGAAGTCTGTCCAATATAGGAAAGGCCACATGTGCATGGAATTTCATACACTCCTGGATATTTAAAAAATGGGACCTTATCTTTAGGTGATCTTAAGATCTGTCTGATCATGGTAGTTGGTTTGAAAACCACTCTGATGTTATGATCTTTTAATATTCTTGCTAATTTCGTCGACACTGTACTAACACATGGTATTACTGCTTTGGACACATATTGGGACACAGTTTCACGTTGCTGAAGGTTATTTTTAAACAGAAATTTTTTTGAAATGTTTGTAGGGTAACCATTTAGAGATAGAGTATTCATGATTTGAGACAGTTCTAACTGTACATCTTCTTTTGAAATAAACTTTTCGGCTCTATTGCGTAGCATTCATTATGCTCTGTTTCTGTGACTTATGATGGTTTGACAAATAATGTAGATATCTTCCTGTATCCGTGGATTTCTTGTAGATGGAAAGTAGGAAAATTGTTATCTTGTTTCTTAACCAGTATGTCCAGAAAGGTTAGTTCTTTGTTCTTTTCAAGTTCCATAGTAAATTTGATCTTATTGTGTAGTGAGTTGATTTTATTAAGAAACACAAGTAGGTTTTCCATATTATCTTTCCAAAGGATGAAGATGTCATCCACGTATCTCCACCAAATCGAAGGTTTGGGAGAAATGTTAGAGAAAATATAATTTTCAAATTTTTCCATAAACAGGTCTGCACATGGTGGTGATAAGGGGCTGCCCATGGCTAGTCCTTCTAATTGTTGGTATACTATGTCATTAACTTTGAAGAAACTGGATTTGAGACAATGATGAAACAACTGGGTGATGTAATAAAAAATTTAGTTTAATCCTTTATCCAAGTGTGAGCAAACAAAGTTTGCACCTGAAAGTATCTTCAGGACTGGAGTAAGGTGGTACAACACCAGGACACTCCTTGTAAAGGTGGAGCAAGCTACCAACACTCCTATCTCAGTATCTCCCATAATGCCAAACACATCTCCTTGCAGATATGTCTAATGTTATGCATTAAGGGAAGGGCCACAACCCAGACTAGTTTCGACCTTTATTGAGGTCTCTTCAGTGGGAGCCAGGCCCAAGTGGAGATATCAGGCAGAAGCATTAGCAGGTCATCTCTACCTATGGGAGTTGCCAAATGGTGTGCCACCCTTTTTTTAATAAATTACTCTGGATTTAGAGAAAGATGTTGAAAGTTTATTTTTCACTTGGTTAGAGTATAACAAATTTAGTTTAATCCTTTATCCAAGTGTGAGCAAACAAAGTTTGCGCCTGAAAGTATCTTCAAGGACTGGGGTAAGGTGGTACAACACCAGGGCACGCCTTGTAAAGGTGGAGCAAGCTACCAACACACCTATCTCAGTATCTCCCATAATGCAAAACACATCTCCTTGTGGATATGTCTAATGTTATGCATTAAGGGAAGGGCCACAACCCAGACTAGTTTCAACCTTTATTGAGGTCTCTTCAGTGGGAGCCAGGCCCAAGTGGAGATACCAGGCAGAAGCATTAGCAGGTCATCTCTACATATGGGAGTTGCCAAATGATGTGCCACCCTTTTTCAATAAATGGGAGATACTGAGATAGGTGTGTTGGTAGCTTGCTCCACCTTTACAAGGCGTGCCCTGGTGTTGTACCACCTTACCCCAGTCCTGAAGATACTTTCAGGCGCAAACTTTGTTTGCTCACACTTGGATAAAGGATTAAACTAAATTTATTATACTCTAACCAAGTGAAAAATAAACTTTCAACATCTTTCTCTAAATCCAGAGTAATTTATTAAAAAAAAAAAAAAGGGTGGCACACCATTTGGCGACTCCCATAGGTAGAGATGACCTGCTAATGCTTCTGCCTGGTATCTGCACTTCGGCCTGGCTCCCACTGAAGAGACCTCAATAAAGGTCGAAACTAGTCTGGATTGTAGCCCTCCCCTTAATGCATAACATTAGACATATCTGCAAGGAGATGTGTTGCATTATGGGAGATACTGAGATAGGAGTGTTGGTAGCTTGCTCCAACTATTACAAGGAGTGCCCTGGTGTTGTACCACCTTACCCCAATCCTGAAGATACTTTCAGGCGCAAACTTTGTTTGCTTACACTTGGATAAAGGATTAAACTAAATTTATACTCTAACCAAGTGAAAAATCAACTTTCAACTGGGTGATGTCTTGAGTGAAGAGATCCTTTAGAATGTTAACAACCTCATCGACCGGTACGTTTGTAAATAAGGATACTACATCTAGACTTGCCATAATGTCAGTTTGTGATATTTTAACTGTCTTAAGTTTTTCAACAAACTGTTGAGAGTTTTTAATACAAGTGTCTGTTTGTCGAATTTTTCCTTTTAGCAAGTTTGCAAGATGTTTGGCTAGTAGGTAAATAGGTGAGGATCTTCCATCTACAATTGGACGTAGCGGAACATCTTGTTTATGTATTTTAGGTGCTCCATAAAGGCGAGGTGTAATGGGGTGCAAGGTTTTTGAGTTTTCTTTTTAATTCATCTGGCCAACCGGTCATATTGCAAATTAGGAAGTTTGTCTCAAGGTGGTTAGTCATGATAGGATTTTTGTTGATAATTTTGTATGTGGCACTGTCTGACAGTAAGTAGTTAATCTTATTAAAATAATCCTTCGAGTTAAGAATGATGGTGGAATTCCCTTTGTCTGCTTTGGTAATTATGATATCTTTGTTGTTACATAAATTACGAATGGCTTTTCTATCATATGGAGTAGTATTAGGTTCTGGTGGTTTTGCCGTAGCAAGAATAATCGTACTCTCGAATCTAATGATATTAGCTGTAGCCTCTGGAAGAGGGTAAAAACGTTTTTCTATTCCACATATGAAGTCCATTTTTGGAATGTAATTCGGGGTGATTGAAAAATTGAAACCTTTTTTCAGGATTTCGGATTCATGATTTGAAAGCCTGTAAACAGACAAGTTAAAAATCACTTTGTTGTCTGAGAGACTGTGGTGAGACTGGTATTTTTTCTTGTATAGTACATCAAATTTTTTAATTCATGTAGCTTTACTAGACTTGAAAGTTTTTTCATAGCTACGATGTAACAAGTTGTCTATGTTATTCCAAGTCATGGACTGTTTATTTTATTCACAATCTGGTTTTGCAATTAACATATTCTTCAGAGCTGTATACATTTTCACAAACAATTTACCCCTTATTCAAGTTTAATCCATATCTTCCTTCACAATTTTTTAGTGACAATGGATTGAAGTATTTGGAACTGTAATAATATCACAGCAAAAAAATCAAGACCTACAGATGCTATTTCACTCATGGCAGATGTGTTAGGGATAATACACACAGCTAGAAATGATTTTCCCTTTCTTGTTTTTATGAAATGCAACTGGGGTATCAGTTTTTTAAATACTATCTTTCCAGTATAAAAATGCATGATTTGAATTTTTTTGGGGGCTGCATAACAGAGCATCAAGCACAGAACACTAAAGACACTCATGGAACATTAAGTATGAGTCATGATATTTTTTGGACTGGATTTGAGGTCTGTCAGCCTGGTTGGTCAGGCAGTTAACATGCCCACTCTCCAACCAACAATCTGTAGGTTCAAATCTAAGTGTGGGTATGGATGTTTGCAATTGTCTTTCAGGTAGATGAATTTTCATTAACTAGTATGAGACCCCCCCCCCCCCACTGATGCTGCTAATTGTTCTCTAGAGTAGGATTTCTGGATTATGCAAAATATAAATAAAATAATCAGCAGCAGCAAAGCAACAAAATAAATGAAAAAACACATGCACACACAAAAAATAGTAAAAATAAAAAAAATCCTTAGCATGCCCATGGTAATGTACTTAGGGATCACAACCTTTCATGGGAGGGAGACACAAAAAAAAATAATTAAGTTTTGAGGCATTTTAATATCATATCAACTGATTACAAGATTATAGGATATTGATTACAAGATAAGAATGCAAAACTAATAAAAAAATTAAAAAGTAAAAAAAAAAAAAAAATGCTGGCCTGGTTGGCCAAGTGGTTAGCATACCAGCTCTCCAAACAACAGATTTGACTCTCACCATGGACATGGATGTTTGTAATTATCTCTAGGTGGAAGATGAAGTTCATTGCTTGGTGTGAGACCAGTATCATGCTTGGTCTCTAGAACACAGTTTATGGACTATGTAAGAAATAATTTAAAAATGGAAAAAAAATATTCATAGTCCCCAACCATGGTACAAAAACATACTATGAGTATGTAACCTTTTGAGGGTAGGACCAACATAAAAAAAAGCTAGACTTTAATCTGACTAGATGTAAGACTTGCATGATACACTGATACTAGAGTATCTGGTTATAGATCTCAGTCTTTATTTGAGTTGTAAGTCAGCAGTTAGAATTGAAGGAAGTACAGGAAGATGGTTTAATGTTAAATCTGGTGTGAGACGAGGATGTACATTATCCCCTCTGTTATTCATTATCTATATGGATCACATTATGAAGGAAAGTGGTATTAAACATGATATCAAAATTGGAGATGTTAATGTCAGCTCTTTGCTTTATATGGATGATGTTATACTTCTAAATAAATCCACTACAAGTTTGCAAGATGCCCTGACTAAATTGAATAACTGTCGTAATAGATATGGTATGAAGGTCAGCAATAAAAAGACAAAGACAATGAAAATAGGCAGAATCATTGAAAATGTCAACTGTGTTGTGAATGGAGAACCCGTGGAACAAGTAAAACATTTCAGCTACTTAGGCACGATTTTTAGTGAAGATGGTAAATTAAATATAGAAATAGACAACAGAATTAGCAAAGCTGGTATAGTGGGAAGTCAATTGAATAAATTCATATGGAATAAGAGAGAAATTAGTTGGAACACTAAATTAGCTGTATACAAGACAGTGTTCAAACCAGTTTTAACTTATGGATCTGAGAGCTGGGTCAGAAGTAAAACACTTGACCAAAGACTAGAGACCGCAGATATGAGAGTTCTGAGAAAGATTAGAGGCGTGAACAGATGGCATCAATGGCAATATCATATTAAAAACGAGGATATTAGGAAAGAACTTGACGTTGTCAGCATCCAGGAATGCGTTAGCAGAGTAATCTCAGGTGGTATGGTCACCTAAACAGAATGAGCGAAGAAAGATTAGCAAAACAAGTGTTCTCTGCCAGGTTGGCAGCAGAACAACCCAGAGGAAGACCAAGATATAGGTGGATTGATACGGTACAAAGTGCCTTAGATGATAGAAATATAAGATCTGATAATGTCGGAGTCTTGACAAGTAACAGACTGATTTGGAGGAAAATTGTAGATAGGAAGTTAGTGATGATGTAATTTTTTTCATGTAGTACTATCATATCCTGTACACCCCTTGAGAGTACATGGCAGGAATTTGATGATGATGATGATGCTCTAGTTCCTGTTCATATTTCTAAGTTCAATTTGTAGATGTGTTAGATCATGCAGTGTATATTATTGATTTCTTGTCAAGGACAGAAAATTAGCCCTTATTTTACTACTTTGCAATGACGCATTCACACTCCTTAACCCCAATTTTATAACTTTTCGAATTATTATTAGAAGAGACCTCCAGGTAGTTAGGGACTCAATGAAAGAGGCCACATATCACACCATCTGTCAGTCATACCTTCTCTTGCATTTATCAATATTTACACTATTTGCACTCATTGCTTCCAAAGGTAAGCCATTCCAATCATGCACCGCTCTATGAGAGAAAAATCTAGTACCTCTTACTTGATTGCATTCATTCTCAACTTTCATGGATGCCCTCTTGTCCTCTCTCCACCCTCCATAAAATGAAAAATTCATCTACTGGTATACTGTATGACTCTCAAAAGTTTGTAGGTTTCTATCATATCACTCCTCTTTTACTTGTCTGCTAGCATCTGTAGTCCATCCACAAATTCTCAATCTCTCCTCATAATGTACATTCTACAGTCCAATATCATCTTTTAATACTCTCCTTTGCACCCTTTTTACTGTATCTGTATCATCTCAGAAACCAGGAGACTAGAGGTTGTATCAAAGCCTTGTAAAGAGACAAAATGATTACCTCATCCTTATATGTCAATGTTCGTTACAACTTCAACTTCCTATCTACTAAAATCCAACATCTCTAGACTGGTCAGTTTCTTCTAGCATATTTCAATAAAATACCAATGGATATATCACATTCCTTTGGTGAATTTTTAACATATTTATACTGGACTACAGCATCTCTGTAGGTCAAGTGATTTAATCATGTCTTATTCCTGTTAAACAGATTTGAAGTTAAATGTTGTAAATGACAGAAGAACTTTATCAGGCAGAACTAGCAATTCTCAGATGTAGACAGGAATGAAATGCTGACTTTACAGTTCTTTAAAGATTGGATTTCATAGCTACTACTTTTCCTCTGAAGCTCGATCTTCAAAGAGCTGTAAAGTCAGCAACAAAATGGCTCCCCTCAACTGAAAGTAAAAGCAAAACAGAGAGGTAGGACTAGAAACATATACACTACTACTACTACCTTTATTCTTCTTACTCTCATAAGAAATTCAAACTTCAGTTTTTATGGAAGACTTCTGATCATGGGGATGAACTTGAAAAATACTTAATAGGTTTTTAATTCTCGATATTCTTGGATGCTGCAAATAAATTTGATTGACTGCCAAGTTGATATATAAGTTGGGGAAGATAACAGAGTGGCTAGATGGATTGGTGAATCGACTCTCTGAATGATAGCAGAAAGTTAGATATGGAGACAATGTCCCAGAATCACTGACAGAAGCATTCTTAAATAGTCTAGAACACATGGTGATGCACATGATCAAGTATTTTGCATATGCACTGCATAAGTAATGTTTATGTACATCTGCATAAAGATTTCTAATTTAGTGGCTGGTAGATGTATTTAAGTTCATATAATTCAGTATCATTCTCATCTTTTTCTTATCACACATTTTGGCTTAATCAAGTTTGGTTCCAAAAATACACAACCAGGTATGTTTTTTAATAACTCTTTTAATATAAATTAATAATTTTATACTAGTCAGATCTATTTTAGCCTTAGAGTGGAAAGCAAACCTCCATTGCCCAAGAAAGCCTTGCTATTTTTGATATTGTTTTAAATTAGAAGCAAACAGGAAACAAAGTTTCAGAAAATATCTTAAATTAATAGTACTTCTAAATCTATTAATTTTTTAAAGTTCACTTTTATTTAAGATTTTCCTAACATTTATTTTGCTGCAGTTTTTTTTTGTGTGTGTATAATGAGACTGTGCTGAAAGATTAAAAAAGTTCAAATAGTAAAAACAATATTACATACCTTGAACTGACTGGCAGTTCTGAATTCAGTACGCATCCACGAATCCCAAACTGTTCTAAGTACAATTTTATCCTAAAAAATAATAGGAAAAAAAAAATTAAAACAGGACATAAGCTGTAGCCAAGTCATTTTAAGATACCCCTTCCCCAATCTTATGACTATACATCACAGTATTACATATTTCACAGACACATTCGACAGAATGAAATGTAGTACACATTCAAAAGAATGAAACAGGAACTATTACTGTGAGAAGCACAGGGAAAAGAGACTATTGTTCACATGTTTAGGATGGTGCACCTTCAAAGAAGAGCAATTCAGCTCACCAATAACCCTCTCTTACAGATTCACTTCAACTTCCTCTGTATCACAGATGCAATATTTTGCCTTTGTGTCTATTCTATGGGTATTTCAATGGTCACTGCTCCACTAAACTGTCAACAATCATTCCCTCCACTTTCTATTGCACATGTTAATACAATAGTAGCTGCCTACCATCCTTTTTCTGTGCAATTGCAAACCACTGAACCTGCTTCTCCTCTTCAATTCCATCTACTTCTGTCCAGCCGGTATGAAATTTGGTCATGTTGTACCATCATTTTTTATTTTGGTTTAAGCCAATAGGAATACAATTTGGTTGGCTAAATACCAAATTAGGGCACGGCAGTATATATTTTTGACCAAATGAATATTATAATCTGAAAACACACCTCCAACTCAACATCACCAGAGTTAAAGAGCAGTACTATCAACATAAGAAGCCTGAATGGCAAAGAAATGGAGCTAGCTGAGCAATTAGATAAGTACCAGATTTACATAATAGGGGTGACAAACAAAAAAGACAAAACTGATGAGATTTTTCTGAGCAATAAATACAAAATGTTATATTCAGGCAATGACAATCAAGGAAAAGAAGGAGTAGCCATAGTATTCAACACAAAATAGGAGGCTAATCTTCTTGAATGGCTGGCAGTCTCAAGTAGAGTTATGTGGGCAAAAACGAGAATTGGGAACTGGACATTGAGACTTATTTGTGACTATGGTCCCACAGAAGGCTCTACTAAGGTAAAAGTGGAGGAATTTTTTGAGGAGTTGACACAATGAAAAAGGAAAAGTTGGTCCATATTGGGGATCTAAACAGCAGAGCAGGAAATGATTGTCAGACATACAAAAATATTTTGGGAAAATTTGGAGAAAAGAGCAAAGCTAATAATAATGGCAAATACCTGTTGGATTTCTGCTCAGGACATGGACTGGATATTACTGACACCATGTTCCAACATAAAAATGTGCACAAATTCACATGGAGAGAAGAGGCAAGGAACAAGAAAAGTCTTATTGATTATGTTATTGTTGATAGTGATGTTTTCTCCCTGGTGCAAGACACCAGAGTGTACAAATGATTTGAAATTGGAAGTGATCATTATTTAGTTTTGAGCAGTAAAATTGAATTTCATATTGAAAAGAATAACATGTAAGAAGGTTTTAAAGCAAATAAAAGTTGAGCGGCTCTCAGATGTGAATTGTAGACTAAAATGCACAAAGCTTATTATTCAGCTAGAGAGGCATGTGATGAAGTTGTCTGCAAGGATAGAAAAATTAGAACTCCACGATAGACACAGGAAGTTAAAGAGGCAGTGAAGGAAAAGAAGAAAGCATACCAAAAGTTCCTGTCAAATAAGTCAGCTTGTGCTCTTAGAGAATAGAGAGACAAATGCAAGAATGCTAAACACTGTGTAAAACTAGCTAAACAAAAGTCATGGGAGGACTTTGGCAAGAATATAGAAAATAAATATCAAGAAGGTGGCAAAATATTCTGGAGGTTGTTGAAGAAGCTTAGAATGGAGGAAAGAGTGCTGTAAAAGGAATTAGAGATGATAAAGGTGACATGAAAATGGGAGAAAAAGATATCCTCGAAGTATGGAGTAATTACTTTCAAAAACTGCTAAATGAAACGAGCAGTGATGACAGCACAGTGGTAAAAAACACTGACCAGGCATGCAGCCAGGAACACATATCCATACTTGAAGTAGAAAAAGCCATCAAAGGCTTGAAATGTGGAAAGGCAGCAGGAGTAGATGATATTCGACCAGAAATGCTGAAGTATGGTGGTATAAGAGTCTTACAGTGGCTGCACTGCATAGTTCAGAAAGCTTGGACAGAGGGACGAATTCCCGATGATTAGAGTAGAGCTCTGATAGTACCCATATATAAAAAGGGAAATAAAACTGAATGTGAGAATTACAGAGGTATTTCCCTACTGAGTGTTCCTGGTAAGATTTATGCAAGTATACTTGAGAAATGGTTGAGAAGAATTGTGGAAGAAAAGCTTGGTGAAGAAAAGCTGGATTCAGGCCAAATAGTGGCTGTCAGGATCAGATCTTCACTTTACGACAAAGAGCTGAGAAAGCATGGGAATATAACAAAGATCTGTATTTAAGTTTTGTTGATTTGGAAAAGGCATATGACAAGGTGCCAAGAGAGAAGCTATTCAATACACTGCAGTTATATGGTGTCAATGGGGTATTATATCAAGCAATACTTAGTCTTTATTTGAGTTGTAAGTCAGCAGTTAGAATTGAAGGAAGTACAGGAAGATGGTTTAATGTTAAATCTGGTGTGAGCAAGGATGTACATTATCCCCTCTGTTATTATCTATTTGGATCACCTTATGAAGGAAAGTGGTATTAAACATGATATCAAAATTGGAGATGTTAATGTCAGCTCTTTGCTTTATGCGGATGATGTTATACTTCTAAATAAATCCGCTACAAGTCTGCAAGATTCTGACTAAATTGAATAGCCATTGTAATAGATATGGTATGAAGGTCAGCAATAAAAAGACAAAGACAATGAAAATAGACAGAATCATTGAAAATGTCAACTGTGTTGTGAATGGAGAACCTGTGGAACAAGTAAAACATTTCAGCTATTTAGGCACGATTTTTACTGAAGATGGTAAATTAAATATGGAAATAGACAACAGAATCAACAAAGCTGGTATGGTAGGAAGTCAATTGAATAAATTCATATGGAATAAAAGAGAAATTAGTCGGAACACTAAATTAGCTGTATACAAGACAGTGTTCAAACCAGTTTTAACTTATGGATCTGAGAGCTGGGTCAGAAGTAAAACACTTGACCAACGACTAGAGACCACAGATATGAGAGTCCTGAGAAAGATTAGAGGCGTGAACAGATGGCATCAATGGCAATGTCATATTAAAAACGAGAATATTAGGAAAGAACTTGACATTGTCAGCATCCAGGAATGCGTTAGCAGAGCTAATCTCAGGTGGTATGGTCACTTAAACAGTGGGCGAGGAAAGATTATGAAAACTAGTGTTCTCTGCCAGGTTGGCAGGAAAACGACCCAGAGGAAGACCAAAATATAGGTGGATTTATACGCTACAAAGTGCTTAGATGATAGAAATATAAGATCTGATAATGTTGGAGTCTTGACAAGTAACAGACTGATTTGGAGGAAAATTGTAGATAGGAAGTTAGTAATGATGTAAATTTTTCATGTAGTACTATCATATCTTGTACACCCCTTGAGGGTATATGGCAGGAATTTGATGATGATGAATATTATATTTAGCAACCAGGCAGACCTGGTTGGCAAAGTGGTTAGCATATCCACTCTCCAGCCAAAAGGCTGTGGGTTTGAATCCCGCCGTATGGATGTTTGCGATTGTCTGTGAAAATACTAGTGGTGGTGGCAGGCAGTAGATGGTGTTGGTGTAGATGATGATGGTAGTTGCAGTTCATTGTGGTTGGCGGACTGAGGGTGGAGACAGAACTGTAGAGTAGGTGCCCTTCATCGATGAGTCTCTGGACTCCCTGGAGGTGTTGTGTAACAATAATAATTTCTTATATTTACTCATGATAGACTGAAATTATTCAGAGATAAATTTTGGATTATTAACAATTCCATTGTTTTCAAGAGAATCACCAAAGTGATATTTTTGGAAAAATCTGACGTGTAAAAATCTATAAATAAGCTATAGCATATTTCTGTCATGCCAACACATTTTTGGCTTATGTACTTGGACATATAATTTTGTTTTGCCCAATTTTGTGACTATGAATGGTGTGACACAAACCAAAACTAAAACAATTCAGCAAATTTTAATAGAAATCCAATATATCAAAACTCATTACATTATATCCAGCCAGTGCTGAATTAGTAAAATCAAATCATTCTATTGGTAAAAATGATCCAACTGAAACCAAAATTGAAGTAAATAGAGAGCTACATGTGCAATTCCTGAATCTAAAATTTTACTGAATTTCATCCAGCTAGGATTATTATAATATATAATTTTATAGGTTTCTTCCTTTTCTGTTTTTGCAAACGGTTCAACTAAAGCAAAAATTAAGATAACCTGATAAAAGTTTTGTTAAGGATTCAAAATATCAAATAAAAACCATCCAGAAAAGCTCTTGGAATAATTTCCATATATAAAGCTTTCAAACAAAGTATGGAAGTAAAATATTTTGGCCAACAACATATAACAAATAATAAAATATAAAAACAGACAGAGCAAAAAAGTAATACCAGTGAAATAAAAAGATAGTTTGAAAAGGCTTATATATGACAGATAAATTAATCTAAATTTAGAATACATATGCTGGAAAACACATCCAAAAAGACAAGAATTGTGCAAATTGGCAGGAAAACAGAACACATCAACTGTATACCATTAATGAAGCTAAAGAATTAAAAAACATATCTATTTTCATATTTTAATTTACCATCTTCAGAAAATTCTTTTTAAACAGCTACATGGCCTATATGGTGGAAAGCCAGGTATATAACATCATCATATGAAACAAGAGAGAAATTATCCCAAGCATCAAACTAGAAGTATGAAAAATGCTTGAGTCCATTTTAATATATGGAGCTGAGGATTCAGGCAGAAATAAAACATTCAACTTATGTTTTGTTACATGGAAATTATAGATAAGATATTTAGGAAAATCGGGATAGAGAACAGATAGCTGCAATGACATTACCATATTGCTAATTACGATAGTTATTTTATTTATCATATGATGGTAAAATACAGTGAGAAACATAATATGCCAATGTAACAGATGTATGACAAATAAAAGCCACATAAAAGAAAGTTTTACAAGGAAATTTTCAATTTCTCAATCCAGTTTATAGCTTCTGTTGTAGCATTATGTATATCTTGTATAGTGCTCTCAAAAGCATATATCGGACAGTCCAGTAAAATATGATCAATAATATAGCTAATCTGGGATCGTTATAGTGTTGATGCCATTCATCTTTCCATCTATCAGTCAAGTTAAAAGATTCACCTATTAATTCCTTTGCTGTTCTCCAACTAGGACTTCTTGATTTTAGTCTCCTTGTAGGGGGATTTTATATGTCTTTGTGGATAGGTAGGTTAACATTGTTGGTTAAATTTGTCCATAATTTAACAAGAGCTGCTTTTCTGCATAAGTTAGGAGGTACAATGTTACTGATGACAGAGAGTCAATAATTTGGTGTAGCTCTTATAGTTTCTCATTGTTTGATTACGTTGGATGTCCACCTTAGAAGTATGAATGACACTGTTGAGCCAAACTGGGGAGCAGCACTCTGCAGTTGAATAAACCAAGGCCAAAGCTGAGAGACATAAGGCTTCAGCATCTGCACCCCAAATTGAACCAGCGCAGATTCTGAATTATGTTATTATGAGTTTTTATTTTCTGAGCTACTTTCATTAGGTGTACTTTAAAGGTGAGTGTTCTATCTAGGGTAACACCTAAATATTTAAGTGTACTGTTAAAGTTCAGCAATGTACCTCTGAAGAAGACAGTAGGTTTCAAACTAGTCTGATGGTTATTAAGATAGAAGGTAGACACTTCAGTTTTTGATAGGTTTGGATTCAGATGCCACTATATCCACTGAAATGATTTAAAGGAGATCATAAATATATAAATTAAACAAAAATGGAGATAGTATACAGAGCCTTGAGGGAGTCATTATTAAGCTTTTGTGATCGACTTTTTGAATTGCCTGCTGATGTTAAGTCTTATTGACTTAGCATCAGCAACAGATTTCAGATGTCTCTCAAAACCATTCTCAATCATTGATGTAAGAGCCAGCACTTGTTCACAACATCCTCTCTTTCTGGTCTGATGCCTGCTTGCTCAGGAGGTATTAGGTTGTTTATGATGAAAGATATTTTGTTGTACATAATCCTTTTCATAAGTTTAAGAGTAACACTCATAAGTGTCAGGTTTTAGAATGGTTATTGTTTTCGTTCTTCTAAAGAGAGAGAGAGAGAGAGAAGACTTCCTGAAACCATGATGATGTTATTATTGAGTTATTATTATATAACAAAGGATTAACAAAATGTGGATCAAAAATGGCAAAGAACTGATTCAGGAGGAAGATCAATATTCAAGAGATGGACTGATGTAGTTGAGTACTAAGAAATGCAGAAATAGACCAATTAGGAAGAAAATTGTTGATAGGAAAGCTATAATATAATCTTAATTGTGATAAACTTTCTTAGCAATTTTTGTTATAACACATGCTTAAGATTTAGTTCAAGATATAACAAGTATATGATTGGTATGCACTGCAACATCAATTTACAAAATGAGGCTTTATACACTATTACCATTTTGCAATTAAATTTTAAATATTTTGGTATATTTACAAAATAAATGTAGTGATTAAAGGCAATTAATTGAGGAATTAATTTGCTAATCAGCAAAAGAGCATAAATACATCTGATTATCTATGCTAAGTACATTCTTTGATTTCTAATTTTTTAAAAAAATTTAATTACAATATGCTACAATTTTTGTAAATTTTGTTTCATTATTGTTTATTATTAGAATATATTTTTGCAAACTTTTTTCTTGTGTTAAAGATGCTTTTAGAAGATCAGTGTGTTCTGAACAAATTAGTTAATTTACAAATCGGGCACTTAAAAGAAGAGAAGCTTATCTCTGTTATAGACATTCTGGTATAGGGTAAAAAATTGTCTGAAGAATTGGAGAAAACAGTTTTTTTTCTTCAGACAGCTTTTATTTTAACCTAAATCACCTACAACTAAGGCAGTAAGCTTTGCTTTCAGGTGCTCGGATACTATTAGCTTTAGTATTACCAAAGTAATCTATATTTTTTCAAAACATGTTTATTGCATTTGATAAATGTAACAGCATATATAATACTTTACCTATAGCACTTATCCACAGAATTTACAAAGATTATTGTTTTTCCATGCACAAGTCTTAGTTTGAATAATGCATATATGAGCACAAATTTATCTTCTTCTTCACAGCTAATAATATAGAAAAGCAATAATTATATTAATTGTCTCAGATAAAGTTTTATTTATTTTTTAAGTGAAATAACAGTAAAGAATTTAATTTCAGTAAAGAATACTTACAGTCTTAGTAAATTTTAGCTATGTCAAGTTTTATTTTTTCATTTCTATTATGGGTGATTATTATGGACATTATTATTATGGGTGATTTCAATTATGGTAATATTGACTGGAAAGAGGAGAGGGCACATGGGAGGAAGGAATTGGATTTTATGCAGTTATTAAGGGACAACTATCTACGGCAACATGTATTGGAAAATACCAGGGGGCAGAGAGGGCTGGACCTAGTAATTGCAACTGAGAATGTGGCTGTAACGAACATGACCTTGTTGCCACCAATTGGTGAGAGTGACCATAAGGTCATGACTTGGGAGGTGGCTAAAGGAGTCGAATTTACAATTAAGACAGGGTATATGTGGAATTACTGGGCTGGTAAGTATGACAAGCTTAGGTGTGTGCTTGGCTCAATGCCATGGCATGTAAAACTGCAAGGGCTGGATGTTGATGGTGCATGGGAGGTGGTCAAGAACTGTTTGCAGGAGGCAATGGTTGACTGTATACCAAGAGTCCGAATAATAAATCAGGTAGGGGTTAAATGGATGAATAACACTATTAAGCTTGAGCTGCAAAAAAAGAAACAATTGTGGAGGGAATTTAAGGAGAAGGGTGACCATCAGGTGCATGAACAGTATAAAGCTCAGGCCAGGATGGTAACAAGGGTGATAAGAAAAGCAAAAGCAGATTACGAAAGGAAATTGGCCATGCAGGCTAAAGAGAATCCCAAACAGTTTTTTCAATATGTTGCAAGTAAAAGGAAAAATGCTCATGGTAGAATGATCTTAAAAAATGCTGAGGGCAGGGAGGTAACTGAATCAGTCGATGTTGTGGAATTACTGAGCGAGCACTTTGCAAGAGTATATCATCCAGGTGGTGGCTTTGCGGAAATGGAGGAACCAACAGCTTATACTGGAATTGTGATGAATGAGGTAGAGGTAACTAGTCTATTACAGAACCTCAATGTCAATACATCTGTGGGATTGGATGGTATACCAGCTCGTGTCGTACGTGAAGCGGCCAAAGAATTGTCAGTGCCCTTGACCATTATGTTTAATTTGAGCCTCAGGACTGGGTCAGTCCCAAGGGGGTGGAAAGAGGGGAAAATAGTTCCACTGCACAAAGGTAGTTCCAAGGCTGCTGTTGAAAATTACCGGCCAATCAGCATAACAGGAATCATTATCAAGGTCTTAGAGAAAATAGTCAAGAGGAAAATACAAGATTGGATAGAAGAAAATGGGATACTGTATCGGGGACAGCATGGTTTTGTGAAGGGTAGGTCATGCCTCAGTAACTTGCTCACGTATTATAACACAGTGACGGCTGAACTGGATAAGGGTAATGGGTTTACAGTGATTCTGCTGGACCTTGCTAAGGCCTTTGACAGGATACCACATGGAATTCTAATCAGTAAATTGCAGCATATGGGAATGGACATAGGGTTGGTGAGATGGATAGGAGGGTGGTTGACGGAGAGATATCAGAGAGTGGTTTACTCAGGAGTAGAGTCCACAAGACGGCCTGTGACTAGTGGTGTACCACAAGGATCTGTTCTTGGACCACTGCTGTTTAATTTGTTCATAAATGATATAGGAAAGGATCTGAGAGGAACAGTTCATTTGTTTG
Source organism: Typopeltis vanoorti (assembly GCF_054136105.1). Classification (NCBI taxonomy): domain Eukaryota; kingdom Metazoa; phylum Arthropoda; class Arachnida; order Uropygi; family Thelyphonidae; genus Typopeltis; species Typopeltis vanoorti. The sequence goes on from NC_143574.1 coordinate 31,309,110, forward strand.
CGGATGATGCGAAGTTGGGTAGGGCAATAGTGAATGCAGATGACGTCAAAATTTTGCAGGATGATTTGGATAGATTGGAGGTCTGGGCTAGGGAGAATGGATGTCAATTTAATGTGGCAAAATGTAAGGTTATGCATTTTGGGGTGAAAAGATGGGAGGCAGTTTACTGCATTGGTGGAACCGTGCTCCAGGAAATTGATGAGGCACGAGATTTAGGAGTGTTGGTGGATAAGGAATTGAAATTTAGGGGACACATTGCAAAAGTGGCCAAATCAGCTCATCAAATCACTTGGTTGCTGAAGAATACGTTGACAAGCAGAGACAAGCAGGTTATTGTTCCTCTGTATCGAGCCTTGATAAGACCTCATCTCGACTACTGTGCTCAGATTTGGTCACCTAGGTTTCTTCTTGATGGGGAGGAGGTGGAGAGGATCCAGAGGCGAGTGACCAAGATGATAGCAGGTCTGTGGAATGAACCGTATGAGAACAGGTTGAGGATTTGTGGGTTGCAAAAATTGGTTGATAGGCGGAGGAGGGGAGATATGATTGAGACATTCAAATTACTGAAGGGTTTCTATAAAATTAATTCAGAAGATATTTTTGAGAACAGGGCTGGTTGTGGGAGGACTAGGGGACATCCATGGAAACTGGGCAAAAGTGTGGTTAGTAAAGGTGTTAGAGCTGGGTTCTTTACTTTTAGAGTAGTGAATGAGTGGAATGCGCTCCCTGAGTCTGTGGTGGATGCTGTGACAGTGAATGAGTTTAAGGCGAGGTATGATAGATACTGTATGAATGTCGAATAGTTGTGATGAAAATGATTTGGGGCCTCCCTCGATGAGTCTAATGACTCCCTGGAGTTGCCCGTAATAATAATAATAATAATAATAATAATAATTTCATTTTTTCTGTTTTAACACAACATTACAGTTCTCATCTGGAAATTTTATGGAATCCAACATGTAATGATATCCACAAAAGTCAATGAATTTCTCAGTTGTTTCTGAGACAAACTTGAAATTCTATTCTAGAGACTAAACATAAAACATTATTCAAATTAAGGGGATATTAAATCCCACATTGTTTTAAAACCGAATAAGAAACTCAAAGATTGGAATCAGAGAGTTTCATGCCGAATATAATAAACTATAAAAGTATCGGCAGCCAGTAGCGTGAGCTAATGCAAGTAGTCCTAGTACGTAGTACAATCTCAAGCAACTCATTGCAAAGGTGGGGAAAGTTCTGATCGCTAATCTTGGAATTTTCCATAATGTAAAAACACATTTCCTAGGAAATGTATGCTGTTATTACATTATAGTAGGAGGTCACTACCCAGACCGGTTTCAGCCTTTTTTGAGGCTTCATCAGTGAGTAGCTAGACCAAATTAATACCAAAGGTTGTGGCGAAAAGAACTTATATACTCTGCTATACGAGTTGTCAAACAGGTATCATGAAAAAGTTTTATGTTTACTTAAATATAAAGAGCCAATAGGCTTCATTTTGGCAATATAAACATTATTCAAATTAAGGGGATTATTAAATCCCATTATGGGATTTAAAATTCCCATTAATTTGAATAATGTTTATATCGCTGAAATGAAGCCTATTGGCTCTTTATATTTAAGTAAACATAAAACTTTTTCAAGACACCCCAAACTTCTAATAAGCAGAACATAATCAAATATCATGATGGCTGGTTGGGTTTTGCCAAGTTAAACAAGACTGCCATTTGTAGCAAGGAACCAGGGCCAATGGCAAAGAATCAGTTACTGTAACAACCTTGAAAGACTTGGAGTTACAGAAATACAGTTGAAATAATTGATGTTGCTAATACAAAGAAGATTAAAATGATTGAGATCATTCTAAATAATTTTTTTTTTTTTTTTTTTTAAATGACAATCCTAAACACTAGTTCAAGAAGAAGAAACTTGTAAGGAGTTAATTTGAAACTTTAGAATGTATCTGAAAGCCATGCATCTGGCATGGCCTGTCCTTAGGCAGTTGATTGTGCTCCATCGTTGTCTGAGCAGGTCAAAGCCAGGGCCTCTGTTGTGGGGTCTGTAATGAAGTATCCATTTTTTATTGTTGAAGTAATTTTTAGGCAATACACACAAATGGAAGAAATAAAGTTCCAAAGAAATGCAGTAATAAATGAAGAAAATGAAAAAATCCAGGGAGTCCAAATACTCATCGAGGGAGAGTGTGCCAACAGCATCGAACGATTGGCCTCCTTCCAACTACTAACCACGCTCAAACTTACTTAACTGAGCCATTAGTAGCAGAGGCTGTACATATCTTTGTACAGAAATGGCAATCCTTATAAAGAGTGGCTGTGGAAATATTTGTAGAAAGTGTATGCAGCAGAAACTTAGTATATGAAAGAGTGAAGCGATCGAGAGACAAGTCATTATTGATTTAAATGCTTTCTTCTACACCGAATTCAAGAACTTTCTGGATGTTCTGAGTGAGAGAGAGAGAGAGAGAGAGAGAGAGAGAGAGAGAGAGAGACTGATGTGAGAACAGAGTGAAAAAGTAAGAAAGACAAGTTAAGTATCTCAGAGGTAAACTTTGAAAAAGTTTTCCAAAACTTTCAGAGGCTTTGAATATAAGAGAAAATCCTATTTCCTGGATACACAATATGTTTATGCCAAAAAGATTAGAGGCTAAAGTTAACTCAAGACGAAATTTTACATTTCGTATGGTTTTTACATTACATTATATTTCAAATAGAAAGATAAAAACAGAAAAATGAATATATATACCAATTTATTATTTATTTAGCATATGGCTCACACATGAAAAGTTACATTACATTAATCCTTAATATATATGGACATAGTAATAGACATGTGTACAATAATAAGACATAATACAGTCATAAAAGAGACACTCAAGAATAGGCTACAACTGAATGTCTAGGTTGATTATCCAGTCGACTGCACTTAGTGTAGCATGGATGAAGTCTGACAGGTTTCCACTGCACGTGGGACACATTCTGCTATAATATGATTAATTGTCTGGCGGGGTGACCCATAGTCGCACCTGGGTGAGGCAATCATGCCCCATTTGTAAAGGTAGTCTGCACATCTGCCATGGTTAGTGCAGATTCGGTTAAGGGCAGACCAAGTTTTCCAAGGTAGGTCAAAACCCGAAGGTATATGTGTTGGGTCCACTAATTCATGGAAGATCCCTGTTGAAGTGTTACACCAGGACTCTTTCCACTTCTCCTTCATGTTGAAGCTTGTCACTGCAAGATTTTTTGCTGTTAAGATTGGAGGGTGCCTTGACTTTAGCCTGTTTATTTCTAGGGTGGGATGTCTTCATGGATTGGAAGATTTTGGATTTCCATGATTTTGCTGTATTCATGTAGAAGAAAGTTGGATCTGCGGATGTGTCGAGGCGAGATGTTGCTTAGCACTGGGAGCCAGGAGGTCGGGGTTGATTTTACAGTTCCAGAAATAAGGCGCATAGTGGTGTTAAGCTGGGCATCAACCAAATACACATGCGCTGTTCAGTCATACGGGTGAGCAGTATTCAGCTGTAGAGTAAACGAGGCGAAGAGCAGTGCAGCAAAGCATTGTTGCTGAGGCACCCCAAGTTGTTCCACACAGTTTTTGCAGTATATTGTTTCTTGTTAGCACATCTCATTAACACAGCTTGGATGCTGTGTTAATGAGATGTGCTTTAAAAGATAGTGTTCTATCTAGAGTGACACCAAGATATTTCGGGAATCTGTTGTAGTATAGCAGTTTGTGGTTGAAGTAGACCACGAGTTCTTTGTTAGCCTGGTTATTGTTCAGGTGGAAGCATGAAACTTGTGTTTTGCTAGGATTTGGGCATAATCTCCATTTGCTGAAGTATTCATCTAGAACTGCAAGGTTGTTTGTTAGTGTATCTTCCATTGTAGTAAAATTGGTGTGTCTGGTGGCTAGAGCAATGCCATCAGCATAGCAAAACTTCTTAGAGGCTGTATGAGGTATATCTGCGATGTATAAGTTTAAAAGGAGGGGAGCCAGAACTGACCCTTGTGGTAATCCATTATCCAGTGTTCTTTGTTCACTTTTGTTCTCGTCCATACACACTTGGAACAAGCAGTTGCTTAGCATGTTATCAATTAGTTTTGCTATTGTTTTGCATGGGACTGCACGGAGCAACTTGCAGACTGCGCAATGCCTCCAGACTGTGTCATAAGCTGTGGTAAGATCTACAAAAGCTACAGCTGTTTTCCGGCATTGTTGGTAGCCTGCCTCTATATATGTGTGTGGTGAGTGACAGAACCTGATCACAGCAGCTTTGTTTATGTCTGAATCCTGCCTGTTCCACTGGGACTTTTTCTATTATCTTAGGGGCAATTCTAATAAGGATGAGCCTTTCTAGGAGCTCATAACAGGTGCTAAGCAGGGCAATTGGTTGGTAGTTTTCTGGTTTGTTGTTGGTTTTTCCTGGTTTTAAGATAGGGATAATTTTTGTTCTTCTTAAACTGTTTTGGAAGTCTACCAGTCTGGAGGTTGTCAGAGAAAAAGCAAGCCAACAACTGTCGAGTTGTTTGGCCTGTCTTCAGAAGGAAATAATCAGGATGAATTCCATCGAAACCTGGAGCCTTGCCTGGTTTCATATCCATTAGAGCAGTGTTAATATCTTCAAGAGTGAAGGGCTGTGAATATAGAGGATCTGATGGTCTGTTATTTTTCAAATATGCAAGTTCTCTTTTATTTGAAGAGTGTGTTGTTTGTCCTTGGTGGTATATCTTGACGTGTTGACAATATGTGATGCATATTGGTTAGGAGAAATAGCTGATTGTTCCCGGACAGTCAGGGTGTCACTACCTAGTTTCTTAGAAGACTCCATGCTTTTCTACTGGAATGCCAAAAATCGAGTCTTTCTACTGTTTCAGTCCATTTCTTCTGCCGGTTGGTGTCAAGGCCGTGAATGAGTTCATCTGCAATTTCAAGATCGCTACACTCTAGATATTCTTGATACAGTTTATTACTATCATCCCATCCAGGGATATACTCCTTCCGGAAGCCTCTTGGTATGGTTTCTTACCTACAGCTAAGAACGATCCCGCAAATCTCTTGTAATTACTGCTTGTTGGAGGAATCCAACGGACATATTTGGCAAGACAGGCAGCAAATGTATCCCAGTCGGCTTTTTGGAAGTTCCAACGGGGACGTTGGATGGATCTGACAAGGGGTACCTGCAGACCTACCTCTAATATAATTGGTCTATGTTGGCTTCTGGGAAAGTTGGAGAGAACTCTTCTCGATGTAGGTAACGGTCGTTCACTGTTGTCTTGAGTGATGAAGCAGAAGTCGGGGTTGTACTCCCTTTCCTAGCTGCTGACCCGAAGGAAGATCTATCTTTTGCATCGAAAATTAGGTGCATGTTGTGAATTTCTGCCCATTCAGTCAAAGTCTCTTCGCATTCATTGTTGGAAGCATATTTCCATAGCATGTGGTGGCTGTGCACTGGTAGAACTTGTGGATGCCACAAGAGGGTAGGGGGTTTATATACACGTTGGTAATGGTTATGTTCCCTATATAGTTGTTATCAGATGCACGCCGCCGACAATGCTGGTTGTAACGAGGTGGGAATCTTCTAGGGTATTACGTACATAGGTGGCAAGACCATATATACTAAAACTAGATACTATAAGTCACAAATTTAAGTTCAGATTGTATCCACTGGACTACAATGGATAGCCTGGAACAGGTCCATCAATGTGCCCTTAAAACTCTGCAGTGGGCAGTCCTGGATAATATGATTGTGTCGATCAGCACCACAGTCACATATTGGGAATTGACACAAGCCACACTTGTACATCATGGTAGCACATCTAGCATGGCCTGTCTTCAGGAAGTTGACTGTGCTCCATTGTTGTCTGGGCAGGTCAAAGCCAGGGGGCCTCTGTTGTGGGGTCTGTAATGAGGTGTCCATTTTTTATTGTTGAAGTATGTATTTCAACAATGATTCTTCCATTCAGTTTCAGGAGAATATGTATCTGGTTGCTGAGTTTTCCAGATCGGGTTGCAGGACTTTAAACAAATAGGTGGTAGATTTTGGAAGTTCTCATGGATAGGAAAGTTGTTATTTTCCATCCCTTTTATTACTCTCTGTTAGCAGCAGCTTTCCTCCTTATGTCTGGTGGTATGATGTTAGAGTATTGGTAGCCACCCAACAGGTGTAGACTTTATGCAACCCGTGATAATTCTCACGGTATTGTTAAGTTGCACATCGACCTTGATGACACGGTGACTCAAATACCACACTGGAGCACGGTATTCTGCACAAGAGTGCACTAGGGTATGGGCAGCAAATTTTAAAGTGTTGGCTCCTGCCCCCCAGCCCAAACGCACAAGCTTCCTGATGATATTATTCCTAGTTTTTAGCTTTTGGGAAACATTTTCCAAGTATTTCCTGAAGGTTAAAGAGCGATCTAAGGTGACCTTGAGATATTTTGGGTTGGAGTTATGCTTCAAAATTTTTCCTTTGAATGAGACCTTCAGCAGTTTATCAGCTTGATGATTGTTCAACTGAAATGTGCAAACTTCAGTTTTAAAGGAATTTGGACAGAGATGCCATTTGGTGTAATGGTTGTACAGAACTTCAAGGTCAGAACTGAGCACAGTCTTGGCCACTTTCAGGTGTACAGTCTGAGTTGCCAATTGTCTGTGTATGCAAACTTTTGGGAGGAGGCTTGTGGCATGCCACTAATGTATAAATTAAAGAGGAGCAGAGCTAGCACAGAGCCCTGTGGTAGTTCATTTTTTAGTACTTTAAAGAGACTATTTTTGCTATTCAGTTAACACCTCGAATTTGTGCTTTGATGTCAGGAGCTTTTGGATGTTAATCATCTTTGGGTTTTGTATTACAGTATGAGTCCATTCACCCAAACTGTCGTACAGCAGACAGATCATTTAATGCTACTGAGGTTTTAAGGCCTTTTTGAAAACCAGCTTCTATACGTGTAGTAAGGGGAAGTACTTTATCCAAGCAACTGCAAGAGGCTCTGAACCTGGCTTGTTCATTTGGTGCTATGGCAGTAATCAATGGGTAAATTCGATTATAGAGTAATCGTTCAAAAGGTTTATAGGGAATACTTAGTAAAGATAGGTCAATAGTTTGCTGCATCAGTAGGCTCTTCTCCAGGTTTTAGGATGGCTAAAACTTTGCTCTTCAGGAATTCCTTTGGGATATTCCCACTTTCTAGAATTTTACAGAAAAACTGCAAAAGCCAATTATGAGCATTACTTACAAGATGTTTAATGAATTCAGGGTATATACCATCCAGGCATGCTGCTTTGTTATTTTTCAGTGATTTAATTGATTGAATCAGTTCGTTTTCAGTGAATGGCATTGAGAGGTGGTTATTTTGTTTGACACTTCTATAAACATGGATATATTTGGTCATAATTTCTTTAGAATAGGATACACTAATCTTTACGTTGTTAGATGTTTGCTGGATTCTAGTTGCTATGTTATTAGGAGTGATCTCCGTGACTTCTTTCTGCTTAGAAACTGATCCAGTTCCAAGTTTTTGTAGCAAGGCCCAAGCTTTGCGGCTAGAGTGGGTGAAGTCTAAATTTTTGGTTGTGGTTTTCCAACGTTGTTGTCATTGTTCATTAAGCATTTCTAAAATTCTTTATCCAATTTCAGGAGATCAGCATGGGGTGTACTGTTTCTGGAAACCTCTTGGTATACATCATTTTGCAGCACACCTATCAGCACTCCTACAAAAGTTTGTAATTTTCAACTTCAGGTTGGACCCAATGGATGTTAGATTCAATTTGTTTAGAGTACTGTTCCCAGTCAGCTTTGCAAAAATTTCATCTTGGTGTTTCTACAGATTGTATAATTGGGATTTGTGTTCCTATAGAATAACAGGTCTAGGTCTATGTTGAGATCCTGGAAAGTTTTCAAGTACTTTCCTATCAGTGGGCAAAGGATTATCCTTGGTGTTACAAGTGACAAAAAACAGAGGTCAAGGTTTGAGTCTCTCTTCCATCTACCTGATTTAAAAGTTCCAGAGTCTTTTGCATCAAAAACCAGTGATAGCCCAAGGCTTTCAGCCCATTTCATCAGTCTAGTACCATTGATATCATTTCTACAATAGTCCCAGGAATAATGTTGACTGTTAATATCTCCTATGATATCTCCTAGACTGCTGGATGTTGGTGAGCAGAAAGAGCTGGGATAGACCAAGTTTGTTTTGGTGGTTTGTGATGATCTCAATGTTATTATGATTAGAAAAGGATAGTATTTTGAATTTTTCCATGTTCTCTCGCACGTAAATAGCAGAACCATATATTGGTGACAGGATGTAGCCTAGTGACCTGTAGCCAATGATATTAACTTGTGTGGTAATCTCATCTTCTTTGCTGATATGTAGTTTCTGGACAGAGATTAAATCAATGTTATTTGTCCTGCAGATTTTCCTAAGTAGTCCACTTTTGGCTCGGGAGGCATCCTCTAAGTTAATCTGCAGTATCTGTAGGGTAAATTCAATTTCCATTATTTTTTGGTCAGTTTTGTAACCTTCTCAAAAAGGTCTGCTTCATTCGATCCTGTTAGAGTTTCCTTTCAATTTGCACATATTAGCCGGGAGGTCAAAAAATGACAGGTTGGGTTCCCAATAGTCGTGAAAGTTTAGCCGCCAAAGACATCATCCAGGTGCACCACAAGGAGATATTTCATGACAATTCAGCAATTTTGGTATTATTAAAGGTTCTAAGTGGAAATTGGTTGTGATTTTTAGAATTATGGCCAAAGCAGCAAAGACTATGATGCAGTGTGCTGTCTCTATTAAGTGAATGTATTCTTCTGGCTGGCTTTCCTGTTTTGTGGGAATGAAAAAAATGAGAAAACTTTTATAAAGATTCTTCATGTCCTAGATGGGATTCAAAAACAGGTCTTTTCTACAAGGCTGGAAGTTTTTTTTTTGGACTGAGTTATCATAATTCTACAGAAGAATGGTTTGGAAGATTACTGTTTAAGGTGGCAAAAATTGACAGTCTAGAAGTTTTGTTCACTCATTCTAAGCAATTGTTCATTTGCTTAGTACATGGCATGTCAAAGGAGAATTTCTTGGATATCTGTAGTATCCAAGAAGACCAAGATATAGATGGATTGATACAGTAAAAAGTGCCTTAGAAGACAGAAATATAAGATCCAATAATGTTGGAGTCTTGATAGATAACAGATTGATTTGGAGGAAAACTGTAGATAGGAAGTCAGTAATGATGAAAGGTTTTCATGTAGTACTATCATATCCTGTACACCCCTTAATGGTACATGTCAGGAATTTGATGATGATGATGATTCAGTGGTCTGTATGTGTAAAAGGACACAATGAAAATTTTCTGATGACTTTTAAAATAGTTTTTTATGGGCTGATAATTTCTCTACAAGCAATAATTGTGAATTTTAGTATATGCAAAATGGAAGCTAGAGATTTCAAAAAAGCCAAAACGCTTGATTTTATCTTGGATTGCTACTTTGAAAAGTCAGGCTTAGGTAAGGAATGAGAATTTAATATGGAATGGAGAATAAATGTTTCCAAAACTGTAAGAACTACTTAATTTTCCATGCAAATGTTTGGATCAAATGACTGAAAAGAGCAGTCTAAGGAATTGCAGAACAGAAATCACAAAGTATACGATTTAGCATTTTTATGATGCTAAAACAAAGCCCCACACTAACTCAAGACATGACACCTTAATGATCCTTCCATTGGAAGTGGAGAATGCTCTAAAGCAAATGAAATCTGTCAAAGCACCAGGGATAGATCAAATTCCATCAGCACTCCGGAAAGAAGGAATGCAAACAACTTTAAAATTCCTTACCACACTTTTCAACAAAATCATTAAATCAGGAGAAATACCAGAAGATTGGAGAACAGGAATTATCATGCCAATTTACAAGAAAGGTGATAAGAAAAATTGTAAAAACTACAGACCAATCATGTTACTCAGCCATGCTTACAAAATATTTACAAGAATCTTACAGAATAAAGAGTACATATGAGATCATTCTTAGTGAAGAACAGGCAGGCTTCAGAAAGAATCGCTCCACATTGGATCAGATCTTCATAATACAAAGACTAGCAGAATTATACTGGGAACATAACAAAAATATCTATTACTGTTTTATAGATTTCAAACAGGCATTTGACTCAATAAACAGAATAATCTTATTAAGAATATTAAAACAGAAACAAATTGATGAAGACACCCTAAACTTCTTAGAAAATATTATAGTCTCACAGAAGCAATAATTAAATTCAATAGTATAACAACAAATAAAATAAACGTCAGTAAAAGAGTAGCCCAAGGATGTCCCATCTCCCCATATCTTTTTAACTTCTACCTAGAGGATATGGTTAACCAAGCCTTGTAAGGAGAAAAAGGAGTCAACCTAAATAACATAAAATACGCAGATGACATTGTAATGATAACAGACATAAAAGAAAAAATGGTGAACCTAATAACCAAACTAAACAATATGGCTAAAGAATACAGAATGACCATAAATACAGACAAAACAAAAATCTTGATAATTGGAAAAAACGAAGAAAAACTAAACTTCTCCTTGAATGGATCAACAATTGAACAGGTAAAACAATTCAACTATTTAGGAACAGTAATAACAGAACACCTAGATATCATGACCACTATTAAACATAGAATATCGATTGCATGGTCATCATTTAATAAGCTAGTTAAAATCTGGAAAAATAATAAAATCTCCAAACCTCTAAAAATAAAATTATATAATGCAATTATAATACCCACTGTGTTATATGCTTCAGAAACTTGGACACTCAAGAAGACAGAGATACAAAAACTGGAGGCTTTCGAGGTGAAATATCTCAGAAAAATAAATAAAACAAAATGGGCAGAAAAGAAAGCAAATGAAACTGTAAGACAAGACCTAAAATATACAGACTCTTTAATCGAAAAGATCAAAAGAACACAACTTCAGTGATACAGACATGTCGAGAGAATGCTATCAAAAAGACTCTGTATGCAAGAATAAAAGAAAAAGAAAAAGGGAAGACCAAGAACTAAATGGATAACAACAATAAAGGTCAACTCTGGATTACAAACATATAGACTGCTCATCAGCAAGAAACCGACTCTTGGAGGTTGTTGTGGAAACATGGAAGGACGCAACCCATTCCGATGGAAGAGGACAGCAAGTAAGTAAATGATATGAATTAAAGAGTAGCTGATGCTAAATTAATGCTAAATTGTGAGATGAAATGCCTATAGAACAAACAACAGCTACTTGTGTTTATTAACAGGGAAAAGATTATGAAAATTTGGCAAGTAATTATTCGGATGAGCACATGGAATGATTTGTGTGAAACTGCTGGTAATAGCAGTTGCATCTACATCTATTCCTACAGTATCAATGTATTTGAAAAAAGAAAACCATTTGGAATTCTGAACATTTGAAAGCTCTGAGACAGATGATGATGAGAAATTTAACTATGAATATTGCCTTGTGAGTCCATGCAGTTAGCCTAGTGGCTATGCGCTTCACAACCATATGCCTAGGGAAGGAGTGTCCAAGGTTCGATTCCCGTTGGTGACGTGAGGAGCTGAAGGATCTTCCTCAGCCATAGCCAAGTTAGCCAGTCTTGGGCGTGGACAGCAGGGTTTTTCATCCCACAAAGCAGGCAAACTGGCCTTGAGAACTCAACACTACAGGCCATAAGGCTGACCACCTTATCCTGTAAACGGAGTGAGGTCCGATGATCAATGGACCCTCGACACTGCAAGGTAAAAGAGGGTATAAGGAAGATGAGATATTGCCTTGTTAGGTTTTCAAACACTAATTGCATATCTAAACCAGTTCTTTTCAGAGAATGAGCCACCTATTTGTAAATGAAATTTCATCATCATCAAATTCATGATATGTACCCTCAAGGGGTGTACAAGATATGACAGTACTACATGAAAAATTTACATCATTACTAACTTCCTATCTACAGTTTTCCTCCAAATCAGTCTGTTACTTGTCAAGACTCCAACATTATCAGATCTTATATTTCTATCATCTATGGCACTTTGTACCATATCAATCCACCTATATCTCGGTCTTCCTCTGGATCATTTTCCTGCCAACCTGGCAGAGAACACCTGTTTTGCTAATCTTTCCTCTCCCATTCTGTTTAAGTGACCAAACCACCTGAAATTAGCTCTGCTAATGCATTCCTGGATGCTGACAATGTCAAGTTCTTAACCTAACATCCTCATTTTAAATATGATATTGCCATTGATGCCATCTGTTCGTGCCTCTAATTTTTCTCAGAAGCTCATATCTGCGGTCTCTAGTCTTTCGTCAAGTGTTTTACTTCCGAATCAGCTCTCAGATCCATAAGTTAAAACTGGTTTGAACACTGTCTTGTATACAGCTAATTTAGTGTTCCGACTAATTTATCTCTTATTCCATATGAATTTATTCGTTAATTCTGTTGTCTATTTCCATATTTAATTTACCATCTTCACTAAAAATCATGCCAAAGTAGCTGAAAGGTTTTACTTGTTCCACAGGTTCTTCATTCAAAACAAGTTAACATTTTCAACGATTCTACCTATTTTCATTGTCTTTGTCTTTTTATTGCTGACCTTCATTCCATAGCTATTACAACAGTTATTCAATTTAGTCAGGGAATCTTGCAGACTTGTAGCGGATTTATTTAGAAGTATAACATTGTCTGCATAAAGCAAACAGCTGATATTAACATCTCCAATTCTGATATCATGTTTATTACCACTTTCCTTCATAATGCAATTCATAAAGATAATGAATAACAGAAGGAATAATGTACATCCTTGTCTCACACCATATTTAACATTAAACCATCTTCCTGTACTTCCTTCAATTCTAACTGCTGACTTGCAACTCAAACAAAGACTAAGGATTGCTTGATATAATGTCCCATTGACACCATATAACTGTAGTGTATTGAATAGCTTCTCTCTTGGCACCTTGTCATATGCCTTTCCTAGATCGACAAAACTTAAATACAGATCTTTGTTATATTCCCATGCTTTCTCAACTATTTGTCGTAAAGTGCAGATCTGATCCTGGCAGCCTCTATTTGGCCTGAATCCAGCTTGTTCTTCACCAAGCTTTTCTTCCACAATTCTTCTCAACCGTTTCTCAAGTATACTTGCATAAATCTTACCAGGAACACTCAGTAGGGAAATCCCTCTGTAATTCTCACATTCAGTTTTATTCCCCTTTTTATATATGAGTACTATTAGAGCTCTACTGCAATCATCAGAAATTCGTCCATTTGTCCAGGCCTTCTGAACTATGCAGTGCAGCCACTGTAAGATTTTATACCACCATACTTCAGCATTTCTGGCCGAATATCATCTACTCCTGCTGCCTTTTCACAATTAAAGCCTTCGATGGCTTTTTCTACTTCAAGTATGGATATGTATTCCTAACTGTATGCCTGTTGATTGTTTTTTACCATGTGATTTCACTGCTTGTTTCATTTAGCATTTTTTTGAAGTAATTACTCCATACTTCAAGGATATCTTTTTCTCCTGTTTTCATGTCACCTTTATCATCTCTAACTCCTTTTACAACACTCTTTCCTCCATTTCTAAGCTTCTTCAACAACCTCAAGAATATCTTACCACCTTCTTGATATTTATTTTCTATGTTCTTGCCAAAATCCTCCCATGACTTTTGTTTAGCTAGTTTTACACAGTGTTTCGCATTCTTACATTTGTCTCTGTATTTTCTAAGAGCAAAAGCTGAGTCATTTCCCAGGAACTTTTGATATGATTTCTTCTTTTCCTTCACTGCATCTGTAACTTCCTGTGTCCACCATGGAGTTGTAATTTTCCTATCCTTGCAAACATCTTCACCACATGCCTCTCTAGCTGAATCAATCAGGGTTTTCTTCAAGGTTTGGCACTGAATCTCCAAGGTTTGGTTCTTGTTCTCAAACTCTTTAATTTTTTCTTCAATAATCTTTGTGTATTTTAGTCTACAGTTCACAATTAAGCTGCTCAACTTTTATTCACTTTAAAACTTTTTACATGTTATTCTTTTCAATATGAAATTCAATTTTATCCTGCTCAAGACTAAATAGTGATCTCTTCCAATTTCAAATCCTCTGTACACTCTGGTGTCCTGCACCAGGGAGAAAACATCACTATCAACAATAACATAGTCAATGAGACTTTTCTTATTCCTTGCCTCTTCTCTCCATGTGAATTTGTGCACATTTTTTTTTAATGTTGGAACATGGTGTTAGTAATAACCAGTCTATGTCCTGAGCAGAAATCCAACAGGTATTTGCCATTATTATTAGCTTTGCTCTTTTCTCCAAATTTTCCCAAAATATTTTTGTATGTCTGACAATCATTTCCTACTCTGCTATTTAGATCCCCAACAAGGACCAACTTTTCCTTTTTCATTGTGTCAGTTGCTTTTTCTAAAGCATCAAAAATTCCTCCACTTCTATCTTAGTAGAACCTTCTGTGAGACTATAGGCACAAATAAGTCTCATTGTCCAATTCCCCATGTTGATATTTGCCCACATCAGAGACTGCCTGCCATTCAAGAAGATTAGCCTTGTATTTTGTGTTGAATACTATGGCTATTCCTTTTTCTTGATTGTCATTTCCTGAATATAACATTTTGTATTTATTGCTCAGAAAGATCTCACCAGTTTTTGTCTTTTTTGTTTCAGTCACCCCTATTATGTCGATCTGGTACTTATCTATTCCTCCGCTAGCTCCATTTCTTTGCCATTCAGGCTTCTTATGTTGATAGTACCAATCTTTAACTCTGGGGATGTTGAGTTGGGGTGTGCTTTCAGATTTGTTCCAGTAGCTTACTTTTTGCTGTTCGCTCTGGTTCCCTGGCGAAAACAATGGGGGCCTTGTTTAACTGGGCGACACCCCAGTCAGCATGAAATTTTGTCATGTTGCACCATCATTTTGTATTTTGGTTTAAGCCAATAAGAATATAATTCGGTCGGCTAAATCCCAAATTGCTAGCCCATCCTCATTCGCTCAGTATCCAGGTAGATACCCAACTGGATGCACCATGAGAAGGTGAGGATTGGAGATTAGGTCAGAAGCCCTAGTCGGTTTTCTGCATTCCTTTAAAGGCTATGTGGAGGTCTCCTCTCAGTTATACAGCTTTAATCCTTAAGCACCCCCCCCCCCCCATTTAAGCATTTGAAATTCTATTTCAAATGCTTAAATTGCATTAAATGAGTAATATTTAATACTATTGCCTCTCCATCAAATATGTATATATAAATAAACAACTGCTCCTCTTTGGCACTTTTTTCAGCAAATATCAGTGATGTAGTCTATCAATGTGAAAATGTTGGAAACTAGTTTATTTGTGTATACTTACTTAATATGATACTGGGTTAACTGGTCAGTTTCAGGTAAATCAGGTTCCTCCAATTTCAAAATACAAGCATTGTGAAGAACAATTTTTTTCAAGGTCTGGACATCATCAGTCATAGTTGCAGACATTAAGAAAGCCTGATATATCTGTGGTAGGTGTCTGAAATAAAAAATAAAATATTAAACATTACTAAATTTTAGTTCTAAAGCAAAGAACTAAACAATGAGTTTGCTTTCTAAAGCTGTCAAAAAAAAAAAAAAAAAAAAAATATATATATATATAAGGCATACTCAGGTGTTTAGGTTCTACAATCTTTATTTCAGAAAAGCTGGATCAGCTTAAATTTCTCAATCATACCCCCCCCCTCTTCCAATGTGTCAGCATTTAGGAATGCTAACAACATTCAAGTTCTTTCCTAATATCCAGATTTTTAACATGATACTGCCATTGATGCCACCTGCTCATTCCAGTAAATCTTTCTTGGAATTCTCGTATCTGTGGCCTCCAGTCTTTGATCAAGTGTTTTTATTTCTGACCAAGTTCTCAGATCTGTAAGTTAGAATAAATAGATTTGAACAGTGTCTTGTATACTGCTAGTTTTGTGTTTTGACTGATTTGTTTCTTATTCCATATAAATTTATTCTGTTGACTTTCAACCATAACAGGTTTATTAATTCTGTTGTCTATTTCAATACTGAATTTGCTATTTTCATTAAAAATTGTGTCTAAATGTTTTACTGTTCTATAGGTTCTCCATTCAGGATGCATTTGATATTTGTGTCTATTTTTATTGTTTTCTTTCTTTCTTTTTTTTTTTTTTTTTGCCGATTTTCATAGCAAATTTATTGCACCAGTTATTCAATTTGGTCAGGGAATCCTGTAGACTTGTTCTGGATTTATTTAGGAGTATAACATCATCTGCATAAAGTAAACAGTTGAGATTAACATCTCCATCAAGTTTAATACTGCTTTCCTTCATAATGTGATCCATATAGATCAGTGGTTCTTAACCTTTTTTTTTTGCCTGGTACCCCCTGCTCAATTTTACACTAGGTTAGTAACTCAATAAGATAATTATAATATATTATTATGCAAACCTAAATTACCATCAACATATTTGAACTGATTGTTAATTAAAAATTAATGACTTTGATACAAAATAATTTTTACCCAAAAAAAGATGTAAATTTGCTGTATTTAATAAGCCAATCATTAATGGCTACCCTGAACTTGATGAGACCCTGCTAATTTTTCGATATCAGGTTCAATGTTCAACAAACAGTCTCAAGTCTCCTCTCTCCCTTATTTGCAGTCTATTTCACTGCTTAGCTAACAACTGCAACATGATGCTAAATCCTTTCTCGACCAAATATGAAGAAGGAAAAGCAATGAGCAGTAACTTTATTTCTTGACAAAGCTGAGGATACTTGCATTGCATATTTGGCCAGAATCTTTCATACCACACTGTTGAAATTGTACTTGTGCTTCAAAATTCTATGTTCTTACCAAAGTCTTCCCATGACTTTTGTTTGGCTAATTTTACACAATGATTTGCTTTCTTACATTTTCTCTGTATTTCCTAAGAGCACAAGCTGACTAACTTACCAGGAACTTTTGATATGCTTTCTTCTTTTTCTTGACTTCCTCTTTAACATGGATTTCTGATTTTTCTATCCTTGCAGATTACCTCATCACATGCCTCTCTAGCTAAATCAAAGTTTTTTTTAGGGTTTGCCACTGAACCTCCAAGGTTTGATTCTTGTTTTCAAACTCTTTCAGTTTTTCTTGAATAATGTTTGTGTATTTGAGTCATAAGCACAAATAAGTCTCACTGTCCAGGTTCCCATTCTGACATTAACCCACACCACTCTATTTGATATTGCCTAAAATTCAAAAAGATTATCCTCATATTTAGTGTTTAATATTAAAGCTACTCTTTCTTTTCCCTGATTGTTATTTCCCAAATATAACATCTTGTATTTGTTGTTTAAAAAAAACTCACCTGTTTTTGTCTTTTTTTTTTTTTTTTTTGGTAACACCTATTATGTTGATCTGGTGCTTATCCAATTCTTCTAGTTACATTCCTTTTCCATTGATGCTTCTTATGTTGATGGTGCCAATCTTGATCTCTACTGATGTTGAGCTGGGGTTAGTTCCAGTATCTGACTTTTTGCTTTATGCTCTGGTTACCTGAACAGCAAAAGCATTGTTTAACCAGGCTCTGCTGGAATGAAATTCTGTCGTGTTGTACCATCATTTTGAGTTATGGTATAAGCCAGTAAGAATACAATTTGGTTGGCTAAATTCCAAATTGCAAGCCCATCCTTGTTCATTTAGCATCCAGGTAGATATCTAACAGGGTGCACCATAAGAAGGTGAGGACTAAACATCAGGTCAGAAGCCATTCTCCACTTTCCCCAAAAGGCCATGAGGAGGTCTCCTCCCAGTTATCTAGCCTTAAGCACTCCATTCCCAAATACAGATCTCTATTATATTCCCATGATTTATCAACTATTTGCCTTAAAGTGAAAATCTGATCCTGACAATCTCTGTTTGGACTGAATCCAGCTTGTTCTTCTCCAAGCCTGCCTTCCACAATTTTTTTAGCTGCTTATCAAGTACACTTGCATAAATCTTAACAGGAACACTCAGTAGGGAAATTTCTCTGTAATTCCTACATTCAGTTTTATTTTATTATTATTTTTTTTTAAAGATAGATACTATGAGAACTCTACATCTGGAATTTGACCCTTTGAATTATGCAGTGTAGTCACTAAAACTTTTATACCTCCATACTTAAACATTTCTTGTTGAATATCATCCACCCCAGATGCCTTTTATACATTTCAAGCTTTTGATGGCTTTTTCTACTTCAAGTATTGATATATATTCCTAATTACATTCCTGTTGAATATTTTCTACCATCCTGTTATCATTACTTATTTTCTTTAACAATCTTTCAAAGTAATCACTCAGACATCTAGGATATCTTTATCTCCAGTTTTCATATCGCCTTTATTGTCTCTGATCTTTGACAGTACTCTTTCCTCCATTTCTGAGCTTTTTCAATAGTCTGCAGAATATTTTACAACCCTCCTGATATTCATTTTTTTTTTGGTTCTTACCAAAGTCTTCCCATGACAGTTGTTTAGCTAGTTTTACATGATGCTTTGCTTTCTTATATTTTTCTCTGTATTCTTTCAGAGCAGAAGTTGACTTACTTCTTTTCCTTAATTGCCTCTTCAACTTTCTGAAGAGGCAATTTTTGAGTACACCGTGGAGTTCTGATTTTTCTATTCATGCAGACAACAGCACCACATGTCTCTCTGGCTGAATCAATCAATGTTTTCTTCAGGGTTTGCCACTGAATCTCTAAGATATGTTCTTGTTTTCAAAATGTTTAGTTTTTTCTGAATATTGTTTGTGTATTTGAGTGTACAATTCACCTCTGAAAGCTGCTCAACTTTGATCATTTTAAAACTTTCTTCTTACACTCTTCTTTTGGATAAGATATTCAATTTTATATCCTGCTCAAAACTAAATGCTGATCACTTCCAATTTTAAATTCTCTGTATACTCTTTTGTCTTGAGAGCCAGCATGAAGATATTGCTATCAACAATAAATCAGTCAATGATACTTTTCTTATTTCTTACATCTTCTGTCCATGCGAATTTATACACATCTTTAATGTTGAAACATGGCATTAGTAATAACTAGTCCACATCCTGAATGGAAATGTAGCAGGCAAATACCATTATTATTATTATTCACTTTGTTTTCTCCAAATTTTCCAAAACAACTGTCTTATAATCATTTCCTACTCTGCTCTTTAGCTCTCCAACCAGGACCAACTTTTCCTTTTTTGTTGCATTAGCTACCTTCTCCAATGCCTCAAAAATTCTATTTCTTTCTTAGTAGAAATCTTCTGTGATACCATAGGCACAAATAATCTTATTGTCTAATTATCCCATTCTGATATTTGCCCATATAATTCTCCTTGATATTGCATGCCATTCAAGAAGATTATCCTCATGTTTAGTGTTGAACACTATAGCTGTTTCTTTATCGTCATTGCCTTAACATGTTTGCATTGGGGTGATTGGCACTCTCCTCTCTTGCTGTCATCCTAACCATCTAGTGGGACAAGAGAAAACACTGTGCTTTGCTGCAATTTTGCGGACACATAATGGTAATGGTTCTTCAATTGTAGCCAAATCTGCATAGGGGTAGGCTAATATGTTTGTTTTAGGATATATTAGAATATAGTAATTAAGAAGAATGCTATATTTGGTTGGTATATTTATGTAACAGTTGTTACAGAAAACACACAATTTGTATAAAGCAAACAGAGATGCATATGAGAATATATAACTTGAAATTAGTTCAAATTACATGATATATAAGCTTTGTGAAAATAAATGAGACCACCCAATGGAAGTGAAATACATATGGTAAAACTAGTGCGAATGTGTTAATATAATATTTGGTATATGTTGCTCAGAAAAATCACACCTGTTTTTGTCTTCTTTGTTTTCATAATGTCTATAATGCCGATACAATTCTTTTGCTAGTTGCATTTCTTTTTCATTGATACCTCTATGTTGATGGTATCAATCTTGAGCATTGCTGATGTGTTCAGATTTGTTCCAGTAGCAGTCATTTCACTGTTCCCTGAAAACAATGAGGATCTTGTCTCTTCAGAGTTATGGAACAAACTATCAACACTCAACTTCTATGCTATATTGAGGGCTCTCGAATAATAAATAAATCTCGATCAATAGAGGAACAGCTTATCTATCTTCGAACAAATGCTGTAGACAAGTCTCACGAATCTCAAGTGGTTGCCCTTGAGATCTCAGAGGTTTTTTGAGTGAGTCTGGCATAAAGATCTATTAAGTAAGCTGCTGCCATCATTTAGTCTAAAGCCACTTATGAAACTGGGTTGCAAGCCTCCTGATATTACACTCTCATCACATGTTAATGTGGATGATTCCTCATCCTCTAACTCTGCAATCAACAGGCCTCTGTTCTCTCACTCATCCTCTTCCTCCTATATATTAATGACTTATTCCAGTTGACTTCCAACCAAATACACAGTAAGCATTACCATTAATTTACCTGCAAACAACTGTTAACTTTATACAAATCAAAAATATGGACAACCATAGAATACTCGTGGATAGGCTTATGTGTTCATCAGACATGTTGTAATAGATTTAACAGTATTGATATGAACACAGATGGATAAGAAAATAACTATTTATTAACTTAAAAGCTAATATTATATCCAGCATCTTCAGAGCACACAACACAGTTTGTTACAAATGCAAGATAACCACAATCCGGTGTGTAACAGTGGGGCTAGTATAAGTAATTGCAGCATGCAACACAAGACTAAAGTCCTAATAGGGCACCACCTAGGTTATAAAAAATAAAAAAATCAAAGTTTTGAAATAGTAGTCCAAATAATAGTCTTAAAAAAAAAAAAAAAAAAAAAAAAGTATCATCATCATCAAATTCCTGCCATGTACCCTCAAGGGGTGTACAGGATATGATAGTACTACATGAAAAAAATTACATCATTATTAATTTCCTATCTACAATTTTCCTCCAAATCAGTCTGTTACTTGTCAAGACTCCAACATTATCAGATCTTATATTTCTATTGTCTAAAGCACTTTGTACCGTATCAATCCACCTATATCTTGATCTTCCTCTGGGTCGTTTCGCTGCCAACCTGGCAGCCCTAGAGAGAGGGGATTTCTGGGCAGCATTTAGTATGTTATCTATTTTATGGGGATTATAACCATTGGTTAAGAAGGTGTGACATAGGTGAGAAAGTTCAGCAGTGAGAGCAATGTCATTGGATCAGATTGCTCTAGCTCTATGGGTTAGTGTTTTTAAGATACCATACTGTTGAGAAGGGTGATGGTGTGATTGTTTGTGTAAGTATCTCCCTCTATGTGTGGGTTTTCTATAAACCGAAAATGATAAGGAACCTTCTTGAAGACATGTGATCAGTGTGTCCAGGAAGGCAGTCATTGGTTTCTAGTTCCATTGTAAAGTGGAATTTAGGGTGCTGGGCTATTTAGATGCACTAAAAATGTATTCAATGTGTCTGGGCCATGTGGCCAAATAGCAAACAGATCATCAACATAGCATAGCCAGAGACTAGGTTTGAGAGTGGCTGTGTTGATAGCTAGTTTTTCCAGATGTTCTTATGTAGAAGTTGGCTAAGGGGGGAGAAAGGGGCAAACCCATAGCTGTCCCATCTAATTGTTTGTATATTTTCCCTTTTCCATGTAAAATAACCTGCTTGTACTGTGAATTTAAGTAGCTGAAATATATCAGGGGAAATTGTGAATTTAGTAAGTTAAGTGTTTCAGTCAATGGTACATTAGTGAATAATGAGGTGATATCAAAACTCACCATTAGGTCTGAACTATTTAAGGTGTGGTTTTCTAAAATACTTTTTAGGTGGGTAAAATTTTTAACAAAAGAGGGAGAATTGTTTGTGTAAGTGGTTAGTAATTTGGCTAAATGTTTAGCTAGTTTATATGTAGGACTGTTTATGCTATTTACAATAGGACACAAAGGTGTACCTTGTTTGTGTATTTTAGGAGCACCATATATTCTGGGTGTTTTAACATGCAAGGATTTGAGTTTTTTGACAATTTCTTTTGGCCAGGAAGTGACATTGTTCAGTAACTTGCACACCTTATTCTTTTGTGAGTTGGTAGGATCTTGATCTATGATTTGATATGTAGACCGGTCTTGGAGCAGTGCATGCATTTTGCTTTCATATTCTGTTGTATACATTACTACAGTGGTTTCCTTTGTCTATTTGGTTATTGTAATGTGGTTATTATTGTGTAGTTCTTTTAGAGCTATTATTTCTTTATGTGGGATATTATTTTTGGGAGGCTTAGAATGAATTAGGATATTGGCCACGTCTAACCTAATATTATTGGCTATAGCTGGAGACAAGTGGTAAATCCCGCATTCAACAGAAGCCATTATTTTGGTTTTAGGCACTTCTTTAGGAGTAACGGCAAAATTGTGTCCAAGACTGCACTTGTGGCCTCTTTGGATAAGGTTGTCGATGATAGATTCACAACGACAATGCCATCTTGATGAAATTGCGGCTGCTGCGTAACATTGCGTTGCTGGAGGATTTCAAATTTTTTCCGGTGTCAGTTTTCAACTTTAGCAAATTCTTTATTGGCTGTCGAGTCAGAGATTCTATCCAAGATATCCTATAGCTCCGGGTTCAAAATGTCAGATACTATATCACGTAGTACACTGATGGAGGAATTTATTTTTGAAAATTCTCGGCGAGTAGTGTATACCTGTTCTTGTAATAGTGCTAAACTTGCTCTTTTATAAATACGTTGGGCTTTGGCCGAGTGAAACATTAATATGGTATCTTAAAAACACTAAAGCAACCTGTTCCAATGATATTACTTTCACTGATGAACTTTCTCACCTATGTCACACCTTCTTAACCAATGGTTATAATCCCCATAAGATAGATATCATACTAAATGCTACCCAGAAATCCCCTCTCTCTACCACAGAAGATTACAACAAAACTATCACCATCCCATACATTAAAGGCACATCTGAAAAGATATCTAGGGTGCTTAACAAACACCAACTGCGCACAATATTTAAACCTTATGTAAAATTAGCAACTCTCATCTGTTCACCTAAGGACAAATGCACTCCTTTATCACATCCAGGTGTTTATGAAGTGCCCTGTTCTTGCTATCAAGCCTACTACGGACAGACAGGAAGAACTCAGTGAACACTAAAAATGTATTTGACACTTTCGCTATGGCAAGTCAGGTTTGGCAGACCATGCTTTGGATACCCCTGCACACAGGATCAATTGGAAAGAAACAAAAATAATGCACAGAAGCTTCTACAAGTCAGAGAGGTTGTTCCTGGAATCAACAGAAGCCTTAAAACATACTCCAAACCTTAACAACTGTATAAATCTACCAAAGATTTGGGAGACAGTCATCCTGAGACCAAATTAATAATTATTATTTTTTTTTTTCCCTAACTTTCTAACACTATTATTTGGACTACTATTTCAAAACTTTTAACTACTTTTTTTTTTTTTTTAACCTAGATGGTGCCCTATTAGGACTTTAGTCTTGTGTTGCACGCTGCAATTACTTATTCCCACTGTTACACCGGATTGTGGTTGTCTTGCATTTGTAACAAACTTTGTGTTGTGTGCTCTGAAGAGATGCTGGATATAATACCAGCGAAATATTAGCTTTTAAGTTAATAAACAGTTATTTTCTTATCCATCTGTGTTCATATCAATACCGTTAAATCTATTACAACCATAGAATACTGTTCTCACATTTGGGATGTTACTCCTAAGTATTCCCTAAAAATAGTCAATTCAGTACAAAAATAAGATGTGGCCATTTCACTAAACTAACTTTCTCACAGACATTTCTTATAGACTTCTTTTATTACTGTTCATCTGAACTGCTCTTTAATAAATTAGTTGAAAAGCTTGCAACAGCTACTCAGCATTCCTTAACAGTTCAACTGCAAACTCACAGAACAAATTTATCTTCCTCCTTTATTCCTTCTACTGCTGACACTGCAAAAGTCTCCCCCTTTACAGATTTCTCAAGGAATACAATATATAGATATACAACTCACAGAACAAATTTCTCCTCCTCATTTATTCCTTCTACTGTTGACATTGAACAAGTCTCCCCCTCTACACATTTCTCAAATACATTATACAAATGTGAATAAGTTTTATCTTCCTTTCCAACTCTCTGGCCATCCATCATACTACAGGAAAAAGAAAGAACTTATCCATATGTGTTTGGAATCAACATAAAAAAAGAAAAAAAGTTTCTCTCCTTAGGCAAACCTATATATCTAACCTTTTCTATAGGTATTTTCTGCTGAACTTGCCAGTATTATTCCTCTACTTTATTTTAAGCCCATATAAAACATGAGTAATTGCTAATTAATATCCACTCACTGTCATTCTTCAAACTTAATGAACTAAGTTCTCTATGGCAGTTTTTCTTAAAACTGTGTTCTGCAGAACCCTATGGTTCTGTAAGAACTTGTAGGGATTTCCAAAATTTTGACTTAACAAAAAATTATGAAAGACAGAGCCGTGAGTAAGGCCACGAAAGTTAGAATTGTCAAAGCAATGGTATTTCCAGTAACGATGTGAAAGCTGGATTATTAAAAAGAAAGATAGAAGGTGAATTGATTCATAATTTAAATGAATCGATTCACTGGGCATGGATGAGACTATTAAGAATCCCATGGACTGCAAGAATGACCAATCAGAAGATTTTAGAGAGCATAAAGACAGAATGCTCCTTGGAGGCAATGATCGTTAAACAGAAGTTGATGTACTTTGGACATAATATGTGAGCAGATTGGAAAAGGCAGTTATGTTGGGGAAGATTGAGGGAATGAGAAGAAGAGGAAGACTGCAAAAGAGTTGGATGGACAACATAAAAGAACGTACCAACTTGAACTTACAATTGCTGAAATAAAGGATAAGAAGCCAAGTGGGATGGAAAGCCTTTGTTCACAAGACCACCAGAAGTCGAAAACAATTGGATAGCAAATAACATTTTTTTTTTAATAACAACAAAAATTAGTGGAGTTACTACTAGTGATACTGCCAAAGAATACAGACCATCTACAAGTGATCTAATTATGAATGTAACTACTGAAACTGAGAGTGTTGTGCACAAGAACACATGCACGCACCACCTAAGATTGAATTAAACATGCCATCTAAGAATGATATTAACACACCCTCAAGAAGTTTTCACTTCTCAAGGGTATGATAATATCACATCTCTGGAGATGACAAGAAAGGATTTTAAGGGTTTCAGATCCATTAAATTTCAGTGGCATGACAAATATCCTATCTATGAATGAAAACGATATATTGATAAATCTTTCCTCTGACACAATTTATCACATGCTAAATTTTGGATAAAAATTCATAACAAATACAGGCCTTTAAGTGAAAAAGGATTTAAGATCCTATTACAATACTCTTCAATGGAGTAATGGAAAAGTGGATTCTCAACAGTCACTGCATTCCTAAGCATCAAAACAGAAATGAAGTAGGCAACAAATTCGTCCTAACAAATATTACACCAGGAAACATTTATAATTTATGCCATTTGATGCAAGCTGATATTTCTCATTAAGATTGTGCATTTAGTGAGTAAATATTTTAAAAATAAATTGACTTATTTCTAGAACACTTATGCCACTTAATTATTTGTAATATTATGTATCATATGTTTTTTGAATAAAATATTTTGTAACTTTACATTGTCATAATTTCCTTTCCGATACTATTTTCATAGAAGTTCAGTGAAAAACATATTTTAGTGTTTTCTCCTTGTGGTTCATAAGAGAAGTAATATGATGGACAATTCCAACTATAGAAGCTTAACATCTGAACCAAGTTCTTGTTCTGCTCTTTCATTCCATTTAGCTCTGTTCTTTCTAATACTCTCTATTAGAAATGCACCGAATATTTAGTTTTACTTCAGGATTCAGCATGTTCTGCAAATATTTGACTTCAGTCAAATCAGCAGAAAGATTTAGTATTTGGCTGGCCAAAGCAAAAAATACAAATGCAATGAATTGGATAAAGCTTACCCTAATTTTGCATGACTGCATACTAAGGTGTTATGTTTGCTTAATTTGATGTGGCCTGTGTTTTTATTTTAATTTATATCATGCTTAAAATGCCTTTAAAAAAAACAGTTCTAGCCATAAATAATAAAAAAAGGCAAGAATTGTAAGTTTTACTATTTATGCAAAGATTCAAAATTTGCAAAATGTAAAACATGCATACAGCAAATATGTTGAGATGATACAAGTAAAAACTGCATGTAAAACATCTAGAATTAATAATGTAAAATGCAAGCATATTGATACATTTGGAAAACAAAACAGTGAAAGTTAAATATCAAACCAGAATGTAAGAAAAAGTAACATTGAATCTAAAGTAAATTCATCAAAACAGCAAACATTATTTGACATTATAGAAAATGCTAAAAAATGTGATGTAGATGATAAACTGTTTGGTGTTATTTTTTTAAGTACTGAGCAGACCAGACTCTTTCTCCATTTTTTTGCCCTTTGTTTCATATGGTTAAAATAAATTCATATATTTTGTCTTCTACTTTCTTTCTTTCTGCTTTCAGCAGCTCTGCAGGAATTTTATCTATTCCTAGGGATTTGTTGTTGTTGTTCCTGAATGAATGTATTATATCACTAAGTTCTTCCTTTGATGGCAGTTCTGCAGATTCAGCTTCTACAGTAGTAGTTGGTATATAATTTTGAATTGCAGAAGTAATGTTCCTGTTCAATAAATCATGGAAATATGCTAGGCAAAATTTTAGTGAATATGGAAAATTAAATATGGAAATAGATAATAGAATAAATAAGGTTAGTATAGTGGAAGTGAGATGAATAAATTTATATGGAACAAGTGAGAAATCAGCTAAGACTTTTTAACTTAAGGATCTGAGAGTTCAGTTGAAATAAAAGAGTTAAATGAAGACTAGAGGCTACAGATATAAATGTTCTGAGAAACCTAGGAGAGCAAATAGATGGGTATTAATAGTAGAATCATATTATAAATGAAGATAACAGAATTTCACATTATTAATAATAATCAAGAATGTGTGAGCTGAGCTGATCAGATTAATAGAGCAAATATTTGAAGAAAAAAACACAGGAATACCAAACTCTAAGGTAGTCAGGAGACTTGAGAGGACTGAAATGTAACAGATGATCAAATCAGAGAAACTAGTCATGAAATACTGTGTTGGGCTATCACAATATCTGAAGTACCCTCTCAAGAGCATATATCACAAAATGACAATGCATTTTATTGAGTAGCTCACATATCACCCCCCCCACACTCAACCTGCCACATGGATGACATATGCTTCATATCCACGTTATTTCAATAGTATTATCCATTGAAATACAGTATAGAGTACTGTAATGTCAATGGATGCTTTGCATTCATGTATTTGTTGACATGCAAACATATCATAGCAACCACGGTGGTTAATTATTAATGATTTGTAAAATTTCAGTGCTTCTGATTATAATTTCATCAGCAAACTGCACCATTATGTAGGCACAGTTTATCTATGCCAACATAATGTAATTAAGAAAAACAGAAGATCAATAGTTTAAAATTAGATACTGCAAAGTGTTTCACCTTAAAAATTTCTGTTAAAACACTGAACTATATTGTAGTGACATTAATAGTACATATACTCACTTTAGTACTTCCCTGACATCAGATTCATAACCAAAGGAAAATACCAAGTCAGCTTCATCAATAACCAGAATTTTAAGAGAATCTTTTAGAACTAGATTTTTTGCTTGAAGATGGCCTAGGATACGACTAGGAGTTCCAACAACAATATCTGGTTTATCTACAAGTAATGGTCTGAAAAATAATAAACAAAATGACAAAAATATAAATTTTAATACTTGAATTTTCCTCCACTTACAATAACAATTAAGATGGGAAAAGAAGGATGCTATTTGATTAGCGATGTAACCAGGTATTTTTGTGCCCTGCTAATAATCCAGAGGTTGCAAAATGCAACTTATGTACTCTCAAAGCTTCAAACTAAAGAACATCTTTCTTTTAGTTCCTAATTTTTTTTTATTTAGAAAACATTTTTTCTGAAACAATGCAATAAACACATTAATACCTCAAGTAAACAGAAAGAAATACTTTTTGTTTAGTGTATTTTTTGTACCAATTGTTGCACCTCTGCTTTTGTTACATCTAATACTGGTGGCTAATTGCTCCATTCTAGTTATCACACTTTATCTGATTATTGTGTATGAATATATTTTTCCACATTGAATTTCTATTTCGTTCTTTTAAGAAAAAATAAATAAATACATACAAAATCAGAAACTTTACTAAAGCACTTGCCTACCTGAACAGCAACTGGCTACCTCTAAAAAAAATACTTTTCCATCCAGTTTACAAACATAAAACTGAATCTCACTTAGAGATATCCAAGCCTGACCACCTATTTCCAAATGAACCTCGATTTGCAGCTACAATTATTTGTCTGAATTACACTCTAGATTATTCCTCTATCAAAAGAGTGGTAAGTTGTATATTTCATGGCAAATCTAGAATCCTTTGTTTTTGATCTTGTCACATTACATTACATTACATTTATTGTCTCTGCTACTCTCCAACTTCAGAAAGTTGGAGAGCAGCTCTTTGACTTTAACTTCAGAGGGCTAACTTTTTATCCATGAGGCTTGATTTTCTACAGTCCAACTACTACCAAACAGCAAGGTCATCTTCCCAGAATGTGATTTTAATGTCCCCAACTTCAAGTGGCTTGCCTTTTCTATTTCACTCACCAAGCTATAAGAAATATCAAAGCATTTTCTCTTAGCAATGACTTATCACAATCCTGTTGACATAAAGACCTTCACTGTGAGTATATTTTTTTGGCCACTAACTTAATAAATTTTATAATACGAGTACACTGTTTGTTTGTTTTTTTTGACCAGTAAATTTAATGATAAATTATGCCAATAAGTTTCACCAACTGGGCTGTTTGGCTTCTTCAGAACATACAAACAGTAAAGACAACTCAAAGTCACTAGTACATAGAACAAACGTATAAAATATCCCTTATTCTAAAATTAATAAAGACCTTCATTATCCAATTCTGTTCAAAAGCCCTGTTCACTACATAAACCTGATTTTGCAACAAGTGTGCCAAGACAGCCAAGAAAAAAAAAAAAAAAATGCTGGATATCATGCAACAAGTGGCTTGGGGCCAGAACTATATTTTTACTCCCAACCTATAATGAATGTTTTCTCCCTGGTGCAGGACACCAGAGTGTACAGAGGATTTGAAATTGGAAGTGATCACTATTTAGTCTTGAGCAGGATAAAATTGAATTTCATATTGAAAAGAATAACATGTAAGAAAGTTTTAAAGCGAATAAAAGTTGAGCAGCTCTCAGATGTGAACTGTAGACTAAAATACAGAAATATTATTGAAAAGAAAATGAAAGAGTTTGAGAACAGGAATCAAACCTTGGAGATTCAGTGGCAAACACTGAAGGAAACATTGATTGATTCTGCCAGAGAGGCATGTGGTGAGGTTGTGTGCAAGGATAAAAAAATCAGAACTCCCTGGTGGACACAGGAAGTTAAAGAGGCAGTGAAGGAAAAGAAGAAAGCATATCAAAAGTTCCTGGCAAATAAATCAGCTTTTACTCTTACAGAATACAGAGACAAATGTAAGAAAGCTAAACAGTGTGTAAAACTAGCTAAACAAAAGTCATGGGAGGACTTTGGCAAGAATATAGAAAATAAATATCAAGAAGGTGGCAAAATATTCTGGAGGTTGTTGAAGAAACTTAGGAATGGAGGAAAGAGTGCTATAAAAGGAATTAGAGATGATAAAGGTGAAATGAAAACAGGAGAAAAAGATATCCTTGAAGTATGGAGTAATTACTTTGAAAAACTGCTAAATGAAACAAGCAGTGATGACAGCACAGTGATAAAAAACACTGACCAGGCATGCAGTCAGGAATACATATCCATACTTGAAGTAGAAAAAGCCATCAAAGGCTTGAAATGTGGAAAGGCAGCAGGAGTAGATGATATTCGACCAGAAATGCTGAAGTATGGTGGTATAAGAGTCTTACAGTGGCTGCACTGCATAGTTCAGAAAGCCTGGACAGAGGGACGAATTCCCGATGATTGGAGTAGAGCTCTCATAGTACCCATATATAAAAAGGGAAATAAAACTGAATGTGAGAATTACAGAGGTATTTCCCTACTGAGTGTTCCTGGCAAGATCTATGCAAGTATACTTGAGAAACGGTTGAGAAGAATTGTGGAAGAAAAGCTTGGTGAAGAACAAGCTGGATTCAGGCCAAATAGAGGCTGTCAGGATCAGATCTTCACTTTACGACAAACAGTCGAGAAAGCATGGGAATATAACAAAGATCTGTATTTAAGTTTTGTCGATTTGGAAAAGGCATATGACAAGGTGCCAAGAGAGAAGCTATTCAATACGCTGCAGTTATATGGTGTCAATGGGGCATTATATCAAGCAATACTTAGTCTTTATTTGAGTTGTGAGTCAGCAGTTAGAATTGAAGGAAGTACAGGAAGATGGTTTAATGTTAAATCTGGTGTGAGACAAGGATGTACATTATCCCCTCTGTTATTCATTATCTATATGAATCACATTATGAAGGAATGTGGTATTAAACCTGATATCAAAATTGGAGATGTTAATGTCAGCTCTTTGCTTTATGCGGATGATGTTATACTTCTAAATAAATCCGCTACATGTCTGCAAGATTCTCTGACTAAATTGAATAGCTGTTGTAATAGATATGGTATGAAGGTCAGCAATAAAAAGACAAAGACAATGAAAATAGGCAGAATCATTGAAAATGTCAATTGTGTTGTGAATGGAGAACCTGTGGAACAAGTAAAACATTTCAGCTACTTAGGCACAATTTTTACTGAAGATGGTAAACTAAATATAGAAATAGACAACAGAATCAACAAAGCTGGTATCGTGGGAAGTCAATTGAATAAATTCATATGGAATAAGAAAGAAATTAGTCGGAACACTAAATTAGCTGTATACAAGACTGTGTTCAAACCAATTTTAACTTATGGATCTGAGAGCTGGGTCAGAAGTAAAACACTTGACCAAAGACTAGAGACCGCAGATATGAGAGTTCTGAGAAAGATTAGAGGCGTGAACAGATGGCATCAATGGCAATATCATATTAAAAATGAGGATATTAGGAAAGAACTTGACATTGTCAGCATCCAGGAATGCGTTAGCAGAGCTAATCTCAGATGGTATGGTCACTTAAATAGAATGGGAGAGGAAAGATTAGCAAAACAAGTGTTCTCTGCCAGGTTGGCAGGAAAACGACCCAAAGGAAGACCAAGATATAGGTGGATTGATACGGTACAAAGTGCCTTAGACGATAGAAATATAAGATCTGATAATGTTGGAGTCTTGACAAGTAACAGACTGATTTGGAGGAAAATTGTAGATAGGAAGTTAGTAATGATGTAATTTTTTCATATAGTACTGTCATATCCTGTACACCCCTTGAGGGTACATGGCAGGAATTTGATGATGATGATGATGATGATGACCTATAATGAAGTTGCAAAAAAGCATCAACAAATCAAAATTTGACTTATGAAAAGGGCAAATGCAATGTACAAACAGCAGTCCTTGTCAGGGCCACAGAATAACTTTTACCCACATAGTTGTAGCAAGGTTTTTTTTGCTTGGTAGGGAAGTAAATGGCTTTCCTATAGGTTCAGTTGATGAGACATTTAAAGATTGAAACTGGTCTAGTTAGTGACTTAATATATACTTTAATATGTAGCTTAAATAGAAGGGTACCTTAATGGGGAAGGAATTGAGGAATTCAGCAAGTTTGAGTACCAGCGATCCATGTGAAGAATTGCTGTTCAGAAGACATTAGAAAAAGATTAGGAATGGCTAAAACAACAGTCAGAGACTTGTCGAAAATCTGGAATGAAGGATCTATCTCCACAGGAACAAAGTTGAGGATTTTGGATGCAGCTGTTTTTCCAACAGCAACTTATGGATGTGAGACTTGGAACATAAAGAAGTCTGATAGTCTTTCAGTATATGATATCTTCAACAGCCTTCTGTAATGTAGAAGGCTGTTGAGGATATCATATACTGAAAGCAGACAAATGGCTGGGTGCTAGAAAGGACCAGAAGAACTTTAAGGCTCCTTAAGGATATTAACAGAAGAAAGCTGAAATACTTTGGACACATTGAAAGGATGGAAGGACTTCAAAACAGTAATAGAAAGTAAAGTTTCTGGAAAAAAGAGGAATGGGTAGACTGTCAATGAGATGGATGGATGGATGTCTGGAGTGATTTTCTTCAGAGTTAAAGTCTCCAGAAAACACACAACAAAACCACCTGGTGAGGACTGGTGTGACACATCAGTAAGCATCTGAGTGACCATATGACATCTGTTGATGTCCACTGAATAGATGGATGGACAGAGTTGTTCCAGTATTTTTCCATTTAGTTCTAATTCACTTCTGATTGGGTCTTTTGCAGTTACCATTGCTTTTGATTTCTCTGTTGTATTCACCTGTTAAAACTTCTCATATCTGTTGGGATTTGAATAATTGCTTTCGGAGATCTTCATTTTCTGAAAGTAATGCTACATCATCTGCATATCTGATCAAATTTACATTTTCTTCTTTTTTTTTTTATTCCTTTTAATTTCTGTTATTATTTTGTGCATTATTATGTTAAATAAACATGGACACCTTATCTGATGCCTTTCCTTATAAGGATTTTTTTTTGTGTATTTGTGTTTCTATATCTTATTACATATTCATTTTTTGAGTATATATCTTCGATCATTTCATGATTTGCAGTGGTATTTTTCTTAATGGACATCCTTTAATCTGATTTTGTCAAAAGCTTTCTCAGTACATGATCTTCCCTTATGGAATCCTTGTTGTTCATCATTATAATTTAGTCTTGATTTTAATTCTTCTTTGACAATTCTTGTACATATTTTTAGAGTGGTATATAGTAAGTTTTTCAGTTTAGATACTGTTCCCTTTTTTTAAATATTGCTACAATATTCATTAAACAAGTAAAGTATTTCATCTATTTAAGCAGTTTTTAGTGAAGATGATAAATTAATGAAAATATACAACAGAATAAGCAAAACAGTATGGTGAGAAGTCAGTTGAATAAATTTATATGAAATAAGAAAGAAATTAAACTCCAAAAACTCCAATTTAGCAGTATTCACACCAGTTTTAAGTTATGAACCTGAGAGTTGGGTTAGAAATAAACACTTGACCAAAGATTAGAGACCACAGATATAAGGATTCTGCAAAAAATTAGAGGCCTGAATAGATAGCATCAATGACAGAATCATATTCAAAATGAAGACATTAGGAAAGTACTTGACACTCAAGTTCTTTTGTTGGCTGTTGGTACTCAAGAGTGTGTGAGCAGGACCAATCTATGTTGTTATGATCACTTATACAGAATGGGAGAAGAAAAGTTAGCAGAACAGGTTGATTGCCAAGATTTTGGCAATCAACTTGTTCTGATTAATGCCAAGATAGCAGGAAAAAGACCCAGAGGAATATTAAGATGTAGGTGCCTTAGAAGAATAAAATGTTAGATACTACAATATTGGAATGCTGAGGAGTAATAGACTGATTTGGAGGAAAACTGTTGACAGTTTAATAATAATGTGAACTTAATTGTGTAATGCTATTGTAGTAGCCTAAAAATCCCTTGAGAGTATACCAGGAAATCAATAATGATGATCACATTGGAACATTGTTTTTCTGGTCTGATTTGCTGAGTCTTTAGCACATCTGCTCTACAACCAAGAGGCTGTGGATTTGAATTCTGCTGTTGACGTTGACATAGATGTTTGCAGTTGTCTTTAAGTAGGAGATAAATTACAAGGTCTGGTGTGAGACCACTGCTCCACTTATTGGAGGCCTAGAGTGGCTTGAAAAGTTCAATGTTTGGTCTCTAGAGCAGGGTTTTTGGACTATGTGAAAAATAAAGAAAAACTCCCAAAAAAAAATAGGCAAAATAATCATAAAAATAAATAAATAAAAATGATAATATTAATAAAAAAATATCCTTTGCCTATCTACAGAAATGTATTTCAGCTTTACAAAAATCTTTTGTGGGAGGTATCACATTAAAAAAAAAAGAGTAAAAGAACATCCCTGAAAGCTAAATGAAATAATTTATAAATTAACAGGTTATTAATTTATGATGTGAAACAATAATAGAAATATCAAAAAACCAACAGGAAAATAATATTACATGAAAAAATGAAAAGATTCATGAATAAAGTCATGTACATTCCATAAATAAATGGATTAAAAAGAGAAATCCAGAATGGGATGAGCATATTAGCAGAATAGAATTATAAGGATCAATTAAATTAGCAAGAAATGGGGAAGACAAATACAAAAAGACCAATTGGCAGACCAAAAACACAAAGGGTAGATTCTACACTGAAGTATTGTAAATGCAACAAGCTAAAGCTTAAAGTGGAAAAAAAAAAAATGTTACTGTACTTGTTATAGTGATAATCAACTATAACTGACTGAAATTAGTTAAATGATTCAATCCAGACAAGTTTAGAGCCCCTTTTGGACCCCCCATTCACCATGGTCCAATTGTGCTGAAATTCTCAGAGGTTCTTAAACAATGTGTAAGACTACTATATTTCAAATTTAGTAAAAATCAATTTAATGATATAATTTGAACAATGCAATGTAGGACTTCCCCCACCTCAATCCAGTTGTGTTAAGATTCTTAGGAGAGGGAGCTCTTAGTATGATAAGAAGTGACTATAAGTTGAATCCCTTAGAGAGCCTTAATTAACATAAGAAACAACTATGAGGGAGGAGGAAGGGGGTATGGAAAGTTCTGATAAACACCTAGAACAAAAAGATATTAAAGCAACTGATATAACCACAAGAAAGAACATGCAAGGATATAAGAATATAAGAACATAAGTTACTTATGTTCTTATATTCTTATATCCTTGCATGTTCTGCTACTAGTATGTTCTTTCTTGTGGTTATATCAGTTGCTTTAATATCATTTTTGTTCTAGGCATTTATCAGACCTTTCCAGACCCCCTCATATATTTGGTTGAAATTAGTGGAGTGGAATGATGTAATTGACTGAGATATCTGTAAAAGCAATCTCCTCTACAATATTCCTTATTTTAGTCCAATTGGATTGAATTTCTGATGCCAAACTTGGGCAAAATTGCTTGAACAATAGGACCTATACTTAGGGTTGCCAGGTTTTGGAAAACCAAATATGGGACAATTTTGGTGAGTTGGTTGTACAAAATAAAAAATAAATCTGGTATTTGGCTTTACAAAATAAGTATCAATACTTTTGAAACTGGAACTCAAAATGCTCAATTTGTGTTTCTGAGTGGTAATATCCGATCGTCCCCCATGTGCCATACTAAATGTTCCTCTACATTTAGTATGGGGGGGGGGGGAGGAACAGATTTTACATTCAATTTTGTCATTATGTTTTCCTTTTGCAATAAAATTCCATTCTTTCAAATAATCATCGTTAAAAGTGCACTTGGCATTGTTAAGGACTTAAGGAAAGAAACAAAATTTAATTTACCTTTGTATAAGTAAAAAAAATTAATTTACCTTTAATTATATATTTTATATATTAATCAAATATTACACACTCAATAAAGGCAAGATATTATTTTTTAATAATTATTGAAATAACATCCACATATTGTACTGCACTGCATAATGTCCAAATAAGAACTGTTTGAAAATAAGCAAATGCAATATATCTGTACAAAATTATAAATAAAATGCTTATACTAAATGAAAAGCAGCCAATGAAAGGGACCGTCGCTGCCACAAACTGTAAACACAATTAATTTCCTCAAATTGTCAGGTTTTATGGCTTACAAATCAATTTAAGTTGGATTATTTGAAAAGAATATTGAAAATTATAATTGCTTAACATAACCTTTATAATTTTATCTTTTCATTAAAATACAAGACATTAGGCTATCCCTACAAGTACAATACGGAACAGCAAAATTCAACGAAAAATATGGGACAGTCCCATATATATGGGAAGTCTCGCAAGCCTACCTATACTGGATATCTTCAGAGAAGTTCCCCCCCCCCCCATTTTAATCCAGATGAGTTTCTCAGGAGACCTTAGAAGATCCTTTCTCAGGAAGAACTTGAAACTATATTCCAAATTCGTCAAAAGCAATTTTCATATGCATCTTGTTGAAGTTTCTACATAGAATTGCCCCCCCCCCCCATGCTTGATTACAATTAGGTTTTTTTTTTTTTATTTTATTTCATATACAAGATTTTCTTCAATTTGTCTGTAAACCAATATTCTGAATTATAGCATGCTTAATATTTAAGTGGACTGAAGCATTTTTTAATGTCAAAGATAATACTGTTTCAATACATTATGATAGTATATTATATAGATAAATGCAACCTACTTTTGTGCTGAATAATCAGTTTGTCCTGAAACATCCACACACTTAACTTCCTGTGAACAGCAGACTGTAAGTTGCTGAAAAAAAAAGTTATTTAATGAAATTCAGGTCTTCATCACTGTAGAGGTTATTTTCAACATAAAATCATTTTACTCAAATTATTCTCTAAAGTAACATTTCCCAAAGTATGGTCCACAGCCCAGTACTAGTCCCTAGAAAATATAAAAATTCAAACAATGCATATGAGAAGTGAAGAGAGAAAATCAAGCTATAAATAATGAAAATATTAAATTAGGATTACAATTAGGAGCCTAATTGTAATCCTAATGATTACAAGCCTAATTGTAATCCTACTTAAGGAAGTCTGGTAACCGAATTGTAATGCTACTTAAGGAAGTCTGGTAATAGCTCATTAGATTTGGCTTCATTTTTTTCATGACATTTCACTTCTACCCAGTCAATGTTTGGATAATTAAAGTCTGCTATGATGATTAATCATTTAGTTCCCATTAGGTTTATTTGGTGATGTGTTTCATCATCACCATCAACTAATACACTAGATCTGTAGCAATACCCTACCATGTATTTGATCTTATTAGATTCTGCCTCACATCATATAGCTTCAAATTCACAGCTCCATTGCTGTGAAATTCCATTGAGTAAAAAATCATGTTTTCATCATAATGACCTCTGTTATTAAGCATATTCATATCATTAATATAGTTGCATAACTTAGTTACTCTTATGTATTCATTCTCACCACTCATCATAATCTACTTTCCCTAACTCTCTGTATTAGGTTTCATACCAATAAATAATTTCTGCAGACTCTTGATACCAAATGCATTAAACTGCAAGCTGTCCCTCATATAAATCCATTCTTCCTTCAAATTCACTCTACACAGCCTATTACATTGGATCATTTGTTATTATAGCCCTTCTTAATTCTGTGTTATCATACATAGGAAGCATACTAGCTATTTTCACTTCCTCACTCTTCACTGCAATCCTTTCATATATTCTATCAGATTGCCTATATCTATCAATCATATCCTCTACTGAAACTCCACTCTTCAAAAATTTTTAATTTTGTCTTGGCAGCATTCGCAGTTAATCCACTGATTTTGCTGAATTTTTCCAAAATACCAAAAGAAATGTAGATGGAATCATTATCCTCAAAGTGCCTACTGCATATGCTAATGTCTTATTTTTCTTCATAGTTAAGTGAACTGTTATCCTTTACACAGCATGTGTATTGTCGACTTGCTTCAAGAATGTATCTCATTCCTACTTTAAACCTGTTATTAATAATGTGGAAAAATATCTTGGAAAAAAATTATCTCTATTAGGTTTTGGAATGAAGATAGTATGGCTTGTTACAAATTCACTTGGTACGCATCTTATAGAGAGAAAAGAATTAAACCACATAACTAGAATCGGTACAACAAAATCCCAAGCCTTGTGAGAAGTTCTATCCCTAGATCATCAGGTCCTGGGGATTTTCTTGCCTGGCAAACTTTATAGGGTGTGATAACTTCAGCTGCTGTAATGGGTCTGTCAAGCCCATCTTGGATATGAACAGGAAAGTCATTAATGTTCCAAGAGTTATAATTTCTCACAGTACTTTGGTTTTAAACAGATTTTTAGAGTGTTTTTGAAAAAAGTCAAAAAATATCTTATGTGATGGATACCATCTTCACCATCCATTGCATATTTGGATGGTAGTCCTTTCTTTGCAGAATTTGATGAACTATTGATGAATGCAACTCAAGAGTTATCTGCTAAGTGTGGCTGTATTCTTATTTTGAAGTTTCTTTCTTTCTTCCACTTGTTTCTGCCTTTCCACTTCTATCTCTGTGTTGATGTTTCTGATGCTCTTACTGCATTATATACCACTGTACTAGTTTGCTATGAACCAGCTTGTGAGGAAAGTCTGTTCCTTTCCCTATTCAATCATATTCTGTTTTACTGCTTGTTTGAATTTTAACCATGCATCCCAGTTCCAAATAACATTATTCCAGTTTAAACAGAGGGTCTGGAGTTTGGTTGGTTGACAAGATCAATTTTGTGGAAGTCTCCATGGTCCAGAACTGGATTGTGATCTCACATGTTGATGTCAAGATGTTTTATCTGAATTATCCTGTTTATAAGGGAAGAAGATATATAAATTCAAACCAGACAGTTACTAATACGTTGGTTCATGTAAGTGTGAAGATTAGGGTTGCAAATCCTCCAATATGTCTGCTAGTTGAGCATTGTCAAGATATATTTTTAACTGTGTATACCCCACTTTTCCACTTTTGGGGTGTCCTCCTATTTTGTCTAATGTGGGGTTTTCACTATAATTCCAATTTCAAGTTGCTATGATGTAGTGGGTACCATATAAATATGACTGCAATTCTTGGAAGAATTTTCATCTAATTGTTCCATTGGATGGAGCATAAATGTTTATAAACTTTAATACATATCCACAGTATTTCTAGTCTGTTGTCAATATTCTCCCTTCTTCATCTTTTTGAATATTACAGAATGATCCAAGGACAGGGGAGGGGAGAAGAATGAGAACCACTACTCCAGTCTTGTTAAATCCTCCAAAGCTCTAATAAGAAAGAAGTAGATATGTATCTGTCTTTATATCTTAACATCTTAAGATATTTTTTATCAACATAATTACCTGAATTATTGACATCAGCAAAACCTGGTTGTCAGAGAATGATGTAGTTACAGGGATAGAATGTAATGGACATTGTATTTTCAGAGAAGATAGAATAAATAGGACAGGAGAAGGGGTATTATTAATGATAGTTGAACTTCAACCAACAAAAATAGAAGTTAAGGAAGACTGTAGATCTGATGGAAATGGTTCATTATAGACTGTCTGGTGTGTGTGTTTGAGAGAGAGAGAGAAGCCAAAATGACAAAATATATTTTGGTTGCTGCTATAGTTAATTACAGATAATTAACTATAGTTATGCTGCTATAGTTAATTATCTGTAGTTATTAACTATAGTTAATAACTCAAATTTTACCAATGTTGGCAAAATTTGATACAGGCATCTTCATATCCATTGTAAAGGTGACCTCAGCTTGGATATTTGTCTGAAATACCTTTTCATATTACCCATTTGAGAATGTCTGGATAAGAATTTCATTAATGTTTTCTATATATTCCACTGTAAATCTCTCAATTTTTAGTGTTTTAACCTGGCTTCTACCATTACAGGAATTAAATATTTCCCTCTGCTAGTCCTGCTAATCTCTTTTAAACCTTTCATCACTTCTTGCTTCTTCACTTCCTGGAATTTCAATTCCTAGAGTTTGCACCCTTGGAGAAATTGGTATCAATATCTTGTGGGGTGGGGAAAGTAAAACCTCTGCATTTGATTATAAGAGAAACTTTTCAGTTGTATAAGATTGAAAATTAAATAATCCTGTGATATACAAAAAAAACTGTATATCACCACCAGAAAATGTTGTAGCTGAGCTACTATAAAATGGCAGCTGTGATACAGCCAAAAGTAATCCTATAATGCAGATATTATATGTACTACTAGCAATCTGAATATTTGCTTAAATAATCCAGTGCTATTATTGGGGGTGGGATGGAACCACCACTACCAGCAAAATAAAATTAAAATATCAAAGTGAAAAACAAAGGAAAGAAAACCAAAGCACTTATCTTGCTGAAATTCCAAGGTGTCATCAGTGGGAGCCAGATCCAGAAGAGATACCAAGGTTAACTGTTCTAAAAAGATTCATACCTGTAGTGTTCTCTATCCCTTTGTTGGATTTGCAATGGAAACTTCTGGATTAAGGAATATTGCTGAGCACTTGGCTTGCCCATTGTGGGCTACTGACTACCAGCGAGTTTTTTTTTTTTTCTTTTCCCCTTAAAAAAATTTATTCAGTATGGTTTTTTGGAATGTTTGTT
Source organism: Typopeltis vanoorti (assembly GCF_054136105.1). NCBI lineage: Eukaryota > Metazoa > Arthropoda > Arachnida > Uropygi > Thelyphonidae > Typopeltis > Typopeltis vanoorti. The sequence goes on from NC_143574.1 coordinate 31,349,589, forward strand.
CTGAGGTTTTTTTTTTTTTTTTTTTTTAGTCTACAGGTAGGCAGTAGACTGCAACAGGCTTGGAATATTACTGAGTCTTTGGCTCACCCATCTTGGGCTTCTGGCAGTGAGTTTTAAAAAAAACTTACCTGCTCAGTATGGTTTTGAGATGTTTGTGTTTTGCAGGAATCATGCTCAGTATAGTTTACCTTTTGGCATATTAATGGGTTAGGGTGAATAGCAGCATTTGCAAAGAATTTTGCAGCTTTTTTTTTTTTTTTGTAAGAAAAGTTTTGATCTCAGGGATACTGGCTTCTAGGTGAAGCTGTATGTTTCTTATGAACCATAGTGTGTTAAATGCTATTCATAAACATTTGTTTTGGATTGTCTGTAGTTTGCTAACATTGAATCTGCTGTGTGACTCCATGCAGGTGAGCCATACATCAGGATTGGCCTGATTAGTGTCTTGTATAACAGCATGTGCTTGGCTGGCTATGACGATTCGGTAACGGGTATAGCTGTCACACTGTCCTATTTGCTTGTGAGCAGACATGATCAATATGAGTTATAAAGCAAAGCCCTTTATCTAGTTGTACCCCTAAGTATTTGGCTAGTGATTGCCATGGAATGGGGTGCCAAACATAATAATTTTACCCTCCAGGGACATTCGCCTTCTTGTGAATAGCACTGTAGTGCTCGTCTGCATTAATATCAATTTGCCATTTTTTGAGCCATTGTTCTAGTACTAAGACTGAGTTTTTCAGTTTTTTGGTTGCCAATCTAGGTTGCAAGGAGCACACCATCATTGCAGTATCATCTGCATATAGGGCAATTATGGTGGCAACTATGCATGGGATGTCAGCCACATAGAATAGAAAAGAGCAGAATGATAGAGGGAGCCTTGGAAGACGCCTGCAGTGACGTTGCATTCAGATGATCTAATTCCCTGTAACTTCACTCTGAGTTTGCAATTGCTGAGTTCGGATTAGATAAGTTAAACCAGCTAGGAAAATTTTGCCTGAAGGAGTTTGAAAAGAAGCCCATTGTGCCATATTTTTGTTGAATATTTTGGATGTCCAGGAAGATTGCCCCTGTGTGCTGATTCCAGTTGAACTCTATGCTGATGTTTTCCATGACTCTGAGAACTTCCAATTCTGTGGAGTGGTTCTCCCAGAATCCAAATTGCTCATCTGGGATGAGATTTAATTTTTTAGTAACTTTCTGCAGTCTTATTAGTATAACCCTCTCAGCTAATTTTATAAGGCAGGAAAGCAGGTTGATTGGGTGATAGTTTTGGGTATGTGGTGCTACTTTTCCTAGTTTTGGGATTAAGATTACATCTGCTACTTTTCATCATGCAGGAAAGTAGTGACATCTTAATATTGCATTAATAATAGCAACAATATGCATTATGGCTTTGTGTGGCAGGCATTTGATGATTTTGTTAGAAATTCCATCTGGGTCTATTGCTTTCCTATTCTTAAGTGTGGTAATGATTTCATGTACCTCCACAGGTGATGTCAGTTGGATAGGATTTATGCATTCTGTGTGTACTCAGCATATCCAAGTATGTACTTTACTGATGAACTTTATTTGGACTACTTCTCTAGGCTGTCGGTAATGGATTCAATTTTGTATGTGGCATGGTAAACCAGACCACTTTTGACAGTGGGAGAGGTTTATGGTATAGAGCTTTGGTCACTTTCCAGAGCATCTGATCCTCTATGTTTAAGTTTTGCCTCCCACTGTTGATTTCGATAGTTTTTAAGAGCATATCAAACTTCCTTTGTAACCCTGTTGGTGCTTGTTGGTGTTCTGAGGCCAGCTTTCTGGCTTTTGTGCCTGGCTCTTTTCACACATCAGGATTTTAATCACATCTGGAAGTCGAAGTTTGTGCATGGCACATCTGCAATCTCAGCTGTTCCTGTAGTTGGTTATCTGCTTTTCTAAGCTTGACACTGAGTAGTCAATTTTTTTTTTTTTTTTTTTTTTGGTTTTTACTTTATGTTGATGGCTGTAAATGGGCCAACAGATTCATGTAGTGGTCATTAGTTTCTAGTTGACAGTTGGGGCCCAATTGGATATTTTTATGTTGTAAGTCCACATTGGAGTAAAACTGGGTTATGTGATAGGTACTACAACGTATCAGGATTGGTGGTCCTACAATCACTGTGTTCCTGGTGCAACAAAGCCATTGAAAGTGCTGCCATTTCAATTTGTAGTTCTGCTGTTCTTGAATGTGCTTAGCATTCAGGTCTCCTGTTACCAGCACTGCTTCATTTGTGTCTAGAATTTTACTCAAGTCTGCTTCCAGTAATTGTTTGGATATATTTTAAGTATCCCATAACGTAACGCACACACACACACCCTTTCAGATGTATAAAATGATGATACGCATAATGAGAAGGGCCACTACCTAGATCGGTTTCGACCTTTATTGAGGTCTCATCTGTGGGACACATACTAAGGCAAGTGATGTCAAGTCATTAGCCTCTATATATATGTAATTCATACATGAATGTATTTCATGCACAAAACATTGTTTTGCTTTCCTTGGGTATAGGATTAAAACTAAGTATATAATTTCTAGGTATCTTTAACATATAATAGAACCAAGGTAAAAAAAAACTTTCAACATCTTTCTCTCATCCAGAGATTTTTATTATTGAGGTCTAGCACCTTTTGGCTACTTGTATATGAGATATATATGACTTCTGCATCACTTCAACTTTGCTATCTCTACCAGATCTGACTCCCACTGATGATACCTTAATAAAAGTTGAAACAGGTCTGGGTAGTGGCCCTTCTCATTATGCATATCATTTTACATGTCCAAAAGGGTGTGTGCTTTATATTATGGGATACATACCAAGGCAAGGGATGTGAAGTTATTAGCCTCTATATACAAGTAGTTCAGACATGAATATATTTTTCACAACATGGTTTTGCTTTCTTCGGGTAAAGGATTAAAACCAAGTATATCATTTCCTGATATCTTTAACACACATACACACACACGTATGTATGTATATCAGCTCTGTTTCACCCAAATTGCCAAAGTTCTTAAGAAATACAACATCAAGACATTATTCACTTCCATTCCTAAACTCTGTTCCTTACTGAGCCGACCCAAAACAGGGCATGGCAACCTTAAATATCCCCCAGTGTCTACCAGATCTGGTGTAACTGTGATAAACCATATTAAGCCAGACTGAGAAGTCCACTGAGTTACGTATTGAAGAACACAAGAAGAATGTTACATATGGCAGAACACAGGCTAGTGCTCTGTCAAACAATGTTCTATTTTCTGCTAGCACTAATGAAGAAAACCTAATCCATTCAGTTCTATGGAACAGATCAAATAATATCTTTCGTTGCTATGATGAACTAGAAAGAAGGATAATGAAATCTAAAAGAAATCATCATTAATCCTATACATCTTAATAACAACCTTAGTTATAACCTATCAGACTGTCATTGTGCTGCTATACAACTTTGGTATTCACAAGATTCTGAATGCATGCGCATGCCCAACAATGAAGTTATCCAGAGAACAGTTTTAAATGTCCAAATGCCAACACTTTAATACTGAACTGTATATGCTAATGCTTTGTTTGTTTAAAGTTTATTACTTCAAGTTTTTTGCATGGTTTTCTCTTTTTTATGCACCTGAAGAAGTCTGTTAAAAGACGAAACTAGTTGTTCTAATAATAAACCATATTTTACTTTTAATCCCTCAGTATCCAGTCATTTAATTTTTAAAAAACATATATATATATATATATATATACACACACACATATATGGGACATTACATACAGCAGAACACGGGCAAGTGCTCTGTCAAAGCACGTTCTGTATTCCTGAAAATGACCATGATATAAAGGCCAAAACAGGAAGTGTATTTTAATTTAATTAAAGTAAGTTTTTAAACAGTGGCGTGTCTCGTAATTATTCATAATGATTGCTGATCAGCGTGTAACCCTGAAAGAAAGAAAAGCCAAGATTCTGCACTCCAGTCAATTTCGGTTTGATGATAGATTGCCTGCTTTCCTTGAAACCTGTGAAACTTTATGGCATGATACAAATTTCTCAACTATTATAATTGCATGCTTTCCAAGTTTTGGAAAAATCAAACTGTTCATTTTTTTTAAATGTAATAAAGAATGAGTTATGCAATCCTCTATTTGTATTACAAAACTAATTGTTGTTTTTCTTTAACTCAAATAGCATATCCTCTTGTTTATTGAGCTCTGATCAAGACAATTCATGTTGAGAAAAAGAAAACATACTAAAGTGCAAAATGAACAAATAACTTACATCTACTTATGAAGTCAAGGCCATGAGTCTAACTGATTAAGAGGAAGTCAAAAGTTATTTTGTTACATACTGGCAATAAGTTCTACAAACTTTTTGTATGTGTGTATGGGAGTGATATAAAAATATATATAAACCTCATTAATGTTGTAAGAAGGGCAGTTAACCTATCTACATAGTCTCCTATTTCTCTTTGTATTCCATGATTTGTCTGTTTTTTCTGGATTCTAAAAACAAGTTTTTTTAAAATCCTGGAGGAAAATCCTTGTTACATCTGTATGAGACCAGCTAAATGACTTTCAGTTGAAAGGTTCTTTTTTTAAATTATATATATATATATTCATCCCATACACTAGACATCAAAGGACCTATAAGCACATCAGTGTCATGTGCGAGACATTTTTTTTTTTTTTTAAATGAAGAGTTGCAGGTTGTAGTTGACTGGAAATACTTCTTGCAGAAGACTGTTCTGGAGAACAGAGGTGGATGGAATAAAAGAGGAACAGGAGAAGCAGGTTCAGTGTTTGCAAATGCACAGTAAAGGGGTGCAGGGCAGCTACTGCTCTTGTATTAATAGACGCAAGAGAAAGTGGAGGAATTATGGTTGCCAGTTCAGTGGAGCATAACCATTGAATTACCCATACTGGTTACTGAATTAGAAGCCTTTATGCAGATATATGTAAATGTCACTTACGCAGCATGTATGCAAAAATACTTGGTCATGTGCATCACCATATGTTCTAGGCAACTATTCATGAATGTTGCTGGTCAGTAATCATCAATAGTGGTGATCAAAATGGGAAAAACAAAGGATCTTTGGAGTTTGATAAAGAACTTATTATGAGTGCCTGTCTAGCTGGAGCCATGATTTTGAAAACAGCAGAGCTGACTGGTTTCTCAAAACGTGAGATATCCTGGGTATTTAACCAGTGGGAAAAATAATCCTCATTGCTTGCCTGAGAGGCATCACTGTGGTCCTAAGAGAGTTGTCAGAAAGAGATCGTCATTTGGGAAGGCTTGTGAGAGCAAACAGAACTTCATGTGTGCAGTAATTGACAAAAGCATTTAATGAATGCTGTTCCTGATCCATATCTCCCTGAACTATGTGCAGAGAATTGGTATCGGCAGTTGCATACCTAGAGGCCCAATGCAGTATTAAACGAAAGTTTCTAATCCAGCAGCCAGTACATGTACCAGTAAAATAGACACAGAGCCAAAACATTGTGTCTATGAGACAGAGGTTGAAGTGAATCTGTAAGAGAAGGATAATTTATGAGCTGAATTTCTCTCCTCTGGACAGTGTCAAAGATTTTTAGAGGAATATTAAGTGCACCACCCCAAATATGTGAGCAGTATTCTAAGGATGGGCAGTTTATGCTAGGAGAGGCTGTAGGTAAGTATAAGTTCAAGCAGAGATTGATCTAATCTTGTCTGGTGATTTGTGTGTTACTGAGGATAAGGGTAGGTGAGTTGCGATCTCTTTTAAACTGCATTTTTGTGGCAGTGAAGGTGACCAGATTGCTCTTGCCCTATTGAAGAATAGTACATAGATCAATGCAGGAGTACCTGAGGGCTCTGAGGTACTACTGCATTAAGACACTAGTTATTAGTTATAGATTTTAATGCTTGGGATATCTGTGCACTGCATGGTTTGTAGAATGAGTAGGATGAATTCTGTCCACAGTTTGCAGTAATTTATGCAAAACTGTGGACAGAATTTGTGGTGATTGTGAGTAGATAATTTATGTACAGAAGAAAGAGAGCAGTCAATAGGACAGAGCCCTGAGGTACTCCTGCATAGGTGGTGAAGCTTGAAGAGAGGAAGTCATCACACCATGACATAGTGAATTATGAAAGAGGAAGCTGTTGAAGTTTTTCCACTTGGTTATATGATAAATTAAAGATGCCAAGAAATTATATTCTTGGTTTAATCCTTCATCCAAGTGTAAGCAAACAAAGTTTGCACCTGAAGTGACTTCAGGACTGGGCAACTCGTATATAGAGGTTAACGACTTTGCATTGATTGACCCTTCCCATAATGCATAGCATAATGGGAAGGGTCACTACCCAGACCTTTATTGAGGTCTTGTCAGTGGGAGCCAAATCCAGAAGTGATACTAAGGTTGAATAATGCACAAGTCATATTTTCACATATGAGTAGCAAAAAAGGAGTCACACTTATTACTAAAATATTATGGATTAGCGATAGTTGTTGGGAGTTTTTCCACTTAGTTATATAATAAATTAAAGATGGGAATAAATTATATTCTTGGTTTAATCCTTTATCCAAGTGTAAGCAAACACAGTTTGCACCTGAAGGATATATGTGCTTTGCATTATGGAATACTAAGGCAAGTGATGTGAAGTCATTAGCGTACATATACGAGTTGCCCAGTCCTAAAGTTACTTTAAGCCCAAATTTTATTTACTTACACTTGGATAAAGGATTAAACCAATAATATAATTTATTGGCATCTTTAATTTATAGTATAACCAAGTGGAAAAACTTCCAACATCTATCTCTAATCCAGAGTATTTTAGTAATAAGGTGTGACATCTTTTGTCTACTCATATATTGAAATACGACTTGTGCATTAATTCAACCTTAGTATCGCTTCTGGCTCTGGCTCCCACTAATGAGACCTCAATAAAGGTAGAAACTCTTCTCGGTAGTGATCCTTCCCATAATGCACAGCATTATACATGTCTGTAAGAATATGTGCTTTGCATTATGGGATACTAAGACAAGTTATTAGCCTGTATATATGAGTTGCCCAGTTCTGAAGTTACTTCAGGTGCAAACTGTTTGCTTACACTTGGATAAAGGATTAAACCAAGAATATAATTTCTTACCATCATTAATTTAAAGAGGAAGCTGACAACCCAATTATGGAGGATGACAATTTGTTGATCCCAGACATATTTTAAAGGCCTGGAAATGTTGAGAGCAACTGCACAAGTTTCCTCAAACTTTTCCATAGCACATATCCAGTGGTGACTGATGCAAGCTAAGAGGTCAATTGTTGATCTTGAAAGCAGAATCCATACTGGTGGTTACTGATTAACTTGCAAGGCTCTAGACAGTGTAGAAATTGGCTATTGATGACTTTCTCCATTATTCTGGAAAGAACTGAGGTGATAGCGAATGGCCAGTAGTTCATCATCATCATCATCATCAAATTCCTGCCATGTACCCTCAAGGGGTGTACAGGATATGACAGTACTACATGAAAAAATTACATCATTACTAACTTCCTATCTACAATTTTCCTCCAAATCAGTCTGTTACTTGTCAAGACTCCAACATTATCAGATCTTATATTTCTATCGTCTAAGGCACTTTGTACCGTATCAATCCACCTATACCTTGGTCTTCCCCTGGGTCGTTTTCCTGCCAACCTGGCAGAGAACACTTGTTTTGCTAATCTTTCCTCTCCCATTCTATTTAAGTGACCATACCATCTGAGATTAGCTCTGCTAACGCATTCCTGGATGCTGACAATGTCAAGTTCTTTCCTAATATCCTCATTTTTAATATGATATTGCCATTGATGCCATCTGTTCACGCCTCTAATCTTTCTCAGGACTCTCATATCTGCGGTCTCTAGTCTTTGGTCAAGTGTTTTACTTCTGACCCAGCTCTCAGATCCATAAGTTAAAATTGGTTTGAACACAGTCTTGTATACAGCTTAATTAGTGTTCCGACTAATTTCTTTCTTATTCCATATGAATTTATTCAATTGACTTCCCACGATACCAGCTTTGCTGATTCTGTTGTCTATTTCTATATTTAGTTTACCATCTTCAGTAAAAATTGTGCCTAAGTAGCTGAAATGTTTTACTTGTTCCACAGGTTCACCATTCACAACACAGTTGACATTTTCAATGATTCTGCCTATTTTCATTGTCTTTGTCTTTTTATTGCTGACCTTCATACCATATCTATTACAACAGCTATTCAATTTAGTCAAAGAATCTTGCAGACTTGTAGCGGATTTATTTAGAAGTATAACATCATCCGCATAAAGCAAAGAGCTGACATTAACATCTCCAATTTTGATATCAGGTTTAATACCACATTCCTTCATAATGTGATCCATATAGATAATGAATAACAGAGGGGATAATGTACATCCTTGTCTCACACCAGATTTAACATTAAACCATCTTCCTGTACTTCCTTCAATTCTAACTGCTGACTCACAACTCAAATAAAGACTAAGTATTGCTTGATATAATGCCCCATTGACACCATATAACTGCAGCGTATTGAATAGCTTCTCTCTTGGCACCTTGTCATAATGGCCAGTAGTTTGATGATAGATTTGTATCTCCCTTTTTTTGGAATAGGCTAGATGTGTGATTGCTTACACCCATTGGGATAAGTATCAGCTATCTGTAATAGATTGTAGATATGACATAGGACAAATGTTAGCTCTGAAGCACAATGCTTGAGAACCACTGAAGAAATGCCATCAGAACCAGAAGACTTTTTAGTGTCCAAGTTAGTAAATTTGTCTTTTTGTCAAAAAAACTATGGAAGAAATATGGTGCTCAGATTCTAGTAAAGTAGGTGACTTCCCTTGGTCATCTATGTATGGACAGAATTTGTGGTGATTGTGAGTAGGTAATTTATGTACAGAAGAAAGAGAGCAGGCAATAGGACAGAGCCCTGAGGTACTCCTGCATAGGTGGTGAAACTTGAAGAGAGAAAGCCATTAAGACATTTGATTAAGAGAGTGATGCTAGGAGGTGAAATTTACCTTTGAGTGAAGTACCAGTTGTGTCATCAGGAGGAGGAGGGGAGAGAGAGAGAGATGTAAAAGTGCAGGTGAGCAGAACCAGCATCCAATGGTATTAGCCAAAGATACTATTACCAATTGGACAAGCGGCAGGTATATTGCTGTTGGCATTTACAGAATCATATTTATATCTGCTGATGACTGCTTTGCATTTGTTGTGTGTTTAGGTATAGGCAGAGTATGAAACTTGGCTTTTTGATGCGAACCATCTGTGGTAAGCTGAATTTTTTTCTTCAAATGCTTTGAAGAAAAAAATTTTCTTTACACTATCCAATATCATGATAATGATATTTGATAGAATGGAGGATGAATTTCTTCATGAAAGTGAGGATAATTTCTGCGACTCATTTAGAGCAGGGTTAGGCTCAGATGAATTGAAGTAATACTCAGACCAAGGAAAGTAGGAGTAGAAATTTTTTGGAGGTCATCCCATTTGGCACCTTTGTAGTGCTAGAGGATTTGACTTTGGGAGTGGTCTGAGGAAGTCCCTTCTCTTATTTTGTGAGAGAGGGGACTTGCACAAGAGTGGTCTTAGTTGATGAGAGGAAAAGTGACTCCTGCAGTATATCTGGAAAGATAACTGGTTAAAAAGAGATCAAAGTATTGGGAGAATGAAGAGAGTTATCAGGAATTTGTGTAGGTAGATGTATGATTTGCATTAGGCCAATGCTTATTGCAAAGATTTCTGCCTCTCATTCAGCTTAGTCAGTAGTGTTAGAAAAGGGGAGCCAGATAGAACGGTAGATACTGAGGCTACTTCATTTGCTAGGAGGATAACATCACCATTTGAATGGCAGGATTGAAGATGGTAGAGTTTCATGGAAAGGAATGTTAAGAGATCTGAGTGATTATCCGAGTTTGGAGAATGGTAAATGCAGCAAATGAATATTACTAAATGAGACAAGGAAACCTTGAACCAGAAGAGATCAAAAGCAGAGTATTCCAAATTAGCCACTCTCTGGCAGACAGGCATGTGATCTCGCAGAAGGCAAAAATATCACCCTTGTGGCAAAAGGAACTGTGAAATGTGTAATTTGGACATTGGAGGTGGATAGTAGTAGTATTAGATGCAATTTGAGTTTCTGTCAAGAATAAGAGGTCTGGTTTGGATGACTGTAAGTGCAGGTAAATGCCATTTATGTTAGTGCTAATGCTACATGTTAGTAAAGTGGATGTGAAAGTGAGTTTTTATTGAGAAGATTCTGACATAGTTTGTATGTTGTGATTGGTTGCATTGTGTATTTTTTTTTTATTGGGAATGGTTTATGAGTTCCTTTTTGTTACAGAGTTACTGTCGTTGTAAGATTCATCATTACTTCATTTGTAGTTAGATGGAAGGACAGATTGGGGACGTGCAGTGAGAAAAGATATACTCTTGGACATGACATCTGTACAGAGTGATTAGTCTCCTAACCATAACGTGGCTTTGACAGTGCTTCCCACACATCACTACTCAGACTTTCTCTCCAGGCATGACTTGGCAAAGTATGTAGCAGTGGGATTATGCATCAGTTGTTGACTGTGAAGCCTCCTGACTCATTACTGACAGGTTTAGGCCCATGCATTAACTGGTGAGAGTCTGTGGCACCAGTTGTTTTAACCGATGTTTAACTTTGAAAAAGAGAAGGTTATGGGTCTCTAAATATACATTAAAGATACCAAGAAATTATATACAGTCATTAGCCTTTATATGCAAGTAGCTCACGCCTGAGCTACTTGTATATAGTGGCTAATGACCACATCACTTGCCTTAATATGTATCCTATAATGCAAAACACACACCTTCAGATGTGTAAAATGCTATGCATAATTTTAAAGGAGGAATGTTTTGACAATTACATGGTTGATTCAATTCCATCACATAAAATACAAACTCCTTCTGTTATTATGTTGGTTTGCAAATTTTCTTCAATCTTGGATGGTTATTGAATAATAATAAAAAAAAGCATTTAGGCAATTACAATAGGAAAAAAAAAAGTTCTTCCATGAGATCCTTATAGGTCTCATGCCAGTCCCAAGCCTGGATAAAGGAGGAGGAGGATCGGGCAGATGAGTGTCGATGCTCTGACCATAAAGAAAAAACACGATTGTTATCTGATGTCTACACAATCAACAGCTACAACTTGCCGGCTCGGGTGTCGCCTGGATAAACAAGGTCCACGATACCAATCAAGTGATCAGGGTTGGATCAAAAAGTGGGATACCGAAAGGAACAGAAACTAACAGAACTGTTATCAGTAGGAACGTGGAATGTGCAGACACTCTGGATGTCAGGAAAATTAGAACTACTTCATGAGGAAATGAAGAGATATCAATGGGATATACTAGGATTGGCAGAGATGAGATGGACATCATCTGGAGAGATCAATGGATGCGAAGTAATATGGTCAGCACATGACACCATGCATGAAGCAGGAGTTGGCTTCTTTCTTAGCAAAAGAGCTCGAGAGACACTGTTAGGCTACAAACCAGTCAATGAACGAATCATAGTAGCAAGATTTCAGGCAAAACCATTCAGCATATCAATGGCCCAGATATATGCACCCACATCTGACAGCACAGATGAGGATATTGACTTATTCTACAAAGATTTGATAGAGACAATAGAAACAATACCAAAGCAAGATGTGCTAATTATTGAAGGAGATTGGAATGCCAAAGTTGGAATAGATAATGATGGTTGGGAAAGAGTCATGAGAAAATATGGATTTTCTCATGACTCCATTTTCTACGTCCATTTTCTACACTCCAACAAAAGGAGTGTAGAAAATGGACGTGGCAATCAAATGATGGGAAAACCAAAAACATGATTGATATGATTATGATTAAAAGAAGATGGATAACACCAGTACAGTAATATCGAACTTTACAAGGAGTGGATATAGACTCGGACCATAGTTTAGTGATTGCAAACATCAAATTGAAATTAAAAAAGAAATATAAACCCCAACATCAGAATAGAAGAGATATAGCATGAATAAGTGAAGCAGAAATAGGAAGAAGGCAGAACAGTGTTAGAAGAGAAACTTAAAAGTTTGGAGAAAGAAAAAAAAAAAACTAATTTAAGAGTGAAAAGAGTAATTGAAGGCGATGGAAGATGCATATTGAAGAAACAGTACCAGAGAGAAGACCAAGAAGAAATGAATTACACAAGAAACACTGAAGTTAGTACAAGAGAAAAGAATGTTGAAGATAAGAAGGGATACATCAGAACAAATAGAAGAGCAATATAGAAGAAAGTGTAATGAGGTGAAAAAAGCAGTCAGAATGGATAAGAAATGGTTAGAAGCCCAATGCAACAATATAGAACAGTACTATGGAGAGCATAAAACAAGGGAGGTATACAAAATGATCAGAACCATTAATAGAAAGTGGCAACCAAAACAGACCACAATTAAAGATGAAAAAGGTAAAGTATTGATGAATAAAGAAAAAACTGTACAGTGGTGGACAAGATACTGTAGTGAGTTATATGAAGAAAACTAGATTCAGATAGTATTGGGAAACTGACTGAAGAATTGAAGCAGATATCACCATCAGGTTATGAGCATGATATGGACATTTTAAGAGGAGAATATGGTTTCGGAGAGTCATGGGAAAGGTAGAGGTAGAAAAAGCAATAGGACGGCTAAAACACAACAAGAGTCCTGGTAATGATAACATTACTGGAGAAATGATTGAATATGGTGGTGAAAGTATGGTTACAGAAATGCCCCGAACTATGTAATATGGTATGGAAAGAAGGGAAAATGACAGAGGAGTGGGTGAAATCAATATTAGTAACATTATACAAGAAAGGAAATAAACTAGAATGTAAAAATTATAGAACAATTGCCTTGATAAATCACCTTGATAAAGTGATGATGATCATTTTGACAGATTGAGAACACAATTGGAAGCATACCTTGCAGACGAGCAAGCAGAATTTAGGAAGGATAGAACTACAATTCAACAGATTTTGACGATGGTTAATAGCAGAGAAAGCTAGGAGAAAAAACAAAAACATATATACTTGCTTTGTTGATTTTCAGAAAGCATTTGACAGTATTGACCAGAAAGTGACGTTAGCAGTTCTGGAATCCTATGGAATTGATAAAAAACTAATAGCTATATTAAAAGATGCTTATCAGAATGCAGTTGCAGCAGTTAGAATAGGTGATGATTTGGGGAAAATGGTTTAAAAATGGTTTAAAACAAGCAGAGGTACTAGACAGGGAGACCCAATATCACCAAGCATTTTCATCGCATATTTAGAAAGAGCAACGGACAAACTGAAGGAAGATGCCAAAGGAATATCTGTACACAGAATGAGAATTAACAATCTGATATTTGCAGATGACATTGTTATTATTGAAGAAGATGAAAGAGAACTACAAAAAACACCGAAACTGTTAAATGAGGAATGGAAGAGATTTGGACTTGTTATGAACTTGGAAAAAACAAAGACAATGGTATTTGGTGAGAAGAACATGAAACAAAAGATACAAGTGGATGGAACTGATACAAAAAATGTAGAACAATTCACATATTTGGGAAGTAAACTGACATATGACTTGGACTATAAAAAAGAAATAAAGATCAGGATTTCAAAGGGAAGAACAAATCTGAAGGCCATGAATAACATTTGGAAAAGTAAAGTGATCAGCCTGCAAACAAAACTAAGAGTACTGGAAACATGCATCTTCAGCGGTGTACTGTATGGATCTGAAACATGGGTAATAAATAAGGAATCAAGAAAAAGAATTTTGGCATTTGAAAGAACTTGTTACAGGAAGATTCTAAGAATAAAATGGGTACAGAAAATCACCAATGAAGAGCTCTGTCAGAAGATACAACCAAAACAGAATCTAATGCAGAAGATTATAAAACGGAAGCTGCAATTATTTGGACACATCTGTAGAATGAGTGAGGACCGGAAGATAGACATTTATGTTTGGTATTTTGGATGGTTTAAACAGAAGAGGTAGACCATACAGAGAATGGATAGACAATATAAAAGGCTGGTGTGGAATGGGTGTACAAAAACTGTGACACTGTGCACTGAATAGAGAAAGGTGGAAGAAGATAGTGAAGCAGGCATCGGACATCAACGGGAAGTGAGTCCATGGTTCGTGATGATGATGATGAATAGAAAAAAAAAGAAACAAACATTCTTAGTAGCTAACCAATAATTACCAAATATCTTAATAATAAACTCTTTGTTTAATATAATCTAATAAACACATTACTATATATCAGCTTTGGTCAGCAATGAGTGGCCATTATAGCATGCTGTAGAATTTTTTTGCATTTATCAGTTAGTAACATCAGTTCTTGCACTTGTAAGAAGTACCCTGCCTCTCTAGCTAGAGGTATTGCATATAATATTTATGGAATAAGTCAGGCCTCTCTGAGTAATGGAATAGTATCATTACTTACTTTAAAAAAATCAGGTTAGTATGCTGAGGATGTAATAGTATCCAGAACGTCCAAGTGCAGGAGATCGAAGTCCTTTTCTCTTTACTTTCATTGTCTAACGATGAAATTAACTCTATGTTATTCTATATTTCTCATGATTTTTACAGTTTGTTCATTTCATATTATTTTTTTGTTAATGGAAGAGTATTGTTATCATTATAAGTGGAAGTTTCATTATGCAGGAATATGCTGTGGGTGAAGGAATTAAAAGTTCAATACAGCTAATTTTGTCAGCAATACACCTGATGAACTTACCTATGAGGTAACTTACTTATTACTAAATTTACTAAATTATCAATGTTTTTTCACTTATTGCTATAAAAAAGTGTAGACAAACATATATAAAATAGAGAAAAATGTATGTAAGCTTACCTTTATATGGTTATAAATTTGCTTACACAATTCTTTACTAGGTGAGAGTATTAAAACTTTAATATCCTGTTGGCTGAGTGCCTAAAAAGCCATAAAAATAAGAAAAAAATAATAATTCCCACACTGAAAAATTCATTTATTACACTTTAGCTTAACAGAATAAAAGTTCTTACTTTTTTCTAAGCAAAGGCAATCAGGAGTTTACACAGAGTGTATCATCAAAAGAAGCTTCTTGTTAGAAACTTCTTTTGATGATACACTCCATTCAACCTCAAATGTGTGTTGTTCCACATTTGAGGTTTAATGGAGTATTGAAAGGAGGATTAAAGACTAATTTTAATGCTTCCAATATTTCATTTCAGTCACTGAGACATCTTCAGGGAGTACAAATAACACTTGTAACACTCACAAAAAAATACAACACAATACTTAATGAAACATGTGGGTGACTCTAAAGTCCTATCTAGGTGGTGCACTCTCTGGACAATTATAGTTTCCCAAATTTTGGGAAGTTTTATGCATCCATATTTGTATAAATTAGGTTGATTTCTGAGTGCCACTGCAGATTCCAAAAACAATTTTTGCGTTTTAAATTTACTATGGTGGAGCATGGTGGTTTTCTTCCAGAAGATACTGCAAGTTGTATCCAAGTCCAGATTGACCATATTTGTGATTGCAGATGTACGATTTGTGTTCATCTAAATGGATAGTGGCTGATCTACCTGTCTGTCCAAAGTAAGCCAACATGCAGGTACAGTATACTCCAGACACTGAGAAAGGAGGGAGCTGATCTTTGGTAGAATGGATAAAGGTAGCAAATTTCCAGTGGGGCTTAAAAGCTGTATAGAGGTTATAATTTTTTAATGACATGGCTATTTTATCTGATATGACATGGACGTAGGAGATGGTAATGGCATTTCTTGAAATACTTTTGAAGAGATGGCCAAGGAATGGGGGAAGAACTGATTCTTTTTCTTAATTCTGTAATCACTGTAGCCATTGGAAAGGAAGATGTTGTGCATATGGGCGAGTTCATTTGAAAGAGAGGTTCCACTGGAACAAAGATTATAAGCTCTACTGGTTAATTTTAATGATGCCATATTTTGAGAGGGGTGGTGGGAAAGTTTGTGAATGTATCTGCTTGTGTGAGTGGGTTTTCTATATACAATGAAGGAGAGGTTACCATTCAGAAGGTATGTTACTAAGGTGTCTAGGAAGAGTAAACTATTATTTTTTTTTTCCATCATAAACTGGATTCTTGGATGTAGATTATTGAGGTGACTAATGTGTCTGGGCCAAATAGAGAACAATATCATAGCCAGACAGAAGGTTTGAGAGCAGGTTCAATCTATTACTAATTTTTCAAAATTTTCCATGTAAAAATTGGTATAATTTAAGGCAATATTGGTAAACAGTGAGGTGATGTCAAAGCTTACCAATATATCTGTATTATTTAAAGTTAGATTTTCATTCAAGGTTTTAAAATGGGTAGTTTTTTTTATATAGGAGGTGGTAAGTTCAAGTTAGGGGTGTAAGAGAGTTTGCTAGCTGCTTTGACAATTCGTAGCATGGAGCATCAGTGGTATCTACTGTAAGTCTTAGGGGGAATTAAGTTTGTGAATTTTAAGTAAACCATATATCTGGGGAGGAAGGGAGGGTGAGAACCAAAGGGTTTGAGCTTTTTGTAATGCTCAGCAGCCAGGAAGATACTTTTTTAAGTAAGTTCTTTAATTTTGTAATTTGCATTTTTGTGCGATTGTGATCAAGTAGAATCTGATAATGACAATACTAATGTTATCCATTCTACCAAAGATCAGCTCCTTCCTCTCTCTCAGCGCCTGTAGTATATAAAGTATCCTGTTCCTGCTAGTTAGCTTGCACACAAGATTGCAGATGTATGATTTGTGAACACGATTGTACACTGGCAATCATGACTATGGTCAATCTGGCCTAAGAGTTGTATTGGATACAACTCACAGGATCTTCTGGAAGAAAACCATCCTACTTAACGTAAATTTACAAAGCAAAGACTGTTTTTTGAATCTGCAGCGACACTCAGAAATCACCCTAACTTAAACAGATACACATGCATAAAACTTCCCAAAATTTGAGAAACAATAATTGTCATAATTTCCAGTTTACATCCTATGTGGCCTACAAATGCCCATCGAGGGCACACCACCTACATAGGATTAGATAGAGTCACCCATGTGTTTCATTAAGTATTGTATTGTCTTTGTGTGTGTGTTACATGAGTTATTTGTAAGATTGTAATAATTTGTAATACTCCCTGGCAATGTCTCAGTGACTGAGATGAAATATTGGAAGCAATAAAATTAGTTTTTAATCCTTTCCTAATGCTGTTAATACTTCATTAAACCTTCAACATGATGTCCTCTCAGTTTGTTCTCTGCATTCCTTTAAGGCTTTGTGAAAGACTCCTTCCTGTTATCTAGCTTTGATCTTCAGTGGACCTTAAAGGTCAAACTTTTTAAAGTTAACTTTGGTTTTCATGCACTGTGTTAGATGTGATGATGTTAGCATTAAGAGGATTTGGCAAGCCTATGCCATATATGTCCAAGATAGCAAGTAAGAAGAGGATCTTAGTATACACTGCTTTCCCAAATATATTTTACCCAGTATAATAAATTTAGTTTAATCCTTTATCCAAGTGAAAGCAAACAAAGTGCAACACCAGGCAACTCCGAGCAAAAGTGGACCAAGCTCTTATCACTCCTTGTCTCAGTATCTCCCATAATACAAAGTACATCTCCTTGCAGACATGTATACTGCTATGCATTATGGGAGATACTAAGACAAGGAGTGATGAGAGCTTGGTCCACCTTTGCTTGGAGTTGCCTACCTTACCTCAGTCCTGAAGATATTTTCAGGTGCAAACTTTGTTTGCTTATACTTGGATAAAGGATTAAACTAAATTTATTATAGTCTAACCAAGTGCAAAATAAACTTCCAACATCTTTCTCTAAATCCAGAGTAATTCAATAATAAGGTGGTACACCTGTTGGCAACTTGTATAGGTAAATATGACCTCTCCTATTGCTTCTGCCTTAGTATCTCCATGTTTGGGTCTGCCTCCCACTGACGAGACCTCAATAAAGGTCGAAACCAGTCTGGGTACTGGCCCTTCCCTTAATGCATGGCAGTATACATGTCCGCAAGGAGATGTGCTTTGCATTATGGGAGATACTGAGATAAGGAGTGATGGGATCTTGGTCCACTTTTGCTCGGAGTTGCCTGGTGTTGCACTACCTTACCTCAGTCCTGAAGATATTTTCAGGTGCAAACTTTGTTTGCTTACACTTGAATAAAGGATTAAACTAAATTTATTATAGTCTAACCAAGTGCAAAATAAACTTCCAATATTTTACCCAGATATTATGTTAAAACAACTTGGTTAATAATGCACAGGGCATGCTAAAAAATCTTCAGGTCTTAGTGCTCTTTTGCTGGGTTTTCATCTATCACATTTATCCTATCCTGTCTTTACTTGTCCCAGTTAACTTTAATTATGTGAAAATTTCTTTAGAAAAGAGATCTAGGTTGAATTCTAATTTCCAACTAAATTCTAATTGAGTTGAAAGTATTCTTACATTTTTCTGACTATGGCTACTCTTGAGTATAGAGAACAAAAAAATTTTTGGTTTCTTTTTATAATTTTTCATTTTGTTTGCCTGAAATAATTTACACAAGGAATCTTGTAGATAAATTAACAGAATGACATTAATATCTTTTCTAACAATTGTAC
This sequence comes from Typopeltis vanoorti, assembly GCF_054136105.1. Taxonomy (NCBI): domain Eukaryota; kingdom Metazoa; phylum Arthropoda; class Arachnida; order Uropygi; family Thelyphonidae; genus Typopeltis; species Typopeltis vanoorti. The sequence continues at coordinate 31,368,282 of NC_143574.1, forward strand.
ACCATGAATAATCACAAAACATGAATGAACCATGAATAACCATCTGTAGGCATAAGCTTTTTTATATTATTAAACAAAGAAGGTGCCAGAAGATGGTAGAAGGAAAAGAGCATAGGAGAATAATGAAATGCTAACTTACAGAAAAAGTATAGTTGTGTGTGCTATTATAGCAAGAAAAGTGGTTGTTCAGAAAGAGCAAGGTGGATTATCTTCAGTACATTGTATCAAATGACTCAGCTACGCAACACATAAATAAGAAGTTTTAAATTCTGAGTCTGATATTATGGTTATCATATAGGACCTCCAAGGAGTCACAAGGCTCATTGTGGGAGGTCCATCTGAAAGAGCATAAATTCTATCATACCATTCCTTAAACTTGTTCACCATTCATACTCTCATCACCCCATTAGACAATGTACTCCATAATCTAACCACCCTCCATGCAAAAAAGCCATTTCTTGCCCTCTTGCTCACCACTTCTTTTCACAACTTCCAGGAATGGCCTCCAAGTACTTGCTTCTTCCTCTTGGTCTTATATATATGAAAGATCTCCCCAGTGTAAAGTGTCAACCTTGTAACTATCTCTCAACAGTATAAATGTTGCAATCCAATCAATCACCTCTTCATCTTCTGTCCATCAAACTCTGCAGCCCAGAGTTTGATGGATATAGCATTGTACAGTCCTGATACTTTTGCCATCTGCCTCTGCATCCTATCTGATTTTTAAGGTGATTATAATCACCTACTTCATAATACCACATGAATTCCTTTCTCCTTGATAGTCCTGCATGTCTATTCATCCTTCCAAGTCAAGACTACATGGTCGCTCTCTCCAACAGGGAACAAGAATGGCATCTCAGTTACAAATGGATCCTCTGATGCTCGGAACAAATCCAAAACTCTTGAACCTCATTCCCTCTACTACATGCTGAGCTCAATAACATTATTGAGCTCAGCAATGTTAACTTGTTTTGCACTTCTCAAACTGCCTAAATATCTCCTGCTCTTCACCCTCTGTGTTCCCTGGCTTATAGCAACAGCCCACTAAATATCCTGTCCTGCTCACCTTCCCAAATTCTCCAATGCGTTTACCCTTCCTATCCTGCTGACATATGCTATGCCTTTCTATTCCTGTCAGAACATCTCATCCATATTTCAATGACTCCAATAATCTCTGGAAAGGCTGAGGCTATCAATGTCATCAATTTATTTCCTTTATTTCTGATACTCCCAGTATTTGCATAAAGCAACATTAATGCATTGTTTGTATTTCTATACCTATTATCATTCCTTCCAGATGCCATTTCCTTCATGACTCTGCAGTATACAGGACATTCTCCCATTTTCCAAGTGACCATTTCCACAAAAGGCCACCTCGTGCTACTATCCACTCTGGCAACGCTAGTTTCCCTACACTAATGCTCTCTCTTCTATCCTCAAATGTACTCTAGGCATCCCATAATCCAAGCATCCCATTTTGATACATTCTTACTGTCATGTCATTCATTATTACTGCTCTTCTTCTCACTGCCGCATCATCATATCTGGGTAATATGCTGACAATCTTCCTTCTCAAACTCCTGCTGTACAATCTCAAACATTAACCTTAGATTTCTAGTCATGCAATTCACACTACCTCTCAGCATCATTTGTACCTACCACCACTATAATCTCATTCACATTTTCACCTCATTTTATTGCCATGATCATACTCTATACTGTTCCTCCTGGCAAGCACTCCTATAGTATTATATTTTGCACACAACAAATCATTGAATATCTGTACCACACATCTCCCACTTATCTGTTCATTCTTAGTTCACCTGTCCCTCCCTCACTCTCTCTCTCTCTCCTGACGCTTGCCATCCCCTGCACTCTCACTTACCTGCCTTCCTCTCATCTCTCCATTCCTTGCTCCTACATATTCTCACCTTCTTTTCCTGATTCTCTCACACTCCTATTCTTGTTTGCCTCATATAATTTAGTCTTCCAAGTCTTCTACTCTCTTCTTTCATGCTTGTCAACTCATTTTTCAAATTTTCCACTTCTTTCAGTACCTCTATCTCTCTCACCAAGTATCCTACAATCAATTGGCATTCACCTAGCTAAGCACTGCCATCCTCCAAATCTCCCACACTTTATATATGCATATAAATAAATAAAAAATATATGCATCTCAATGATCCTCTTGCCTTCCTCAACCTTGATCATGCTACTCTCATTTCTTTTTTGGCACTCACTTGTTTCTGATGCACTGTTATCGCTACTACTGAAACTGGTTACACTTATATCGATATTACTCAGCTCTTCTCATTTTCTACATTTTATGCAAATATGCACTCCCAGTCTCTTACCTGCTATATTTTTAATCACTGGGAGGAAAGCATACTGCAAGGATAGAGTAGAGTAAGTATGCTAAAAAAACATTGTAGAATACTAATGCAGAAATGAAGTTCTCAAATGGTGGTGAAATGTAATAATATATCAGCTAATTGACTTGTGGATGCTATTACTGAAAGATGCAGTACAGTACATAGACAAGATATGCTAAAAAATATGGGAAACTAAAAACCTCAAAATATAAACTCTTTACATGTAATAACCACCAATCTGGAAAGACTCACTGTAAATTTAAAATAAATACCCTAAAATTTATATATATATATAAGTTCCTGACACAGGATTATTGAATAGCTCTTGTTCCAGCTTTGCATAATAAATAAATAAACACACACACTCCCCTCCGGAAAGAAGTCAATGGACATGATAGTGTGAGAAACAAGCAGCCATGGCACCCACTTCAATAAAATGTAAGGCCTCTTTTTGCTGTGATAACTGCAGTAATCCTATGGGGCATCCTTCCCACAAGCATATGACAGCAATCAATGGGAATTTTAGCCCATTCTTCCTGTAGGCAAGTAATGAAGTCCTGCCCTGTTGTGGAGCAGATGACCCTTGACCCCACTCAATGTTCCAGTTCATCACAGATGTTCAACAGGCTTGAGATCAGGGCTCTGTGGAGGCCAGTTAAGTGTGGTGACATTCATGTCCACAAACCACATAGTTACAGCAACAGCCTTATGTCATGGTGCATTGTCTCTTTCAGCAAGACAATAGTCAGTTCTGTAGAAACACCACAAAGTAGAAAGCAATGCATTGTCTGAGATACCTCTCAGATTTCAATGTTCATGGCACCAGAAATAAAGGTCCATGGCCAAACCAGGAGAAACAGGACCCTACCATCACACTACCACCTCCAAATTTCATAGCTGAGGTTATGCACTCTGGTAAGAGACGTTCACCGGTCATCTGTCACACCAATCCATCTGCTCGGTAGAGAGTGTAGCATTATTCGCTATAACACAACTTTCCAAGCTTCCACGTCCCACTATACATGCTTTTTCCACTATTGAAGATGCACTGCATGTTGGTTTAGGTAACATTGGGCTTGCATATTGTGGTCCTGCTAAGAAAACACGTTGTGATCCTCAGTTCTGAATGTTTTTGTGCATATTCATGTTCCAGTTGAAACTCTGCATTGCATGTGTCAACTAATGAGTGGTGGTTTTTACAAATTTTTCTTTGTAGCACCTTACAGTCACGTTTGGTGAGTGTGCTGGGTTGTCTGCTGCAGGTAGCAGTTGATTCGCTATGCTTCCATTTCTGTATGGTATCATTGATTGTTGACCTGGGATGGCCCAATTTGTCAACAATTTGCTGAATAGATAAGCCTGCAACATGTCACTTTGTCATGCCTCTTTCAAACTCTGTTGGTTTCTTTCTCATAGTCATTTCACCTGGATACAGTTACACTGACTTGGGAGCATCGTATTCCTCTAATTGATACCAGCTACAAACACGTGACTCGTTACATTGGTATAATACATCCTGCACATGGGGGGGAGGGGTGTCTGTTGATTTCTTTCCAAGCAGTATATATAGGTGTAAGAATGCAAAAACGAGTGGCATTACAACAAAAAAAAAAATTGGTCTTGAATTTCCTACACTGACTGTTCTTTGATTCCTCCAGCTCATTTTGAGCAAATACCTGCTTCCAAATAGTTTTTCTTTTTGTAATATCCTATTCTGTTGTCTTAATTAATCTATATAATCTAAGTTGGCCTAGTTTGCTGAGTGGATATCATACCTATTCTTCAACCAACAGGCTGTGGATTTGAATCTCACTGTAGGCATGGATGTTTGTGAATGTCTTTAGGTGAATTTCATTTCCTTATCCTACTAATCAGATGCATGAAGTCTTTAAAAAGTTCCATGTTTAGTCTCTTCAGGCAGGGTTCCTGATATAATCCAGGAATTTGGTTGATAGGTGGATAAGATGGATAATAGGTTGTTGAAATGAATAGGAAATTGGATAAGATAGTATGATAAGATAGCAAGCTATATCCTGGAAAGGAAATGTCATAGAAAATGAAAGCAACAGTGACATGCCAGAAGGTTCTGTTATGGAGTCATTATTGTTCAACTTATTTGTTAATGATACTGTATACTGTATTAGTGGAAATGAGCTCCAAGAAGTGAATGCAAGGCAATGATCAGACCACACCCAGACTACTGTGCACAAATCACAAATTTGCTCATCTTGTTTCTGCTATGATAAGAAAACTCAAAGATCTAATGACAAATATCAGGACTCTGGGATGTTAATTATGAAGCGGACTTGAAGAATATAAATTGGAGATTTCAGCAGAAAGGCAGAAGTGAGATATGACGATAGGATTCTTTTAGTCTGAGGGATAGTTTTACTAGATTAACACAATAAATTTAAACAAGTTATATAATATATAAATATTGGACATTAAAGATTCAGCATTATTTCAAAGCCAAATGTAGGTAAAAACTTTGAAAGTTTCAAAATTTTGACCAGAGAACTTATAAGAGTTATATAAATTCAAAAACAAGTTATATAATTTTTTACTTTAAATTTTAACTTGTTTGAGGCAAGCAGATGGTTGGATCATTATAATCAGATTACCTTTGTTTTGGATGACAGGATTTTCTGAATGACTGGTATCACAAATGCTGCAGTTTTTCCCGATCCTGTCCTAGCTCTGGCTAGAATATCTTTTCCTTCAAGAGCCAAGGGAATGCCCTTTTCCTGAATAAGTGTTGGCTTTTCCCATCCTAACAAAGCAATAGCCTATTTTAAATAAAGAAAAGATTAACTAGCAAGCTAGCTCATAAATAATATGTATTATACTGAAACTTCAGAAAATTAACATGGCACTAAAACCAAAAAAGACTGTTCTGAAATATAAAGCATAACATATGTGCTACTAAATGTATGTACCAACTCTGCAGTAACTCTACTTACTTCTTTTGATACAGCTGGATATCTAGTACAGTATACCTCTAGTAGTATTTCATCTTGCAGAGAAATCTAGTTACATAGATTTTATTATTCATGAGCATGTGCTCTCAGTATCTGGAATATCCCAGATATTTTCAGTATCTGGAAGAGGTGGTTACGGGGTTGACACTGGGGAGTTCTTTCGCTTGGTTGAACAGTAGGAAGGAGTCATGACAAGGGGCCATCCCTGGAAGTTACGAAAGGAAACTGTGAGAAAGAGGGTGAGGAGTGGTTTCTTTGCATGAAATGTCAATGGTTGAACCATGGAATGCATTGCCTGATAGAGTGTGAGAGTGAGAAATGTCAATGCGTTTAAGCAGTGGTATGATAGACTGTGTTTCTTAGGAGGGACCTCCCTCGATGAGTCTTGATAGACTTGTGTTTCTTAGAAAGGACCTCCCATGATGAGTCTTTTGATTCCATGGAGGCCTGAATAATAATAATAATCCCCTCAAGGGATAGCATTATTATTATTATTACATGGGCAACTCCATGTAACTTTTTTTTTTTTTTTTTTTGTCCAAGACAACATAGCCTGCTATCCATCATAGGACTTCATTTTTCCAGTTTTTATTCCTTTTTCTTCTGCCGTTTTTATGGCGGTCCATATTTCACTTCCATAGACTAGAGAAGGTCTTGCAAGATTTTTAAGAACTCTTATTTTGATGATCCCTGTTATCTTTAGAAAGTGAAATTTTGATATCAAATGTCAGCTTCTTTCATCCTGAATACAGAGCCTCTGAGGTATATGAAACAGCTAAAATTTGTTCTAAAATTTTATTTTCATTCATGATTATACTTCTGACTGGAGATAGTCCTTTGGAGGTCATGTGGTCTGTTCTGGTCTCATACCATCACTTTTTGGGTCTTCCAATTCTTCTTTTTCCATTTATTTATATTCATATAATATTTTTTGGCAACATTCTATTGTCCTTTAGATGTTCTAACTATTTTTTTATTTATATAGTGGTTAATTGGTTTTATATTCGGGACTGTAAAATTTCTTCATTTGTTGTATGGTCGCACTTATTATTATTATGATTCAGGCCTCCACGGAGTCAAAAGTCTCATCATGGGAGGCCCATCCTAGGAAACACAGTCTGTCATACCACTCCTTGAACTCCTTGACTGTTCATGCTCTCACCACTATTAGGCAATGCATTCCATGGTTCAACCACCTCCATGCAAAGAAACCACTCCTCACCATCTTGCTTACAGCTTCCTTTCATAACTTCCATGGATGGTCCCTTGTCCTTGCTCCTTCTCCCTGTGACACCAAATGAAAGCGCTCTCCAGTGTCAACCCTGTAAAACTACTGCTCAAGAGTTTAAAAGTCGCAATCATATCACTTCTTTTTCTTCTTTCTACCATACTCTGCAGTCCACATTCCCTAAGCCTCTTGCAGGACTACCTACATTTGCACTATTACTAATAACCCATCCCAGCTTCACATCGTAGTGCCACTGTGATAAAATGTAGGGATAACGAGGTGGTTGTGCCACTTTATAAATCACTGGTCAGACCACACTCGGACTATTGTGCTGAGATTTGGTCACCTGGTTTAGGAAATGCAATGCATCCCCTAAATTTCCATTGCCTCCAAATGTTTCTGAAATGTCTTAAATTTCTGAAGTGAGGTTTACTTATATATCAAATTTTGTCTCATCTTGTCAAACTATATTTGGGAACAACAAGGTGGTATCCATATTCTTTCGCTTAGTACCCACATTTCAGCATTCTAGTATAGTATGCCCACAGATTCGAGACCCTTCAACACTTCTGCACATGTCAATAGGAGGAGAACCCATTCCGATAATAGGGTAATCAGTCCGTATTGTGGGATGAGTTGTTTAATATTACACGTCGGAAAATTAACTTCTCTTTTATGATCATTGTAGTTTTTTTTTTTAATTATTATTTGACACCTCCAGGGAGTCCAAAGACTCATCGAGGGAGAGTGTGCTAACAGCATCGAACGATTGGTTCCCTTCCAACTACTAACCACGCTCAAACTTACTATGTAGTTAACTATGTTGCTTGTATAACAGTTGGAAAATTTTACCTATAAAGCACATGATTTCGCGTGTTGGCGGCCAATTCATACGTCCTTCATTTCTTTCTCCCCCTTCAGCATGAATTGACTATTCTTGGCAAGATGCCAAGCAGAGACCTACAAACTGTGGGGGAACTATAGTAACACGATATATACCATTGCAAACAATTGAATATCTCTCCTTGAACTTTGAACTATACACATCATATATTATTAAGCAACAACAGTCCCAAAGCAGAATCCTGTAACATACTGCTTATCACCCTTCTCTTCTCAGATGTTGTTCCTACATCCACACTTCTAGTGTTTCCTAGAAATGAAAATCAAGTTAATGATTCTACTGCATAAAGGATTTTTTAAAATTTTTTTTCACATATACACATGCTTTTCATAGGTTTTGGAATTTATCATGAATTCATAAGTAATACACCAGTACCACTAGGGATCTCTCAATTATCTGACATCAAATGTTCAAATCTTGAATGGGTTAGTGTATCAATGAACTTCTGGTACAGTATCATGTAACTGAATTTTAAGTTGTTCAATTGGCAAACTGCTTTCCCACTGTGGTCAAATAACTGAAGGACAACAGTACTCAGAATTTAAATTAATGTGAATTTTTCTTTTCTAGTTACCTGAGAAGGGGGGGGGGGGAGAGAGAGAGAGCGAGAGAGCACAGATCTTCAGTTTTTCTTCTCATTTATGCCAGATAGTAAGACTGATAACAGTGAAAAAGAGACATCAGAAAACATTACTTGTTCACACATCAACAGATTGCACTCAGAGTGACTACCGAGACATGAGGGTGGTCAGAAAATTTCTCAGCCTCGACCATAGATGGCAAACAATATCGGCACAATTTTTTTTCTAAGTTGGTACATTTGTCATAAGCATCCATGAGAAATTGCAAGTTGTTCTATCAAGTAGTTTGTTTTATACAGCTGTCTGAAGCAAAAGTGTTGTCCATATCCCTTGAAACAGATAAAATTGAGTATTGTGCAGTTATAAAATTCTTTGTAAATGAAGTTTTAATGGCAAAAGAAATTCATTCGAAGTTCATAAAAGTCTATGGGCACTCTTCTCCTTCGTTTTTGACAATTAAGAAACAGACTGCCAAGTTTTTTAAATGTAGCCATACCAGCCTTGAAGATGATTCACATGAAGAACGTCCAAAAAGTGTAACACCACCAGAAATCATCGACCAAGTGCACGACATGGTATGGATGACTGGCGAGTCAAAGTGTGTGAAATTGCTGAGACTATAGGCATTTCAAAAGAATGTGTAGGATTCATTTTGCATGAAGAAGTGCAAATTTTTCATGCAAAAATGTATCACGGGTACCACACAGATCAAAAACGCACTTGCATGAAAATCTCTGAACAGTGCTTGGAACATTTTAACAAGAATAAAACTAAATGAGACATTATCTTTGGATTTTTTTGGACCATGATTCTTTATAAATATGTGTATACAATTGTCAACCAGTTTCGCCAACTTTGGTCTGTCTGGCTTCTTCAGGAAGAGAACGGTTACATTAACATTAAATGCTACAACAGAAGAATGCAGTAACGACCTTAAAATCAGTTTAAAAAATAATGTCTCATTTAATATAAAAAGGATCAAATATCAACAATCAAAAAGAACTAATTTTGTGCATGGATGAGACTTGGATTCACCAGTACACACAAAACAGTGGACAGAAACTGGTTGTTCAGCACCAAAGAAGACAAAGTCGGTTCCATCAGCACGAAAGGTCATGGCATCGGTGTTTTGGGATGCTAAAGGCATTTTGTTTATTAATTATCTTGAAAAGGGTAAAACAATAACTGGGGAATATTATTCCAATCTTTTAACCAGACTAGACAAAAAATTTGTGAGAAAAGACCCGGTTTGCAGAAGAAAAAAATTATCTTTCATCAGCAATGAACCTGCCCACAAAGGTGTTTTGGCAATGGGAAAATTAAGGGATCGGCACTATGAATTGTTGGAACTTCCACCTATTCCCCAGATTGGCTCCCTCTGACTTCTATCTCTTCCCAAAACTAAAACTCTTCCTTGCTGGTCAGCATTTTTCTTCGAATCAAGAGGTGACTGCAACTGTAGAGGGGTATTTTTCAGATCTTACTGAGAACTACTACAGAGATGGGATAATGGTGCTGGAGCATCACTGGAATAAATGTATTAGTCTTAAAAGAGATTATGTTGAAAAATAAAAATAATTTTGAAATTATAAATTCGTTTTTTCATTGTTAGGATGAGAACTTTTTAGAACACCCTCATACATGTTATGGCACATTTGAACACTTTTAAAAGCGAACACTATTAAAATAATCTAGAACTGTAACGATGCTAGTGAAGCTGATTCAAAAATCAAAACAAGTGCATCTAAGGAGTTTACAGATTTGAAAATGAAATCATAATCACCGAAAAAACTGAAAGAAAAAAATTGCAGCTATTTTGCACAACAATTTAGCACTTGTTTCAATTTATTATTATCATCATGTCCTCCATGACAGACTTACCATGGGAGGTTCATTCAACTAATAACATATTTATCATACTGAATTTTAAAATCCTTAACATCACCTGCATTCATAACATATTCCAGTAATGTATTCAATTCCACCACAAATCTCCACTTAAAAATCCACTCCTCACTTTCCTCCCCCCCAATACTCCTGCATTACTCCCAAGGATGGTTTCTGGTTCTTTCTCATTTGCCTTCTAGTCTTTTTATAATACTCTCTGGATTAATCTGATAAAAAACACTCATTAACTTAAATGTCTCTATCATATCACTTCTTTTCCTATCCACCAAACTATGCAGACCACATTCCTTCAACTTCTTTCCATATGTAACAATCCAGAGTCCTAATACTGTCTTAGTCAACTTGTCTCTGGGGCCCCTCTTCAAAGTTTCCAGATCACAATGAAAGCCAAGTGAAGAAATATGAATACAATAGTCTAAGTATGGTCTGACCGGTGCTTTATACAGTGGCACAACCAACATTCTTATCCCTACATGTTACTGTACTTATCATAGCATCAATATGATATGCGCTCTAAACTTCAGTCTAGTCAACTATCACTCCAAAATCCTGAATCTCATCCACCTCCTGCAGCACAGTGCTATCAATATAATACACAGCCTTATATTTCTGCATTCCAAAATGCAACAACTATCACTTATGAATATCAAAACTAATCTATTCATTTGTCCAAGTCAAAAGCCTATAAAAATTTTCCTGAAGGGAATTCACATTAGCAGAGCCACTTATAATTGCTCCCAACTCTGCATCATCAGTAAACAACTGAAGATCCTCAGTCAATCCCTATGATATATAATTTACAAATAAGTTAAACAGCAGGGGCCCAAGAACAGAACTCTGTGGCATGCCACTGGTAATCTTCATTTTTAGATATACTGCTCCATCATACACAACTTGCTGGTATTGTTCAGAAAGCGCATCTTGATTCATCTCGCTAATGTATTATCCATTCCTATTTTCTATACCAACTTATAATGTGGTAATCTGCAAACACTTTTGCAAAGGCCAAGAATATCACTGTATATGATTCTTCCTTAATCTGACACACTTGTTACCTTATCATGAAATGCAAGTAAGTTGCTAAAACATGACCTATTCTTTACAAATCCATGCTGACCATCATAGAGAATATTATGTCCATTTAACTTAACCTAATCCAATCTTGTATTCTATTCCTAACCAATCTATCCAACACCTTTTGACTATATGCCAGTTATACAAACTCTTCTATAATTGGAAACTTCTGTTCTAGAACCATGCTTAGGGAGTGATACTATTTTGCCTTCTTTCCATTCCTTAGGAACCTTATCCACTGCAAGACATTCATTAAATAACCAGGTCAAGGGCATAGCTAAATGTTGTGCATATTCCTTAAATTGCCAGCAAAGGTTGGTTGATTGGTAGAGCCTCTGCTACTAATGGCTCACAAAAAGTTAAGCAAGTTTGAGTGCAGTTAGTAGTAGGTTAGTAGTTGGAAGGGAATCAATTGTTCGATGCTGTTGGCACACTATCACTATCCCTCGATGAGTCTTTGGACTCCCTGGAGGTGTCACATAATAATAATTGTACTGATGTCATCCATTCCCACAGCCTTATTAACATCACCAGATACACCTCTAATTCTTTTCTAATTCTCCTAATACTTGTCTCCCTTCCACATATTGCATAGCATCATTTACACAGTATGGTATATGCTGATAAAGTGCCCATTCAATAATTTCATCATAGCTTTTACAATGGTCACTCTGCTGCCATGACTATCTAGCAGTGTCAACTCCCAATAATTATTTTTCTTGTTGCTTGCCGTATAGTGGAAGAATTCCTTTGAATTAACCTTGATCTGACAGCAATCTGGCACCTCCTCCATAATATTTTCTTTTCCAACAGATCTTGCTTGATTTCACTGTTCATCACAAGATACTGCCTTATGAAGCCTAGCAATAAGTTTTAAAAGAGGTATACCGTGAGCAGACATATCGATACAAAATTAATAACGGAAAAAACTCACGTACAAAGATTATTTAATAGTATATTTTTTGCCTGTGTGTCACAGGCATCTTCAGTACATATTAAGCTCAAATTAACAATAACCGACAATTCCAAAAAGCGCCACCTAAGTAGCTGGTGTAAGATAACTAAAAAGGTCAATAAATTTCCTTAAAAAAAAAATAATAATAATAAAAAAAGAAAAGAAAAAAGTCCACTAACAGACTGTGAATGTTTTGTTTTATCAAAAAGACATGATTTCGCCATTATGCTGAATAAGGTGCCACTTATGGATTTTTTCATAACATAGACAGGGATATTCGATCCTTATCCCAAAAAACAGCCAACAGACTACATTTTGAATGTGCATAAATTCTTTTTCATGCTAAGCCTCCTCGTCCTAATCTTTCTTACTCTGAGTTTAAAGCATTGAAATCACTGAAGAATAACAATAATTTAATTATTACGAAAACTGATAAGGGGAAGGCTGTAGTGATTCAAGATAGGAAGGAATATGAGAGAAAAATGTCTCTTTTACTTCGCGACTGTTCAACTTATAGGCCTCTTACATCGGATCCTACCTGGAGTCAATTGAAGAGACTTAATTCTCTTATAGATAATGTATCTACATGGAATGAAGATCAAAAGAAAAAACTTAAAACCTTCTTCTGTCGTCCACCTAGATTGTATGGTCTTCCAAAAGTTCATAAACCAGGCATTCCGTTAAGATCAGTCGTAGATTGTATAGGTTGCCCCAATTACAAAATCTCAAAATTTTTATCAAATTCACTCTCCTCTTCAACTAGAAGAACTGATACTTATATAAAAAATACTTTGGATTTCAAAAATAAAATTTCAGATCTTCATTTGGACGTTTCTGATATCATGATCAGTTTAGATGTTGTTTTTTTATTTACATATGTGCCTCTTTCGGAAAGCATTGAATAACACTACAACAGGAATTTCCTTCGGACATTGTAAACGTATTTGATTTTGTAATAAATTCTGGTTATTTTTCCTTTAAAAATAAGTTGTATCAACAAATTGAAGGAAAAGCAATGGGTAATCCTCTTTCTCCTGCTATCTCCAATTCCTTTATGGAACATTTTGAACAACGTATCTTTGACAACATTTCTCCCAGACCTACTCATTGGTTCAGATACGTCGATGACATTTTTGCTGTATGGAATGACTCTTCGGATGAACTTCAATAATTTCTCACTAAGTTAAACGCATTTCATTCTAGGATCAAGTTTACCCTAGAAGTAGAATCAAATAAGCAGTTAGCCTTTTTAGATCTTCTAATTCTTCGCCAACCAGATGGTAACCTACATTTCTCAGTTTATAGAAAGAAGACTCATACAGGCCATTATATCCATGCGGAATCTCATCACCATCCCAGTCAAAAGGCAGGAACTATTAAAACACTGGTTCATGGGGCCCACTTCTTTTGTTCTTCAGATGATCTTTTACAAAAAGAACTACAATATATAAATTCTTCCTTTCTATCTAATGGTTATAAGAATTGAGTCATTAAAAGAACTTTGAGTAGTTTTAATATGTCTTCCTCTTCAAACACAGAAGAAATAACGTGCATTACTATCCCTTATGTACAAGGCATCAGTGAACGTATAGCAAAAGTTTTAAAACTACTGAATATTTTTGTTGCCTTTCGACGGTTTAGAAAAATCTCCACCTTTCTCACTTCTCCTAAGGACAAGCTTCCACATCTTAATCATCCAGGTGTCTACCAGATTCCGTGCTCTTGTGGATTATCTTATTTCGGACAAATGGGAAGATCTGCCTCTATTCAGCTAGAAGAACACCAATCTTATATTGAATACTTTAAAACCTGAAAAGTCTGGACTTGCAGAACATGCCATCTTCACTAAACACAGAGTTCACTGGAGAAAGACAAGAGTTCTTTGCAAAAGCCAGGTTCTCATGGAACGCCTTTATAAAGAAACATGTGAAACTCTACTTCATTCTCCTAACTTAAACAGATCTGACGGCTTACGTCTATCCCCTTTATGGGAGATAGTACTTTACAAATCAGCTAATCTTTCTTAACTTTTTATTGTATTGATTTTTTTTTTTTTTTAAAGGAAATTTATTGACCTTTTTAGTTATCTTATACCAACTACTTAGGTGGCACTTTTTGAAATTGTCAGTTATTGTTTAATTTGAGCTTAATGTACTGAAGATGCCTGTGACACACAGGCAAAAATTATACTATTAAATAATCTTTGTACGTGAGTTTTTTCCGTTATTAATTTTGTATCGACTGCCTTATGAATATTCATGCACTATTCAACTTCTTTTCTGCACAGCTCATCTACTCAACATATCGACTAGTATCTAGTCAACAGAGCTTCCTACAATCACCCACCTTATAATATTCCACATACATTGTTTTTTGGCAGTAACCTTTCCTTGTTTTACTTTTACCACTTCCCAAACAAGTACCTCATTAACAACTACATCTTGTTGTGTAGAGGCTTAAGTGCTGTGAGGACATTATGTTGGAGGTTTAATGGATTTTTTACAACACTCAGAAAGAATTAAATTAGAATTTAATACTCCTATATTTCGTCCTAGTCACTAGGACATCTAAGAGGATTACAAAAACAATTAATGTAACATGCACACAAAAACTTACAATACTAAGCCCAACCACGTGGGTGACACTAAAGTCCTATCTACACTGAGCTTAACCACATACACAGAACTTTCCTCTCCAATGGCTACAGTGAACACAGTATCAAAAAAATAATCAATTCCTCCCCCATTCCCCGTCCCTCTCGTCAACAAGAATTTAAAAATGCCATCACCATACCCTACATCCGAGGCACTTCGGAAAAAATAGCCAAGATACTAAAAAAGTATAACCTACACACAGCATATAAGCCCTACCGCAAACTTGCTACCCTTATCCGTTCTACGAAAGATCAACTCCCCCCCTCTCTCTCTGCCTGGAGTTTACAAAGTACCCTGTTTAAGCTTGCGTACTTTGGACAGACAGGCAGATCAGCATCCATCCGCCTGGAGGAACACAAGTCGTACATTGTTAAACACAACTATGGCCATTCAGGCTTGGCTGACCATGTTTTGGACACCACCCACAGAGTATCATGGAAGAAAACCACCATGCTCCACCACAGCAAATTCAAGAAAGAGAGACTTTTCTTAGAAGCAGCAGCAGCTCTCAGAAACCAACCAAATCTTAACAAATACAGTTGCATTAAGCTTCCGAAGATTTGGGAAACACTCATCACCAGAGGTCCCACCTTACATTCCAGGCCACCTACTACCGCCCTTAGAGGGCGCTCCACCTAGATAGGACTTTAGTGTCACCCACGTGGTTGGGCTTAGTATTGTAAGTTTTTGTGTGCATGTTACATTAATTGTTTTTGTAATCCCCGTAGATGTCCTAGTGACTAGGACAAAATATAGGAGTATTAAATTCTAATTTAATTCTTTCTGAGTGTTGTAAAAAATCCATTAAACCTCCAACATAACTACATCTTGTGAAATTATAAAAATTACGTGGATATTAATTCCAGCATTATTTCAAAGCTGAATATTGAAACTATAAAAATACGAAATTTGACCAGAGAGCTTAAGGGAATACACTTGCCGATATTTACAAGTTGCCCTAGCCAGACCTTATAGGAGAGATGATCTCTATGCCCAAGTGTCCATATATTCCCCTCCTATTGGTCCATTTTGAAAAGGTGTCACTGGCCTGACAGCTGTTTCAACGGTGTTTAAAAAACTGGTGTTTAAATAAAGGGGAGAGGCCCTTTATTTAAACACCAGTCTCTGACGAAAACTGACCAGAGACTGGTGTTTAAATAAAGGGCCTCTCCCCTTTATTTAAACACCAGTTTTCGTCAGAGACTGGTGTTTAAATAAAGGGCCTCTCCCCTCCTACGAGTGACCGAAAGATCATCCAACTCAGCGTTGGTTCCACTCATATTCCAAGGAAAAGCATTCACCGACAAGACCCCATACAGGTCATGCCGGAAAACACTCTCCCTGGAGACTCAAACTGCTCTCTCAAGGCAAAAACTCTTCCAAGATCTTAAGCCCCCTTAGTGGGACGAGAATAAGCAGAAACCTTAAGAGAGCAAAACTCTCAGTACTAAGGAACTTGAAACATCGGAGAGGTGTATTTTTCGTAAGCGAACTCTCGGTCAGTTTATAAAAGTATTTACTAAAATAAAGAGCCAAAAGGAATCACTTTGGCGATGCAAAATTATAAAAATCAAGTGGATATTAAATCAGATGCAAAATTATAAAAATCAAGTGGATATTAAATCCAGCATTATTTCAAAGCCGAATATAGAAATTATAAAAGTTTTGTATGAAAGTTATAATTTACAAATTTCATACGAAACTTTTATAGTTTCTATGTTCGACTTTGATAATGCTGGATTTAATATCCACTTAATTTTTATAATTTTGCATTGCCGAAGTGAAGCCTTTCTCTTTATTTTAGTAAATACATCTTGTGAAGTTATTAACAAATCCAACACTCCAAAATCTCTAGTTGCTTCCGTCACATGCTGCTTAAGATATTCTAACCACCACCACCACCACCACCACCAATATTCTATACTCTCGCTGCTATACCACACCTCTGTCTTGTCAGATCACACTCATTTTCTGATGATCATCAGGGTGATCTGATGATCTGACAAGATCATCAGATCACCCTGATCCTTATTCTGATTGCCATTCATACTTTTCCTATCCTCACATTTATACATTCCATCACCTTCTCCTGCTGCAATCACATATTCAACCTTGTATTCCTTCTACCAAATTCAGGGCTCTGGAATATTGGTTATGTCGTATTCATCTTTATTAAACAAGATTCCTAGAACCAGGGCCATGCCAACCCGAATGTGCAAGGGGTGCACCGCACCCGGGCGGCATTTTATGTAGCTAATATCTAATTTGGATTATACAATGCAGTATTAGGGGCGGCTGATAAACGTTTGCACCCTGGCGGCAAATACCATTGGCATGTCCCTGCCTAGAACCATGCTTGTGAAGTGATACTAACTATTCTGCCTTCTTTTCTCTTCTTAGGAAATTTATCCACTGTAAGCCTTTCATTATTTGTTGTGCAAATTCTTAAAAATACGTTGTTAGCAAACATATCATGGGAGGTTCATTCAAATGACAACATATTGATCATACTGAAACCAGAATTTGTTATACTTTTTTTTTAAATTATCATTAAAATACAATAGATATTTGTGTCTGAGCATTAATTTTGTTTGTTAGAGTTTCCAAAAATATTCACTTACATTTTTTGTTAATTATTAATTTTTTTTTTTTTTAAGGTCAGGACAGATTTTTTTTTTTTTTTAATGCATTCTTTAGAACCAAAGAATGCATAAAATATAAAGGTTCTAACCACAGTTCTAATCTTAATGATAATCACTTCCATTTTCAATCTGCAAAACCTCACCTACCTTTCCTGTCAAACTCAAATATCAACCCCCTCAAATACCACCCACACCTACAGGGTGTTCGGGATAAATTTGACATATTTATAATTAATTATATTTTTCCGTAAGTTACATGTATTAACACACACTTCTCTTCATTTAAAAGTTTGGACCCTTCTTCATTCATATACAAGATGTCAGAAAGGATGGATAGCTGGAACCCACCTGAATCATGGAAGAGAATAACTTGTATCATGATGATTCGTGCCCGCCATCAAAATAAGGATATTACGACTGCTGCCCAATGCTCCCTGAATACAGTAAAAACAATCAGGCATGAACTAGAGACTTGCAATGGTGACTACGAGGATGTAGCAAGAAGAAAGATCCCTAGCAGACGATCTGATTGCGTTCGTACAGCAGAATTCCTCGCAAATCTGCAGGAACAGGTGTTGAAGAACCCTGGCATTGGAATTCGGGCTTTGTTCGTGGAGTTGCTAACTGTAGTCAAGCCCTGGATAACAAGGGTAGCCAATGGTAGGCCGTATGTATGGCAGCAGGATTCGGCCCCTTGCCACACCTCTGGGAAAAGTCAAAAATGGTTGTCTGAAAATTTCTACGACTTCACCAGTCCAAATGTTTGGCCTCCAAACTCCCCAGACCTTAACCCCATGGATTATTTTGTTATGGGGTGCAGTTGAAAAAGACACCAATCGCACTTCCAGTAATACAAAAGCCCAGTTAATGGATAAAATTAAAACACTTTTTGCGGCCCTTCCCAGGGAGACTGTAGCATCAGCTTGTTCGAGGTTCCGAAGCAGAATTGAAGCTGTGATCGATGCTAATGGTGGTTATTTTGAGTAAATCTTGTTGATAGTATTGTAATTAACTCTGCCTGTAATGTTTTTTTGTCAATTCATTAAATTTAATAGATACAAAGAAGATTTTCTTTTTCCTTACGAAACTGTCAAATTTATCCCGAACACCCTGTACTTTCCAAACTACACACTCTTTAACTTCTTTCATTTTAGAAGTGGAGTCTGTGCATACGTTTTCTCCAGTATACCATAACAGAATATCCAACTTTGAATCTTCCAATTTTGATCTCCATCGGCTAAAAATCATCTTGTCTCATTCTACCAAATTCATATACTGTCTTTACTGCTCTCCTAATGCCAATAATCGCCCAGAACTCTTCAATCACCTTTCCTTAAATGTTGACTTTCTCCTCATGATGTGTGCTGTTGGAAGGTAGTGTTATGGACACTAGCTTCCATTGAAGTTCTCCAACGAACTTCAATGGAAGCTAGTGTCCATAACACTACCTTCCAACAGCACACATCATGAGATTTTTGCAATCACAAATGATCTCACACAAACTTCCCACATGCCCATCAGAATACCAGATAATTATTATTATTATTCCTGACACCTCCAAGGAGTCCGAAGACTCATCGTGGGAGGACACCTACAGCTGTCTCAACCACTACACTGAACCTCCACTACGAATCATCTCCATCAACACCATCTACTGGCGACCATAACTAGTATTATTTGTCTGTAAATTGCGTGTGTTCTGAAGGGCCGATTTGTCTGTATGTGGGATGAAAAACCCGAGTTTCCAGGAGGATAAACCCTGCTACCTCCGTATGAGATTGGATAACTCACCTTCGATTGAAATCGTGCAGATAAAGATTCCTCCCGTCGCGACGAGAATCAAACTTAGGCCTATTCCAATCGAAAGGCGCAATGTACCGTTGTTCTTCCAACTGTGCTATGGAGGCTAATCCCAACCATTCCCCAAACACTTTGGACCTCTCCCTCAACAGAGATCTGTCTAAGTACACTGTAAATGTTGTCTGCCCTCTAGGCAGATCAGACCACAATGTAGTGCAGATCTCGTTTCCATTAGAGCAACATTACAATTTTCCTTACCAGATTACCGTTTCCAGTCACCTGAACCAAACCTATGTGCAGAAAGAATCATCAAAATAATATTCATCAGCATGGAAATGTTTATTTCCTGCTCCACCCTAAATTCTCCCCTATTTAGCCTTGGTTCTTCCACAGGTGTGCTAAGGTTGTGCAAAAGAAGAGTCAGCCATAGCACAACTGGCTTGCATCCAAAACTCAATCTTCCTATACAGTCTACACCAACACCTGGAATAACCGCAAGAAAATTATCATCACATTGAAAACTGATTGAGAGAAATAAAAGCAAGAAACTTGCATCCTGTCTAAATGGCAGCCATGCCTTCTGGGCTCTGGTTAAGGCTATTGGCCATAACTTCTGCCCAACACAACTCCCACCACTACTGAATTATCACTTATAGAAAAAAAAAAAGCCATCCTGACTTCCTACAATGAAGAGGTCTTAAAATCCATTGGCAAAGCTAAACAACTTGTACAAATAATCAAGAAACGAAAAACATCATATCTTGGCTACATCATGAGAAACAGCAAATACCAACTTCTACAAACTATTTTGGTAGGAAGAATTGATGGCAAAGGAACTAGAGGAAGAAAAAGAATATCATGGTTTGACAACATCAAGACGTGGACAGGAAAGAGCAGTGCACAACTGCTCAAATTAGCACAAGACCGCAGTTTGTTCGCTAAGATGGTCGCTGACCTTCGATAGAAGATAGCACAATAAGAAGAAGAAGACTTCCTACTTCTCCAACTCTTGGATAGCTGATCATGGTAAATGTCCCCAACTATTCCAAAAACCCAACAATCAATGCCACATTTGATATTTTGCCAGAAAGAGATCAGAAAAAATTTTCTCAAACTGGATACCAAAAAGTCTCCTGGCCCTGATGACAATCTTCAAATTGTTCTAAAGGTCTGTACTCAGAGCTGACTCCTGCTTTATGCTGCCCATTTACACTTTCTTATTCCACCACTATCTATCCTGAAGTCTGGAAACTAGCCAATGTACAACCTATTCCTAAGAAGGATGACAAATCCTTACTCCAAACTACTGTCCAATTTCTCTCACCTCAGTTCTTTCTAAAGCAATGGAAAGAACTATCAATGGCCAATCAAATGACTGACAGTATGGATTCCATATATAAAAAATGACCAACAGGGGTTCTACTAACCTATGTCATCCATCTCTGGACAAACATCTGAAAAGGTTTGGCAAATTTCAAGTGGTTGTTCTTGATATCTCCAAAGCTTTGACTGAGCATAGGGCAAAAGCCTATTAGGAAAACTCCTATTCACTTGGTCTCTCCTGACTTCTGCAATTGGATAGACAACTTTGAGTGATGGTGGATGGCTCCTTCTATGCATACAACTAATGCTGGGGGGCCCCACATGGCTCTGTTCTCTTGCCCACTCTCTTCCTTCTATACATAAATGATTTACTGTAGCTGACTGCCAATCCAGTGCACAGTTTTGCTGATGACAGCACTTACACTCCTTCTATACATAAACAATTTACTCTAGCTGACTGCCAATCCAGTTCAACACAGTTTTGCCAATGACAGCACATTATGCTCCTCCTTTTCATTTGACAAACCATACAAAGCACAAATCACCATAGCCTCCATAAATCTAGCCTCTACTACCTTAAATTCCAATCTTTAAAGCATTTGTCAATGAGGTCTGGATAACATTATCAACTTCAATGCCAGCAAAACACAGCTCTGCATTATTTCTTGCAAAAAAGAACACTGTAAATCTGTTCTTTCAATTTTACCCTTGACAATATTCAAATCTCTCTTCAAGATGAGATTCACCTTCTCAGAATAACTCTAACCTCTAATCTCTCTCTTGGTACAAGCATATCAAAACTATTGCCTCCTCTGCAACCAAAAAATTAGGCTTTCTCTTTCACTCGAAGTGTTACTTTAATTCTGAACAGCTCTCAATCCAATACAAATCACAAATCTGCCCCAACCATTGAATACTGCTCTCATACCTGGGGTGGTGTCCCTAAGAGCTCCATGAAAATACCGGATTCTATACAGAAAAGAGCAGTTAGATTGATTGATGACCTTTCTCTCATTATCATTCACTCAATCTCTTTGAATTCTAATCCCTTACTAGATAAGTTTATTTTATTATTAGTATACAAGTCTTGGTTACCCAACAATAAGTCAAGACGGTCCATGAAAAAAAAAAAAAAAGGCATATAAATGCACCTTTTAGATGGAGATGATATGGGTTCAATTCTGATTGTGATGTAAGCAGCCTTTACAAAAGATTTTTTCAAATGAAGACAAGTTGGCTAGTCTCCTATGAGATATCAGGGTATTTCCTCCTGCAAAATAAACAACCTGGCCAGATGACAAACAGTTAATACTGATAGTGTTAACTGTCTCTCAAAGTGTTAACATCACTCAAACACAAGACACTGTTTGAGTGATGAAATGAAATTGGGTAGATAATATACTGTAGAGTGGTCTTCTGTGATGGGTCCAGGGATTCCATGGAGGTGTCATATAATAATATCACATGCAACTTCAGACAAAAATTTCTATTTCATCCTTGATCTACACTGAAACTTGCAACTGTTTGGGAGAAAAAAAAAATATATATATATATATATAAAATTAAAATAAATAAAAAACACCAAAAAATTTACATCTGACTCTGAAAGAGCAAAATGCAGAAAAATCACAGAATCTTTTCAAAGTTACATGGCATAACATTTGCCATGTTGCCTCTCTCACACACACACTTTTAAATAGCGAGGTTTTAAAAAGACAAGGTGACCCTCTGCCATTATTCTTCTCCTCACAATTCCTGCAACATATGACTTGCATTAGTATAATTTCATTTTGATAGAAGTATGGAAACTACAATCTGTGTTAAGAATAATTACTTTAATTTCCACAACCATATTAAGGCCATCTACAGACAGATAGACACACACAGTATGTACACACACACACAGAGGCAAGCAATATTACAGTTCAAACAGTATGCCAAAGTGACAATAATTTGATCAACCATTTTTCTACTGACCTCTACTGAGGGGGAAAAAACATACATCAAAGCTATATAATATTTATAACATCATCAGAGACCAAATTCATATTAATACTTTTAATACAGCAATAGTGGTGGCCTGTATTAATAGTTATAAGGTTATGTGGGTAGAATATGGACCATCCATATTCTTGGGATTTTTAAATCATCATTATTGTTAAAGGGTAGTTGATCAAAATTTAAGAGGCGTCTTTAAATTTGTGTTCATACCATGTTTTGTTGTTATGTAACGAGCATATGTTTTTCCAGTCAATTCTGTTTAGAGTAAGGGCATGATCAGAAAGACCAGATTTACCATAGTTATTAAATTCAATGACAGAGTGGCAGACATGGAATCAGTCCTGCTAATGGGTGACTTCAATGCACATGTTGGAACAGATGACCAGACATGGAGGGGTGTGGTTGGGAGGAACGGTGCCCCTGACCTTAACGCGAATGGGTTGAAATTATTGGATTTCTGCTGTACTAACAGCTTGTCCATAATGAATACCTTCTTCCAGCACCGAGAAGTCCATAAGTATACCTGGTACAGGGATACACTAGAACAAAGGTCTCTGATTGACTTCTGTCAACTGACCACCACCTTGTTGTGTGCACTCTATGGCTTCAGAAACCAGATGCTGCCATCAACGCTGGTAGGCCTAAGCAGCTATACCGCGTGAAATGGGAGACATTGGAAAATGAGGTTGTGAGGAAGAATTTTGCAGATGACATTTCCTCCAGGTTCAAAGAGATTCCCAAGCATACTGCAGATGTTGAGGAGGAATGGAAGCTGTTCAGAACAGCTATCACTGCCTCTGCACTCTCATGGTGTGGCAGAAAGCGGCTCGGCGTGGCAACGGGCAGTGAGAAAAGGACACCTTGATGGAACCAAGACATCCGAAAAACTGTCCGGGCAAAAAAGGAGTCCTACCTAACATGGCTTAGAGTCAGGTCACCTGAGATGCGTTTGCGGTATGCTGAGGCATGAAAAGCTGCTGCTAAGGCAGTAAAGACAGCAAAGCAGAAGGCTTGGAAATCCTTTGGAGAAAGATTAGACTTATCCTATGCAAATGCAAACAAAGTATTCTGGCAGACCATCTGCCGCCTTCGAGGGAAGGCGGCAGATGGTCTTAAGGCCTCTGATGGTGCACTTTTAACAACCGAGAAGGATATCCTCCACAGATGGAGGGAATACTTTGAGAGCCTTCTTAACCCAGGTGACCCAGTAGTTGTGGAGACATCCAAGAGGTGCAGATCGGGGCAATGACTAGTCTCACAGCAGAAGAGGTCCATTTAGCAATAAAATCGGGCAAGGCTGCTGGCGATGATGAAATTCGGCCCGAAATGCTAAAAGCCTTAAATCGAGACGGTGTTCTCTGGCTGACTCGAGTGTGTCAGGCTGCTTGGATATCTGGGTGAGCACCAAAGTAATGGCAGACAGGCATAATAATACCAGTCTTTAAGTAGGGAGACCAGAAGGATTGCAGTAACTATCGTGGCATCTCTCTGCTCAGCCTGCCTGGGAAAGTGTATGCTAAGTGCTTGGAAAGACGGTGAAGGAGCATAGTTGAGTCAAAGTTCCAGGAAGAACAATGTGGCTTTCATCCTGGTAGAAGCACGACTGACCAAATCTTCACTTTAAGGCAAGTCTTTGAGACATCTTGGGAATATGCCAAGAATGTCTACACATGTTTTGTGGACTTGGAGAAGGCATATGACCGGGTTCCTTGGGATAAGCTTTGGCAAGTAGTACAGGAGTACGGAGTGGATGGTCAACTATTAGCTGCCATCAAGTCCCTGTATGAATGCCCAGAGTTTTGTGTCAGGGTAAACAGCACAAAGTCTGAACCTTTCACAGTCTCCATTGGCCTCCATCAAGGGTGTGTTCTGTCACCCCCCTCCTTTTCATAATATTTATGGACTGGATTGATAGGCACAGCCGAGGCAGTGAGTGTGTCAGAATTGGAAGATGTAGCATTGGACATCTGCTTTTAGCAGATGACCTAGTTCTGCTTAGCTCTTCCACAGATGACCTCCAGCGGACCCTGGATAGGTTTGTAGCTGTTTGTGCAGATGCTGGAATGAAGATCAGTGTGGCCAAAAATGAAACATTTGTGGTCTCAAGACAACCATCCCAGTGCACTCTAAATGTAAGTGGAGTCTCAATGAGGCAGGTGGAGAAGTTTAAATACCTTGGGTCCATATTCATGAATGATGGAAAATGGGATGTAGAGCTAGATACTCGAATTGGCTTAGCAAGCTCAATATTGTGGGAGCTTGGCCGTTCGGTAGTATTGAAGCGGCAGTTAAGCCAGAAGGCAAAGCTGGCTGTCTTCAATAAAGTCTATGTCCCCATCCTCACCTATGGTCATGAGAGTTGAGTAATGACCGAAGGAATGCGGACACGAATCCAAGTGGCTGAAATGAGGTTCCTTCGAGGGGTTGCGGGGATGACAAAACTCGATAGAGTCAGAAGCTCTGCAATTCAGGAAACCCTCAATACTCAACCGCTGCTTCTCCATGTTGAGAGAGAGATCACAGTTATGTTGGTACGGGTACCTGGTCAGAATGCCACAAGAGAGGCTCCCTCAGCAGGCCCTCTTTGCCAAGCCAGAGGGTGGGAGGCCACGTGGAAGGCCAAGGACTTGCTGGATAGATTACATCCAAAACCTTGGGTGGACACGTTTGAGAATCCCACCAGAACACCTGAGCTTGGTGGCAGAGGATCGTGACCATTGGATGTTCCTCTTGCAGCTGTTGTCCCCACAACCCAATTAGGAAGAGTGGGCCTTGAAGATGTATGTATGTATGTATTAAATTTAATGTGTTATGTTCCTTTTTTTCTTATAGGAATTGTGCATCCAGTTTCAACTACATAAGGTATACTGAATATCATATCGAAGGCAAGTTAGCCGATCTCATACGGAGGTAGCAGGGTTTTTTCTCCGGGAAACTCGGGTTTTTCATTCCGCATACAGACAAATTGGCCCTTCAGGATACATGCAATTTATAGACAAAAAATACTAGCTATGGTGGTGAGCAGTAGATGGCGCTGATGTAGATGATTGGTAGTAGAGTATCGGTTAGTGGTGGAGACGGAGATTTGTACAATAAGTGTCCTGCTGAGATGAGTCTTCGGACTCCTTGGAGGTGTCATGAATAATAACAACAACAAATGGTATACTCCAGGGTGGGGCAGTGGATCCCTGGAGGAGTTAAGTTCTTTCATTTGGCAGGAGATTTAAAGGTGGCATTAAGATTGTATTTCTATAATATTCTGTTTATTTCATTATTATTATTAACATCTGACCTCCATAGAGTCAGACTCATCGTGGGAGGTACACATTATTGCACACAATGCTCATCCAACTGTGCCTTAAACTGATTCAATGTGCCTACATTCACAACACGCTCAGGCAATGCATTTCACTCACCAACCACTTTCCATCCAAAGAACCTGCTCCTCACACTCAGCTTATATACAGTTTCCAGTGATGACATCTTGTTCTATTCCTCACTTCTATTCTATGTCAACCTGATAACAACCCCTGATTAGATTATGTCTCAATCATATCTCCCTGCTCCCTCCTCCTGTTCACAAGGCTTTGCAACTTATATTCTTTCAATCTGTCATCATACTCCACATTCCAAAGACCACTGACCACCTTTGTGAATCTTCTCTGGACTCTTTCTAACATATCCTTGTCTATGAAAATCCAACAACCAAATCTGTTCACAATAATCCATATGAGGCCTGATATACAATAGTGTACTTGGATGCCATTGTATAAGGCCTTATAGAATGGCATCATAACCTTTCTATTTCTGCATGTCAGGGTCCTCTGTATCATTGCCATTATCCAATGTGATGTCTTCACAACTTGTGCAACATGGCCTCTGAATTTCAGGTCCTTGTCCACCATCACTCCTAGATCTCTCATCTCCTCTACTTCCTTTAATTTCCCATCATTGCTCACCAAATCTCAAAACCATTGCAAAGTGTAACATCGAACTGACAGTTCCCATTCATGCTATCTATTCAAGTCCTCCTGTAAGGTCTTGAAAAATATAAGCATCCAATTTTGCATCATCTGCATTACTAGTTAAACTCATCCCAATATCATTAACATACAAATTGAAACAACAATGGTCCCAAACTGACTCCTGCAGTACACCACTAGTAGTGACCTTCCTTTTTCAGGATACTGCACTCCCCATATACAACTTTCTGATATCTGACAGTCAGTCACTGATCCATCTCAGAAGTCTGTTATCCAATCCCATCTATTTCAATTTATTTAACAGTTTGTCTTGTGGCAGTATATCAAAAGTTTTTGCAAAATACAAGTACGCCATTGTATATGCATCTCCCCTGTCCAAGATATTTGTCACTCTGTTATGGTACATAAGTTAGTAAAACATGATCTCCCTTGTCTGCGTGGTTAGCCTAGTGGCTATGCGCTGTGCAACCATATGCATGTGGAAGGAGTATCATAGGTTCAATTCCCATCGACGACGTGAGGGGCTTAAGGGTCTTCCTCAGCCATAGCCAAGTTAGCCGGTCTTGGGCGTGGACAGCAGAATTCCCCCCCCCCCCAGTGTATCTGGGGTTTTTCATCCCGCAAGCAGGCAGATCAGCCCCGTGAACACACACGGATACAGTCAGGAATACTTGAGACAATCCCTCCAGCCATAGGCCTGAATTGTCAGCTATGCCGGTTCCAAGCACATATAAAAATGGGGGGGGGGGGGGGGGGTTGAGGTAGTGCCGTACCTCCCTGTAAAAGGGACTCACAGCCGTTGAATCACCTACAAATTGAATGAATGAATGATCTCCCTTTAACAAACCCATGCTGATAACCACAGAGAATACTGCTGTTATCAACCCATTTTTGTATCCTACTTCTCACCAATCTCCCCAGCACCCTCTACCACATTCAGATATACAAGATTGGCCTATATTTTGAAGCTATAGCTTTATCACTACCTTTATGCAGTGGAACAATTTTTACCCTCTTTCCACTCCCTTGGAACCTGTGCTGTTGTAAGACTCGTAGAACAAGCATGCCGATTCCCTCGAACATTCCCTTACCATGTGGTGATATGTCATCAAAGCCTATCATCTTATTGACATAAAGGTTATTCATTTCCTCAAATACCTCCTGCTCACTCACTCACAATTAAGTCATTCCTCTCCTATGTGCTCTACACTTAAGTTCCTCATGATTCCATCCTGATCAGGATGAAACATCCTTACAAATCAACCTCAACGTTTTCTGCAGCAGTTACTATTCTACCATTTTCATCCATTAACATCATCTCACCATGAGCATTCTTCTTTCTACTTGCCACATATCTAAAAAACTCTCTATGGTTTTTCTTTGCCTGATTTTGTTTTCCTTTTTAACTGAGTCACTCTCCTGGCTTGTTCTTTATACTCTTCATGTAAAAAAAACTGATTACCATTATTCATCTGATACTGCCTCCAAAGTACCTTCTTTCAGATTTTGTGCTTAAGCTCCTCATTCATCGATTTTGCCATTGGAATACATTCACACTCTGATGCCGTTATGTATTTCTTTGTCAGTTCCCAAGGCATTTATTTCCTTACCGCTCAACTCCTCGTTCCATGCTATAGCTCCAAGCTGTCTTCTTTTATCTAATATCCCTTTAATGTGTGAAATGGCTACAGATTTATTGTAATCTAGTTTATTTTTTTTATTATTATTAGGTGCAGATTTGTGAAGAATTTTGTTGACAGTATTTTTTGCTGTAGCCATTTTTTAGGAAGGTATTGCTGATAATCTTTAATTAGTGTTTAAGTGCTTGCTCATTGGAGCAAATCTTTAAAGCTGTTTTTTAGTATGTTAACGACACCTAGTTTTTGTGTTGGGTGGTGGTAAAAGTTTTTGTTCTGAACTAGCACATTGGTAATTCTTCCACTCTGTTCAACACTCTTTCTCAGTTCATCTCTAAACTTACAGAACAAAACTTTCTTCTTCATTCCAGTCTTATTGCAATCCTTTTGGAAAAGTCTTCTCAAGTATTTTGTGCATGTTTTAAATTCAATATTACCAAGTTTCTTCTTTCTCAACCTTCTGCACATCCATGGCACTACAGACTATATGCAATAATGGGTTGATAACAACTGTTCATGCATGATATTATCATAAAAATTGCAAATGCCACAGTCAGTCATCCATATTTTCTATTGGAGATCTTTCAAATGCCATCAACAACTGCCAAAATTCAAGGATTATTCCATTCTAACCATTACAATATATATATATATATATATATATATATATATATATATATCAGGGGCGAATATTCCAGGTGTGCGGTGCTCAACCACGAAATATCAGTATTACCGATACTATAATTTTGCATTTATTCCCGTTAAAGACTCCCCCAAATGTTTGCAGACTTTGCACAATTCCTAAAATTGAACACAATATACTGTACTAATGCTTCATTGCCCTCTTCACAAGGATAATAAAGCATTAGTGCTTCACGAAGAAGGTGCTTTTCACCATGTAAACATTGCGTCACATTCGTGCTAATAGCCCGGGTTAGCTTTCAAAATGCATACACCTTTGAGTCATTCGAAAAGATGTAAAGCGGGCGCAGTGTATCAAATTCTTAGCAATGTATTATTTTTCAACCGTTGAGAAGGCAAGCTAAAATTTTGAGCTCACTCAGCACCTAGTGGCTGTGATTGATTATTGTGTCAACCAATATCCAATTGAATGTTGTCATGTACTATATCTGATGGCTTTATTACAAACAGATGCTACATGTTTTCTGGAACTGAAAATTTGAAAGTGGATGTTAGGAGAAAAATGCTAATTGTTTTTTTTTTTTTTTTTTTTTTTTTTGCTTGTGCAGTATAGCATCTGTTGAGGTTGCAAAGTTTTTTTAATGGTATAGAGACATTTTTATTCTAGTCTTCGGAAACAACAGATAGTAAAAAATATCTATTCCTGAATAAAAATGAATATTCTGTGTATTATAAGATGTTGTTGATCTAAACAAAATCCCAGCATATGTAAGATTGATAAGACAGAAGAACAGCTGATACAAAAAAGAATTTAGGATTCCCGAAAGTGTGGATAATTCCGATAACGATCGGATGTTATGTATACTGATTCTCAGCAAACAAAATAAAATTCTTGGAAAACGGAGCGATAAAATATACACAAACCAGAGAAATACACATAATATGTGAAACAAATTTTATGAGATGATTTGCTGCTCCATCAAACCATATTTATTCCTGTAATATTCTCTCTCTCATAAGTTTTTTTTTTTTTTTTTTTTTAATTATACCATCATAAATTCACTTATTCATGTTTAAAATTTATAGGATCTTGCTATTCGCTCTACCCAGCAACTTACAGGACACACATATCACAAATGATAATTATTCTTTACCATTAATAAAAGTGTTTCTACTCACATTTATTCTTTCCTATTCTCAAGTCTTATAAATGATTAACATATTTTCATCTTTGAGTATTTCAAATATACCAACCAAATATTGCATTCTCCTTCATTGCTGTTTTCTAATCAATCCTAAAACAGATCGTTTCCCCACTCTCCACAGAAGTATTCCAAGTTATCCTGCAATTAATTGCATTGGACCAATTAAGATGAGTGCTGATACACTATGCCCTCTCAAACTTTCATACATCGATAAAATGCAATCACGCGGCATGGGCATCCACAAGGGGGAGGGGGGTGCACTTCCCCTGGGATCAATTAAAAACTTCCACAAATTATAATCATAAAATTAAACCTGGGAATGCTTTGTCTGTCTTAAAATTTTATTATGGGTTGGCCTGTTGCTGGGTAGCCATAGAACAAGTGTTTTATTGCAACATAAAACACGTCTTCCTGTTTTTGGTTCATCTTTTTCTGATTTGTGAACAGTGACCAGTTAGTTTGTCTTCTGTGTCTAGTGAGTTACAGAGTGAAGTGTGAATTGTAAATTTATAGAAACAAATTTAAACAAAAAAATACATTTTTAAAAGGTAAGTGTATGTAATTTAATATTATTTTACTTGTTAGTTTTATGATTTTTGTGCTTTTAAACTGAAATAATTTAATTTAGGATTAATTAATTAGTTGATTTTTAATAAAATATGCCGGTCAATTTTTTAATATATGAAATTGTGCTAAAACCTATTAATTTTGATTACCTTTTTCCCCCCAAGAATTAAAGATCATTAAAATCGATGCAAAATGAAAATAATTTATTCATAGTTTACATCCACAATAATTACATAAAAAAAAAGCTAAAAGAAGTTTATTGACGTAATTATTTAATTAAATCAATAATTATAAAAATTTATTGATGTAATTATTGGTCTCCAAGCTCCCCACCACCACCAGAAAATTTTCTGCGGACGCACGCCCATGCATACAGTCAAATTGGCGTGAAATTTTTAGCGCGGGTTGCATAACCCACATGACAGCACACACCCAACCGAAATGGGCACGCAATGCCACTGATATATATATATATATATATTTATTTATTTATTTACTTACACACTGATCCCATGCCTGAGAGATAGAACTTATAAGCACATCAGTGTCATGTATGGGATACAGGTGAGGAGTGGGAAACAAGTTTGACATTTTTCTTGAAGACGCCGAGGTTGTAGTTGTTTGAGAGCACTTCTTGAAGATGGTTTCCAGAAGAGCGAGGTGGAGAGAATAAAAGAGGAATATGGGAAGCAGGATGAGTGTGTTTGTACTTATACTAAAGAGGAACGTTGGGCAGCTGCTGCCCTTGCGTAACAGGCCCAACGGAAAATAAAGCATGAAGAAATCTGAACATTGAAAGCAAACTATAATTGATGTAGCTGCAGTTTGGGTTTCTGTCAAGAATAGGCCTAGTCTAGATGACTGTAAGAGATGATGTCATTTATGTTGGTAAAATAGATATAGAGGAGAGTTTTTAATTTTCTTTTTTTGCAAAGAGCTTCTTGTGGCGCACCCTGTAAGAAGACATCCACTTGAATACATAAGTAACAAATGAGGCTGGGCTGGCAACATCAGATTTAGTAACCAAATTGTATTCTTATGGGCTTAAATCAAAATACAAAATGATAGAACTTAGCTACTGGAACAAACTTCAACACCACATCAGCATAATTCAAGATTGACACTATCAATATAAGATGCATCAATGGAAAAGAAATGTAGCTATCAGAATTGATGAGTACCAAATTGACATGATGGATGCTACTGAAACGAAGACAAAAACCAGTGAGATTCTCCAAAGCAATAAATATAAGATGGCAATAATGATGAGGGAAAAGAAGGAGCAGTTATAGTATAATTTTCTTGAATGGCAGGCAAGATCAAGTAGAGTGATGTTGAACTAATGTCCCACAGAAGATTCTATTAAGGAAGAAGGAGGAATTTTTCGAGGCATTAGAGAAGGCAGTTGACAAAGAAAAAGTTGGTACCTGTTGAGGTCCTAAAGAGTAGGAAATAATTGCTTGATACATTGAAATGTTTTGGAAAAAATTGGAGAAAAGAGCAAAGCCTTAAATAATGGTAAATACTTGCTGGATTCTTATTCAATATGTGGATTAGTCATTACCAATACCATGCTCTAACATAAAGATGTGCTCACATTAAGAAAAGACATAAAAAATACAAAAGTCTCATCGACTGTGCTATTGTTGACAGCGATATGTTCATAGCAGTCAGGACATGAGTATACAGAGGAGTTCACGTAGGAAGTGATCACCATTTAGTTTTGCGCAGGTTAAAACTGAATTCAGACTGAAAAGAAACTATGTAAGAAAGTTTTAAAAAGAAACAAACTTGGGCAGCTTTCAAAGATGAATTGTAGATGCAAATCATCATCTCTCAGTGGCTTTAACAGGCACTTAAGAACCCACAACCTTCCAAGCATCTTGAATTTCTTAACCATAATTTGAGGATACATCAGTCAGTCCCATGCCTAAAAGTATTCCTTTGTCTGTAAATTGTGTGTTTTACAGGCCAGTGTACGGGTCTTGGACCTTGACCTGTACCAACTACAGGTCAAGGTCCAGGCCTTGAATTGGCTTTCCAGCCTGGACCATGACCTGTAGTTGGTATGGTGGTGGTTATGGAGGAAACAGAAAATCACGGTCCCGTCTCACCACGAAGACGCTATTCTCGTAGTCACTCGCACAGTCCTTGTCATAGTATCAGCAGAACTCCTCACGTTAGAAGATGATGATACAATGCGAAATGGGCCTCTTCTAATGGATCAAGTTTTCTCACAAGACACAACTGCTCTCTACTTAAACCTCGGATACAGCTACATTTATGTTGTGAGAACATGCAGCCTTGTCATACTTGTTGCAGCAGGACGATAATTGTCCCTGGCTTGATTATGACAAGTTACTTTTGCTTTATTTAAAAAAAAAAAAGGAAAGACTTAGAAAGTAGGTTGTGCCTTTTATGTAATGAACTTTTATATGTTAAGATTTTCATCATTTGTTTCTGGAAATTGTGATTGTACTTTTCACTTACCAGTTTCATGTAGCCATAAGCATAAATAAATAAAATAGGCCAGTTTGCCTACTTGCAACACAAAAAACCCAAGTTTCTGGGAGGGGAACACCCTGCCACCACTGTATGAAACTGGCTAACTCACTTCCAGTTAGAAAGTCCTGACTAAGTTTCTCTGCATCCTAGACAAGATCAGAACCCAGGTCTTTCCAAATGAAGGGCTTCGTCAATATTGATTGAGAGTTATGGAGGAGTGCTGTAGACTCAAATATTATTCAAGAAAAAAATGAGAGTTTGAAAACTAGAACCAAACACCTTGGAGATTCAGT
Organism: Typopeltis vanoorti; assembly: GCF_054136105.1. Classification (NCBI taxonomy): domain Eukaryota; kingdom Metazoa; phylum Arthropoda; class Arachnida; order Uropygi; family Thelyphonidae; genus Typopeltis; species Typopeltis vanoorti. Next base: position 31,401,534 of record NC_143574.1, read on the forward strand.
GGCAGATTCTGAAGACAACACTGACTGATTTAGCCAGAGAGACATGTGATGAAGTTGTCTGCAAGGACAGAAAAGTCAGAACTCCATGATGGAGTTGGGAAGTTTAAAGAGGCAGTCAAGGAGAAAAAAAAAAGAGTATCAAAATTTCCTGGCAAGAGCATTCTCTAAGAGCACATGCAAGTGAGCATGTGTTCTTAGAGAACATGTAATATGTAGTATTACATACTACAAATTCTGACTAGAGGAGAATCACTGCCTTGTTTGAAATATTCCGAGAATTTAACTGACTTGCTCTGATGAGAATTTCTGGACATGGTATCTGCTGCAAATACATATACAGCAGTATCTGTTTCTACATTGAACAGAGAAATATTTAAGAAAAACAAAGCATCCTAGACAAGTGTATAACTAGTTAAAGTCATAAGAAGACTTTGGTAAGAACACAGAAAATAAATATCTGGAAGGCAGCAAAATATTCTGGAGGCCATTGAAAACCTTAGATTTGTTGAAAAGAGTATTGTAAAAAGAATTGGAGATGATAAAGGTGATATGAAAACTGAAGATAATATTCCTTAACTTAAATAAATGAAGATAAAGATATTCTTGATGTTACTAAATGAAGCAAGCAGTGGCAGTATGGTGGTAGAAAATGCACAATCAGGAGTATACATCAATACTTGAGGTAGAAAAGGTATCATAAAAATGAAATGTAGAAAGGTAGTTGGAGTCTATGTTATTTGACTAGAAATACTTAAATATGGAAGTAAAAAGTTTTACCGAGGCTATGCTTCATAATTCCGAAGATTGCATTCCAGTGATTGGAGCAGAGCTCATAGTAACCATCTCTAAAAAAGGGAAATACAATAATGTAAGAATTACAGAGGAATTTCCCTACTGAATGTTCCTCATAAGATTTATAATGCTGATCAGCATCAGATTTTCATTTTAAGACAAAAAGATGATAGATCATGGGAATATGAGAAGGATCTGTATTTAAGTTTCGTAGATCTGGAAAAAGTATATGATAATGCAAAGAGAAAAGTTATTCAACATGTTATGACTATATGGTGCAAATGGGACATTACATGGAGCAATATATCTAGTCCAGTCATAAATACTGTTACAACTTGAATAGTGAATAAACCTTTAATCCATCAGTAAATCATTTATGCTTTCAGCACATCATGTATGTGCTGTAATGTTATGTTAGCTGCGCACAGCACCACTAATGGAACTGAGCTCTCACAATTCTGTGGGCAGTGCAGGGGTAGTGGTGCAGAAGTTGTAACAGTATTTATGGCAAGACTAAGTTAGCAGTTAGAATTGAAGGAGATATAGGAAGATGGCCAATCAGGTATCAGCCAAGGATGTACAGTGTCTGATACCTGACTGCTGTTCATAATCTATAAGGATCACATTATGAAGGACACTTGATATCAAAATTGGAGATGTTAATCTCAGTTCTTTACTTTATGCAGATAATATGCTGGATTTATTAAGGAGCATAATAAGCTGCAGGATTTCCTAACTAAACTGAATAACTGCAATAATAAATTTAGTATGAACATTAGCAATATAAAGACAAAGACTATGAAAATAGACAGGGGTTCTCTACCCTGAATAGAGAACCTATAGAACAAGTAAAACATTTCAGCTATTAAGGCACAATTTTTAGTGAAGATGACAATTAAACATGGAAATAAATAACAGAATTAGTAAAGCTGTTGTGGTAGGAAGTCAACAGAAATAAATTATATAGAATAAGAGAGAAATTAGTCAAAACACTAAATTAGCTGTATACAAAACAATTTTAATCTGTAAATCTGAGAGCTATTAGAAATAATGCATCTGATTGAAGACTCAAGACAATAGATATGATAGCTCTGAGAAAGATCAGCAAAGCGAACAGATGGCACTGATGTCAGAATCATATTAAAAATGAGAATTTTATGAGAAATTAATATTAGGAAAGAAATTGTCGTTGTTAGCATTCAGGGGTGTGTCAGTAGAGCTAACCTGCAGTGGTATAGTCACTTAAGCAGAATAGGAAAGGAGGAAAGGATAGCAAAGGGTTTTTTTTTTATTTGCTAGGATGGCAGGAAAAATGACTCAGAGCAAGACCAAGATCTAGGTGGTTTGATAGACTAAAAAAGCTCCTTAGAAAACTGAAAAATTACATTTGAAAATATTGGAGTCCTGAAAATTGTAAACAGGAGTTAGTAATGATGTAACTTTTCATGTATTATTATTATAATATGGGTATGTAACATCCTGCAATATCCTTCTGAGGGTATGTATTAGGAAGCTTGCATCTTACTTGGTCATATATTTTATTTATTTATTTCTTGAATGTTTTAACAAAGACAGGTTTACAGCACTTTAACTCTTTTTGTTTTTTGCTGTATTAAACTGATTAAAAACAAACATGCAAATACTAATTAACTGAACAGAAATACTAAGTGTGTATTACAAATAAATGTATTTTTATATGATTACAGGTAATAAATCAAATAGAAGACCCATTGATAATCGATCTCCTATATGACACCAACATTTCCTCTCAATACATTTTAGAAATTATCTCCAGAAAAAAAATGCAATAAAAAATGAAAAAAATTTATTTCATACATCTTTGTACACTTTATACATAAACTACAATGCTTACTATATAAGTAAACACAAGCCTAGTTTCATCATTTGAAATCCAGCTACTAGGATTAAACTAGGCACCAGATAAACACTCCTCTAGATTTTAATAAGTTACATTTTAAAATACCAATAATTTAGAAACTATGCAGGTAAGCAGTTATAATGACAACTATCAGAAAATACCATCAAAAATATAATCTGATTAAACACATCCTGAACCTAAATTTTCAAACTCACAATATTAGGACGGGACCATGTTGATAAACATTATGAATTCGAAACATATTTATGCTGCCGTGGTTCTGATAAAACCATTGATAATGGGTCTTCTATGTGTTGCTTGAATATCTCTAGAAATCTTCCAGCGACATTATCTTCAATACATCGACAATCATATGAAAGTGTGACTGTCATTGCTGATGCAGGTTTGTCATCCTTTCCTAATACAGAGCGAACTGTACCAACAGCCAAAATTGCACCCTGAGGAGGATTTATTACTGCACTGAATTCAGTTATTCCAAACATTCCCAAGTTGGAGATGCTAAAAGAGCCTCCTTGATACTCATCTGGCTTTAACTTGCCTTGTCGTGCACGCACTGCTAATTCTTTCACTGTTTCTGATATGCCCTGTATGCTCATGATATTTGCATTTCTCACAATTGGAGTAATGAGACCAGTGTCTGTGGCTACAGCTACTGATATGTCAATAGCAGATAGCCTTTGCAATTTCCCACCACTCCATACAACATTAACTTCTGGCAGCTTTTGCAGAGCAACAGCTGCAGATTTAATTATTAAATCATTTATTGATACATTTACCCCTTCATTTTTTAATTCTTTCCTTAACTTTACTGCATAATCAATACAACAGGCTGTGCTAATATATGCATGTGGGATTGTTGTTTTAGATTCTGTTAGTCTCTTTGCAATAGTTTTTCGCATGCTAGTATGTGGTGTATCAGAATATCCTCCTATGTCTACTTTCTGTGGTAATTCTGCAGGAAAAATTGACATTGGCAGTGGTGATACTAATTCAGTAATATTTAATTGCAATGGTTTTAAATTGTGCTCTTTAACGTGTTTTAAGACATCACCTTTTAAGACTGTATTATGCGGTCCTGATGGAAGTATTTGATCTGGTTCTAATTTATACTTTGCAAGAAGCGTTTTCACCGCTGGTCCTAATAGATGTTGCTTTCCTGCAATGGACTGTACCTGTTTGGTTTTTGTCGGCTCTGCTTCCGCTACAGAAACTGCAGAAATGGATGGTACTTCTACATCTTTCCAGTTTTCTCCTTCTTGGACCATTAGACCAATAACTGTTCCGATTTTGACATCTTTTGTATCTTCTTGAACTAAAATTTTCGCTAGGATACCTTCTTCCTCAATTTCAAATCCTACTACTGCCTTATCAGTCTGTATCTCACAGAGTACGTCACCTGGCGCAATTGTATCGCCTTCTTTTTTCAACCACTTTATAATTGTACCCTCTGTCATAGTAGGAGAAAGAGAGGGCATTGTTAATTCTGTTCCTTTTATACCCATTAACAGCATACTTTTGTGAAACTGTGCTGAAGCTATTGCAACTGGATATTTAACATGAGCACTGAAATATTTCAGGCACATACTTGATGCACTTAAGCAACAATCTAGCACACGGAAGGACGCCATCATTATTACTGTCGCACATGGCAGTTTACAGTTAGGGCCGTCATCTATAACCTTTTTAATTTCGTAATATTCTACCAACTGTTCTAAAATATTTATTTATCACAGCGAAAAAGCTATGAGAATATTTTGACATTATTTCATCAAATATACAGGCAAGTAATAACAGTATCTTACTATGAGAAATTAAGGATACATGTTAATAGTCTCATTGTTAAAATGAATGATGACAAAAGGAATCAAAAAGTTGACTTACATTCAGAATGCGATCATCCAAACCCATTTCATGAAAATTAACATATTTCGTATTATCTTGCTCCGCCATTTCCCACGTGGTTATTTGTGAAACCTTTACGAATGATTATTAAACTATTGAAACAAACGAGTGTTTAAACGACATCTAGCGTGCACTTTTTCATTGCAAAGGAGACAGTGTGTGATTCGGATTTTTATTATCTTCAAAATCGCTCTGGTATATTTTTCAGAAGAACACCTGTTGTTAAGGGACAACTCATGTCTGGAAGTTTAAGTAGGAATCACCACCTTTTAATGCAAGTTTCACTTGGTAAAGTATATGTTGAACTAAGGATCATGCTCAACGGATATATGCATAGCGATTATGTTGTTACAAATTGTTGAAAGTTTTTCACTTGGTTATATTATAAATTAAAGATACCAAGAAATTATATACTTAGTTTAATCTATTATCCAAGTGTAAACAAACTTTGTTTGCTTACTAAGTGTACATTTACTAAGGCAAGGTGATATATTTAGGTGCAGTAGCGCACTCAGGGTTTAATCTTGGTGGGGGGACCGAGTTAAGTAGACGATTTGAGAATACACACTACGCATCGCATACGACATATGACTGAATATCTTTCTTTCATACAATGCAGTTCAGATATTCCTTTTCCTCCATTTTCCACATATTACAGTTATTGTTAAAAAAATATTAAGTTTATTTAAAAGTCTACAAGATGCTACTGTACAAACTAAACTTCCATATGAGGGTTATATATTAAAAAAAAAAAAAAACATTTTTGCCCTCTATTCTGTAACTGAATAATAAATTACAGGATAAATTATCGTGTAATTTATTATTTATAATCATGCCACAGGTACCTTTAAAGATTAAACTAAATAATAAGTAAATTAAGTTACAGAATAGAGGGTAGAAGTGTGTGTGTGTTTAATATATAAAACCCTCAGACCTAAACACTGTTAAAAGAAACTTAACAATTTTTACAATCACTGTAAATTGTAATACATGGAGAATAGAGGAGAAGGAATATATGAACTGGATTGTATGAAAAAAATAAGGATTTGGTTTGGTCAGTAGAATGATAAACAATATGAATTTGCTAGCTATTTAGAAATTTTTTTTCTCCACTTAGTTCAAATTAAATTTGCCAAGAAATTATATTCTTGTTTCATCCTTTATCCAAGTGTAAGCAAACAAAGATTGCATGCAAGGTGCATTCACAACTATACTACTTGTATGTACCAAAATTAAATTAATGCGGAAGTCATATATTTTCAGTATACAAGTTGCAAACTAACCTTGGTATCTCTTCTGGGTCTGGCTCCCACTGATATAACCTATATAAAGGTTGAACCCAGTCTGGATAGTGGCCCTTCTCATAATGCATAGTTTATACACATCCAAAAGGATGTGTGCTTTGTATTAACAAAAACGATTAACATTTCTGACTTAAAGAGTGAAGCAAAATGCTTTTCACACTTCTCGTTATCTGATAGGGAAACAGTGAGTGGAAAAATTTATGAGCCAATTGCTCGCCCTGAGCAGGTTTGGAGTTTAAACATCAGAATTGAAGTTTAAGATGGCTTTTGGTCTTTTATGTTTGAAGTAATCTGTTGCTTCGTAATTTGCAGCTAGTTGGGGTGTACAGATACTTTTGAAAAGAGCTTTGTTGCTATAGTTTGCAGGAAAGTGTAAATGTAGAGGACATCTGTGTCCTGATGGAGTTGCACATTAGCCAGATCTCTACAACCACATCTTGCCATCATCTGCAAGTAAATCCCCAGAAGAGCATAGCCATGCAATTCACCAGAAGATTGATGCTTCCTAAGGGGGGACATTCTGATGAACCATGGAGCTTTTAAGATCATGCATAGACATTTGTTTTGCACTCGTAATTTGAGAATATTAGTATCAGCGGTATGGCTCCAAGCCAGAGAAGCATGAGTGAGTATAGGATGAACCATCAGTTTGTAGATAAGTAGTTTGATTTTGATGTTTAGTTTACTGTTCCTGTTGATTAGAGGACAGAGTTGAGCAATGGCTTTTGATGTTTTTGCACAGAGAGCCTTGGTATGGCAGCTGAAAGTTAGCCTTTTGTCCAGTAGCACATCAAGGTATTTGACTTCTGTTTGCCATGGGATCTTTGTGTTAAACAGGATGATGCCTGTACAAAAATTAGGTTCCACAAAGCAGCATCTAGACTTGGTGATCGCATATGTGGCCCTGATTGCCAGGCAAGTTTGTGTGCTTCACCATACTATTTGAAACTTCTGAAGAAATGTCACTGTATGTAGGTTATTGCAGTTACTGTTACATGTATAAAATCATTTATTAGCTAAATATTATTTTTTCGGTAAATCATTGACAGTATTTGTATAAAAATTATAAATAAATACCTTTTATAATAAATTTGGTCTAATCCTTTATCCAAGTATGAGCAAACAAAGTTTGCACCTGAAAATATCTTCAGGACTGAGGTAAGGTAGTACAATACTAGGCAACTCATAGCAAAGGTGGTCAAGCTACCATCACTCCTATCTAAGTATCTCCCATAATGCAAAACACATCTCCTTGCAGATATGTATAATATTAGGCATTAAGGGAAGGGTCACTACCAGTGGTGTGTTGGGACTGGCTCGTGTGAGTCAGTTGTTAAAATTTTTCAAATTTAGTGAGCCGGTTAATGTTTTTAAGTCGGGCGAGCTGGTTATTAGAATTCTTTATGAAAGGATAGATGATGAATGGTGGTATATACTTTTTCTCGTAAATATTTTGAAATTGTATAATAAACACTTACATGTATTATTATTATTATTATTATCAAACATAAATGCATAAAGGAGAATTCAGAAAACACAAACTCAATTTACGAACGGGAATTTGGAAACGATTTTATTTACTAAACAATGTCTGTATTCATTAAAACACAAACACATTATCAAAACTCCCGAACTGGGTATTTGAATAAACAATAATGCCTTATTTTTCAGCGAATTTCCAAGAACTTGCAACATTAAGTTCTTGGAAATGCAACATTGTTGCACTATTGATAAATACAAAAATTTGTTGCATTAGTCTCTGGTCATTTGATCGACTACGAGTGGTATTATTAGTGTTACATTTTTTTTTTCAGAATTTCATTTGATAATAGGTAAGTTGTAGGTAATATAGGAAAATTTTCTTTAATATATGTTTTTATTTCAGTTTTTCTTTTTTTTTTAATAATTAAAATAATTTTAATCAGGGTTAGAGTTTTGCGGTGTTCGAAAAAGCGGATAGCCATTAGTTGAAAAAATGAAATAGAACGAAACTTCTTAAACATTAAAAGGACAAAATTTGAAGAAGCAGAAACAAAGACATCTGAAGATACAATAGAACTTTGTGAAGAATCAAATTTTTCATAAAGCGAGCCGGTTGTTAAACATAAAGTGAGCTGGTTGTTAAAAATTTACCAACACACCACTGGCCACTACCCATACCGGTTTTGACCTTTCTTGAGGTCTCGTCAGTGGGAGCCAGACTCTGAAGTGGAGATATCAGGCAGAAGCAATGGAGAGGTCATCTTTACCTATAGGAGTTGCCATAAGGTGGGCCACCTTATTATTAAATTACTCTGGATTTAGAGAAAGATGTTGAAAGTTTATTTTGCATTTGGTTAGACTATAATAAATTTAGTTTAATCCTTTATCTAAGTATGAGCAAACAAAGTTTGCGCCTGAAAATATCTTCAGGACTGAGGTAAGGTAGTGCAACTCGTAGCAAAGGTGGCCAAGCTACCATCACTCCTATCTCAGTATCTCCCATAATGCAAAACATATCTCCTTGCAGATATGTATAATGTTATGCATTAAGGGAAGGGCCACTACCCATACCGGTTTCGACCTTTATTGAGGTCTCGTCAGTGGGAGTCAGGCCCTGAAGTGGAGATACCAGGCAGAAGCAATGGAGAGATCATCTTCACCTATAGGAGTTGCCATAGATGTGTTTTGCATTATGGGATAGGAGATAGGAGTGATGGTAGCTTGGCCACCTTTGCTACGAGTTGCTAGTGTTGTACTACCTTACCTCAGTCCTGAAGATATTTTCAGGCACAAACTTTGTTTGCTCACACTTGGATAAAGGATTAAACTAAATTTATTATAGTCTAACCAAGTGCAAAATAAACTTTCAACATCTTTCTCTAAATCCAGAGTAATTTAATTATAAGGTGGCATACCTTATGGTAACTATATAGGTAAAGATGACCTGTCCATTGCTTCTGCCTGGTATCTCCACTTCCTCGCTCCCACTGATGAGACCTCAATAAATGTCAAAACCGGTATCAATGCATAACATTATACATATCCACAAGGAGATGTGTTTTGCATTATGGGAGATACTGAGATAGGAGTGATGGTAGCTTGGCCACCTTTGCTACGAGTTGCACTACCTTACCTCAGTCCTGAAGATATTTTCAGGCGCAAACTTTGTTTGCTCACACTTGGATAAAGGATTAAACTAAATTTATTATAGTCTAACCAAGTGCAAAATAAACTTTCAGCATCAAATTCCTTTTATACCTGGTTAATGATGTAGCCATGAAATTCAAAAAAAAAAAAAAAAAAAAACTTGGGGTTAAAGTAACTGAAATTAGAACCGAATGGTGAAAGGGTTAACATCCACATTTCCAACTGGGGCCCCCAACACAACTGAAAATGGATGAGATGTGGAAATCTTTGCTATAAGCAGTGACTTAACAAAATCACACATCTACCTACCCAGATTCCTGATAACCATCTTCATTCTCCCAGAAAAACTCTTTGAAGCAGCCTGTGCCTTAACACCCCTAATTTGCGCAAATTTGGATGCATGGAACCAACATATCTAAGACATGGTCATCCTCAGGCCATCAGTCCATTGACCAAAAGCACCAAATCAAACTCACTATTCTATAAAATTTAAGACGTTAAGCATTCCTTTTTTTATTTCAGTTTTCCTTTTGTAACATTCATGGACCTATCAGGAAACCTGAATGGTTTTTGGATAATGGCAGTTTGGTTTTGGTGAAGTACAGAAAATAAAAATTAAATTATTTTAGATATTGTCATCCAAAGGGAATGGACAGAGCAAGTTAATTCTTTTATGTAAAAGAGCTTCCTATACATAGGCTCTTGTGGTTTGTAGAGGAAATCCACATATATGGTGCATTCACCGGCAATTAGTAGCCATCACCTCTATCTGAAAAATACCAGCAGGAGTAAAATCAGTCTATAAGCTTGAACACTGAATAGACTGACATTATAGGCAAAGGACATATTTGTAAATCCAGTGTGATAAAGTGTAAACGTTTTGCACTTTGGGCTGAAAAGATTGCAAGATATATATTGCATTGATAGCACCAATTGAGACCTGGGAATTGGGGATAATGACAGTGAGGTGGGGGAGGGACATGGCAAAAAGTGAACATTTTGTAATATAAATATTTGTTATTGAACTAAACAATAGAATTAGAATTAAGTGCTTTTTTTTTTTAATTTTTATAAAGTTGCTTAGAAAAATGTAGAAGGATAGCCATTTCTAATTTGGATACTGTCTAAACATCTTGGTCAACTGAACAACTTGTATTTAGGATGAGAAGTAATTGTTTTGCTAACATTGAGGAAATATAGTCAGAAGATTTACCATCCATCAAAATAATAAATTTAAAAGCAGTAGGACTGAAAATTTTCATTACGTACTTTTTCTTGGCAAGTGCATAATCAGAATTCTAGTATTTGATTATGTTACCTGTTCAGTGCATTTTGTTAAACATTCGTCAGAAGACTTGTCTACCACATAGTCTACGCACAATATGGCTGCACTGAACTCATGCTATGCAAGAGGACTGCAATGCTATTCACAAGATGAGTATCACGGAAAAACAAAGCAGTCATGCTTGGCATTCCTATTATATCAATGATGTTGTCAATGGATTGCAAGGGGATATTCAGTTGCTTGCAGATGATGTGAAGCTGGGAAGGGTTATCAGTAATAGTGCAGATGTGGCAGCCCTGCAAGAGGATTTGAATAAACATTTGAATAGACAGATGGGAAAATGAATGGGAATGTCGGTTTAATGCAGCAAAATATAAAGTCTTGAAGTTTGGGATCCATCAATGGGAGGCTGCATACTCAATTGTGGAGGAGCTGTACTGGAGGAAGTAGAGGAGACGAGATCTGGGGGCAATGATTGATAGAAAACTAAAATTCAGGGAGCATATTGCAAAGGTGGTGAAGGTAACCCAGAGGATTGCTGCAATACTGAGAAGGATGCTGACCTGCAGAGATAAAAGAGTTATCATTCCATTGTATAAGACCCTGAGCAGACCACACTTAGACTATTGTTCCCAAATTTGGTCTCCAGGATTTGAAGGGGATAAATTAACTGTGGAAAGGGTACAGAGGCGGATAACAAAGATGGTTTCAGGACTGTACGGTGTCAGTTATGAGGATCGGTTGAGGGAATGTGGATTGCAGAGTTTGGTGGATAGAAGGAGAGGTGATATGATCGAGTCTTTTAAACTGTTGAGAGGCAGTTATAGGGTAGACATTAGGGAGTTCTTTTGCTTGGTGGAACAGTGGGAAGGAGTGATGACAAGGGGCCATCCCTGAAAGTTACAAAAGGAAGCTGTGAGCAAGAGGGTGAGGAGTGATTTCTTTGCAGAGGGTGGTTGAACTGTGGAATGCATTGTCTAAGAGAGTGGTTAGAGCAAGAATGGTCAATGAGTTCAAGGAGTAGTATGATGGACTTTGTGTTTCCTAAGAAGGACCACCCACGATAAGTCTTTTGACTCCATGGAGACCTGAATAATAATAATGTGCAGAAAGTTTTTTACCTTGGGTGTATTATACGTTAAAGATACCAAGAAATTTTATACTTGTTTTAATCCTTCTCCCAAGTAAGCAAAACAAAGTTTTGTGTGTGAAATATATTCACATCTAAGCTACTTGTATAGAGGCTGATGACTTCATATCACTTGCCATGCAAATGCAATGCATAATGCAAAGGAATGCATTGCATTATACACACCTGAAAGGGGATGTGCTTTGCAGTATGGGATACATACTAAGGCAAGTGATATGAAGTCATTAGCCTCTATATACAAGTAGCTTAGATGTGAATATATTTCACTTGTAAAACTTTGTTTTGCTTATTTGGGAAAAGGATTAAAACCAAGTATAAAATTTCTTGGTATCTTTAACAACAATAACATGTTATTCAACTGATGCGACTGGCTAAGCATGAAACTTACATTTCTGCTATGCAAGATACTGATCAGACCAATCCTGATGTATGGTTCATCTGCCTGGAGTCATATGGTGGATTCAAATATTATCAGATTACAAATAATTCAGAACACATATTTACAAATAGCATTCAATGCCCTGTGTTTCATAAGAAATGTACAGCTTCGCCAAGAAGCTAGTATTCCTTCCAGTGTGAAAATGTGCAAAATATTTCACAGCTGTTACCTCTCACCATAACTCATTAAACTGCCAAGCAGTAGATTTTTTTTTTTTTTTTTTTTTTTTATGTCGGGGGGGCCATATACGAGAGGTTGGCTGGTCAACCTATAGTACTTTAGTACTGTATATGGGTAGTGGGATGGGAAAGGAGAAACTTGTTGACATTCGATTTAAAGGCATGTATATTGTATTCCTTGGGAAAAACATCAGGGGAAAGACTGTTCCACAGTTCAGCAGTAGCAGGGATGAAGGAGGAGGAAAAGATACTTGTTCAGTGGGTTTCGAGGTCTACTGTGAAGGGATGTTGGGCGGTGGCTGTGCGTGTTCTAATGGGTTTAGTACAGAGTGGGGGAATTATTGATGCTGTTTCAGATGAGCATTTTCCATGAAAATATTTATAGAATATACAAATTGCAGAGACTAAATGTCTATGTGAAAGTGGTGAGACAGAGACTACAGCAAACATGACTATAAACACCCCAAAACCATATTGAAAACAGGTTAATGGTAAAACTCACCACTAGAGACCTACAATTGGCAAGCCAACAGCCCAATAATATATCGGCCTGTTGTGGTCTATCACCTAGCAGTAAACAATGTAGTAGACAGTCTTCGGACAAATGTTCAATAAAATGCACTGAACAGGTAACATTTTATTTTAAATTGCTGCCAAAGTTCTCACTCTTAATCCAACAATTTCTTTTATAGATTCGACAAAAGAATGAGGAATCACAAGTCCTATCAATCCATCATGCTAGAATAGGTATGTTGAACAGTTTTTGCTCTCTAAGATTTCTGCCTGGTCTCTGATAAGAATCAACAGTAGGAAATAACTGTTTTGAATCTAATCTAAGCACTAATAAAATTTAAGTAGTGCAGTTTTGTCATTCCTGATGTCAAAGATTATATTCCAGGGGCCAAGTTTCCTAGGCCCAAGAGCCACATAGGATGCTTACCAGGTGTCTGCAGGCTGCAAGATAATTTCTACAAAATTTGAAGATACATATAATTATAGTCACATTATTAGGCTGTTTAATTACTGCTTGTAGAAGGCTTAGGTTGTCTTCATTTCTTTAAATTATTTGTTATATGAAAAAATTAATGACTCAACAAGTGAAGGAGAAGATAGAAGAAAAGAAGAGCTTATATAAGAGATGGTTAAGCAGTAAGACCCTTCAGGACAGAGAGGAGTACAACAATATTAATAACTCATATAAATAATAATAATGTCTCATTATTATTATTTATATGAGTATTCCATGGAGTCAAAAGACTTATCACAGGAGATAAATCCAATCAATCAATCATGCTAGAACAGGTATGTTGAACAGAGCTTTTGCTCTCTAAGGTTTCTGCCTGGTCTCTGAGCTCTATCCATTAGCTCATTCACCACTCTCCAAGTAAAGAACCTAATCCATACACGCTTACTAATCACACTCTTAGACAACACTTCAAAGTGTGACCTCTACTCCCCATGTATTGAAAAATTTCTTTTGTGTCAGTCTTATAAAATCCCTTTAGTAGCTTATAAGTTTCTATTATATCCCCTTTCCTCTGCCTGTCAGCTCAATTCTGCAATTAAACCCAAACATCCTCAATCTGTCCTCATAGGGAATATTCCAGAGACCTGTCACCAGCTTGGCTACTTGTCTCTGAATCCTTTCCACCACCTCTCATTCCTTCAAGAAAAGCAGGTGACCATGTAATCTTCTAGGTATTTTGCCAACTCTTGCAATATGTCCTCTGAATTTCAGATCTCTATCCATCATTATCACTAGCCTCATCAACTTCCTGTAAACTAGTACCATCAATATGATTTGAAGTATGTAATCTTTTCATCCCAAAGTGCATTACCCTACATTTTACAATATTGAATTGACAACCATTGTCCTTTGCCTAAACTGCCAATTTATTTAATTCATCTTGTAAGATATCTGCGTCACCTTTATCAACTGTTGCCCTCCATAGTTTTGCATCATTGGCAAACAGTTGAATATCTTCCCCTTAGAGCACCATAGAGCACCTCTGATGGTCTATCTGATCGATATAGGTGCTCTTCCTAGGCCTTACGATTTATGTGATAGGTACAAGCCCCTTATACATCTTTAGCAGGACTTAATATAATTTCACTTCAAGAGATATTTGAAAGCTTATTATATGAGGATAAGGTGAAACATCAAGGAGACAAGAGTTCAGTTCCGTTAATATAGTAAACAGCATGTGATCTTATCCTCCCGAAGTGCATCACCTTACACTTAGCCACATTAAACTGACAGCCATTTACTTTAGTCCATACTGCCAGCCTATTCAAGTCATCCTGCAAGATATCTACATCATCTGAATTGATCATCGCTCTTCTCAATTTTGCATCATCAGCAAACAAGTGGGCATTTCTTTCAAAGTATTCCCAATATCATTGATGAACAAATTAAACAATAGAGGGCCAAGCACTGAGCCTTGAGGTACACCAATAGTCACTTGCCTTCTCCTGGACTCAGCTCCTCCGTAAACCACTCTTTGATATCTATCGACCAGCCATCCTCTAATCCATGTAATCAGCTTCGGATCCATACCCATTTGCTCTAATTTATGCAACAGAGTTCCATGTAGAATCTTGTCAAATGCCTTTGCAAAGTCCAGCAGTATCACTGAGTAAGGATTTCCTTTATCCAACTCTATTGTTACTTTATCATAGAAAGTAAGCAAGTTACTGAGGCAAGACCTACCTTTCACAAAACCATGTTGTCCCTTATAAAGTATCATATTGCTGTCCATCCAGTCCTGAATTCTAATTTTTACCAATTTCTCCAAAACCTTAACCACCACTCCAGATATATTGATTGGTCTATAATTTGCAACCTCAGTCTTGGAGCCTCCCTTGTGCAGTGGAATTATTTTCCCCTCTTTCCACTCTATTGGTACTTTACCAGAACTGAGGCTTAAATTAAACAGCCTGGTTAGAGGAGGCGCTAATTCTCTTGCACATTCTCGTAACACATGGGCCGATATGCCACCTAACCCAATTGCAGTGTTAGCATTAAGGCTCTGTAATATATTAAGCACCTCTATTTCGTCTATCTCTAGATTCTCATCAGTCAATTTTGAGCATTACGAAGGCTTTCTGACCATGTTTTAATTCTGTGTTCCTGTGCATCCCATAGATGAAACTGGAAAATGGATATAGGTTGCCTTTGGCTGTGGAAATATTCTGTGTAAAAAATATTCTGTGTTTATTCTCTTTAAACACATTTATCATCGATTGCTTTGACAAGGAAGCTTGTGGAGCAGTACTGCAATTTTATGATAAATGCAGAATGCACACAGTTGTCCAGAACATTGGTGCAGGACCTAGCAGTCATGATTCCATGCATTATGACTAGCAGTGGACTTCACTCACATTACAAGATGCAGCTTCCATTATACAGGCAGTCCCCAGGTTATGAACGAGATACGTTCCTGAGAATGTCTTTAAGTCAGATTCGGATCCCTGATGAACATATACGGTAATAATAATAATAATAATACCACTGTGCTAGCTGCTAGCATAAAGATGCTGTGCCAACGAACTGCTTACGCCATGCGGGTTTGTTTACATGCACGGAAAAGAAACTTGTTCCAAATTATTCATTTAATTATCCTTATGGGGAGCCTTAGGAGTCCATTCGTAAGTACAGAATGCTGTAAGTTGGGTCGTCTGTAACTCGGGGGACTGTCTGTACTGCCATTTCCTACTTCATAATTTTGACAACACATTTCGGTAAAAAAATCCATTAGCCAGCATCCTCCATGCCTAAACATTGGAATGGATGAGCAGGTAGTGTGATTTGTTGCTCCACAAAACTTGGACCTTTCTGCAGTCTAGGTTCTTTGTACCTTGATCTATATTAGTTAATGTGTATTCACTGAAAGGTTTCTGCTGCAGCTTTTCCATGAAAATCCATGGTATACAGCTCGTGATATGTTGTGGAAACAATCTGATTTTTATTTATTTATTATTTTTATCCCACACATGAGAAATACAAGAACCTATAGTACATCGGTGTTGGGTGAGGGTGTGGAGATTACATGCATCTCCAGATATTTATGGGAGCTGACAGTGAGATAAAGTAACAAGGTTTCGCAAGGAGTGTTGCTGTTGACTGTCAGCATTTTAGGCTTGTCTAGTATTTTGGTGTCATTGTCATCTGTGGACTTCCATTTCCTTTTCAGAGTGCTATCTCTGAACTTACTTGTTGCACATTAGCATGTTCAAACATTACATGTTCAATTACATCCAACTTTTATTCTCTGAATACTGTTAACTGCACATACTCAACACACAAAATCAAAATGACTTCCCAACAGATGATCTTTTTATAGCTTAGAATTTGACCACAATTTTGAGAAATTGATGCTTTTTTTTTTTTTTTTAATATTGAATTTGACAAATGTATACTATAAGAAAAAAAAAATAAGGTTGCTGGGAAAACACATCTAATTTTCTGAAGTTTTTTTTTTGAATTGCTTACTTTTATGTTCAAATACTTCATCTGTTTTTATGGAAATTAAAATGTAAATATAAGCAGTTGGCTCTATTGAGAGCTTTTGCTGCTGTTATGTGGTGAAAGCTGCGTGTGAGCCCAAAATATATTCATTACTGTTTGATGTGTGACTTACCTCAGTCACTTGTCACAGTAATGATACATATTTATATCTAATGAAGATTTATTTCCATTGTTCATTTCGATTACCTTTCTCTGTTGGCTTAAAAGTAGATTAATATTCCGAGGAGTCTGACAGGAATGTCCTCTATCAGCAACTCTTTTTAATATTCATCTAAACGAAATAATAATAAAATGGAATAAAAATTTCCATCAAGGTATTAAACTTTTTCCTGTTGTGAACTTAAACGCTCCTTTTTGCTGATGACGAAATAATTACAAATTCTGAAGATAACTTACAGAAAGATATTTTAAATTTAAATGAGGTAGCCAAAGATTATGGAATGATAATATCAACAGAAAAATAAAAAACAATGGCCTTTAAAGGACAAGATCCAGTAAGAACTAAAATTGTAGTAGATAACAAGATTTTAGAACAGGTGAATTCATTTAACTACCTAAGATGTATGATTACGTATGAAAAAGATATAAAACTAAAAATTTGAAATATTTAAAAATAGCAGGTGTAATTAACTATATTTAAACCTAACCTAGTTCAAAAACAACCAGATTAAAAGTATACAATACATTATCCATTCCAGTCCTATTGTATGGAAATGAAATCTAGACAGTAAAACAAAAAGACAAAGATTAATAACAGCTGAAATGAAGTTTATGAGAAAAACTGCAAAGTATACTCTGTTTGATCACAAAAGAAATGAAGAATTTAGGAAAGAATTAAACCAGGAATCAGTAATAGAAAAAAATTAAAAAATATAAACATAATAGATGGAACACGTTGAAAGAATGAATACAGAAAGATTACCATGTATTAGAGAAGTTGTTGGAAGTTTTTTCCCTTGGTTATACTTATAAATTAAAGATACCAAGAAATTACATGGTTTAATCCTTTATCCAAATGTAAGCAAACAAAAAGTTTGCGCCTGAAGTATTTTCAGCACTGGGGCAACTCGTATATAGAAGCTAATGATGTGAAGTCATTAGCTTCTATATATGAGTTGTCCCAGTCCTGAAAATACTTCAGGTGCAAACTTTGTCTGCTTACACTTGGATAAAGGATTAAATCAAGTATATAATTTCTTGGTATCTTTAGTTTATAAGAAAGATTACCAAAACAAGCTTAAATTACAAACCATTAACTACCTTACTGGCCATTAAAGATCAAATACGTGCCCTCAAAAGCTTTGTATCCATCATAAATTTCAATGTAATATCAATGGTATTACAGTTTTAATATGCACTTCGCATCCATGGAAATGTGGACGTATATATACGTCCTGGCCAGTAGCGTGGTTAAGAAAAAGAAAACCAGGACGTCCTCTTAAGAGATTCAATGATGATTTCTAAGGCTGTTACAGGCACTCTAGACCTAAATCCTTGACAAGCATGATGAAGATTTATTTATTATACCTTATGCTGAAATACTTCATATAATCTGTTTGAGTGTGGGAATTAAAATGTAAATATAAGCAGTTGGCTCTATTGAGAGCTTTTGCTGCTGTTATGTGGCTAAAGCTGCGAGTGAGCCCAAAAGATATTCATTACTTTTTGATGTGCGACTTCAGGAACTTGTTAGTAATGATACATATTTATATATAAAAGATTTATTTATTAGACATGGTACTAGTAAATGAAACTTTCAGCACAGCCAATAAAAAGTACTGCTGTCATCCATTGCACTTTGTGTCACTGCAATATAAATAGTTGGCTCTATTGAGAGCTTTTGCTGCTGTTATGTGCATAAAGCTGCGTGTGAGCCCAAAATATATTCATCACTTCTTGATGTCTGACTTACTTCAGTCACTTGTTAGTAATGATACATATTTATATATAAAATATTTATTTATTAGACATGGTACTAGTAAATGAAACTTTCAGCACAGCCAATAAAAAGTACTGCTGTCATCCATTGCACTTTGTGTCACTGCAATATAAATAGTTGGCTCTATTGAGAGCTTTTGCTGCTGTTATGTGCCTAAAGCTGCGTGTGAGCCCAAAATATATTCATCACTTCTTGATGTCTGACTTACTTCAGTCACTTGTTAGTAATGATACATATTTATATATAAAAGATTTATTTATTAGATGTGGTACTAGTAAATGAAACTTTCAGCACAGAAAATAAAAAGTACTGCTGTCATCCATTGCAATATAAGCAGTTGGCTCTATTGAGAGCTTTTGCTGCTGTTATGTGGCTAAAGCTGCATGTGAGCCCAAAATATATTCATTACTTCTTGATGTGTGACTTACTACAGTCACTTGTTAGTAACGATACATATTTATATATAAAAGATTTATTTATTAGACATGGTACTAATTAATGAAACTTTCAGCACAGCCAATAAAAAGTACTGCTGTCATCCATTGCACTTTGTGTCATTGCAATATAAACAGTTGGCTCTATTGAGAGCTTTTGCTACTGTTATGTGGCTAAAGCTGCGTGTGAGCCCAAAATATATTCATTACTTCTTGATGTGTGACTTACTTCAGTCACTTGTTAGTAATGATACATATTTATATATAAAAGATTTATTTATTAGACATGGTACTAGTAAATGAAACTTTCAGCACAGCCAATAAAAAGTACTGCTGTCATCCATTGCACTTTGTGTCATTGCAATATAAACAGTTGGCTCTATTGAGAGCTTCTGCTGCTGTTATGTGTGGCTAAAGCTGCGTGTGAGCCCAAAATATATTCATTACTTCTTGATGTGTGACTTACTTCAGTCACTTGTTAGTAATGATACATATTTATATATAAAAGATTTATTTATTAGACATGGTACTATTATTATTATTATTATTATTATTCAGGCCTCCATGGAGTCAAAAGACTCATCGTGGGAGGTCCTTCCTAAGAACATAAAGTCTGTCAAGACTCATCGAGGGGAGGTCCCCACCCCCCAAGAAACACAAAGTCTATCATACCACTCCTTAAACTCATTGACTGTTCTCGCTCTCACCACTCCATCAGCAATGCATTCCACGATTCAACCACCCTCCATGCAAAGAAACCACTCCTCACCCTCTTGCTCACAGTTTCCTTTTGTAACTTCCGGGGATGGCCTCTTGTCATCACTCCTTCCCGCTGTTCACCCAAGTGAAAGAACTCCCCAGTGTCAACTGTGTAACCACCTCTCAACAGTTTAAAAGTCTCAATCATATCACCTCTCCTTCTTCTATCCACCAAACTCTGCAGTCCACATTCCCTCAGCCGATCCTCATAACCAAAATTGTACAGTCCTGAAACCATCTTTGTCATCTGTCTTTGTACCCTTTCCACAGTGAAAGTACTAGTAAATGAAACTTTCAGCACAGCCAATAAAAAGTACTGCTGTCATCCATTGCACTTTGTGTCACTGCAATATAAATAGTTGGCTCTATTGAGAGCTTTTGCTGCTGTTATGTGGCTAAAGCTGTGTGTGAGCCCAAAATATATTCATCACTTCTTGATGTGCGACTTACTTCAGTCACTTGTTAGTAATGATACATATTTATATATAAAAGATTTATTTTTATACATGGTACTAGTAAATGAAACTTTCAGCACAGCAAATAAAAAGTACTGCTGCCATCCATTGCACTTTGTGTCTCGATTGTTAGAATGGCATATAAATATATGTATGCACACTTTTTTAATTATATTATTTTTAATAATAATAATAATTTTTAATTATTTTTCATTTTATTGTGAAATGGTGTATAGATGTGGGAGCAGTCTGTACTTTGTTTTCGCATATTGTTACACTCAGATTTGTAGGTTCAAAGACTTGGGAGATATTCACCCTAACAATACCTGTCAGATGGATTTGTACCTATCACCCTTTTTTGGGAAGACTTTCTCTTTTAAAAAATATCTATCCCAGATCTGTTTTTTATCCATCTGAATAACCGATGTTCTTTTACTTTGTTCTCAGCTGACATTTCAGGTATTACATTTATATTCACCTCAGAAGCTTTTTTAACTTTTTACAAACCAAGCTACTAAACTGGCTGGCCTGGTTAGCCGAGTGGTTAGTGTATCCGCTTTCCAGCCAAAAGGCTACGGGTTGAATTCTGCTGTGGGCATGGATGTTTGTGATTGTCTGTGAAAATACAATAGATGGGGTTGGTGTAGATTATGTGGTTTGCTGTAGTTGGTGAATTGAGTTGTAAATTAGATGCTCTCCCTCGATGAGCCTTTAGACTCCCTGGAGGTGTCATGTAATAATAATAATTTGTGGGTCTGGTTGGCCGAGTGGTTAGCATATCCACTCGCCAGCCAAAGATTGTGGGTTTGAATCCTGCTGAGAGCATAGATGTTTGTGGTTGTCTTTGAAAATATTAGTGGTGGTTGTAGGCCATAGATGGCATTGGTTTAGATGATGGTAGTTGCGGTTCATTGTAGTTGATGGATTGAGTGGTGTAGACAGAGAGTTGTAGAATAGGTACCAGCCCTTGATGAGTCTTTGGACTCCCTGGAAGTGTTATGTAATAATAATAATAACTGTATTCTAAATCAAGCTTTATAACAGCAAAATGATAGGCATCCATATCTCATCTTGTCAGTATCCACTCACCACTGCTTCACACTGTTTTTATTGTGTTTTGCTGTTCATTGTTCTTCTGAACTTTCAATCCTGTTTGCTGACTTTTTAATTCTACATTTCCTTACCTTCTGAATTGCAGCTCTATACTGGCTTCATATTTTGAATTCTGAAATGCAAAACCATATTTCACCTATGCTGACCTGACATTCTTGCTATTCAATTCCTTGCATTATCAGCAAACTTCTTCTCTCCATTGCAGGTACTAATAAATAATGAAACTCACACACAAAAACAGGAATGATATTAAAATAAAGTGATTTATGTATTTCTGAATGAAAGTATAAAGTGGTGAAACCAAAAGACTAACAAAAAATAACTAAGGATGTTCCAGATATTATGACAGTCTAATACAATACTATGGCTAATTACCAATGTTTTTTTTAAAATTATTATTACAAATTGGTCTATTACTATTATTTGTTAGCAAGAACATTTTGTTTACATAATCCCCTCCATCAACCCACTTATATCTTTAGTCTTTTTGCTGGCTTTCTTTTTTTTTGGTTTGAACGTGTTTTGCTAATTTTTCATCTCCCATTCTTTAAGTAATAATACCATCTTAAATTATTGAATAGTTCTGTTTACACATTATTGAATTAATAATGTCAAGATATTTTCACTTTTAATATGGTTATGTGCTTTGTTCATCCTCTGCCCCAATTTCTTCCAGAATAATATGGGGTAGAAAGAGGGGAAAATAGTTCCACTGCATAAAGGAGGTTCCAAGACTGCTGTTGCAAATTACCGACCAATCAAGAGTCATTGTCAAGGTTTTGGAGTAGTCAAGAGAACAATACAGGAATGGATAGATGAAAATGGGATACCGTATGGGGGACAGCATGGTTTTGTGAAGGGTAGATCATGCCTCAGTAACTTTCTGACGTTTTATAACACAGTGACGGCTGAACTGGATAAGGGTAATGGGTTTACAGTGATACTGCTGGACCTTACTAAGGCCTTTGACAGGATACCACATGGAATTCTAATCAATAAACTGCAGCATATGGCGATGGATATAGGGTTGGTGAGATGGATAGGAGGGTGGTTGATGGAGAGATATCAGAGAGTAGTTTATTCAGGAGTAGAGTCCAAAAGATGGCCTGTGACTAGTGATGTGTCACAGGGTTCTGTTCTTGGCCAACTGCTATTTAATTTGTTCATTAACGATATAGGAAAGGATCTGAGAGGAACTGTTCAATTGTTTGCTGATGATGCAAAGTTGGGTAGAGCAATAGTGAATGCACATGATGTCAAAATTTTGCAGGATGATTTGGATAGATTGGAGGACTGGACTAAGGAGAATGGATGATGTCAATTTAATGTGGCAAAGTGTAAGGTTATGCATTTTGGGATGAAAAGATTAGCAGCAGTATACCACATTGGTGGAACTGTACTTCAAGAGATTGACAAGGCCAGGGATTTGGGAGTGTTGGTGGATAGGGACTTGAAGTGTAGGGGGCACATTGCAAAAGTGGCTAAATCAGTTCATCAAATCACTTGGTTACTGAAGAATACTTTGATGAGCAGAGACAAGCAAGTTATTGTTCCTCCCATCTTGACTACTGTGCCCAGATCTGGGCACCAGGGTTTCTTCTTGATCGGAGGTGGTGGAGAGGATCCAAAGGCGAATGACCAAGATGATATCAGGTTTATGGAATGAACCTTATGAGAGCAGGTTGAAGATTTGTGGGTTGCAGAAATTGGTTGATAGGTGGAAAAGGGGTGATATGATTGAGACATTCAAATTACTGAAGGGTTTCTATAAGATTAATTGAGAGGATATTTTTCAGAACAGGACTGGTGGTGGGAGGACTAGGGCCATCCATGGAAACTGGGCTAGAGTGTAGTTCGCAAGGTTGTTTTTACTTGGATTGTGGTGAATGAGTGGCATAAGTTTCCAGAGTCTGTTGTGGGTGCCATGACTGTGAATGAGTTCAAGACAAAGTATGATAGATACTGTGTGGATGTTGAGTAGTTCTTGACCTGATGTTTAGGGCCTCCCTCGATGAGTCTAAGGACTCTTTGAGTTGCCCGTAATAATAATATCTGCAGTCTTTGATCAACTATTGCTTCTACCTACACTCTCTGATCCATATGTTAATTTGTTTCAGTACTATTGTATGCTGCTATCTCAGTCTTCTGACTGATCTCTCTTGTTCCACATAAATTATTCAACTGGCTTCCTGCTACACCTGCTTTATTTATTCCATTAGCTATTTTGATATTTGCCATTTACTCTAAAAATTAGGCCTAAATAGCTCAGATATCTAACCTGCTTTATAGATCCACTATTGAGAATGCACTTGATGTATATTTATAGCTGATTTATTATTGTTACATAACACCTCCAGAGAGTCCAAAGATTCATCGAGGGAGGGCATCTACAACTCTGTCTCCACCAACCGCACCAACCTTCATCATCTACACCAATGGCATCTACTGCTGATGGCGTTGGGTATTTTCACCACTAGTATTTTCACAGACAATCACAAACATCCATGTCCATGGCTTGATTCGAACCTGCAGCTGTTTGGCTGGAGAGTGGATGTGCTAAGCACTCGGCCCACCAGGCATGAGTGACAGCGGAGTTGGATAATAGGAATGAATACGACGATACTGATGGACTTTGTCAAGATATTTGACACTATTCCATAGGTTATTATACATATTCCTGGCAGGGGGGAGGGGTGCATTTTGCAAAAAGGATACATTGCAAAGCTGGTTAAGTTATCATATTGGATGACTGAAATATTGAAAAGATCTCTTTTTACAAGGCTTCAATAAGACCACTCTGGATTACTGTGCTCTGGTATGGTAACTGAATTGAAAGGAGATAAGTAAACAGTTGTGACAAGGTCAAGTGGAGGTTAACCAAGGTAATATCTAGCCTGTGGAAGTATGCATATGAGGGCAAACTGAGAAAGTGTGGTTTTCAAAGCTTGAGAAATATATGGAAGGGTAGAGATATGATAGAAAAAAGCTGGTGAAGAGATCTTATGTTATAGACACAATGAAATATAAGCTAGTTATATTTTTTTACGATATGCTGTTTTTGTGTTGTAATATCATAAAAAAGAAAGAAATTAATAACTTCAACACCTGAGGGATCCCATCTACAAGATATGAAGGAAATTTTACAGCTGAGCATCAGAGTGAATAAGCATGAAGTCTAGGTTCTTCTCATGGTATGTGGTGAGAAAATGGAATAAGCTGCCAATGGGAATTGAGTGGTTTTTCAATGAACGTTTTCAAGGAGTGGTATCATAGTATATAGGTGTATTGTGTGTATCTCAGTGAGTTTTGACTCCCTGGAGGTGCTTCCTATATAATAATAATAATATATTTAACACAGTAATGTCATATGATAAAAAAAACAAACAATCTATTCTATTTTGATATCAGGTTTAATACCGCTATTATGCTCTGTTTATAACACTAGAGATAATGCATATCACTTCCATACACATCTTTTAACAAACTATCTAACATCTATTTAACAACTGATTTATAAATTAAATATAAAGTTTTTCCGTTTACACTATAAACTTTCCCCTTGGTACGTTATGATATTCCCATGATTCTTAGAAAGAAAAAAAATTTAATCTCGATAACCTTTGTGGCCTAAATCCAGCTTATTCTTTCCCCATTTTCTCTTCCACAATTCTCTTTAGCCTAATGATACGAGTATAAATCTTAGTTTTCCTGATCAATCAACTAAAGAAATTTCTCTATCATTCATAAATTAGTTCTATAATATATCTGTTCTAACGAATATACACACTGAAAATTACAAACTTTTCATATGACCGTATTTCTGGTCAGATAGCTTTGAACCAGCTGCCATTCCACATTTCTCATACTTTTTTTTCAACCAGGATCATTTCACTGTTGGATGAAGGTAGTACTCCCCCAATTTTTTCCATTCGATTCTACATTGGTTTCCATAACTTAAGGAACAAAGAGAAAAATCATGAGAATTCAAAACTATGATGAATTTTTAATTTCTATCCATGTGATAAAAATCAGTATGATATGAGATGTGAAAGAAACACCCACAAAAACTGTAAAATAGTTTAATTCAGTAACAAATGGGTACGTGAAGACAGTGATCAAAATGAGATTATCAAGTGTCTCGTTAAAGAATGTGGTCACCCCTCACAACGTTTCATACTTGTAATTTTTTTTTTTTTTTTTTTTTTTTTCCCACTTGGTTATAAATTAACTTCAAGTTGCTAAGAAGTTATATTCTTGTTTAATCCTTTATCCAAGTGTGAGCAATTTTTGCATGTAACATATCTTCATGACTAGGCTACATGAATATAGAGGCTTATATTTTAACATTAATTGTGTTAGTATCAGTGGTGGCCCGTACATAAGCACTGTGACACTGCAGCATCCCTAATGAAAAAATTAAATTTTGTTTGTGTTTATAAATAATAACAATGCTTACAACATTATATAAATGCAATACAACCTGTTAAAGGTTACAGCTTATGTTTCGCGAGTGATTGAATAGTTAATAATTAGAATTGTTCGATTAACGCTTTAGATTACGAAACAGATACACTGCGATCTAATGCAGTGTCAGAATTATCACGTTCAACAAATCGCAGCCAGACTCTCCGATATTCGTTTGTGCTTCTCATTGCACGTAACTAGTGAATCTGACACTGCTCTTTGGGCAGTGTATACTTGCATGCATCATTCTTTATTGGTGCTTGTTCGTGGTGAGGGTGAACTATTTTTTGTAAATCTTATTTTATTCTGTTAAAATAACATATAATTATTTATTTATTATAGATACAGGGCTGAATTATGATGAGTGTCACTGTTGAAAATATAAAAAGAATTATATTTTTTCAATTATTGTGTAACGATAATTAAAAAATCATGAATGATCGCCCCAGTTGCAGCTAGACTCGCCGATATTCGTTTGCTCTTGACACTGCTCATTTGGGCAGTGTATTCGATGCTTGCGTTCGTGTATTGATGCGCGTTATTTCTGTGAAATATGAAACTTTTATTATTGGTGTTTGTAAGTGGTGAGGGTGAAATATTTTTAATAAAGCAATTTTTTAACACGTAAATTTATTTATTAATAAATTAGTTACTGATTAGGAAAAAAATAATTTTTTTAAAATTTTATTTTGTATATGCAGCACCCCCACTTAAAATTTTCACTGGCCGCCACTGCTTAGTATCCCATAATGCACAGACCTTTTCAGATGAGTGTAATGCTATGCATTATGGGAAGGGCCAATACCAAGCCTGGTTTTGACTTTTTTTTTTACCAACTGAAAAAAAAAAAAAAAAAAAACTTTCTACAACTATCTCTAATCCAGAATATTTTAATAATAAGATGACTTCTGTATTAATCACCCTTGTTCTCTTATGGGCAGTGGCCCTTCCCATAATGCATAGTATTATAAATGTCCAAAAGTATCTTTTTATCGTTAGTCTTTATATACGAGTAGTCTGGTCGTGAAGATGTTTCATGCATAAACTTCGTATGCTTACACTTGGATAAAGGATTAAATAAGAATATAAATTCTTGGTAACTTTGTTTCATATTGTTTATGATTGTGTTGAGTGACTCTTTGAACCTTGAGTGACACCTAAGTCATCACTCAAAGTTTTTTGTGGTGGGGGGCAACAACACATCTACCTAAAGTATCCTAGACATGCTCAATAGGATTAAGGTCACGAAACCTGGCTGGCCTGTCCATATGTACAATAGTTTCCTATTGAAGATATTAGTCTACGAGCTTGTAGGATGTCTTCTCTATTGCATCCACATATGAATGACCATAAGTTGCAGCATTCATGATTTTGCTAAGCACGTACTGGTAGGTGTGTCCACCCAGCAACATGCCTCCCCAAACCATCACACTACCCATAAGTGTCCCTTTCACAGATATTAGAGGGATGCTAACATGTTACCCCCCCCCCCCCAATTGATCTTAGGTCTAGTTGACATGGAGCCATTTCACACGTTCTCTTCTGTGGCATGGGGTAGTGTGTGGCACATAGACTAGCATCGCCTAGCATACAGCCCACCTTCATGAAGACTTGCACACAGTGGAAGCAGATACCAATGTTTCTGTAGCCCATGCGCGGTCAGATCATAACTGATTCGGGATGGCACTCCTACTTCAGTGAGCAGATATGCAAATATATTGATCACCCACTGTGGTTATGGCCCATGTTCTTCCTTGTATATCCAAGGTGTCGTTTGTGACTGTTGGAATTGGTTCCACAGTTTGTGAACCACAGAACAACTCGCATGCAACTATCTGCTAGCTCTGCCTGATCTCTAGTCTAACATTGGCTCGTCACCTAAATTCATCAGTTAAGCAATGTTTTGCAACCATGTTAACTTACTAGCCATATCCAAGAATTTTGCTATTGCAAAATGGAAAACCACTTACAGAATGCTCTGCTTTTATGTTGTGGCTCATTTGCCAGTGACCACATGACTCATTTGTGTATATTAGACTCTGTCACTTTTTATGTAATGCACCTGACTTTCATATGTTTCTCACCCTGCCCTGAGTTTTTGTTTTCTTTGTTCCTTAATTTATGGAAACTAGTGTATTTTCAGCTTTTCTCATCCATTGTATTTCAGCAATCTTAACAA
This sequence comes from Typopeltis vanoorti, assembly GCF_054136105.1. Classification (NCBI taxonomy): domain Eukaryota; kingdom Metazoa; phylum Arthropoda; class Arachnida; order Uropygi; family Thelyphonidae; genus Typopeltis; species Typopeltis vanoorti. The sequence goes on from NC_143574.1 coordinate 31,429,485, forward strand.
TTTTATCTTGCCATCTCTTCCTGGGTTTTCCCTTTTGCCAACTGCCATTTTAAATTATTAACAGAATTTAGGTCATCTTATGTTGTGTCCAGCCCATATGCATTATATGTAGCTGATCTTGTACTGTACACCTGTTCTCAGTCTTATCAAATGGGAGGATATCCTGTATTTAAGTGTCACATCAAACATTTTCCTTTCTTCTCTGAGTAACTTTCATTGTTCGAACTATGAGATAAATTTCACTACTATATGTAAATACAGGTAAAACACAGTCATAGAAAGATTTCTCCTTAGAGCAGTATTTCTTAATATGGGGCATATGCCCCACATGGGGGCAATTTGAATATTTTGGGGGGCAATTAGAAAATATGTTGCATTCGTCACCTCATATACTGATATACTCAACTATCGGCATTGAGGTGGGGCATCAAGCTCTTTGAGGTGGAGCATGATCCAAAAAACGTTGGGAAACACTGCCTTAGAGCTAATGGGAATATATCACCCTTGAAGATATCATTTCATTCTAAAAGCCATCCAGTCTAGTGGTATGCTTTTTATTTTTTTTTCTACCTGTCCATCTTTTAATTCTACCTCCATTCTTGTTCTCCTCACACAAAATATTGTCACATTCATGATATGTTATATATTATTTTCAGAATTTATGACTTGTGTTTAGCTACTTTTACACATAGCCTTCCAGCATTTTTTTTTCTCTATGAGTACATGTTAACTTAACATTAACATTTCTGGCTAGATGGGTGAAGCAAAATTGCTTTTCATATTCCCCTTTGTCTTGTAATGGTAGGACTTTAAATGGAGTGTTTGTGAGCTTTATGCTCGCCCATTGAGGGCAGTGAAGTTAGTTGTGTTCAGCTGAACTTAAGATAGACTTTGGTCTTTTATATTTGTTGATTTCTTCTTCATTATATTCCGAGGCTTCCTTGATTAACGGGTTTGGGTGGCTACTTGTCTTGGTAAAGAACTTCTCAGCTAGATTTTTGAGAAGGGAAGAGATATAAGGGATATTAACTTCTCTATGGATCTGGGTGTTTCTTATGTACCAGGGGGCATCCAGAATCATCCTCAGGCTCTTATTCTGTAATCTCTGAAGTTTTAGAATGTTTGAATTTGCGGTGTGGCTCCAAGCTGGGGATACGTAAGTGATAACCAGTCTAATTACCATCTTGTAGATTGTTAATTTTGTTTGCATATCCAGTTTACTTTTTCTGTTGATCATAGGGAAGAGCTGTGCTAAGACGTTGGATGTCTTAGAGGTAATGTAACTAATATGTTTGCTGAATAGGAGTTTACTATCAAGAATCACTCCAAGATATTTAACTTCAGTCTGCCATGGAATCTTTACTCCCAATAAATAAATATCCTCCATGGTGTGAATTTTCTTTCTAGTGAACAGTATGGCTGAGCTTTTCTGGGGGTTAACTTGGATCCTCCAGTCTGCCATCCACTTTTCTAAGGTGTGTATGCTATTTTGTAATCTTTTAGTTGCCAGTTTTGGGCTCAGTGATCTTGCCATCAGTGCAGTATCATCTGCATATAATGCAGTGAATGTTGTTCTTGGGTTCAGAGGGATGTCTGCTACATATATTGAAAACAGTAGAGGTGCCAGAAGAGATCCTTGAGGTACGCCTGCCGAGATCCTGCGTCTGGTCGAAACCGTTTTGCCTACCCTGACCTGCATGTATCTGTCTTTCAGGTAAGAATGTATTACCTTTATTAGCCTGACTGGAAAATTAAATTTTATCAGTTTGTAGAGAAGACCTTGATGCCATACTTTATCAAACGCCTTCTCTGCGTCGATGAAGATGGCAACTGTATTGAGTTTCCAGTTGAAACCTTTAGTAATGATTTCTACCAGCCGGTGCACTTGTTGGGATGTACTATGGGCCCTACGGAAGCCGAACTGTTCATTAGGCAAAATTCCTAACTTATCTGTTTCTGCTTGGAATCTTGAGAGGATCACTTTCTCTGTTATCTTTCCGAGGCAGGATAATAGGCTTATGGGTCTGTAGCTTTCAGGTAGGTGAGCATTTTTTCCTGGCTTCTTCAGTGGTATGATTGTGGCTGTTTTCCATGTAGAAGGGAAATGCTGGAATCTAAAGATGGCATTTGTAATGTTGACGAGATGGACTATGGCCTTTCTTGGAAGTAGTTTTATTATTCTATTAGTTATGCCATCCGGTCCTGGGGCTTTTTTATTGTTTAGATGGGAGATGATATTTATCATTTCTGTTGGATTAGTAGGAGTGATAAGTTCTGAGTTGACATTGTTCTGTCTTAAGGTTGACCTAACATGACGATGAATCTTGTATATAAGGTTGATATTTAAATTAGTATACGATGGGTTGCACTGAGATTCTAGATTATCTACTATTGCCTCGGCTTTCTCTTCATCTTTGTGAACTGTTCCTTTCTTGGTTTGGATAGGGGGTATGAGTTGTTTTTTGGTGCGGATTGCTCTTAAGAATTTCCATACAGAATGATCATCAATGTTAATGTTGGTCAATTTGGTTTCCCATTGTTGGTTTCTGTGTTTTTGAAGAGCTTCTCGGACCTGCCTGTTTAGATTGTTCAATACTTTTTTATCTTGTGGGGCTCTGGTATTGTGGTATCTCTTCCTGGCTCTATTTTTTGCTCTGATTAGGTCCATGATTTCTTCAGGGACACGGTTAGTTGGGTTGAAGGCAGTGGATTGTCTGACTGATTCAATTGCTTTCTGAATTTGTATAGTTAAGTTATTTATTGCTGTGTCAATCTCTTCCTTTTTACTGATATTGGGTACCGGACCAATATGATCAGGAAGAACCTTGGCTAACTTGTCCCATGGTATGAATGTGTGCAGAGGAGAGAATTGATCTGATGAACCTAGATTAAGCACTATTGGACTGTGGTCAGAAGATAATTCGTTGACTGATTCCAATTTGTATTGGTATCTTAAATTTTTAAAGATGACAATGTCCAGCACATCCGAGCCACCCGAAGGGCTGAAATGGGTGGGCTCAGTAGGGCCGGTCACTACAATAGAGTTGAGCATTGCATAGTTGAAAAGTGTGTGACCTTTGGTATTAGTAGATGAGCTGTACCAAGATGTGTGTTTTGAGTTGAAATCTCCTGCTATTATTATGGAGTCATTTGGACTAAGTATGGAGTCCAGATCTGTTGTCAGCAGAGGAATGCTTGGAGGGTTATATGCAGCATAGATCTTGAGACTCCCAGCATTGAAGGTATGCACCTCCACACCAGTCACCTCCAGGTTTACTGTTTTGGGCTTGTCTATTGTGTTATGATTTAAATAACTCTTAATATATATGGCTGTGCCTCCGCCTCTTGTGCCAATTCTGTCGTTTCTGTACATAGTGTATCCACGGATTTTTGGGTTATTAGCTGGTCTTAGGTGTGTTTCACCAATCAAGATGATATCTGCACTGAGACGAGTTGAAAATTCTTTTAGTTCCAATATCTTGTTCATTAGTCCATTAGCATTCCATGCTATTATCTTAAGAGCTTTTGGTTTGAATTTATTATTCATGACAGATGGCTGTTATAATGTTTTGAGTGCTTTGCAGGAATCTTTTTCTGAAAGATGTTGAGGGGCATGTCTTGCTGAATTCTTGCAGCATAGTGGCAAGTGAGGCTGTTAAGACAGATGTTATGTTGGAGCATTCTAGCTCGGGAGATGTAGGAGGCTTAGTTCTTGCAGCTTCAGCATATGTTTTGTCCCTGGTTGTTCCTTCTTGTGAGGTAGAAGGCAAGGTGTTTCGGACTGGAAGACAATTTGTTTGGATGCTTGAAACGTTGTTACGTGGCGGAGAAAGATTGACTTTTATTGATCCTCGGTTTTTTGGATTGGAAAGGCATCCCTTATAGTTGGCGGGGTGAGGTCCTCTGCAGTTTGCACAGCATGCTGGAGTTGTGCGAGGTTTGGTGCAAGAGATGGTCTGGTGTCCCTCGCCGCACTTCAAGCACCTGTAGGCTGCCTTACATAATTTTTGAGCATGTCCAAATCTTTGGCATCTATGACACTGACCTGCAGATGCTCTTTTCCTTAGAGGCTCAGTTGTAATTTTGAGACCGCATACTACAGTCAGTTCATAGATCTGCTTTTGTGTGTTGTTTATTTCTACCAGCACCAAAGGCATTGGTCTTTTGTCTGCTCTGAGCATTCTGCTCACTTTAACTGGGGACAGGCCCTGTCTGGAGAGATCAGTGGACACTTCTTCAGCTATCCCACGTAGAACAACTTTCAGGTTCTTTTCGCTAGGTAAAGTGAAGGTGTGGTATGGGACGCTAGCATTGTCCATAAATCTGGTCATCTGTCTGTAATCCGAGACAGTAGAGGGTTGTATTTTAACTCCCTCATCTGTATTTTTAGCCCATGAGAATGAGATATTTTGTTCTCTTAGGGCTGATGTGAAAGGGATTCATTTTTCTTTATCCCTTAATATGACTGGTGGTATCTTTTCTTTAGGACCATTGAGTACTTCTATCCCTGTTGTTTTGGGTTCTTCCACATTGGTAGAGATTTTCCTCTTCTTTTTCACCAATTGGAACTCTGTATCAGTTTCCAAGGTATGATAATTACTGTCTTGGGATGTAGCATCTTCCACACTTGGGGAGTGTGCTAAATCTGATTGCGTCTGAGTTGTGGGCTCTTCAATCATGTCAACCATATTATCCTCTGTGACAGCTGTGGGGGGGAATGTGTCAAAGAGCTTGACTTTTCCTGGCCAATTTTCACTCAGCAGCTTTCCCAGTCTGAGGAATTCAAAGTAAACTTCTTCGAATTTGGCCTCATTCAGAAGTTTTGCCATGACAATATTTGGAAATGTGTTAAGTCAAGGATGGAGAAAGAGTAGAGATTGCTCTGGTGTTCCGAGCAGGAAAAGGTAATCCTGTGGACTTTTGAGAGTCCACTAGCAAATCCCGTAGACACCCTAAGGTGTCTACCAGCAATAAGATGTCGCGATATAAAATACAGCAATGGCGATACTAATGGCAGTAGGCCTAGCGTATCGCCCTTATAACTTCAATTGACTTACCTGGATGGAAAATAAATAAAGTGCCTGTTTATGGCAGTAAGCAATTAACTGATATTACTAATGAATACGCATAAATCACTAAATCATAACCGTCAAATTCACAATTCACCATCAATAATATACGACACTAAACACTACCACGCGAGCCGCCATCTTGAACTCGATCATCACATGTTAACTTAGTAGCCAGAAATTATTTATATTCTTTTCATTGCCTGCTTCTTTAACCTACTGACTGCCATTGTTTTTACTTTTTGTTTTTGCACATGTTTCAGCATGTTTCCCTGACTTAGTCTCTTTGGATTTTGTCATTCAGGCTAAGATATGGTTCTTGTTTTCAAAGCTCAGTTGGTAACAACAGTGCCCTTTGGTTGGAACACCAGGATTTGAATCCTGTATAAAACACAAACCTTTATCAAGTCTTTTCAGCTGAAGATAAGTTAGTCTCTCTCATGCATAGTTGGCAACTGGCAGAAGTAACCATGTTATGTGCAGTCAGTCAGTCACAAAAGTCAACATATAACAGCCTTCAAAATGTAACCATTTAAGAAATTATGACTGGAGGAACTTCACATGTTTAGCAACCTTATATTTTGTGAGTACAACACTATTGTAAAATAATAAATGATCAAAACAAAATAAATTCACAAGAATATGCAAATAACTTTGAAAATCACATCACAAAAATGTGCATACAGTACATGTATTTCTATTTCGTCACACAAACTCATTCTTATTTAAGCAATCAGGAAACAGTAGTGCATCACACTGTTGAAAAGTCAATCTTGTGCGTTAAGTTCTTTTTAGTGTTCTAAAATGATGCCATGAAAAGAAATTTCTCTGGACATGAGAAATGTGATAACACAGTTGTGAAATGAGAAAAAAAAACTTATGGTGAGATTTCAGACATTGTTTGAAAAAGCCATTCAAGTTTCCAAACTGTCATTAGGAATTACAAATCAGCCAGAAATGTGTTCAACAAAGCTTGAAGTGGTCACCCCGGAGCATGAAGTGATCAAGATGTTTGAGCTGTTCTAAAAGGAGAAGTCAAATTTGAAAATATCTGCTCCAAAATTAATGGAATATGTTGCAACATTGACGACTAGTACAACTGCAGGCCAAGACTACAAAGAATTCTTCAATCTAAAGGATTTAATGGTGGTTCCCAGAAGAAAGCCTCTAATAATCTCAACAAATCAAAAAGACTTAACTTTGCCAAAGATTATATATCAACAAAGAGTGATTTTTAGAAAATAGTCCTATTTACCATCAAAAGCAAATATAATATTTTTGGCTCTGACGGTTGTGGAAAGATTTGGCGATGGAAAAATAAAGAAATGAAACCAAAAAATTTGGTTCCGAGTCAAGCATGGTGGAGTCAATGTAATAGTTTGGGAATCTATGGTGGTGGCTGGGTTTGGAAATTTAGTTAGGACCTTACGGTATGTTCGGCAAGTCATCCACTATGGGAGCACTTGCAGTTAACTCCCTGCATTTCCTTCACAGTGTGGTATCACTGATTTTTGACACTGTGCTTAGTGACACAAATTGAGATGGCCCAATTTGTCAAACAGATGGGCCTGCAACATGGCATTCTATCACAATGCCTCTTTCAAATTCCGTTGGTTCTCTTCTTACGGCCATTTTGCCTGGACATAGTTGCACTGACTTGGGAGTATCATATTCCTTCAATTTATACTGGCTACAAATGTGACTCGTTACATGGTACGATGCACCTTGCCCATAAGGGTGTCCATTGACTTCTTTCCAAGTAGTGTAATGTGTGTTGATTTTATGTTTTTGAAGGAAAAATAGGAGTGCTTGAAGTAACTCTAAGGCCTCAATATGATACTGTTTAATTCAGAACTAAATATTTAAACACATTCAGTAGCATATGAGTATACTAATTCAGCTATCACCACTGTGATCTAATGAAACCGATAACTCGAGGTTCTTCCTCCCCACTAGTGTAGGTCATTTTAAACTTATTTTAATATATGTATGAACAAAGAATTTTTATAACAATTTTATATATGCTTAATATTTTTATATATAAACAAAGAATACTTCATGGTTAGTGATGCTAAATCATCTATCAATCATTCAGCTATTCTCTTAACAATTGCCTCATTAATCAAATTAATAATACTGTAGTCCCTAGCAAAATTAATGCTAACATGTTTAACAGTGCTGTTTGCATATATTCATTGGTTATTCATGCCATTTACCATTTAAAATTTACAGGAATAATAGCAATCATTAACAATATGCTAATTATTTATAATTATTCTTAGTCATATTTGATTATTGAAAGTTTATTTTTCACTTGGTTAAAGGATTAAATTAAATTTATTATACTCTAACCAAGTGAAAAATAAACTTTCAACATCTTTCTCTAAATCCAGAGTAATTTATTAAAAAAAGGGTGGCACACCATTTGGCAACTCCTATAGGTAGAGATGACCTGCTAATGCTTCTGCCTGGTATCTCCATTTGGGCCTGGCTCCCACTGAAGAGACCTCAATAAAGGTCGAAACTAGTCTGGGTTGTGGCCCTTCCCTTAATGCATAACATTAGACATATCCGCAAGGAGATCTGTTTTGCATTATGGGAGATACTGAGATAGGATTGTTGGTAGCTTGCTCCACCTTTGCAAGGATTGCCCTGATGTTGTACCACCTTACCCCAGTCCTGAAGATACTTTCAGGCGCAAACTTTATCAAAGTTTGCGCCTGAAATCACACTTGGATAAAGGATTAAACTAAATTTATTATATTTGATTTTACTAATCCTGTCATTACAAACAATATTATATTCTAATTGATACTCTATAGTCAGTTGTCTATTGGCTATCCTTTATTAAATGTAACCCTCAGCCATCCATGGCAGTAGCATAATATAAGTTTACTACCTTTCGTTATTGAGATTTGTGGGGGGGGGGGGAAATACCTGCTTCTCATGATACAATTTCTCCACATGCTTAGTGAATTTTCTTTGCACATCTTGAATCAGGATGATCAAAGTTTGAGCTACAGTATGGAAGTTGCCTGTTCAGAAACTTATATCAAATTTTTTTCATAAAAATGAAACCTCTTTTAATTAACTGTCTTCTGAACTGTACTAGTTATCGTACCAATAAGGTTATTAAATTCTTGATCAGTCAACATATCTAGATCCTTGTAATTTAGAACTTTTCAAAGCCTTTCTGTTAATTGTGTGTCCATCTTATATCCTTCCTACCAAATTGCATATACTATGGGTGTAAATTTAAGTTAATTGCATGATCTGTGAGCATTGAATATTTTTTTCCCTGTAGCATTATCTGAGTGTTACATAAGATGTTCTAGTAAAGAATATGCAAAAAAAAGTGCTTTTGTACAAAGACCTTTGATTTTTCAAGTAGTTATGTTGAAATAACAAAATTAATTTTAAAAGTGGAAAATTTAAATGTCCCATTGGAAACTTGTTCAGAATATGAAATATAACTTAGACACAACACAAAGTCATTACATTTTCATTAAAAAAAAAGTTCAATGATGTGAAGTTTTGTATTCAAATCTGTAAACTTCATAGGTTCACTACTTTTGTTTGAAAAATAGTCAATATCATTGCTATTCTTTGAGGACATCACTAATAAATAAATACTGAAAGTTTGTCAACTTGATTATATTATAAATGAAAGATGCCAAGAAGTTATATACTTGGTTTCGTCTTTTATTCAAATGTAAGCAAACAAAGTTTGTACATGAAGTAACTTCATGACTGGGCAAATCACTTCTGGGTCTGGCTCCCACTGATGAGACCTCAATAAAAAGGTCAAAACTGGTCTAGGTAGTGGCCCTTCCCATAATGCATAGCATTATACATATCTAAGGATGTGTGTTGCATTATGGGATACTAAGGCAACTGCTGTGAAGTTATTAGCCTCTACGAGGGTGGTCTGAAAAGTTCTCAGCATTGACCATAGATGGCAACACTATCAGCAAGGTTTTTTTTTTTTTTTTTTTCCTAAGTTGGTACATCTGTCATAAGCATCCATGTGAAATTGCAAGTCATTCTATCAAGTAGTTTTTTTTTTTATACAGTTGTCTGAAGCAAAAGTGTTGTCTGTATTGCTTGAAATGGATAAAATTGAGTATCGCGCAGTTATAAAATTCTTTGTAAATGAAGGTTTAATGCCAAAAGAAATTCATTCAAAGTTCATAAAAGTTTATGGGCACTCTTCTCCTTCATTTTCGACAATTAAGAAATGGGCTGAGCCTTGAAGATAATCCATGTGAAGGACGTCCAAAAAGTGTAACAATACCAGAAATCATTGGTATTGCTACACTTTTCTTGGTCAAGTGCAAGATATGGTATTGGATGACCGGCGAGTCAAAGTGTGTGAGATTGCAGAGACTATAGGCATTTCAAAAGAACATGTAGGATACATTTTGCATGAAGAATTGCACATGAAAAAAGCTTTGCACAATGGGTGCTGCGCTTGCTCACAGCAGATCAAAAATGCACGCGCATGAAAATGTCTGAACAGTGCTTGGCGTGTTTTAACAAGCATAAAACTGATTTTGTGTGTTAATTTATTACTATGGAAGAGACTTGGATTCACCAGTACACACCAGAATTCAAACAGCAGACAGAAGCCTGTTATTCAGCACCAAAGTCGGTTCCATCAGCAGGAAAGGTCATGGCATCAGTGTTTTGGGAAACAATAACCGGGGAATATTATTCCGATCTTTTAACCAGACTAGACGAAAAATTCGTGAGAAAAGACCTGGTTTGCAGAAGAAAAAAAATCTTTCATCAGGACAACACCTGCCCACAAAAGTGCTTTGGCAATGGGAAAATGAAGGGGTCTGGACTATGAATTCCACCCTATTCCCCAGATTTGGCTCCCTCTGACTTCTATTTCTTCTCAAAACTAAGACTCTTCCTCACTGGGCAGCGTTTTTCTTCTAATCAAGAGGTGATTGCAGCTGCAGAGGGGTATTTTGCAGATCTTACTGAGAACCACTACAGAGATGGGATAAATGGTGCTGGAGCATCGCTGGAATAAATGTATTTGTCTTAAGGGAGATTATGTTGAAAAATAAAAATAATTTTGAAATTATAAATTCGGTTTTTTAATGTTAGGCAAAGAACTCTTTCAGACCACCCTCGTATATATGAGTTGCCCAGTCATGAAGTTACTTCATGCACAAACTTTGTTCGCTTATACTTGGATAAAGGATAAAACCAAGAATATAATTTCTTGGCATCTTTAATTTATAGTAGTTAAATTCAAAAAATTATATTGGATCACTAAAACTCACTTTGAAGAATAAAAAGTGTTTCAAGGTTCAGAAATTACCAAAACCTACATGCCTATTTGTGCAACCTCTTTTTTCATGAGTCTTCAAAACTACTGTTGACCCTCAGTATATGAATATAGATATTCCACAGTAATTTTATGTAAATTAGTATAAACCTTAAAAAAAAAAAAAAAAAAAAGTATGTGATTCTGTTGTTACTACATGTATATTGTGAGAAAAGCACAAAATTTAATTTGTGTTTACATTTTGCATTAATTTTTTTTAAGTGAATTCACTTGACTAAGTTAGTCTGACCAAAATAAGTATTGTAGTTTAATGTTTTGAAATGTTTAAAATAGAAAAGATTTATTTCTGAAAGTGTTTTTATTATTTTCAAGCAGAACATTGAGGATACCATGTAATGGCAGCAGTTTCTCTTATTTCATGACTGAAGTGGAAACCTGAAGTGTGGTGCAAGTGAAGAGAATATGATAACAAGTGAAGAGAACAGGCCTGTTCTTAGGTTATATGCCATCCCTAGGCAAGCACTATTTTGTAGTCCCTAATTTCAAGAGAAAAAGGTTTTTATGGTTGAGATATACATTTTATGGTGCTCGCTATCGCGACATGATAATCCAGTTTTTTGTGCCTAAATTGCAAGATATGGATGTGGACGACATGTGGTTTCAACAAGACGGTGCTACATGCCATATAGCCCGAGAAACAATTCAATTACTGCATGAGTCATTTCCTGGTCGTGTAATTTCCCGTTTTGGTGATCAGAATTGGCCGCCCAGATCATGTGATTTAACGTCGTTGAACTTTTTTGAAGTCTAAGGTTTATGCCAACAAGCCCACGACCACCAGCGCCTTGAAGGAGGAAATTGAGCGCTGTATCAACGAAATTCAGCCACATTTATGCAAAACGGTCATGGAAAATTTCGGCAAAAGAGTGCGTATGTGCCAGCAAAGCCATGGAGGCCATTTACCCGATATGCTATTCCATGCATAACCCTATACTGTATACTTTATGAATCAATAAGAAATTACAATTTTTAATTAAAAACCTGCGTTTTCTATCAAAATTACTTCTTGCGTGAATTTTGGGACACCCTTTACAATTTTGCCACCGTCTAAGCTTGCTGCTACTAGGCATTGCATTAGTTGCTTAGTGGATTATGACAGTCCTAGCTGTCAGAGAGATACAGGTAAGTAGAGATAGGGAAGAATTTTTGACACAAGTTAGAGGAAAGTTCCATTGGTAGTAGTCTTTCATAAAGAAAGAAATGTTTTTAAAGGTATTAGCTATTGCATTACAATTGTAACAAACAGTTGGAGAAAAAAATTAAAGCGATTTTGGAACTTGATCAAAGAAGTATCTCATAGAAAACTGAAAATCTGTAGATAGGAAGAAGAAAAAAAAAAGGTGAATCCTGAAGTAAAAAGGAAGAACATTCTGTATATTGAAAAATGAATATGAATTTTCGACAAGATGCTAAAGGTGGAATACAGAAGTATTCAAATTGAAGATTTTATTGTCCAAGTCTGAATTTTGTATCCCTTATGAATAGGAAATCTACAGTTACATTTAAGAACTTAAAAGTAATTTTCAGGATAAAGAACTGTTTCTTTCAATATTTATTAGAAAAGTCCTGATGCAGTTAAGAAATATGTCTTTGTTGGCATATTTGGGCTCAGATAAGATGTGATTTAATTTTTAGGTCCTAAGATGATTTTCTGTTGTTAAAGCTTACTTCAAATGATGTATTTTTGAAAATAAAGAATTTATCATAGCAATATACATTATTCAGGGTCTTGTTTGCCTAGATTTCTTCCATAGCTTAACTACTTTTATGGAACTTTCAATATGCTTAGCAAGTACTTCTTCCTAATGATACCATCTTTCACAGTTGATCATGATGCATGTCTGCTTGTAGTCTGTGAGTGCAACCGTGTGCGCAAGAATCGCATGTGCAATACGTGCCCATAGTATGTTTTATTGCATGTCACTTTGGTGCTACTTGTACAGCCTATCTTATCTCATGAGACCAGATGACAAAGTGAAGATTTGTTCTTACTGACTAATTGGAAACAAAAACAAATCTAAATGCATAAATACACAGAAAATTGCTTAAAATTTGCGTTCATGAAAAAAAAAAAAAAATACTGAATTCACATTTCCCAGATTTTTATCATTCTGATCATTCAGACAATTTACTACTTGACACATTTTCATGTCATCAGCACACAGAGCATTTTTACTCATATTTGAACATAAATCTTTAAACTAGTGAACAACAAGGTTTCTAAAAACCAATCCTTGGGGCAATCCACTCACTCACCTGAGTCTCAGAATTTCCACCACTAAACAATTTTGTCTCTCAACTAATTCCTTATTGTTTATAGTTTTTGACTTAAATGATAAGATGAGAAAAATTACAAATAGCTTTTCAAAACTAACATGACTTGGATTTTTGTCTGAGTTTTCTATTCTGAATTTTAAAGAAGTTTTTGTCTGATGTGGTACCTGAGAATCTTGGATAAGTATTTAGAGAGGAGATAGATAGGTGATCGTATTTCACTTGCTATTGGACAAAGAGCTGTGTATTTTTGGTACACCATATAATGTAAAAGTAATTGGTTCTGATGATTCGTTTTCTGAGAAACCAATTGTACTTGCAATAAGGTCATTAGTCATCTACCTACACACAGGTATATATGAATACCAGATAGGATCATAATCAATTTAAGTGGAAATATCCAACAGAACACAGGAAATCTGGCTTCTAGTCAGCAGTTTATGATAACTGTACCATTTCCCTTGTCTGCTGTAAGAATGATTGTCTTTATTATTATGCTTCTTGGAAGATAAGCTAGTAATAAGTGTCGTTTTTAAAGCATCTTCCCGAGGCAAATATTTGATGACCATTTCTACACTAGCTATGATTACTGAAGTATAACTGGTGGGAGGGGTTGGAAATGTGGAGATACAGAGATATGGAAGAATTGCAGGTAAGGTAAAAAGGTGGGCTATGAATTCTTTGGGAAGAAGGTGAAAGATAGAAATTTTTGGGGAAAGGATAGAATATGATGAAACAAGATTACAGAGTGGGAGTTCATCATATTCTATCCTTCTCCCTTCCCAAAGAAATCACGGCCCACCCTTGAAACTTGGGTTTTAAAGTTCACATACTTTTTATCTTACCTGCAATTCTTCCACATCTATCTCCACATTTTCAACCCCCCCCCCCTTCCTTTCAGTCATACTTCAGTAATATCACCATATGTCACTTAACAAGAAGACAACCAGGAATATCCTACAAAGGTATGTCCAAAACTATTCCTCATGTATCTGTCTTTAAAAGATCAATAATGTCCTGAAAATTGAGTAAAAAGCCAATGACATCATAAAAAGGGTACTCCTAAACAAAAATAGGCAAAATAGTCATAAAAATTTCTTGTATGTTTTTGAACTTGGTTAGGTTTGAAAATATTACTGATCATCCATGGTATCTTTAAAAAGTTTGAAATTGATATCAATGTCAGCATTTTTTGTATATTCAAGGTATTTGAAACAGTCCATTTGTTCTAAAATTTTATTTTCAGTTATGATGTTACTTGTGACTGGAGATGATCTTTTAAAACTCAAGATTTTTGTTTGTCTTGTTATTTGCATTCCATATTCTCTAGCAATTATGTTTAGGGAGTGTATGTTGATGTCTGGAGTTCATCTTCCCTTCATGCTATGATTAGTTCCATGATCCAGTGCAAAAGCTGGTTTTATATATTTTTCTTCCTTTTCATCTATATAGATATTAGAGTGATGACACTGGGCATCCTTGAAAGACTCATTTGTTTATTGATTTCCATTCTATAACTTTCTCATTGATTTTTAGTTATTTGGTTGTTTTGATACATGTTAGTTATTGCTGCAAGCAACTGATTTGGAATGTTAAGGTTCATGAGTTATATGGTCCATAATTTGTTCCTTAAGACTCTGTCAAAGGCTTAAGAAACAAATTGTGGACCATACTATGTTAATCTTCCTAACTGAAGTTATTATTATTATTCCTGATACCTCCAAGGAGTCCGAAGACTCATTGCAGGAGGACATCTTCAACTATCTCTACACCTTACCTCTACTACGAATCAACGCCATCTACCGCCCACCTCCAACACCACCACAACTAGTAATTTTTGTCTGTAAATTGCGTGTGTTCTGAAGGGCCGATTTGTATGTATGTGGGATGAAAAACCCGAGTTTCAGGGAGAAAAAACCCTGCTACCCCCGTATGAGATCGGCTAACTCACCATCGATTGAAATCGACCAGATAAAGATTCCTCCCGTCGCGACGAGAATCGAACTTAGGCCTATTCCAATCGAAGGGCACAATGTACCGTCGTTCTTCCAATTGCGCTAAAACATAGAAGTTTATTTTTAGGTTTACACTATACAACAATGGAATTACTCATACATGTAGCTACTGTTACTTTTATTCTTGTAGTATTTTATGACTGTGATTCTATTAGCACTGTAGTCATCTAAATGTCTAAAATTAGAGGTGAGCTATAACAAATCTTGACCCAAAGAATTTTAATTCTTGAATATTTTTCAAATATTCAAAAAACAATTATTAATTTAGGTTTAGAAATGTGTACTTGACATGAAAATAAATATCAAGAATGTTATATTTTTTAAAGATGACTTTTCAGTAGTGATTTTGATGAATGTTTACATATGATTCTGTGCACCATAATTGTGTTCTAGGAAAACTTAATTTGTTGAAAAAAGTTGAATTACAAAAATATTCTTACATTTTTCTAAAGTTGTGTATTGAACACTTTTGTTTAATAGTGTATGACAGAAAAATATTCTTTTAGTAAATGAGAATTGAGGCTTTCCAGGTTTATACCCTCAGTAATGTGTACCAATAATAGCTTAGCTTCTCAAATCTTGGATGCAACTATCATTTTAAAAAATAATCTAAATAAAAAAAAAAAAACTGGTTAATCACTGGGATAAGATTTTAAAAGATAATTCTTCATCATCAAATTCCTGACATGTACCCTCAAGGGGCATACATGATATGATAGTACTACATGAAAAATTTACATCATTACTAACTTCCTATCTACAATTTTCCTCCAAATTACTTGTCAAGACTCCAACATTATCAGATCTTATATTTCTATCGTCTAAAGCACTTTGTACCTTATCAATCCACCTATATCTTGGTCTTCCTCTGGATCGTTTTCCTGCCAACCTGGCAGAGAACACTTGTTTTGCTAATCTTTCCTTGCCCATTCTGTTCAAGTGACCATACCACCACCTGAAATTAGCTCTACTAACGCATTCCTGGATGCTGACAACGTCAAGTTCTTTCCTAATATCCTCGTTTTTAATATGATGTTGCCATTGATGCCATCTGTTCATGCCTCTAATCTTTCTCAGGATTCTCATATCTGCGGTCTTTGGTCAAATGTTTTACTTCTGGTCCAGCTCTCAGATCCATAAGTTAAAACTGGTTTGAACACTGTCTTGTATACAGCTAATTTAGTGTTCCGACTAATTTCTCTCTTATTCCATATGAATTTATTCAATTCATACCATACCAGCTTTGTTGATTCTGTTGTCTATTTCCATATTTAATTTACCATCTTCAGTAAAAATTGTGCCTAAGTAGCCAAAATGTTTTACTTGTTCCACAGGCTCCCCATTCACAACACAGTTGACATTTTCAACAATTCTACCTATTTTCATTATCTTTGTCTTTTTAATGCTGACCTACATACCATATCTATTACAACAGTTATTCAATTTAGTCAGGGAATCTTGCAAACTTGTAGCGGATTTATTTAGAAGTATAACATCATCCGCATAAAGCAAAGAGCTGACTTTAACATCTCTAATTCTGATATCATGTTTAATACCACTTTCCTTCATAATGTGATCCATATAGATAATGAATAACAGAGGGGATAATGTACATACTTGCCTCACACCAGATTTAACATTAAACAATCTTCCTGTACTTCAATTCTAACTGCTGACTTACAACTCAAATAAAGACTAAGTATTGCTTGATATAATGCTCCATTGACACCATATAACTGTAGCGTATTGAATAGCTTCTCTCTTGGCACCTTATCATATTCCTTTTCCAGATCGACAAAACTTAAATGTAGATCTTTGTTATATTCCTATGCTTTCTCGACTATTTGTCGTAAAGTGAAGATCTGATCCTGACAGCCTCTATTTGGCCTGAATCCCGCTTGTTCTTCACCACGCTTTTCTTCCACAATTCTTCTCAAGTATACTTTTATAGATCTTGCCAGGAACACTCAGTAGGGAAATACCTCTATAATACTCACATTCAGTTTTATTTCCCTTTTTATATATGGGTACTATGAGAGCTCTACTCCAATCATCTGGAATTTGTCCCTCTGTCCAGGCTTTCTGAACTATGCAGTGCAGCCATTGTAACACTTTTATACCACCATACTTCAGCATTTCTGGTCGAATATCATCTACTCCTGCTGCCTTTCCACATTTCAAGCCTTTGATGGCTTTTTCTACTTCAAGTATGGATATGTATTCCTGACTGTATGCCTGTTGAGTGTTTTTTACCACTGTGCTATCACTGTTTGTTTCATTTAGCAATTTTTCGAAGTAATTACTCCATACTTCTAGGATATCGTTTTCTCCTGTTTTCATATCACCTTTATCATCTCTAACTCCTTTTACAGCACTCTTTCCTCCATTTCTAAGCTTCATCAACCTCCAGAATATCTTACCAACTTCTTGATATTTATTTTCTATGTTCTTGCCAAAGTCTTCCCATGGCTTTTGTTTAGCTAGTTTTACACAGTGTTTTGCTTTCTTACATTTGTCTCTGTATTCTCTAAGAGCAAAAGCTGACTTATTTGCCAGGAACTTTTGATATGCTTTCTTCTTTTCCTTCACTGCATCTTTAACTTCCTGTATCCACCATGGAGTTCTGATTTTTCTATCCTTGCAGACAACCTCACCACATGCCTTTCTGGCTGAATCAATCGGGGTTTTCTTCAAGGCTCACCATTGAATCTCCAAGGTTTGGTTTCTGTTCTCAAACTTTCATGTTTTCTTCAATAATCTTTGTGTATTTTAGTTTACAGTTCACACTGAGAGCTGTTCAACTTTTATTCGCTTTAAAACTTTCTGACATGCTATTCTTTTCGATATGAAATTCAATTTTATCTGCTCAAGACTAAATAGCGATCGCTTCCAATTTCAAATCTTCTGTACACTCTGGTGTCCTGCACCAGGGAGAAAACATCACTATCAACAATAACATAGTCAATGAGACTTTTCTTATTCCTTGCCTCTTCTCTCCATGTGAATTTGTGCACATTTGTATGTTGGAACATGGTGTTAGTAATAACCAGTCCATGTCCTGAGCAGAAATCCAACAATTATTTGCCATTATTATTAGCTTTGCTCTTTTCTCCAAATTTTCCCAAAATATTTTTGTATGTCTGACAATCATTTTCCTACTCTGCTATTTAGATCCCAACAAGGACCAACTTTTCCTTTTTCATTGTGTCAGTTGGTTTTTCTAAAGCATCAAAAAATTCCTCCACTTCTTCCTTAGTAGAACCTTCTGTGGGACCACAGGCACAAATAAGTCTCATTGTCCAATTCCCCATTCTGATATTTGCCCATATCACTCTACTTGAAACTGCCTGCCATTCAAGAAGATTAGCCTCGTATTTTGTGTTGAATACTATGGCTACTCCTTCTTTTCCTTGATTGTCATTGCCTGAATATAACATTTTGTATATATTGCTCAGAAAGATCTCACCAGTTTTTGTCTTTTTTGTTTCAGTGACCCCTATTATGTAAATCTGGTACTTATCTAATTCCTCAGCTAGCTCCATTTCTTTGCCATGCAGGCTTCTTATGTTGATAGTTCCGATCTTTAACTCGGGTGATGTTGATTTGGGGTGTGCTTTCAGATTTGTTCCAGTAGCTCACTTTTCGCTGTTCACCCTGGTTCCCTGGCGAAATCAACTTGTTTAACCATGCGACGCCCCAGCCGGCATGAAATTTTTGTCGTGTTGTACCATCATTTTCTATATTGGTTTAAGCTAATTTAACCATGCGACGCCCCAGCCGGCATGAAATTTTTGTCGTGTTGTACCATCATTTTCTATATTGGTTTAAGCTAATAAGAATACAATTTGGTCGGCTAAATCCCAAATTGCCAGCCCATCCTCGTTCGTTCAGTATCCAGGTAGATACCCAACAGGGGTGCACCACGAGAAGATGAGGATTGGACATTAGGTTAGAAGCCCTGGTCAGTTCTCCACATTCTTTTAAAGGCTATGTGGAGGTCTCCTCTCAGTTTTATAGCTTTGACCCTTAAACACCCCTAAAAGATAATGACATACCTTAAACAAATTCAAGGGATGTCCCAAAGAATATCTGTCAAGCATCGAGTTATTTTGATATGCATCTCTTTAGTTTTAAGTGGTTAGTATATAAGATGACCGATTAGGGGCACTTTACTTTTGAGAATTCTGTTTTCTAATATTGATATTGCTTGTTCACACTACCTGACAATGGTAATAAATCAAAAAGTAACTAATAATTGGGATAACATAGCACCAAAGTACATAATTTGAAAAAACAAAATTTATCAGTTGTCTATAATCTTCAGTGCTTTCTAGTTGCTTATAAAAATATTGGTCTTTTCTCATTCAACTGAGAAGGATAATTTTTTGTGTTGTTTTGAACATATTTTCTGTCTTACTTTCTTTCATGTTAAGAATTAAGCATCTGAAGACTGAAGTATTTTCCCCATGCTTCAAAAAAATTGATGCTCTCATTATGGAATAATTACAAAAATAAATATCTTGATAAAGTTATTTATTATTAAAAAACATACATGTTAAAAATAACACCATAGGATACTAATGAATTTATGAGATGAAATACAGTATTGAACATGATCATTTATGCCTGCCTTCTGGTCACGTATATTACATTTTTGCTGGTACTATACATGGTTGAATGGCAATATTTACATATGAACATCAGTAAATAATATAAAAAACCAGGGTAGTATGTATGTATCAAACATATTGTTTCTTCCTACCCAGAGGAAAATTTACAATTACTTAAAAATGGAATTCTAAACTACATGCTCTAAAGGCTTATAAGAAATATGTTAAAAGCAGTTATATGACTGTATTTGGGAAAGTTCATTAAGCCTATCAACTTCGACAGAAGCCAGGTTTCATTATTACAAATTCAAATAGCTGGATTAAGAACAACATTGCATATCATATTTTATACTGAATGCCTGGGGTTAGGCAACTATCTCTGCCCCTTTCTTTTTTTTTAATGTTAATAAATAGCAATGTTTTTTTTTATTTCCCTTTTGTATATGACTTATGATCATTCAAAGAATTGTTAGGATGTGCACATTGTGCTTTCAATGTCAGAAATATGTTCATTTGCATTATTTTTTATCAAGTCAGGTTCTGTATCATGTGCAGCTGCATAGTTATTGTTATCTTTCAGTTGAGTTTTAATAATTTTGTCACTCTCTTTTATAAGTGAAGTGCATTTGTTAGACTCATTCATTGGAAGCTCTATGTCCACAACATTTTTCACATCATTTGCTACACTTATTTCATTCTTTCCAAAACCTTCAGAAATGCTGTCTTCTAAATGAGATACTTCAGAAATTTTACATTCATTTGCAAATGTAGATGACATTGCATTATTTTTATTTAAATCTTCTAGCGTTAACATATTAATTTCACACTGAAGATTGGCATCCTTACTGCTTTCTGTAATTATAGCAGCTTCATTTTCACTGCTAAATGGCATTTTGACTTCCTTTTGTTCTTGAAAGAATATATTTGTTACTTCCCCATTGTCATTCACATTTGCTGTAGGCTGTATAGCTTCATGATCAGTAGAATCAGTTATTCTTTGAAATTCCGTAGGACTTGGGGTTATCAGAACAGAATTTCTTTGAGAATTGTTTAATCCAGCTTTATCATCTATTATTTCATTTTGCTGTTGTTCCTGAGTTATTTTTGTGTGGTCTTGTTGAATATCATTAGAAATACTGTGAATTTCTATAGTTCCCTGTGTTTCCGAAGCACAAAGGAGTTTGGATTTTACACCGAGTTCGTAATTACTGTTCATGTCATTTATACTTTTCTCTTGAACAGTTAATGGCTTACTGTTAGATTCAATAATGATATCTGCTGTTGAATTCAGCTCATTTTGATTTAAGCTTGCTACATTATCATTATTTGAAAATATATCACAGCTTCCGCTTGATGATAAAGGTGGTAAACATGATTTCACCAGTTCTTCAAGCTGCGTCAAAGACTGACTTCTGCCTGGTTGTTTTGTCTGAATCTTTTCTCTAGACTTCTGATCTGTTGGTTGGTCTTCTGGATTTTTTTCATTATCTAGATCATGTGAAGTCGGCATTGGTTCTTTAGGCTGTGTTTCATCTATTAAAAAATATATATAATTAGAGCAATCAGCATCTTCATTTACATTTAGATAAAATTTTAATGTTAGATAAGAGTGGAATGCAACTTAAAGAATATTATTACAATATTAAATTTTTCAAATAATTGTAGATAGTATTGCCATAATTATTTAAAATAACACTGCTGCTATTTTGGATTTTTCATGCTCAAATGTCAGTGGACACTCCTAGAATTATAGCTCTGTGATTTACAAATACAACTCCTCATAAAATCTAATGAATTACTGGAGGGGGAAAAAAGTTCTATAGCAATTTTGATGCTATAACCAATCACTATAACAGATCTTTCCCTTGGTCCATATGTATAAAGTTTGCTAAAGCAAAAGTTGACGGTTATTATCTAGCCTCTTTGCAAATTCCCCTATCCTCTCGAGCAAGTGAAAAATAAAGAATATATATAATACAAGCTAGTCTCCATAGCTTATTCAATAACAGTGATGCTCTCTGGTTAAAAAGATATGAGTTTGAATCCAGTCAAAGATGCAAATACAAAGAACATTTATAAGGACTTTTCAACTAAAGGTGAGTTAACCAGTCTCTAGAGTTAGCAGGGCTTTTTGTCAAGCAAGATGAACCAGGCTGAGAACGTATGTAACCAGATGTGATAATCTTATGCCAATAGAATTAACTGCCTTATCATAGCATTAATTAGGTTTCTCTAAACCCACATTACTTGTCTGTGACAAACCACCAAGCCTAATACAAAGGGAAAAATAAGATAACACAGGCCTAAACATTTAAACTTTGTAAAAGTTGTTTCAGTTACACAGCCAGTTTGTTTTACAGGATAAAAAAAATCCATTTCCACCCGATAATTTCCCAAATATATTCTCAAGGGATATAAGATACTCAATAATGTAAACTTAATTGTGTAGTTACTATGTTTCATATTAATCTGCTATTTGTCTAGTCTCATGGGGGGGGGGGAGAGAAGGTAAATGGGAGATTATTTCTGCTATTGTTAGATCTTAGATTTCATTGTAAGACACTATTTATTGTGTCAGCCCACAATTATCTTGGGTCCCTACATCCACAAACAGCATTTTGCTAAACCTTTCTCTCATCATTTTAAAAGACTACTATGATTATTGCCATTGATGCAATATATTCACTCTTATTATTCTACAGAACTCACATCTATGGCAATAATCATAGTAGTCCTTTAAAATGATGAGAGAAAGGTTTAGCAAAATGCTGTCTGTGGATGTAGGGAAGTCAGACATGTAAGTTAAATTTGGTTTGAACACTTGTCTTGTATACTGCCAGTTTTATGCTCTACTAAAGCATAAAACTTTGCAATAAAAAACTACTAATTTTATTATCTGTTTTCAGATTTTACCACCTTCATTAATAGTTGTGCCTAAATAACCATATTTTATTCATATTACAGATGTAAATTTGTTCCTATTTTCACAGTTATATTTTTATTGCAAATTTTCATGCCAATTTTAGAGATCTTTACTCAGTTTAGAGATCTGAAGAAAGACTTACGAATTATCAACACAGAGTAAACAGCTAGGTTCAATACCACTTTCTTCTATATGATCCACATAGATGATGGGAAAAACAGCATTTGTTCATATGTTCCCCTCACTTTACATCAAACCGTCTTCCTGTACCTCTTTCAATTCTGATTATCAACTTCAAACTTAAGCTATGGCTGCTCTATATGTCTTATTTATACCCACATAATTTGTAGCCTTTTGAATAGCTCTTCCCATGGTATCTTGTTACATTCATTTTTCAAACCTACAGAACTTAAATACAGATCATTACATTCCAGTTTCTCGATTGTCTTAAAATAAAATGTACTCAAAAAATGTTTTGCCTAAACAAAGCTTGTTCTTTTCTAAATTTCTCTTAACAGTTCTTCCTTCTCCTCCTGTCATGTATTTGCATAAATCTTACCTGAACACTCAGTAATGGAATTCCTTTAATTCTCAGTTTTATTTCCTTATTTATAGATCATTATTATGAGAACTAGTCATATAGAATTTGATCTTCTGAGCACACATCACTGCATTCCTCCTGAATTTTTTTTTTTTTTTTTCCTATCACTGTTTGAAAAATTATTACATAAATACCAAAGTAATAAACTCTGGAGATCTAGAAAACATTTTTGTTTAACAATTGCCTTTATCATCTCCGATTCCTTTTATCCTGAGGGGAGACCACACTCCTACCAGACGCATCCCCTAGGTGGCAGATGGGGGAGGGAACCAAACGGGTTGCTCTGAATAAAGAGCCATGGACCAAAGGATGTAGCACAGGCATGGCATTCTGGCTACGTTATTATTACACCAGTAACTTCCATGAACTGGAGCAGATCTACAAACAGAGAAAATTCTACTGTGTGCAGAACAGCCGATGCGCCTACTCAAAGACCACATAGAGTATGTGTGAAATCAGCAATGTGGTCAGCAAAAGATGTGAAGAAGTACGTAGCTACCCTCAACATAAGATTATTATACTGACCTGGAAAATTGCAATTAGTCCAGAAAAATTTAAAATGATTGAAATGGAACATTTTAGGTCTATCAGAGACACACTGGCGTGGAGAGGGATTTATGGATTTAGCATTAGGAAGATTATATTTCTGAGGAAGAAAAGATAACATACACAGAGAAGGAGTTGCATTATTAATTGAGAAAAAACTTACACACTCAGTAATTGAAATAAAACCAGTGTCTCCCAGAATAATCACAGTCAAATTTCAAACAAAAGAAAGAGGTCAACTAATTAAAATAATCCAAATATATGCACCAGACAGTAACCATCCAGAGGAGGAAATAGATGGATCAAAAACCAGCATTCATGATAGAGATGAGAGATTTTAATGCTAAAATAGGACAGTTTGCTGTAGACAAAAAAGATGTGAATGGATACGGAGAGCTTAATGACAGAGGAGAACAATTACTACACTTCTGTAAAGCAAATGATCTAATGCTTGCAAACGCATTGTTCTATCAATGCTTTAATAATAAATATACATGGACATCCCCAGATGGTAATATAAACAACTGCATAGATTATATCATAATAATAATAATTATTATTATTATTATTCAGTCCTCCATGGAGTCAAAAGACTCATCATGGGAGGTCCTTTCTAAGAAACACAAGTCTATCAAGACTCATCGAGGGAGGTCCCTCCTAGGAAACACAGTCTATCATATCACTCCTTAAACTCATTGACCGTTCTCGCTCTCACCACTCCATCAGGCAATGCATTTCATGGTTCAACCACCCTCCATGCAAAGAAACCACTCCTCACCCCTCTAGCTCACAGATTCCTTTTGTAACTTCCAGCGATGGTCTCTTGTCATCACTCCTTCCTGCTGTTCAACCAATTGAAAGAACTCCCCAGTATGAACCCTGTAACCACCTCTCAGCAGTTTAAAAGTCTCAATCATATCACCTCTCCTTCTATCCACTAAACTCTGCAGTCCACATTCCTTCAGCCAATCCTCATAACTATCATTGTACAGTCCTGAAACCATCTTTGTTATCCGCCTTTGTACCCTTTTCACAGTTAATTTATCTCCTTCAAATCCTGAGGACCAAATCTAAGAACAATAGTCCAAGTGTGGTCTGATCAGGGTCTTATACAATGGAATGATAACTGTTTTATCTCTGCAGGTCAGCATCCTTCTCATTATTGCAGCAATCCTCTGTGTTACCTTCACCACCTTTGCAATATGTCCCCGAAATTTCAGGTTTTTATCAATCATTAATCCCAGATCTCTTGTCTCCCCCTACTTCCTCCAGTATAGCTCCTCCAATAGAGTATGCAGTGTCCCATTGATGTGTCCCAAACCTCAAGACCTTACATTTTGCTGCATTAAATTAATTCTAATCCGTAAACTGCAACATATGGGAATGGATATAGGGTTGGTGAGATGGATAGGTGGGTGGTTGATGGAGAGATATCAGAGAGTAGTTTATTCAGGAGTAGAGTCCAACAGCCTGCCTGTGACTAGTGGTGTGCCGCAGGGTTCTGTTCTTGGACCACTGCTGTTTAATTTGTTCATTAACGATATAGGGAAGGATCTAAGAGGAACAGTTCATTTGTTCGCTGATGATGCAATGTTGGGTAGGGCAATAGTGAATGCAGAAGATGTCAAAATTTTGCAGGATGATTTGGATAGATTGGAGTTCTGGGCTAAGTTATGCGTTTTGGGGTGAAAAGATTAGCAGCAGTATACAACATTGGTGGAACTGTACTCCAGGAGATTGATGAGGCCAGGGACTTGGGAGTATTGGTGGATAGGTTTGCAAAAGTGGCTAAATCAGCTCACTTGGTTGTTGAAAACTACTTTGATGAGCAGAGACAAGCAAGTTATTGTTCCTCTGTACCAAGCCTTGATAAGACCTCATCTCGACTACAGTGCCCAGATTTGGTCACCTAGGTTTCTTCTTGATGGAGAGGAGGTAGAGAGGATCCAGAGGCAAGTGACCAAGATGATAGCAGGTCTATGAGATGAACCTTATGAGAACAGGTTGAAGATTTGTGGGTTGCAGAAATTGGTTGATAGGTGGAAAAGCAGAGATATGATTGAGACATTCAAATTGCTAAAGGATTTCTATAAGATTAATTCAGAGGATATTTTTGAGATCAGGACTGGTGGTAGTGGGAGGACTAGGGGGACATCTATGGAAGCCGGTCAAGAGTGTGGTTAGCGAGGGTGTTAGAGCTGGGTTCTTTACTTATAGAGTGGTAAATGAGTGGAATAAGCTGCCAGAGTCTGTTGCGGGTATTATGACAGTGAGAGTTCAAGGTAAAGTATGATAGATACTGTGAGAATGTCATATAGTTGTGTGACATGATGTTTAGGACCTCCCTCGATGAGTCTAAGGACTCCCTGGAGTCGCCCGTAATAATAATAATTAAACTGACACCCCCATTCATATGTCCATCTGTCTAACTTATTCAAATCCTCTTGCAGGGCTACCACATCTGCACTATTACTAATAATCCCAGCTTCGGATCATCTGCAAACAACTGAATGTCATTGATATAAAAGTTAAACAATATAGGTCCCAGTACTGAGCCCTATGGGACCCCACTTGTAACCCTCTGCTTCCTTGAAAATGCCACCCATACACAACTCTCTGATACCTATCGGACCAATCCTGAATCCAGTTGACTAATCTGACATCCAGACCCATGTGCTGCAATTTAAATATCAGCTTATCATGTGGCACCCTGTCAAATGCCTTCGCTAAGTCTAAGAAAATGGCAGTATATGCCTTTCCCTCATCTAATGCTCTTGTAACTTTATAATAAAAGACTAGCATATTGCTAAAACAAGAGTGCCCCTTCACAAATCCATGTTGACTCTCACAGATAACATTACTCTCATCTGCCCAGTGCTGTATACAGTCCTTCACTACTTTCTCCAAGATCTTACTAGCTACTGATGACACACAAAGTGGCCTATAATTAGACACTTCCAGTCTGCTACTGCCCTTATGCAATGGCACTATCTTACCTTCCTTCCATTCCATGGGCACCTTTCCCGCAGCCAGACTTTCACTGAAAAGCCAGGTCAAAGGCATTGTCAGTTCCCTAGCACATTCTCTCAAAATTCGTGGTGAAAGTATTTGTACTTTCACCACGAATATGAGTACTCAGTATTTGAAACATACTCTCCTCCTGTACCTCTAAACCTCGAATCTGCCCAATCCCTCTAGCATTAAAACTGACTCCTCTAGGATGAAATACTCCAATAAAGTGTTCATTGAACAATTCCCCTATGTCCTCTGCATCAGTCACTCTACTCCCATTTTTATCCTGCAATATCATTCTTCCCGTCATTTCTCCTCCTACTGGCCACATATCTAAAACATTCCATAGGATTTTCTTTGAATCTTAGGGCCAATCTCCTCTCATATTCCAGTTTCGTCTTCCATACTAGTCACTCTTCTGGCCTGTGTCTTATACTCTTCGTGCATCTTCTCTTCACCTATCTCCTTATATCTCTTTCATAGCCTCTTTTTCGCATGCAATTCCTGTTTAATATTGTTTGTCATCCACTTTACTTCAAATTGCGTTCTCTTTCACTCGTGGTACACAACTTGCCATTGCTGCTAACAAATATTCTTTCATAATTTCCCACGCACTAATGATATCCCGGCCTTCCAATTCCTCACTCCATGAAACTTCCCCAAGTTGACGTCTTAGACTATTATAATCACCTGCCTTATAATTCCGCATACGTTCCCATCTCTTTGATACTCCTGCATGTCTATTCATTTTCCAAGTCAAAACCATATGGTCACTCTCTCTCTCCAACTGGTGGGAGAGATGTCATCTCAGTTATTATCAACTCTTCTGATGCTATAACCAAATCCAAAACTCTTGAACCTCTTGTTCCCTCTATTACATGTTGCCTAATACATTTGTCCCTCAAGAATTCTAGAAATTTCATTCCCTTATTGCTACATGCATCTTCCTCTTCCCATTATACTACTGTAGTTAAAATCTCCCATAACAATCATTCTTCTTGCACTTGCCAACTACAAACAGTAAATAATGTTTGCACATTAAGAAGCTTTGATTTTGAAACTGACCATGAAATATTAACTGCCAAAGTGAAAATAAAATTCAGCAGGAAAAATAATTTCAGTAAAGAAGAAAGATTCAATCTATCAAAATTAAAAGACAGCTCAATCAGAAGTCAATTTTTAGAACAGATGCACCTGAGATTAAAACTCTCCATCTCTCCGAACAGCAGAAATGGGAAGTAGGAAAAGAAAGTGTTATCAATTGCAAAAGATATCCTAGGTAGCAAATCCAAAATAAACAAATCAGTGGATAACCCAAGAAATCCTAACCACAACAGAAGAAAAAAAAGAGGTCAAGATAAAAGTAAACCAACAAAACAACAAAGAGAATAGAGAAAAATACAGAGCACTAAAAAATAAAGTTGACAACCTGTGCAGAAAAAGCTAAAAAAATGCCAAGAAGCATACCAACAAAACAGCCTAAAAGTCTTCTCTGATACTACAAGAGAAATTATAAAGGAATTTTCAGCAAAAGTAGTAACAATGATAAACAACAAGATGACTGAAACTGGGAATATTGAAGAGATAAAGAAAATTCTGGTCGAACCATTTTAAGATTATCTTTTATCAAGGAAATAAAACTACAATGCCAACAATAGAGGAAAATAACGATTATCTAAAAATCTTAAAAGACATTAGTTATTCAATAAAACAAATGAAAAACAATAAAGCACCAGGTTTAGATACTATCCCTACTGAACTATGGTCATATGGAGACAGCACATCAATAGAATATTTAACAATCCTACTCAACAAAATACTAGAAATAGGAGAGATATCAAGTGACTGGAGAACTGGAATGATCATCCCAATATACAAGAAAGAAGACAAAAGAGATTGCAGAAATTACAGACCAATCAATTTACTTCTCACACCTATAAAATATTTGTAAGAATTATACAAAATAGATTAAAAAGCACCTATGAAGAACTGATAGGCACAGATCAGGCTGGTTTTAGAGGAAACTATTCAACAATAGACCAGATTTTCACATTGCACTAACTAGCATAACTCAGCTGGGAAGACCATAAAGAGCTATGTTTTTGTTGTTTTGTGGACTTTAACAAGCTTTTGATAGCATCAATAGAGAAATTCTTCTTAAAATTCTACTAGAAAAAGCATAAATATACGTATATTATTTCTGGGAAAACTCCCATGTTATTCCTCATTATAAACTATTATAATTACAGCTATTTTGCCTGCTTCAGTTTAGGAGTACCCCTGTTTAAATGTCATTGGCTATTTACTCATGGGTTCTTAGGGCATTATGAGTGTAGATGTACTAAAAAGTATATGTAGCTTAAGGAATAGAAAATTGCACATACCTTTTTCTGGGTGTTGTGGCTTTTCCTCTGTCTGCGATGTCGAGAACTGCAGAGTGCATGTGTGTGGTGTGTGTGGGGGGGTTAGGCAGTTTGGTAGAATAAGTTAGAAAAACCCGGGTTTTTTTCGTAATATATAGAAACATATACTTTTATATAGGGTGGGGAAAAAAGTGAAAGGGTTAATTTTTTAAATTTCCACCTTTCCCCTTCCCCCCCCTCCCTATTTTAAAAAATTTTAAAAATTAACCCTTTCACTTTTTTCCCCACCCTATATAAAAGTATATGTTTCTATATATTACGAAAAAAACCCGGGTTTTTCTAACTTATTCTACCAAACTGCCTAACCCCCCCCCCACACACACCACACACACACACTCTGCAGTTCTCGACATCGCAGACAGAGGAAAAGCCACAACACCCAGAAAAAGGTATGTGCAATTTTCTATTCCTTAAGCTACATATACTTTTTAGTACATCTACACTCATAATGCCCTAAGAACCCATGAGTAAATAGCCAATGACATTTAAACAGGGGTACTCCTAAACTGAAGCAGGCAAAATAGCTGTAATTATAATAGCATAAATATACATTTTTCTATATAAATATATAGAAAAACAGATAAATATATAATACAGCTTTGGATAAAATATTACTCTAAGAAATGCAATAATTAAAAAGACACTCAACAGAACCCATAGAAATCCAAAAAAGAGTACAGGTATCCCTCGCTTAACGCGGTGAAATTAATTGCTGCAATCCCTTGATATACGTGGCAAGAGATTTGATTAACGTGCCTTTAATCATGCGGAGCTCGCAGCTGATCTGACAGATACATGCAAAATGTTTAATATAAATATTCTTACACAATTCAGTGTATAGCTTGGAGGTCATGAGTAGTTGTGTATTCATGATCTCCATTAAAGTGATATTTGACAGTAAATTGTATCTGAGAGATACCACAACCTCCGATGTCAGTATAGTATGGTTTATTTATTTTTTTTTTTTTTATTCTTTGTTCAATAATTTTTAGATTGTAACTGAAACCATCATGTATTACTGAAATAGAGAGCCAAATTCTTATTTATCATACATGTCCTCTAGGAGATGCGCTTTACATTATGGAAAATACTGAGGGAAGTGATCTGGAGCTTACTCCACCTTTACTACGAGTTGCCCATAAGGTTGCTTATGCTTGCATCCGCTGAAACGTTTAGTTTCTATATATTCGGCACGAAACTCTTGTAGTTTCTATATTCAGCTATGAAAAATGTTGGATTCAGCATCCACTTAATTTGTACCATCATGTATTATATTTGCAGTGTTTTTTCTTTATGTTTTATTGTTTGTTATCGTAGAATCTATGGCAATAAGAAAAAAACTAAAACTGTTGAAACGACTCTTAATAACTTCTTTTGATAAAAAGAATTGCAGTAAATAATGTGGGTACAAGTATTTATTAAACGTTTACTTTGCATTCATTTTTATCTTTCCTAAAAGAGTACCATATAAAACGAATTATTAATAAAGTAATCGATCAGGGACGAATTGTAATTTTTACCATTGATTATTAGATTTGATTAACGCGATTTTGATATACGCGGCAACATCGAGGGATTAATTAACCGCGTTAATCGAGGGATACCTGTAATGCAAGGATGTCCACTATCCCCATGCCTATTCAACATATATCTAGAAGTTGTAAAGAATGCAACAGATAATGATCTTGGAATCAATATCAATGGACTAAATATAAATAATATCAAATATGCAGATCTTGTTCTTATTGCAAGAACACCAAATGAACTACAAAGATTGATAAACTAAACGAAACCTGTAAAATATATGGCATGGTAATGAATATACTAAAGACAAAAGTGATGAAAATATGGAGGAACAAAACTAACATCTCAGTCACCCTAAATGGAGAACAAATAGAACAAGTAGATAACTTCATATGTCTTGGATCAAAACTAACAGAAACAACAGATGCACTTGAAACAATCAAACACAGAGTAGCGATAGGATGGACCACCATGTGAAAATTACAGAAAATCTGGAAAACAAACAAGATATCTAAACATGCCAAAATCAAACTATATGAATTAATAATCATACCAACAATCATCTATAGAGCAGAAGTATGGAAAATTAAGAAAAGAGAAGAAAAAACTTAGCATTTGAAATGAAATGTTTAAGAAAATAAATAAAACAAGTTAGATAGAAAAGAAAACAAATAGCACAGTTAGACAAGCATTATTGTTACAAGACAATATTAGAAAAAACTAGAAAACTGAGATGGTTTGGCCATGCTTCAAGCATGGACACAGACAGATTACCTAATATCCTAATAAATACTTTTACAACTGAAAGAAGAAGATCTGGGAGACCAAGAATCACATGGCTGAAATCAATAAAGAACATTTCAGGATGTAGAACTTATAATAATGAACTTTTTCGAAAAGCAAGGAATAGAGAAGACTGGAAAATCCTGCTTAATGGAAGACTCAACCAGTCTTAAACAGAAGCGAAGAAGATTCCTTTTATTGTATAATAGCCTTTTGCCATCTTGATAATATTTATCTTCTTTGTTCTTCCCAAAGCCTTTCTATGCTGTCTGGTTGGCCAAGTGGTCAGCATAGCTGCTCTTCATCCAAAAGGCTGCTGGTTCGAATCCCACCATGGGCATGGATGTTTGTGGTGTCTGTGAAAATACTAGTGGTGGTGGGTGTTAGATGCTGTTGGTGTAGATGAAGATGGTAGTTGCGGTTTGTAGTAGTTGGCGGAGACAGTTGTAGAGTAGGTGCCCTCCCTCGATGAGTCTTTGTACTCCCCTGGAGGTGTCACATAATAATAATAACTTCTCTGCTTTTTTAAGCATAGCTTTCACATTTTTTCTCTATATTCTGTAAGGCTAAATGACTTGACAGGAACTCGCTGTATGATTTTTGCCCTGGCAATGTCAGCTTGAGTTAAAAATCAGAATTCATTCTCTCATGAAGTTTTGATTTTTTTTCCTTACACAGAGCTCACCACATTTCATTAAGGCATAAAGAAGGTTGCATGTGAAGTCTTTTCATTACTTGGCTACTGGTTATAAAAACTTGCTATAACTTCTCTCATCAAAAAAGAGGGATGTGAGGTGTTGTGAATAAAATGAGTTCTAGAAGAAAAGTAATGCGGAAAAATTCATATAAAGTCATGTATTCAATCAATCGTCTGATGCGTTGTGGTCATCCTTAAAGTAATTCTCCCCCCTGCATGAAACGCACCAATTACAATGTTTCTTCCATGTGGTATAACAGGATTGGAAGTCTTCTTCAGTTAGACTATTTATGGCCCCTTGGATGTTTTCTATAGTCTCAAAATGGATACTTTTCATCTTGTTCTTGAGGAAAAGAAAATGTCACAAGGAGACAAGTCGGTATTTAGCCAAATAAATGCATTTGGCTAAATACTTGCTAATTGATAGTGAGGAAGCACATTGTCGTAGTGCAAGATACAATCATTTGTGTATTCGAAACCATTCAAGGATTTCTTTACTAAATTTGATTGACAATTGCTCATTTTTCCAGACTTTTTTTCTGCTGCCATTTAAACATTTGAGTATGTGATAAAGAATCATTGTGATACACCTGCTTAATTTTATGGAATATTTCAGTAACATTGTTATTCCAGTTTAACAAAATTTGCTCAAAATTTTGCTTCTCCATTTTCATCACAAACAAACCAGACATGCACTTACTAAGGATGCAATAGCTATTTAACCTTGATAAAAAAAAAAAAAAATTATATACGATTTTGCTATCAATATTTACTTACTTCAAGTTATTCCCAATGATAAGATCTCAATAAAGGTTGCAACAAGTCTGGGTGATAATCCTTATAATTCACCGAAATTTACTGCTGAAATGGTGTATCCAATGCATTATGGCATGGTGAGACATTTGATGTCAAGTCTCTGCACATAGGTAGCTGCCTGGTCATGAAGATACTTCAGGCACAAACTTTTGTTTGCACACACTTTGGTAAAGGTTAAAAATATGAATATATAATTAAAAAAAAAAAACCCCAGTGTACTTTACTGAGAAAAACATTTCTCACCTGTACAACTGCAACAGTCAAACAGGTGGGTAGTATCTGGTCCAAACTTGAAGTACTGTTCACACACATTTGGGGTTGGTTCACCAGAAACCTCTCCAAGAATGCTTGACACTCTCCTGAAGAGGGGGGGGGTGGTTAATGGATGACCCTCCCCATTTCTCTAAAAACAGACATTTACTCTAGTCACTCTTTCACAGGTTTTCTATTTCTACCTTATATTTCTTCTACAGATAATTTTCCTGGATATAATATTCTATATATCCAGGAATTACCGTATTTACTCAAATATAACTCGCACCCCTGATTTTACTTTACGAAAAAAGAAATTAAAAAGTTTCACATGTACCTTGCACACAAAAAAAAGTTTAAACACATTCACATCAGGAAGATAACTCGCTCCCCCACAGTAAACAACACACCTTCCTCGACAGTTACTATACTGCAGATGCAAGAAAAGCAAGTAGTTTTATTGCATCACTGAATAAGGTACAGAAACATTTGCAGTCTGTGTAATATATTTCTCAACAAATAGTGCAATTAGAGACAACTGGGATAAAAACAGCACTAACTAATGAATCACATGTTCCCTCCCACAGAAACTATGCTGTATAGACTCAAGTAAAACCATATGCTGCACTGGCAAACACAGTATCTAACTAAAAACTATTGTCCAATTTTTGATGTCATTAAGACAACACAAAAGTGGAAGCAGCATGCAAGCAACTAGTAATAAAATTCAACAGGGGGTTGAAACTTTGTGTGAGTTAGCCCGATAATGAGAAGTTCTGTCGGAACAATAAACAGGCAAAACACCACCCCATCATGAATGTGTTAAAAGTAAGAAATATATAGTGAATATTGTTATGGCAGTTTCAGATATTATGGAAGAGTTGAGAATTAGCATTTCAACTCAATAACCGTCGGCTTGCCTTTGTCATTTGGTAGCATGATCTTTTGTTAATACCACACCAATCATATACACATCTTCATAAGCTGCTCTATCTCTACTGGCTTACCATCGCTGTGTTTCATGCTCTGCTTTCAGTTCTCGTTAATCATTCGTGAAGGATTGTTCATTACGTATCTCAAGTCTTGTAAATTACAGGTAATTTTTGCTTGAAATAATGGGAAAGAAGATGATGCTATTTGGGTAGATGACTTTGATGATGCACACAAGGAAGCTGCTCTTGAGGCCGGAAGTAGCGATAGCGAATAGAAGATTCTTGGTAAGTCATACCCATTTTCATGTTTTTCCTGAAAACTTTAGTTTCTGAAAATCCTTGCATATAATTCACACCACGATTATTTAGCTTTAATTTGGGGGAAAAAGCGCAAGTTATATTCGAGTAAATACGGTAGCCACTATCATTCCTCCACTTACTTCTAAGACTGCAAGAATATGAGCAACTGCTGGTTACATCCATTTATTGCACTTCAAACCTACAAAACCAATTTTTCTTTCATTCCATCTGCTTTCTTTGGAATAGAATATCATTTGTCTGTCGAAGATTAACTAGGGAACCAGCTGAAAAGCCTAGAAAAAGTACCTTCAGGCATAACTAGAATTGACCTTATAACAGTGTTTTTGCAGTCAGTCTAATGCTATGGTAGCAAATGATATTCACAGAGATATACATGGAACTTTAAATAATGAAATGGTTAAAAAAAATTTATATAATTATGCAAAAGTAAAAAATGTCAAGGATTTCCTGTTTCAGAGCTTATAATAAAAATGTCTATATGTTTTTCCTGAGCTTTTTCCATCAGACAAGACATTCTTAACTGCCATATTAAGACCTTCAAGCTCTACAAATTTTGATCATCAGTTTCCAAATTTCTTAGAGCAGAATCAATTTTTCCAAAAGCCTCAATAAGTTTTTGCAACGTAAAGATGGGGGAGGAATCTATGATTTCTACTGTATTCTGAAATTCACTTTTCCTGTTTTCAAACATTTATGAAGGCACAAATATGCACTGTACTGTAAATGATTTTAAATTAAATTAATAATAAATGGAGAGCAAGACAGTCTAATTCCCTTTCATACCTATGAAGTTCTCTTTACAGCATTTTTTTTTTAAACATGTATATAGAAGTGGTGTTGCATGTCCATTTCAGTTGGATGTACAATCGTGTATGTGGCTTATGCAAACTGCGCTGCAAAATTCACATCAATTTGACCATATGATTGCATTTTTATCAATGTATGAATGTTTGAAGAGTGCAAAGCACATTGGCACTCATCTTAATTGGTCAAATGCAATTAATTGTAGGATAACTTTGAATACTTTAATTTATCAATTAATTGTAGGATAACTTTGAATACTTTAATTTATCAATTAATTGTAACTAGATCTCTGTAGAATGGGGGACAATGTGTTTGTTTCAAGATATATTAGAAAGCAATAATTATTATTATTATTACGGGCAACTCCAGGGAGGCCCTAAACATCATGTCCACACAACTATACGACATTCTCACAGTAACTATCATACCTTGCCTGTAACTCACTCACCATCATAGCACCCACAACAGACTCTGGACTCCGGCAGCTTATCCCACTCATTTACCACTCTAAAAGTAAAGAACCCAAGCTCTAACACCCCTGCTAACCACACTCTTGCCCAGCTTCCATAGGTGTCCCCTAGTTCTCCCACCACCAGTCCTGATCTCAAAAATATCCTCCGAATTAATTCTATACAAACCCTTTAGCAATTTGAATGTCTCAATCATATATCCCCTTTTCCACCTATCAACTAATTTCTGCAACCCACAAATCTTCAACCTGTTCTCATATGGTTCATTCCATAGATCTGCTATCATCTTAGTCACTCGCCTCTGGATCCTCTCCACTTCCTCCCCATCAAGAAGGAACCTAAGTGACCAAATCTGGGCACAGTTGTCGAGATGAGGTCTTATCAAGGTTCGGTACAGAGGTATAATAACTTGCTTGTTGCTCCTCGTCAAGGTATTTTTCAACAACCAAGTGAGTTGATGAGCTGATTTAGCTACTTTTGCAATGTGTCCGTAAATTTCAACCAACACTCCCAAGTCCCTGGACTCATCATCTCCTGGAGTACAGTTACACCAATGTGGTATACTGCTACTAATCTTTTCACCCCAAAATGCATAACCTTACATTTTGTCACATTAAATTGACATCCACTCTCCTTAGTCCAGAACTCCAATCTATCCAAGTCGTCCTGCAAGATTTTGACATCCTCTGCATTCACTATTTCCCTACCCAACTTTGCATCATCAGCGAACAAATGAACTGTTCCTCTTAGATTCTTCCCTATATCTTTAATGAACAAATTAAACAGCAGTGATCCAAGAACAGAACCCTGCAGCACACCACTAGTCACAGGCCATCTTTTGGACTACTCCTGAATAAACTACTCTTTGATATCTCTCCATCCACCCACCCATCCATCTCACCAACCCTATATCCATTCCCATATGTTGTAGTTTACGGATTAGAATTCCATGTGGTATCCTGTCAAATGCCTTAGCCAGGTCCAGCAGTATCACTGTAAGCCCATTACCCTTATCCAGTTCAGCCGTCATTGTGTTATAAAACTTGAGCAAGTTACTGAGGCATGATCTACCCTTCACAAAGCCATGCTGTCCCCCGTACAGTATCTCATTTTCATCAATCCATTCCTGTATTTTCCCTTGACAACGACTCCTGATATGCTGATCGGTCGGTAATTTGCAACCGTAGTCTTGGATCCTCCTTTATGCAGTGGAACTATTTTCCGCTCTTTCCACACCTTCGGGACTAAACCAGACCCAAGACTCAGATTAAACAACATAGTCAAGGGCACTGATAATTCTTTAGCCGCTTCACGCAAGACCCATGCTGGTATACTATCAAATCCCACAGATGTATTCACATTAAGGTTCTGTAATAGACTATTTACCTCCACTTCATTCATCACAATTCCTGTATAAACTAATGGTTCCTTCATTTTTTCAATGTCACCACCTGGATGATATACTTTTGCAGAGTGCTTGCTCAGTAACTCCACTATATCGACTGATTCAGTGACCACCTTACCATCGTCATTCCTTAAAATCATTTTGCCGTGTACAGTTTTTTTTTTGATTGCAGCATATTGAAAGAACTGTTTGGGATTCTCTTTAGCTTGCATAGCTAGTTTTCTTTCATAATCCTCTTTTGCTTTTTTTTTTTTTTTTTTTTTACCACATTCGTTACCCTTCTGGCCTGCACTTTATACCGTCCGTGTGCCTGCAGGTCACCTCTTTCTTTAAATTCCCTCCACAGTTGCTTCCTTTTTTGCAGCTCAAGCTTAATGGTGTTATCCATCCATTTAATCCCCAACTTGTTTTACTATTTGGACCCTAGGTATACAATCAGCCATAACCTCCTGTAAATGCTCCTTGACCACTTCCCATGCTCTATCGACATCCAGCCCTTGCAGTTGTACATGCCATGGCACTGATCCAAGCAATCTCCTAAGCTTGTCATACTTGCCAGCACGGTAATTCCACATAATAAAAGAGAACGCTCTATTTGGTTGGTATATTTGAATTACTCAAAAGGTGTAAATATAAACCATAATTTATAAGCCATGGGAAATGTAAAGGAGAGAATAAGTGTGAGTAGAAATACTTTCATTAATGGCAAATGAATTATTAATAATTAACACTTATGATATGTGTGTCCTATAGGTTGCTGGGGTAGAGTGAATAGCATGCGATCCTATAGTCTAGACATTAATAAGTGACTTTATGATGGCATGATTAAAAAAAAAACTTAGAAGGAGAGAAAAAGATTTGTTTGCAAAGTATAAATAACTAACCAATAATAAACAGCCATTAATACATTTAGTAGTTTTAAAAACTATAGGGAGAGACTAATCTAATGAATTAAATAATGTTGATCAGGTGATTCCTTTAGGCATGGCTGGAATATATGTGGTTTGATGGAGCAGCAAATCATCTGGTAAAATTTGTTGTGCATGTTATGTGCATTTCTCTGGTTAATGTATATTTTGCTTCATTTTGTAAGAATTTTCTTTTGTTTAATGAGACTCAGTATACATTTTACTAACAGGGAGGACGTTTAGTGCCAAGGTGACAATATTGAAAAGTAAACACAAAGGATATCTTACAGAAGCTGCAGACATCAAAGAAAGATTGAAAGAGTATACAGAAGCCCTTTACAGAAAGGACTCCAACATTACTGAGAAATTTGATGAGCAGGATTATACACAGGAGCGAGTGCCACTGAAGATTGAAGCGAGGTGGGTACTGCAACAGATATCCAGTAAGAAAGCACCAGGAGGAGATGGAATACCCATTGAGCTTCTCAAAACCCTGGGAGAAGAGGCAGTTAAAATTTTAACGCTCTATGTCAGCAAATTTGGATCACAACCATGGCCTAGGGAGTGGAAAAAAATCAGTTTATATACTTTATTGAAGAAAGGCGATGCAAGGGAGTGCAAAAATTACAGAACTATATCACTGATTTCTCATGCAAGTAAAGTCTTACTTAAGATCATTCAGAAAAGACTGAAACCATTCATGAAGAGAGAAATGCCAGAGGAACAAGAGATCAAATTGCCAATGTGAGATGGATAATAGAAAGAGCACAGGAATATCACAAGAATACCTACTTTTGTTTCCTTGACTATAGCAAGGCTTTTTTTGACTCTGTAGATCATGTGAAACTGCAGAATGTGTTAAGAACAATGGGAATCCCAGAGCATTTCATTATCCTTCAGAGGAATCTTTATTATGAACAAGAAGCTACTGTCTGAACAGATATTGTGAAACTGAGTATTTCACAATAGGTAAAGGGGTGCGACAAGTATGTATTTTATCTCTGTACCTGTTTAACTTGTTCAGTGAAAATACATTTTAAGAATGGCAGGGCTGGAGGAGTCTTCAGTTGGAATTAAAATTGGTGGAAAAAACATTAATAATTTGAGGTATGCAGATGTTACCACCTTGCTAGCAGAATGCAAAGAAGATTTGAAGAAACTTATTATGAAAGTTAAAGAAGAAAGTGCTAAATATGGTCTTAAACTTAACCTCAAAAAGACAAAAGTTATGGCAACATGTGAACTTAATGATTTTGAAGTAGATGGGGAGAAAATGGAAGCAGTTAACAATTTTGTGTTCCTAGGATCTCGAATTGATAAAGATGGTTATTGTACCAAAGAAGTTAGAAGAAGATTATTACTCGGAAAAAAAGCAATGACAAATTTAAGCAAGATCTTTAAAGATAAAGATATCAGTCTCGCAACAAAAATCAGAATTGTAAAAGCAATGGTATTCCCTGTGGTGCTGTTGTGAAAGTTGGACCCTGAGAAAGAGTGAAAGAAGGAAGATAGATGCATTTGAATTATGGGTTTGGAGACGCTTACTAAGAATACCATGAACTGCAAAGCAAACCAATAAATCAGTGATAGAGAGAATAAAGCCAGATTGCTCCCTTGAAGCTATGATCATCAAGCAAAAATTGTCATACTTCGGACATATTATGCGAGCAAATGACAGATTGGAGAAGAAGATGATGCTTGCTAAAGTTGATGGAAACAGGAGAAGAGGAAGACCAAGAATTAGATGGCTGGATGGAGTCAAGGGCACACCAAGGGTATTTGCCACCCAGGTGCAAACTTTTTATCGGCCACCCCTAATACTTCATTGTAATCCAAATTAGGTATTAGGTACATAAAATGCTGCCCTATCAAT
This sequence comes from Typopeltis vanoorti, assembly GCF_054136105.1. Lineage (NCBI taxonomy): Eukaryota > Metazoa > Arthropoda > Arachnida > Uropygi > Thelyphonidae > Typopeltis > Typopeltis vanoorti. The sequence goes on from NC_143574.1 coordinate 31,469,105, forward strand.
GTTGCTGCCCAGGCGCAGTGCACCCTCAGGTTGGCCCAGCCCTGGATGGAGTTAAAGAAGCAACAGGAGTGCGCTTGGAAGTTCTGAAAGAAATGGTCAGGGACAGATTGGAATGGAGAGTGTATGTTCATGGAGTTGCCAGGAGTCGGAAATGACTCGATGGATCATAGCACATACATTTTACACAATAATACAATACATAATATTCAATCATCAGAATTATCCACACTTTCTGGAATCCTACATTCATAAATTTTATTTATTTATTATTATTTAGTGTCAGCAGCTCTTCTATCTTATCAATAATAGATATCTCACCCATACTAGTATTTTATTGTAGATCAACAACTTATAATACACAGATGTAAAAATTTATCTATTCCTGAATAAAAATGTCCCTATACTGTTAAAAAAAAACTTTCCAACCTCAAAAGATGCTATATTGCACAAACAACAAAAATAAGTAGCTTTGTTTGTCACTAAATAGTAAACAGATGTTTAACACCTGTGTACTATATTTAGGAACAATTAGTGTAATTAGAGACAACTCGAACAATGCACTTAATGGAAAAACATTGTTCTGCAGACTATGCTGCATGTATGCAAACAGAACATTTTTATTGTAGCAGTAAACATAGCAACTAACTAAACACATTTGTCTTAACATATGTTTAACAGCTGCTTATAATAGTCATTGGACACAGAAAGCTCTCAATATATGAAAAGCAAAATGAATATATATATATATTAATTATTAAACACCTCCAGGGAGGGAACTTACTCTACAACTCTCCATTTCCACCACTCAACCTTACCCACCAACGCCATCTACCGTCCACCACCACCACCACTAGTATTTTCACAGACAATCACAAATATCCACAACCACCGTGGGATACGAACCCGCAGCCAAAAGGGCTGTGGATTCGTATCACTATCTTTAGTCACCTGCCTTTCAGGTAGATCACTATCTTTTTCCATTTACAGAAAGCCAACACACAGGAAGATACCTACATAAACAATCACATCATCATCCACTCCAACAGTATGGCATTTTAAAAACATGAACACAAAGCCAGAGCCATTTGTTCTAATGATACAGCTCTGACCACAGAACTCAAATATCTGTGCCATACATTCTTAGCCAATGGCTACAATCCCTACAAAATAGATAAAACCACTTTCAAACTGCATGTAAAACTAGCAATTGATCTGCTCGCCTAAGGATAAACTTCACCCTTTTGCACACCCAGGAGTGTTTGAAATTTCCTGTGACTGTGACTTGGCCTACTATGGACAAACAGGAAGATCAGTTAACCTGGAAGAACATAAAAAATACATTCGCTATTTTTTACTATGGCAAGTAAGGACTGGCAGACCACGCTTTGGACACTCCTTCACACAGGATTAGATGGAAGAAAACTAATGTGCTATTTAAAAGTTGTTACAGATCTGAAAGATTATTTTTTGAGACAGCAATGGCTTTGAAGAATTTTCCTAACCCGAACAAGTATGGTTGCATTAATTTGTCAAAAATTTGGGAGACTGTCATCCTAATAGCAACTCCCACATAGCTGTAATGATTTTTTTTTCCCAACATTAGAGGGCACCAGAAATAGGACTTTAGATAGATCTTTTGTATGCTGCAATTTTATTGTTTTACTTACTCACTGTCACGTGTACAAGTGTGTTATGCTCTGATGATGCTCATTTGAAATTCAGCAAAATACAAGCAGTTAATAAAACATCTTTTGATTAAATTGTTTGGCGTTTAATACTGTTAAAAAATTAAGTCATGAATAACCGTCAACATTGTTGTAATCAGCTTGCAGGCAATTTTTATGACCAGTCATAAACAGTGGTATTCTCTTTCCTGAATGTTGAAAGGTTTCAGTGTGTGAAAATTAACGATAATTCATGAATACTTTCACATTTAAAAATACACGGCTTGGTCAATAATGTTTGCTACACAGATGTTATTTAGACGTTCTGGATCTGAACTTTGACATATTCACGAATGTTATTCTCCTCAGAATATTTCCACTATAACATATTTATTAATGAAAATGCTTAGAAAACTAAAATGACAAATTCCAGGATAACTTCTCGAGGAACACTTATTCACCTTCCGCGGAACACAGTTTGGGAAACCCTGGGGTAAACAATCTGTATTGTGGGATGAGTTGTTTATTATTAAACGGCAGAATAATTAACTTCTCTTTTATGATCATCGTAGTTTTTAAAGTGGTATCTATTTTGCTTGTATAACAGTTGGAAAATTTTACCTATAAAGCACGTGATTTCGTGTGTTGTTGACCAATAGGATTACTTGGTTGTTGAGGAACACACTGACATCCAGAGATAAAGAGGTTATTATTCCCCTTTATAAAGCATTGATACTTCCACATTTGGATTACTGTGCTCAGGTCTGGTCACCTGGATTCCTTGGAGATGAGGAGGCTGTGGAGAGGGTTCAGAGAAGAGTGACCAAGTTGGTGAGTGATATAAAAAATGCTCCCTACATTGATAGATTGAGAGCTTGTGGATTGCAGAGATTGGTTGATAGGCGAAGAAGAGGGGATATGATAGAAACATTCAAATTACTAAAAGGTTTTTATAGGATTGATGCAGGGGAAATGTTTCAGCTGTGTGATAGTGATGGAAGAACAAGAGGTCATCTCTGGAAATTAAAGAAGAGTGTGGTTAACAAAGGTGTCAGAGCAAGGTTTTTTGCCTGGAGGGTGGTGAACGAGTGGAATTCATTGCCTGACTTAGTTGTGAGCTCTTCGTCTGTAAACGAATTCAAGAAGAGATATGACAGATATTGTTTTGCTAGTTTGGGTCTCCCACGATGAGTCTACTGACTCTATGGAGATACCCGTAATAATAATAATAATAATAAATTCGTTCATCGGCGTTGTAAATAATGAACAGCGTGTTGCAGCACATTCTGGCATAATGTGATAACGCGTAAGCAGTGAATGTTCGTGAAGTTTAATTTTGCATGTGAGTGTTTGTCTTTTTATTATCGAAAGTCTAAATTTTGCTAATTGTTATTTTAAAGATTTAATTTGGCCCAATGGAGAAAAAAAAACACCAAAGAAAAGCAATTTCTTTGCAAATGAAAATTGCAATTTTAGATCGCTTAGCATAAAGATAGGGATCTACGGCGATAGGTAAACATTTTAATTTAGGCGAATCTACTATAAGAGCAATTAAAAAGAATGAAGTCACAATAAGAAAATCTGTCATTTCTGGCACAAAACTAAGTGCCATATTATCATCATACTCAAGAGATGCTTATTAGAAAACACGGAACGAGCTCTCATAAATTGGATTGAAGTATTAACTCAAAGAAGAATTCTTATAAGTGGTTATTTAAAAAATAAATAACAAGCTTTTCGGTTTTATGAACAGATGAAGCAATTGGAGCTGTCTATTTCCGTTTCCCAGGCTGATAAAGAATTTTCAGCTAGCAAAGGATGGTTAACCAGGTTTTTAAAAAGGAATGCACTTCATAACGCGAAGATTACAGTCGAAGTTGCAACAGCAGATGAAGCAGCCAAAAATTTTCAAGAAAAGTTAGCCAAAATTATTGAAGATGGTGGATATTATCCCGATCAAGTGTTTAACACTGACGAAACAGGATTGTTTTGGAAGAAAATGCCTAGTCGAACTTATATTGCAAAGTCTGAGAAAAAAAGCAAATAGGTTTAAAGCAATTAAAGATCTAGTAACGTTGTTACTTTGTAGCAATACATCAGGAGATTGAATGTTGAAACCCGTCCTAGTAAATTGATTTCTAAGACCAAGTGCTCTAAAAGGCAAAGATCTAAAACAGCTGCCGGTACATTGGATGGCTAATACAAAGGCCTGAGTAACAACTACTGTATTTACTGAATGGTTCAATAATTGCTCTGTATCAGAAGTGGAAACATATATGAAGCAAAAAGCTCTCGATTTTAAAGTTTTATTAATTGTTGACAATGCACCACGTCATCTGCATTTAGAACATCCAAATGTGCAGGTAGTGTTTTTTCCATCCAATACAACAAGCATTATTCAGCCATTAGATCAAGGCATAATTGCTACTTTTAAAAAATACTACGTTAAGCACACTTTTCAATTTATATTGGATAAACTAGAAAATTAATCATTAAGAGTAACTGACGTTTGTAAAAAATTTTCTATTTTGGACTGCTTAAATCATGTTGCATCTGCTATCGCTGAAATAAGACCACAAACTTTAAATGCCTGCTGGAAAGCAGGCATTTAAAGTTTGTGGATGTGTTGCAACCACAGTGGATGTGTTGCAACCATGCAAACATCTATATTATCAGTTGAAATCATTACTTTGGCACATGAAATTTGTGGGGAAGGTTTTGATACATTTAGCCAGAACAATGTAGGCGAATTGCTTGTGGATAATTTTGCCAGTCTGGTTGGCCGAGTGGTTAGCGTATCCGCTCTCCAGCCCAAAGGGCTGCGGGGTTCGAATCCTGACGTGGGCATGGATGTTTGCAATTGTCTGTGGAAATAGTAGTGGTGATGGTGGACAGTAGATGGCGTTGGTGTAGATGAGGCAGTTTGTGGATGAAGTTAAGTGGTGGAGAGTTGTAGAGCAGGTGCCCTCCCTCGATGAGTCTTTGGACTCCCTGGAGGTGTCAAATAATAATAATGCCTTAAGTAATGATAATATTGGATATCGATTAACTTTAGATATCGTCGAAGATCCAGAAAACGATAGTTAAGTGGAAGAAAAACCTGTCCCCCTCACTGCTAATATAATTCGAGGTCTTGAACTGTGCAATAAATTGGAAAATCATTTTCTTGTTAATGACACAAATTCTAAACGAGCCTTTAAATTCCAACGCGAGGTGAAGAACTGTATGTCTGGATATCGCGAGCTGTATAAAAAATTAGTGAAATCATCATTGCAAAGTTTAATCACTGATTACATTGTCAGAAGAAAAAAATCAGCACAGAACGAGGGTGAAGCTAATTCCGTTTGTGAATAACCATTGCCTTTATCATACAGATCTGATACACTGACTATCTCTTTTGGTGATGAAAGTGATTTTGCACCAGTTCGCAAAAGTTGCCGAATATTGTCTAATAGCAATGATAATTCTGATGACTAAAAAAAAAGTTACTCTTCAATAAAATTAAATGAATAAAGCTTTAAAACAGACTTAGGCATTCTTATTTTCCTGAATTTTCATAAACTTTTTTTTAATGCAATTTTAGGTTTATTTTAATTCATTGCTTCAGTTTTATGCAGTTTTAGAAAATTACAGAACGCATCTCTAATTTTTCAATGTAAGTTAGGCCTTTTTTGTGCGATTTTTTATATGCAGTTTTCTGTGGAATGTACCTACCGCATAAAAGAGACCCGATTGTACTCAGTTTTTGCATCTTTGTGCTTAGTAAATTTGGAAGAAGAAGACGAAGCTTACCTCTTTCAAATACAGTCATACAATCTGCAATTGAGGACTCTGGCAGAAAAATGGGGAAATTCATTAGATCATCAGCACTGTTTCCCATTGTAAATATGGACAAAAAAAAAGTTATAAATTTATCGAAAGTTATATATATAAACTTGCCTACCATGTCAGTTCAAACTTCACGCAAAAGTGACGTAAAACAGATGAAACTCAGAAAACAAAAACAGCAACTCATGACTAAATGGCATTCGATTCGATTGGTTCACACAACTAATCACAGCCACTAGGTGCTATTGTCTCAACCTGCATTGCCTTCTGAGTGGTTTAAAACCATTGGAATGCTAAGAATTTGATCTGCTGCACCATCTGTACATCTTTTCAAAGGGCTCAAAGGTGTATGTATTTGTGATTGCACTCTCGGGCTATTCACGCGATGCAATGTTTATGTGTCGAAAAGCTCTTCACGAAGCATTACTATATTGTATTTATTTATAGGAATCACACAAAGCCTGGAAACAATTAGGGGAGTCTTTAATGGAAATAAATGCAAAAATATAATATCTGTGATATTGCTATTCTGTGGATGAGCACTGCACATCCTGAATATTCTTCCTGATGCATAGCATTTTGTAGTGCAAACCTTGATTATTGAATAAAAAAATAAACTACAGTTATTAGAAATCATTCATAGTAGGTATATGCTATAGTCTCAGCCAGCCAGTAGAATTACCACTGAATGATACATATTCTGATTATTTCCCTTCTGTGGTAGTATTTCACAGTAATAAAATTGGGGTTTGTGAAGTGAGTAGGCCGTGCAGTTAGCCTAGTGGCTATGCGCTTCGCAACCATAAACCTGGGAAAGGAGTCTTCTGGGTTTGATTCCTGTCATCGATGTGAGGAGCTTAAGGATCTTTTACAGACATAGCCAAGTTAGCCAGTCTTGGACATGGACAGCAGGTTTTTCTCCACAGTTTATATGGGGTTTTTCCTTCTGCAAGCAGACAAACCAACCCCCATGAACATATACATATTACAATCATGAATACTGCCCTTAGGGGGAGGATAGGAGAGGAGTGACGAACCGGATGCATTAATTCGTCAAAGCCCCCCCCCCTGGATTGGGGGGGGGGCTCAACCCATCCTAGGATGGGTGAGAAGGATAGGAAGTGGTGGTAAAACAAATGGTCTACTGCATCTCAAGCTTCTGATTAACAAAACAAATCTTAACTATATAAGCTATAAGGCTCTGACTTGGTAAGAGGCATACAAATTTGTCATGTTATACAGGTTATCAATATGATAGTAATAATTATAGCATTTTAATAATCATTAAATATTACTTATTAAAATGTTAATTTACTTGGAATTTCCAAATTAATAAAATACCTATATAGGATATCCATATAAAACAATTAGAGTAGATTAACTAATGTAGCATACAACACTTCAAATATAATTAAGAGCATATGGATATGCTTTATATTTACCTTCTTTATTTTTCTGTAATCTTTTTTGAAGTAATTTATGTAATTCATTGTCTTGAGTTGAATCTGATGCAGGTGACTCAGGAATTATCTTCTCTGGACTGATAGATTTCTCTCTTCTTATTTCAAACACTTTAAACAGTTCTGGTTCACTATTTTCAGACTGCGTACTTTTAAATGATTCTGGTTTTCTCTTTTTTAAAGTGGTCTGAAAGAGATTGTTGATTCTCTCCATAACAGAAATACACAGACTATGTGGGCATATTACATATATATACATAAATAATAATAAGCTAACACCTTTTAATCCTTTTTAGGGAGTAGGCAAGGCCTTTTTTTTTTTTTTTTTTTTAACCCTTTCTAGCTTTTGGAGACTGAGTGGGCAGTTCTTTTGCCACCCAGGGCAGTCCCTGAGTTTGCCGCCCCTCTCAATACATAAGTGAAAACGACATATAGGGGAAATAAATTAAAACACTTTATTTTCGAAATAAAACTTTAATTTCAACATTCTAAAATGTTATTTTGCTTGCTTTTCTGTTAGCAAAATCGATGACATTGGCAAAGTCTATTTCATAGTAAAGTAGGTAATTCTTAATCAATTTTAATTTAGAAAAACTCCTCTCACAACTAGCAACACTTACAGCAATTGGGAGGAAAATTCGCAGTAGCATTACAATATTTGGAACTGAGTTCTGGAGACTGTATTTTAGAATTAACTGCAAAAGTTCAAAAAGATTCAAAGTGCTGCCCAGGGTGGACCGCTTCCTCCACCCTCCTCTAGTTATGCCTCTGCAGTTACAGCAGCAGCCTTTTGATGCAGTGCACTGTCCAGAATGTTCATCTCTGAGTCCAGTGTTCATGGCGCCACAATCAGAGGTCTGAAGCTAAATCAGGAAACACAGAACCATACCATCACACTGTTGCCTCTGAATTTCATATTTGGGGTCACGCTCCAGTAAGACGTCCAACTAGGCATCCACCACACCTGTTCATCTGTTTGGTAGCGGGTGTAGCATGTTGGTTTGGGTAATGTAGGGCTTGCATACTGTGGTCCTACCATGAAAACCCATGTTGCAAGTCTTGGCTCTGAATGTTTTTGTATAGATTCATGTTCCAGTCAGTGCCCAGAACTTAACATTCAACATGTTGTCCGACAAATATATGTAAATAAGGATATGTAAATGGCATTTTTTACGTATCCTTTGTAGCACCCTATGGTCACATTCGGCGAGTCATCCATTGTGGGTAGCACTTGCAGTCGACTCCTTGTGCTTCCATGTCAGTATGATATCACTGATTGTTGACCTGGGATGACACAATTTGCCAAACAGATAGGCTTATAAAATGGCATCCTATCACAATGCCTCTCTCAAACTCTGTCACTTCCCTTCTCGTAGCCATTTCACCTGGATGCAGTTGCACCGACTTGGGAGAATCATATTCCTCCAATTTATACTGGCTACAAACACGACTTGTTGCATGGCATGATGCACCTTGCCCATGGGGCATCCACTGACTTCTTTCCAAGAAGTGTACAATTTTGAATGGGTAGATTTGAGATTTCTTATAAGGTTAGTAGCTAGGTGGGTGTAAAATACCCATCTTGAGCAGAATAGAATGCCTAGTTTTTTTTGAGGCAGAGGAAGCTATTGATGTGATGTATTTATACCAAGAGAGGCTGGAGGTAAATGTCATTCCATGGAGAGAGATCATTCTGTCTGGTAATCCCTGTATTAATGAGGATAAGGGAAGCTAAGATCCCTTCTACAAAAGAAAAGGTAATACTGTATTGGTGGCATTGAAGGTGACCAGTTATCCTTGTTCTATTGAAAGATGGTATGGAGATCAGTGTTTTAGGGTTGCAGATGATTTTGAAGCTTCAGATATCTGAGGATAAAATGGTTTTTCTAAAGAGTAGGAAAACCATCGGCATGTGGATAGGATCAGCAGTGATTGAGAGTAGGTCATTCATGTTTAGTACAGAGATTAAGGGGAGCCCTGGGTCACTCCTGCATTGGTGAGTTGGAAAAGACGGTACTATTGGGTTCTGTTGATTCTTTCTTTTAAAAATGCAGATGGTGATACTGTTAACTAAGGGGACCATCCCATCTGTGTATTTTATTAGCATTTGATAACAAATGCAGAAAAGGTGTGAGAAAAGAATGCTTGACTAAGCGAGAAAGGAAAAGTAAGGAGTTTTGTATGATGATTCCATTAAAAGAGCCTTGCTTGACAAGAGAGTGATGAAATCACGTTTCCCAGATACAAAGATTAATGATTTTAGCAAAGCTATTAGAATGCAGAAGGGCAAAGTGAAAGAGTTAATTACTTTGGTTGGAATGAATGATTTGAAAGGAGACAAGTATTGTATGAGGGGGTGGGATGAAAGAGTACTGAAAGTAGCAAAAAGAGGGAAGGGGAGAAAGAGAGAGAGATAAGATAGTGAGTCTATCTTAACAGAATTGAGAAGGAGGGCCGTGATAGCAAACGAGTCAATTCTGTCAAACTCACTCCATGCACCCACAGCTGTGAGTTTCCGGATGCATGGAGTGAGTTTGACAGATGAATGAACTTCTACAAGTTGAACAGTTTGTGATTGATTGAATTCTGTTGAGTGAGTCTACAAATACCAATTAGGCAACAGTTCATCTCATCTTCTTTATACCCTCTTTTACCTTGCGATGACAAAGGTTTATTAATCATCAAATCTCAAACCGTTCACAGGATAAGGTGGTCAGCCCTATATCCCGGTGTATCCTATGTCCTGTAGTGTTGAGTCCTCAAGGTCAGTTTGCCTGCTTTGTGGGATGAAAAACCCCACGATAAACTGGGGAAAAAAACCTACTGTTCATGCCCAAGACCGGCTAACTTGGCTATGGCTGAGGAAGATCCTTCAGCTCCTCATATCACCGATGGGAATTGAACCTAGGACACTCCTTCCCCAGGCATATGGTTGCAAAGCGCACAGCCACTAGGCTAACCGTGCAGACTTAGACAACAGTTAGTTGCCAGCAGTAAAAACTTAGACAGCGTGTAAAACACTGTCTAAGTTTTTACTGCTGGTAACAAACCAGAATAAAATAATTAGCATAAAGCATAAGTATAGTGGTAGGTCCCACTATACTTATGCTTTATGTAATCAAAAGGAAACTATGTCTCTTTGGCCATACATGCAGAATGAATGATGAGAGGAAAATCAAAGTGCTGCTGTTTGGGATGATTGAAGGAAAGAACAAAAAAAAAGGAAGACCAAACAGAGAATGGGATGATGACATTGCCAAATGGTGTGGAAACTATACACAAACTGAGTCACCTTGCACAAAATAGAATGCAATGGAAGAATCGTATCAAGATGGCATCAGACACCTACGGGCATTGGACCCATGGTTATTGTTGATGATGATGTTGATTAACCTTCTTATGCATGAATTTTTATATTCATTTATAAAAAATTATAATGATGATACAGTACCATTTAATCTTACAGTATTACCATGAATTCATTAATTTTGCTAAATTTGTGCCCTGTATATGTTAAAAATGATGTCCTCATATGAGGCCTTTATGCATGCTAGGACTAATTGTAAGGGTAGTGTGCTTAATTTTGTGATTTTCTAAGCTTTTTTGTTTATTATATTATATGCTGTATTGTATGGCATAGAAAACGAGGGCGAGTGATTTCAGAATGTGTGATTTTGTTTACTACAGCATGTGCGAAATGTACGGACTTTGTAGAACGAGATTTATGGAAAAGAATGAAACTGGAGAGTGGGTTTGTCATAAGTGTTTCAAGAGAAAATGCCAGAAGTGTGAGGAGAGTAGGAATGATAGCAGTGAGTTGAAAGATGAAATGTGTGAAAATGCAATTGTGAATGGAGAGGCTGATGTTGATTCTGGCATGAATGACTGCAAGAATGAAATGGTGGAAAATGAAGAGAATGACAAGATAATGGAAAAGATAGTGCATTCACGTGGAGTTCTCCAGAAAACAAAATGTGACATAGTGGTTGGAAAAACGCTTGATGGATGGTAGGGGGAGATGCAAAGAGAAACAAAGCAGAGTATGAAAGTGCAAAAGCATTAAAATAAAGATTGAATTTTGTATGGTGATTCATTGATAAGAAAGCTTGAGCAACAAGTGACAAAACAGTGTTTTCCTGGTGCCGAGATTTAGGATGTTAGTGATCCTGTAAGGATGCAGCAGTGAAGGTGAAAAAAAGTTTATTTTGGTTGGTACAAATGATTTAGCAGGTGACAAATATGGTATGTGAGAAGATATGAAAGCTACTAATACATGTAAAACAAGGTTGAGAAAGTAAAAATTGCTACAGCAACAGAGGTAGAGGTGAACTGAGATGTAGAGCTATGCAGGAGGAATGGTGTGGAGTGAGTTTGATAGAAGGAATGACTTATATAAGGGTCAGGAGTCTTCAAAAAATGTTGTTCAGTGAGAGTCAGGGAAGCTGGAATGAAAGGAGTATTTAAGTTTAGGTGTTTTTTTTTTTGGAATAATTTACACTTTAATGGAATAATTTACAGCACAGAGAGGAATCTCTCCATTAGGAAAAAGAAAACCAGGACGTCCTCTTAAACAATTCAACGATGACTTCTAAGACCAGAACAGGCCACAAACTAGGCCTAAATCCTTGATATGCATGATGATGATGATGATGATGACAGAGAAGAATCATTAAACAATTGGTTTAATAGTGTTAAACCAATTGTTTAACATTATCAATTAATCAAATAATCAATTAAAATGTTATCTGATCTTCAGAAGAGCAGATGGGTAATAACACTATCAATATATATATGCTGTATAAGGGAATCCAAGATTTAAAAAAAAAAAAAAAAGCTGTAAGAATTCTATATTAAGCTACCAAAATAAAAATGCATATTAGCAAATCTTTTACAAAAAACATCCTCTCATATATACAAAAAAAATCTTTTATATTTATATTTTTGTGCTGTAAATTTGTAAATTTGTGCTGTATATACAAAAAAAATCTTTTATATTTATATTTTTGTGCTGTAAATTACTCCATTAAAGTGCAACATGCATGGGAAACTAGAATGTTTAGGGGAAAAACTGGTAAGTATTGGTCCAGGCAACCTAGAAGTTAGTAAGTTGGAGAATAATCACATGGTGCTAAATGTAGCACAAGTTCTTAACTTTAGTGAGCTTATCAAGGGAAGTTAGGGGATGAAGGGGATATTGAAGTTTATGTAATAAGGGAGAGTAGTTTTTTTTTGATATTGGTTGGCTTCAGTTGGCTAAGAGTCATAAGCATTAGTGAAATCCGGTTGACCAAGGATGATATAGTCATAGAATCTAATGCAAAGAATACAGTATCTTCAGAGAGGAAAGAAGGAACAGGATAAGAGGAGGGATTTTGCTAATGACAGAAGAGGAATTAAAGCAAAAAAGAGCAGAAGTAGATCAAGAGGATAGGAATGCAGAGGGAAATTCATTTGAGGCCATCTGGTGTGAGATAGAGGCTAATAGGATGAAGTATGTAATTGGTTCCTGTTATAATCCTGGTGGGGAATACAAGGAAGAGTGTAGATGACATGCATTGGAAAATTAGCATGATGAATGTAAGTCAAGTAATTATGGGGATCTCAACTATGAGTACATAGAGCAGAAGGAGAAATGGTCACAAGAATGGTAAGAAATGGAATTTATACAGATGCTGAGAGATAATTACCTGAGACAGCATACAATGGAGGGAGACATGGGGTTCAAGAGTACTCGGATCTGGTCATACAGAGAACTTGACCAATCAAGCTATGCTTCCTCTGTTTGGGAGAAGTAATCATGTAGTCTTGACTTGGGAGATTGCCAGACATGCAGAATTTTCTGTTAAGAAGGGATATATGAAGGATTTACAAAACAGGTGATTATGACAAGCTGAAGAGATAGATGAGATATTGGCAAATGTATTATGAGAAAGTGCAAGAGAATTATCAGCTCCTTTCACCAAGCTGTTTAATTTATGCTTCCATTGGGATAGTGCCAATGGAGTGGAAAGAAGGAAAAATAGTCCAACTGCATAAAGGAGGCTCCAAGACAGAAGTAGCAAATTATAGACCAATCAAAATCTCAGGAATGGTGGTTGTGGTTAATGTTAAGGCTTTAATAAGGCCATAACTGGACCACTGTGTGCCGATCTGGTCACCCAGGTTCTGTGTAGATTAAGTGGAGAGGATCCAGAGATGTGTGACAGTGATTGTGGCAGGCTTATGGAATGCTTCCTAAGAGTAGATTGAAGGTCTAGGCTATGAGCTTGAAAAACTAGCTGATAAGAAGAAAAGAGGAGACATGATAAAAGCATATAAGTTATTAAAGGGGTTTTATAGGATTGACACTATAGACTTTTCAGTACATGGCAAGAAAGTAGAGAATGAGGGTTCACCTATGGAAATTGTAAGTGTGGTTATGTTATGTTTGATTTAACTAGGTTGCTTTGTGTATGCTGACAGAAAAGCTTAATTCTGTCAAATTAGAACCCACAAGCTAAGGATGGTTTTTAAATGAATATCATGATGGAATCATGCCCAAATGCTTGCATATGTTGCACTCAGTGCAAACTTGACAGCATTTTGAAGGTCACAGATTTCTTAGATGCACATCACGAGTTTATATAGGTGAATATTGGTATATATTTGTAACAATATTCACTGTGTTAAAAGACATTTTCAAAGCTGAAGTATATAAAATCTTGTTACAGATAACCTTATCTGATTAAAAAAAAAAAGAAAAGAATTCCATGCTTCTCACTAATTTCCTAAAAAACTATTTGTATAATTGTGTATTTTGTTAATAAAAAAAACTGCATAAGTATTGTTTTATATATAAGTAACATGATACTCTCAATCCTGGTGTTTAGGCTTATATAGATTCTCCAGCATTATGTTGTTTAAGGAAATTGAACAAACAGACTAGATAATAAAACTAAAAATATTTAATTAATATTACTTTCTATATTTTGCCAGAGTTAAACAGATAGGATAGCCAACATTCATATATTAGAGCAACAGGATTAGCAGACCATGCCCAGGATACCTGGCTCAGGATCCATTGGAAAAAAAAAAGCCACCTTACACCACTGAATCAATTTAAATTAAGAAGCTTTTCCTTGATTCTGCTGCAGCTCTTACCAACTATCCCAAAAACAAATATGGCTATATCAAACTGCCTCTCATATTGGAAACCCTCATCGGCAGACATACAGCCCAACAGCCAAAAAAATACCCAACAAACTGTTGTTATTGAAGTGTGCCTGCATGCACATGTTTAATACTAGTGTATTAATTTCTGAAGATGCCAATTTAACTTTGGCAAAATATAGGAAATATTAATTAATTTTTTTTTGTTATTATCTAGTCCATGTTGTCAATTTCCTTAAACATGATGATGATGAGACACTTGACTTTACTTCTTGGCCTGAGAAGCCTATATTTACTATCCAGCTCGTCCTAGAAAAAATTTGCCAACCAGTGCTCAATCTGCATTTGTGCTTACTTAAATAATCATTAGGGTATGTGTGGAAATAAATAATCAATTAAAATGTTATCTGATCTTCAGAAGAGCAGATGGGTAATAACACTATCAATATATATATGCTGTATAAGGGAATCCAAGATTTAAAAAAAAAAAAAAAAGCTGTAAGAATTCTATATTAAGCTACCAAAATAAAGATGCATATTAGCAAATCTTTTACAAAAAACATCCTCTCATATATACAAAAAAAAAAAAAAAAAAAAAAAATGTGTGTGAAGTACCAAGATAGCAAGAGGTTAGCAACAATTTAGAAGCAACTACTTTACTTACAGTAATTTTTATATATAATTAGTGATGTTGTTGCCATTGTTATGGTATCGCTTGAATTTCAAAGGAGAACAACATTCTCAAACAGCTAAAATGATAATGTCTGCCAAGTAATTGCTTTTAAATTACAGCCAAACTCCTGTTTCTGTGATTGGCTCATTAAAAAGAAAAAAAAATTTAAGGTGTAGGTAAAATAATTGATAAATTTGTTGAATGACATGACCTATAGTGAATGTCTGATGTTTTATTTTCTTCTCCTTCCTTTACAGCTCAACCTTCCATTTTGTTCAAACTGCACTGAAATTACCAGTGCAGTTTAATGTAAAATTTAAATGGATTCCAAATTTGGTCAAAATCTTAAATGATGCATCCCTTCGAATCCCCCCTTTATTTTTTGTCTAACTGCAGTGAAATTCTCAAAGGAGCATAAACAAAAGAAATAACTTTATTCCTATTAATAATTTTGTTAAAATCAGTTGAATGGTGCAACCTATAAGGATGTTTCTCAAAGAAGTATACCCTACAATAAGTTTAGTTTAATCCTTTATCCAAGTGTGAGCAAACAAAGTTTGCACTTGAAAGTATCTTCAGGACTGGGGTAGGGTAGTACAACACTGTTGCAAAGGTGGAGAAAGCTCTCATCACTCCTATCTCAGTATTTCCCATAATGCAAACGGTGTTGTACTACCTTACCCCAGTCCTGAAGATACTTTCAGGCACAAACTTTGTTTGCTCACACTTGGATAAAGGATTAAACTAAACTTATTATAGTCTAACCAAGTGAAAAACAAACTCTCAACATCTTTCTCTGAATCCGGAGTAATTTAATAATAAGGTTGTACACCCTTTGGCAACTCTTATAGGTTGGGATGACCTCTCATTGCTTCTGCCTTGGTGTCTCCACTACAGGGCCTGGCTCCCACTGATGAGACCTCAATAAAGGTCGAAACTGGTATGGGTAGTGGCCCTTGCCTTAATGCATAGCATTACACATATCCACAAGGAGATGTGCTTTGCATTATGGGAGATACTGAGATAGGAGTGATGAGATCTTTCTCCACCTTTGCAACAAGTTGCCCGGTGTTGTACTACCTTACCCCAGTCCTGAAGATACTTTCAGGCGCAAACTTTGTTTGCTCACACTTGGATAAAGGATTAAACTAAGCTTATTATAGTCTAACCAAGTGAAAAACTCAAGTATACCCTACCCTTCTCCATTTTACCTACTCGAAACTGTAATCAGACTTTCCCTGTGATACATTTTCTAGTAGTGGACATTAATATGGGGGTAGGTTCACCCTTTGCTTCTATGACAGCTCTAACTCTGTTGGGGAGACTTTCTACCAGGTGTCTGAACATGTCTGGAGGAATGGCAGCCCATTCTTCCTGAAGTGCTGTAGCCAGAGCAGTTCGTGATGTGGGTTGTTGGGGTCTGGAGCGAAGTCTGTTTTCTAATTTATCCCAAAGATGTTCTATAGGATTCAGGTCAGGGCTCTGAGCTGGCCAGTCCAATCTTGGAATGTTATTGTCCACAAACTATTCTCTCACAGAACTTGCTTTATGACAGGCAGCACTGTCATGCTGATACAGACAATAGTCATCACTGAATTGATCTTCTACCATTGACAGTACACTATGGATCAAAATATTATTTTACCCATCCACATTTAGATTTCTGTGTAGTGTTATAAGAGGGCCAAGTCCATTTCATTCCATACAAAATACCCCCACACTGTAACACCACCTCCAAATTTCACTGTTGATACTACACACACTTGCAGGAATCTTTCTCCAGGCATTTGCCACACCCAGACCCTCCAATCAGACTGCCACATGGTAAAGTGTGATTCTTCACTCCAAATAACACATTTCCAGTTGTCCATTGGTGTTGCTCTTTACACTACTGCAGGCAGCGCTTAGCATTCACAGGAGAAATGTTTGGTTTATGGGCAGCTGCTCGACCATGGAACCCCATTCCTCTTAATGCACAGTCATGGTGCTGGCTGGACATTAGTTGCACTATGGAACTCCTGGGTGATTGTTTCACTCTATGTCTGGCGATTTCCACCAACCACCTTCTTCAATGCTCGATGGTCCCTGTCTGTCATTTAACTCGGCCTACCCAACTGTGGTTTTGTTGTGCCTTCACGTTTCCACTTCACAATCACATCACTGACTGTTGACTTGGTCAACTTGAGGAGAGTTGAAATATCTCTGACAGATTTCTTACTGATGTGGCAACCAATAACTAGTCCATGTTCAAAGTCACTGAGCTCCCTTCACCTACCCATTCTGCTTGTACTTCTTATCACTGAACACACATCTCCATGCCTCCTTTTATTATTACGGGCAACTCCAGGGAGTCATTAGACTCATCGAGTGAGGCCCAAAATCATATTCATTACAACTATTCGACATTCATACAGTATCTATCATACCTCGCCTTAAACTCATTCACTGTCACAGCATCAACCACAGACTCTGGGAGTGCATTCCACTCATTCACCACTCTAAAAGTAAAGAACCCAGCTCTAACACCTTTACTAACCACACCTTTGCTCATCGATTTTCCATGGATGTCCCCTAGTCCTCCCGCAACCAGCCCTGTTCTCAAAAATATCTTCTGAATTAATTTTATAGAAACTCTTCAGTAATTTGAATGTCTCAATCATATCTCCCCTCCTCTGCCTATCAACCAATTTTTGCAACCCACAAATCCTCAACCTTTTCTCATAAGGTTCATTCCACAGACCTGCTATCATCTTGGTCACTCGCCTCTGGATCCTCTCCACCTCCTACCCATCAAGAAGAAACCTAGGTGACCAAATCTGGGTACAGTAGTCGAGATGGGGGTCTTATCAAGGCTCGATACAGAGGAACAATAACCTGCATGTCTCTGCTTGTCATTGTATTCTTCAGCAACCAAGTGATTTGATGAGCTGATTTGGCCACTTTTGCAATGTGCCCCCTAAACTTCAACTCCTTATCCACCAACACTCCTAAATCTCGTGCCTCATCAATTTCCTGGAGTACAGTTCCGCCAATGTAGTAAACTGCTGCTAATCTTTTCACCCCAAAATGTATAACCTTACATTTTACCACATTAAATTGACATCCATTCACCCTAGCCCAGACCTCCAATCTATCCAAATCATCTTGCAAAATTTTGACGTCATCTGCATTCACTATTGCCCTACCCAACTTTGCATCATCCGCAAACAAATGAACTGTTCCTCTCAGATCCTTTCCTATATCATTAATGAACAAATTAAATAGCAGTGGTCCAAGAACAGATCCTTGTGGCACACCAATAGTCACAGGCCGTCTTGTGGACTCTACTCCTGAATAAATCGCTCTCCGATATCTCTCGGTCAACCACCCTCCTATCCATCTCACCAACCCTATATCCATCCCCATATGCTGCAATTTACTGAGTAGAATTCCATGTGGTATCCTGTCAAAGGCCTTAGCAAGGTCCAGTAGAATCATTGTAAACCCATTACCCTTATCCAGTTCAGCCATCACTGTGTTATAATACGTGAGCAAGTTACTGAGGCATGACCTACCCTTCACAAAACCATGATGTCCCCGATACGGTATCCCATTTTCTTCTATCCAATCTTGTATTTTCCTCTTGACTATTTTCTCCAAGACCTTGATAATGATTCCTGTTATGCTGATTGGCCAGTAATTTTCAACAGCAGCCTTGGAACCACCTTTATGCAGCGGAACTATTTTCCCCTCTTTTCACCCCCTTGGGACTGACCCAGACCCAAGGCTCAAATTAAACAAAATGGTCAAGGGCACTGACAATTCTTTAGCCGCTTCATGTACGACACGAGCTGGTATACCATCCAATCCCACAGATGTATTGATATTGAGGTTCTGTAATAGACTAGTTACCTCTACTTCATTCATCACAATTCCAGTATAAGCTGTTGGTTCTTCCATTCCTGCAATGTCACCACCTGGATGATATACTCTTGCAAAGTGCTCACTCAGTAATTCCACTATATCGACAGATTTGATTACCTCCCTACCCTCGGCATTTTTTAAGATCATTCTACCATGAACACTTTTCCTTTTACTTGCAACATATTGAAATTTACACCAGTAAGTGAGGTCATAGTGACATGTAGATGTCAGTTTACGAATTACAGAGGGGATGTCCGGATACTTTTGATCAGATAGTGTATTTGGAAATGTGTTCTTCAGATACAAAGTTTTTAATTCACGATATAGACATACCAAAAATGACAGTAACTATTGTTATAATAGATTTGAGCCGTGATTAATGTGGTTAGAATGGTTTTTATATTAATACCATGCATAGCCTGATGATCTGATTTTCTATGCCAAGCTAAAGTCTCTAAAAATCATTAATGCATTAATTGAATATTATAACAACTTAAGAGTTCGATAACTAATATTTAAGGAATAGACAGCGTATACTAGGAATATAAACTAAATAAACTTTAATATATACTTTCCGATATTTCAGCAAACGTCACGTTGCCATCTTCTTGGGAACTTACTACAAAGACACGTGCACACAAGTACTAATAACAGCAAATGAGACTGAAGCTAGGAAGCGAACGTTTTCCTAAAGTCCTGATGGTGCCCATTGGCTGGCTATATTGGTAGTTCTTGGCCTTTGGGTTGAAGTTCTTCTGATAAAAGTTTCCCAAATTTGGGGCAGTCTCATGCATCCAAATTTGTTGAGGTTTGGCATGTTCCTAAGGGCCGAGGCTGATTCCATGAATAGTCTTTCATACTTGAACTTGCTGCGGTGTATTACTGTGGCTTTCTTCCATCTTATTCTGTGGCGAGTATCCAAAGCGTGGTCTGCAAGCCCAGAGTGGCTGTACTGGTGAAATCGGATGTAATCCTTGTGTTCTGAGATTCTGATATTTGCTGTCCTGCCTGTTTGGCCAAAGTAGGACAATTTACAGCTGCAAGGGACCTGGTATACACCAGGTAGGTCTAAGGGAAGTGGTTGGTCTTTAGTGGAGCGGATAAGGGATGCCAGTTTTCTATGTGGTCTGTAACAAGTGGTCAAGTCATGTTTTTTTAAGATTTTATTGATTTTTTCCGAGGTGCCTCGGATGTAGGGAATGGTGATGGATTTAGAGTAATCTTTTTTGTGAAGGGGAGGGGGTGGTGGGTTGTGGATAACTGGGTTAAGTATTTTTTGGAGGGGGTAGCCATTGGCTGAGAAAGTGTCACGGATGTGACTGAGTTCAGTGGTTAGGGTTTGATCATTAGAACAGATTATTTTTGCCCTGTTGAATAATGTCTTAATAACTCCATATTGTTGTGAGAGGGGGTGATGGGATTGTTGGTGAATGTATCTGCCTGTATGGGTGGGTTTTCTATAAACTGAGAAAACCAAGGTTCGATCAGGTTGGCGGGTGACTAGTGTGTCTAGGAAGGGGAGGTTATTGTTTTCCTCTTTTTCCAGGGTGAACTTGATTCTAGGGTGTTGGTTAAGCGTGTTAGGAAGGAGAGGGGTGAATCCGGGCCATGTGGCCAAATAGCGAAAACATCATCAATGTAGCGAAGCCATATGGTAGGTTTATGTGGGGCTGAGTTTAAGGCTTTCTCTTCAAACGTCTCCATGAAGAAGTTGGCCAAGGGTGGGGAAAGTGGTGAACCCATGGCTGTCCTCTCTATCTGTTTGTAGAATTTTTCCTGCTAAACGAAATAGCCCGAGTTCATTTTAAACTGAAATAGGGCTGAGATATCGGGAGGAAATTTAGCTTGGATTAGCTCTAAGGTTTCTTTGAGGGGGACATTCGTGAATAGGGAGGAGACATCAAAACTGACCATTATGTTGGAGTGTAAGGTTTTCTATACTGGCTTTGAAGTGGGCTGAGTTTTTTATGTATGATGGAGTATTGCCAGTATAGTGTGAGAGCACTTTGGCTAAATGCTTGGCTAGTTTGTAAGTGGGGGAATCAATGACATCCACTATGGGACGTAATGGCACATTTTCTTTGTGTATTTTTGGGAGCCCATATATGCGGGGGGGTCTAGAGTTATAGGGTTTTAGTCTGTTGGTAATCTCCACAGGCCAAGAACCTTCTTAAGGAGCCTATGGAGTTTTCTAATTTGCGAGTCGGTGGGATTGTAATCAATAGGGAGGTAAGTGGAACGATCTAATAATAAAGCCTTGAGCTTACCTGTGTAGTCTTTAAGATTGAGTACCACAGTGGCGTTCCCCTTATCTGCTTTGGTGATCACTATTTCTTTGTTTCTCTTCAATTCTTGTAGTGACTTGTATTCACTAATGGATATGTTGGATTTTGGAGGTTTTGCTTTATTGAGAACACAGACTACATCCAATCTAATATCGTTGGCGATGTGGTTTGGAAGTTGGCGAATCCCGCGTTCAATTTGGATCATTAATTCCTCGGCTGGTAATTTCTTAGAAGCGATGCCAAAGTTGTGACCACGTGACAGAGCGTTGAGTGCTTCAGGCTTCAAGGTAGCTGAAGGTTAACTACAGTGTTGGTTTGTAGTTTAGGTTTGGACACCGAGTTCTTTATTAACTTATCAAACTTGTTGATATGTCGGCTCTGTATTCGTTCAAATTCTTTTTTAGCTGCCGTACACGAGACGTCATGTAGGACTGACCAAAGCTCGTGATTCAGCGTAAGTAAAAGCTCATTTTCTAGCATTGAAATAGCTCTGTTTATGTCGGCTAGAGAACCGCGTGTAGCGGTAATTTGCTCCCGAAGTAATGCCTGGCTAGCCTGGTTGTAAATGCAGAGAGCTTTCTGTGAGACGAAGTGGTGTTTAAATTTGACACAGTTCGGGATGACTTGATTATCCTGGCAGCGTTTTAGGAATGCCAGACGGTTAAGTTGTCTGGATAACTTCAGCTTCAGTTTGCCGTAATGGCGAGCCTTGCGTGCGAAGAGATCTCCGTGGATGATCATTATTCTTGTTGAGAGGCTTATACGCTGGTTAAACATGATAACTAATATTTAAGGAATAGACAGCGTATACTAGGAATATAAACTAAATAAACTTTAATATATACTTTCCGATATTTCGGCGAACGTCGCGTTGCCATCTTCTTGGGAACTTACTACAAAGACACGTGCACACAAGTACTAATAACAGCAAATGAGACTGAAGCTAGGAAGCTAACATTTTCCTAAAGCCCTGATGGTGCCCCCTGGCGGGCTATATTGGTAGTTCTTGGCCTTTGGGCTGAAGTTCTGATAAAAGTTTCCCAAATTTGGGGCAGTCTCATGCATCCAAATTTGTTGAGGTTTGGCATGTTCCTAAGGGCTAAGGCCGATTCCATGAATAGTCTTTCATACTTGAACTTGCTAGGTGTATTACTGTGGCTTTCTTCCATCTTATTCTGTGGCGAGTATCCAAAGCGTGGTCTGCAAGCCCAGAGTGGCTGTACTGGTGAAATCCAACAATCCAACAAAATTCACCAACAATCCCATCACCCCCCCCCCCCCTCACAACAATATGGAGTTATTAAGACATTATTCAACAGGGCAAAAATAATCTGTTCTAATGATCAAGCCCTAACCACTGAACTCAATCACATCCGTGACACTTTCTCAGTCAATGGCTACCCCCTCCAAAAAATACTTAACCCAGTTATCACATCCGTGACACTTTCTCAGCCAATGGCTACCCCCTCCAAAAAATACTTAACCCAGTTATCCACAACCCACCACCCCCTCCCCTTCACAAAAAAGATTACTCTAAATCCATCACCATTCCTTACATCCGAGGCACCTCAGAAAAAATCAATAAAATCTTAAAAAAACATGACTTGACCACTTGTTACAGACCACATAGAAAACTGGCATCCCTTATCCGCTCCACTAAAGACCAACCACTTCCCCTAGACCTACTTGGTGTATACCAGGTCCCTTGCAGCTGTAAACTGTCCTACTTTGGCCAACAGGCAGGACAGCAAATATCAGAATCTCAGAACACAAGGATTACATCTGATTTCACCAGTACAGCCACTCTGGGCTTGCAGACCACGCTTTGGATACTCGCCACAGAATAAGATGGAAGAAAGCCACAGTAATACACCGCAGCAAGTTCAAGTATGAAAGACTATTCATGGAATCAGCCTCGGCCCTTAGGAACATGCCAAACCTCAACAAATTTGATTGCATGAGACTGCCCCAAATTTGGGAAACTTTTATCAGAAGAACTTCAGCCCAAAGGCCAAGAACTACCAATATAGCCCGCCAGGGGGCACCATCAGGACTTTAGGAAAACATTAGCTTCCTAGCTTCAGTCTCATTTGCTGTTATTAGTACTTGTGTGCACGTGTCTTTGTAGTAAGTTCCCAAGAAGATGGCAACATGACGTTCGCCGAAATATCGGAAAGTATATATTAAAGTTTATTTAGTTTATATTCCTAGTATACGCTGTCTATTCCTTAAATATTAGTTATCATGTTTAACCAGCATATAAGCCTCTCAACAAGAATAAGAAACTTAAGAGTTCACTGAAAGAAAGTTTTTTTTTTTTAATTCTCCTCAATTATACTGTAATTTGGTACTTACCAAGATATCCATCATTTCATTTACAGCAGAAGATTTGTCTTCTTGCTTTTCACAAGTATTCTGTAGAATGAAAAACATAATGGTTACCTAAATGGAAGTGGACAATGTTGTAATGTTTAGAATAAAGTAATACATCTGATTACCTATTCAACAATCTATATATTGTTGAATGTACCATTTTCTATAAGAATTAAATCTAATCTACTATCATTTTCACAAGAAATCTTCACCATCATGCACCAAGCTCACTGAACCATGCTTTCAACTCAGCAATCACTTTCAATGCGTAAACCTACTTCTCACTTCCCTGCTTACACCTTCCTTATACAACTTCACTCTTGCCTCCAATCTATTCTATGAAAAATCTTACACATCATTCTGGTAAAACTCCATTACAACTCATATCTCAATCATACCATTCCTCTCTATCAGGCTTGACATTTCTTTAGTCTTCTCAAGATCTGACACCACTTTAGTCACACTTCTCTGTATTCCCCTGAATCATGTTATAAAATATAATAATGTTACATAGTAATCCAATATGGCCTGATCAGGGACTTATAAGGGAACCATAATTCCTTACTCTACATATTCATGTCCTCCTTATCATTCCCATGCCATAATGTTATATTGTCTTCACAATTTTAGTGGTGTGGTCCTTAAATTTCAGGTCCCTGGCCATCCATTACTCAGAGATCCCACAGCTCCCACCCTCCTTCAAGATATCTCTGACAACTTGCAACCCATTTTTGCCTTTCGATTTCAAAAATGTATACTTTGCAATATCCATCAGCCCCATTTATCCACTTGGAGTTTATCCAGATTTTTCTACAATGCCACATCTATTCCACTCACCATAGCTCTCTACTTTGCATCCTCTACATATCATCACTTGGTTGTGAGACCACTGCCTTGATCACTGAAGGCCTGAAGTGGCTTGAAAAGAGTTTGATCTCGAAAGTAGGCTTACAGACTATGCAAAAAAAACAACTAAAAGTACAAAAAATTCATTACCCCACCTGCTAATTGATTTTAGACAAATTATGGACTCTACAACCATGTTAGAAATAATAATTTTAATTTCCTGATGTTTCAATCTTCATATTAAGGTCATCTGGAGTGCATGCATGCATGCATGCGCGCGCACAGAGAGAGAGAGAGAGAGAGAGAGAGAGAGGGAGAGGGAGAGGGGGCAGGCTACATTACATTTCACACAATATGCCAAAGAGAGAACAATTAGATCAACTGTTATGCTACTGGCCTGAACTCTAGTCAAAGCTATATTCTATTTATAACATCATCAGAGAACAAATTCATCTAGATAGTTTTAATACAGCAAAGTGGTGACCTAATTCACAATTCAACAAGAGTGCTATCTTAGAGTCCTGGATTGCTTACATTCCATTATAATTAACATTTAGACCAAAAGGTTAAGTAGGTAGAATATATGTCATTCATATTCTTGGGATTTTTAGACCACCATTGTTATTAAGATTAAGGTGGCTGATAAGAATTTCATGTGCCTCCTTAAATTTACGCTCATACCACATCTTGGTGTGAGTAAACAACAGGTGCCTTTCCAGTCAATTCTATGTAGAGTATTCAGGGCATGATCAGAAAGGCCAGATTTATAACAGTTATTAAATTTAATATGCCATTTATGTTCCTTTTTTTTTTCTGGTAGGAATTGTGCATCCTGTTTCACCTATATAGGGTAAATTACAGGTACAATGAATAGGATATACTCCAGGGTGGGCCAGTGAAGCAAGTGAATCCTTCGATAAGTTGAATAAGTTTAATTTTGCAGGAGGTTTAAAAGATGGCATTAAGGTTGTATTTCTGCAGTATTCTGTTTATTTTATCTGATATATATTTAATGTATGGAAAGGCTACAGTTTTATTGTAATCTAGTTTATTTTGGAATCTTGTGAAGAATCTTGTTGATGGCATTTTGGATGTGGCCATTTTTCAGGAAGGTATTGCCTATAACTTTTAATTCATGTTTAAGTGCTTGTTCACTGGAGCAAATCTTCAAAGCCCTGATTTTTAGAATGTTAATGACACCTAATTTTTGTGTTGGGTGGTGGTAAGAGTTTATGTGTATATATTGGCCAGCTTGTAGGCTTATGATAAACAGTGAAGGAAAGAAGGAAAACATGTGACAAGTGTATCTAGAAAGGGAAGCGAGTTCTGACTTTCAATTTCAAATGTATGTGTTTGTGTTGTTTGTTTAGGTGGCTGAGGAAAGTGTCTAATGTCTGGCAGCCATGGCAGCAAAATACTTTTTACCTACAAAAAGAAGGCACAGCCATGGATTCACTACTATCCCCATAATTTGCTAACTTTTACATGGAAGCTTTTGAGTAACATACTCTAGATTCCTTAAGGAGGCCTGTGAAATTCTTATCAACCATGCTAATCTTAACAATAATGGTGTTTTAAAATTGCCAAGAACATGGATGGCATATATTCTACCTGCTTAACCTTTTGGTCTAAAAGTTAATTAAATTAGGACTGTAAGCAATCCAGATCTCTAATGCTGATCACCATAAAACACTAAAGGAAAGGATTAATATTCCAGAGACCAGAAATCGTCTTAGTTAATACCTCTTCATCCTTTTGAAAACCAGTTGACCAAATCTGTACATAGTTGTCCATATTGTCCTAATCAAGGTCTTATACAATGGAACCATAATATCCTTACTTCTAGAAGTCAGTGTATACGCTGAATTATTGCCAGAATTCATTGTGTTCTTCTAAATTTTAGATCCTTATCCACCATCACACCCAAATCTCTTATTTTCTTCACCTCCTCCAATATATCCTCGCCAAGTATATACTCTACGTCCCATCTTTGTTTTTCACATTTTAGAACTTGATGCTTTACAAGACTGAATTAGCATCTACACTCCTGTGACCATTCACTTGGTCTAACAAGTTTTCTTGTAAAGTCACTACATCTGTTCTAGTCTTGACAGTTCTTCCCAACTTTGCATCATCTGCAAACAGCTGAATATTCCCATTCAAACTTTCCCCAATATCATTAACATGCAGATTAAAAAGCAATGACCCTAAGACACTCTTGTGGCACACCACTAGTGACTTTTCACTTCTGGAATATTGTGTAGCCATTCCACTTATCACATTCAACTACATTTTAGAACAAAGTGACTAAAGCAGGACTTCCTTTCACAAAGCCATAATGTCTCTCCTCCCCAATAGAGCATTATCCATCCAGCTTTCTACTCCCTTTGAACAATGTAATGGTTGAAACATAATTCAACAACCTGGTCAGAGGCAGTGCTGATTCTCTTGAACTCTTCCATAAACAGAAAGAAATTTCATCTAATATTTGCTGTCAGCATTTTGCAATACTTACCAGATCAATTACTTTTGCACTCATGTATATTCTCATCATATCAGTCACTGTATTATCTCCACCTGAATGACACAAAGTAACAAAGTGTAATTCAACTATTTCTTTTACTGCTCCTACATGCAGTCAGCTATCTCTCCATCAATTCTTCTTATTGTGCCATACTGCAAAAGAACATGCTGGAATTGCCTTTGGCTACTGTTCTCATGACTAATATCATATGCCTGTAATACTAGTAATGAGCTTGCTTATATGTTCCCTCCATAATCCATTTTCTTTTTATGCAGTTCACACTTAATGATGGTATTCATTTACTTAATTTATTCCCTGAACTCTGGGAAATACAGATAGACTGCTAATACCATAAATGGTTAAATGTATTTGCAATTTCAGATGTTGTATTACTGCTCCAAGCTACTTTGAATTTGTCATAATTAACTTTGCAGCTCTACATGTACACTTTCTTAACACCCAAAAAATAAAAATACAAAATTAATAACAGAAAAGCTCAGGTAAAAAGATTATTTACTAGTATAATTTTCGCCTGCATGTCAAGGCATCATCAGTACATTTTAAGCTAAAATTAAACAATAACTGACAATTCCAAAAAGTGCCATCTAAGTAGCTAATGTAAGATAACTAAAAAGGTCAATAAATTTCCTAACTAAAAAAAAAAAAATTATATATACAATAAAAAGTTAGGAAAGATTAGCTGATTTATAAAGTAGTATCTCCCATCAAGGGGATAGACGTAAACCATCGGATCTGTTTAAGTTAGGAGAATGAAGTAAAGTTTCGCATGTTTCTTTATAGAGCCGTTCCACGAGGAACCGACTTTTATGAAGGACTCTTGTCTTTTTCCAATGAACTCAATGTCTAGTGATGATGGCATGTTGTGCAAGTCCAGACTGTTCAGGTTCAAGGTATTGAATATAAGACTGGTATTCTTCTAGCCGAATAGAGGCAGATCTTCCTGTTTGTCAGAAATAAGATAATCCACAAGAGCAAGGAATCTGGTAGACATGGATAATTAAGATGTGGAAGCCTGTCCTTAGGAGAAGTGAGAAAGGTGGAGATTTTTCTGAATGGTTGAAAGGCAACAAAAATATTCAGTGGATTGCTCTTGTGGATTATCTTATGACAAACAGGAAGATCTGCCTCTATTCGGCTAGAAGAACACCAGTCTTATATTCAAGACCTTGAATATAAGACTGGTGTTGAATACAAGACAAGAGTCCTTCACAAAAGTCGGTTCCTCGTGGAACAGCTCTATAATATACTCTCTGAACTTAAACTTACTGTTCACCATTATCTCCAAATCCCTGGCCTCATCAATTTCATGCAATCCAGCACCATCAATATGATGGTACTGCAGGAAATACGCACCCGCCGTATGTAGACTTTTCAACCTAAAGCTCATAACCTTACATTTTGCAACATTCACGATTAGCAATTATTATCCTTTGCCCACAATGCCAATTTATTTAAATAATCCTGGATGATATCTACATCACCTTTATCAACTATTCCTCTCACCAGTTTTGCATCATCAGCAAACAACTGAATATCCCCCCCCCCAAATCTTTCCTTATATCATTGATATACAAATTAAAGAGCAGTGGCCATAGTACAGAATCCTAGTCACTCCCATTCTCCTAGATGCCACTCCACCATATACTACTCACTATAGAGTATTGTATCCCTATCCACCCCCTGCGGATTTTATCCTTAACCAACTTTACAAATACTCTAACAACCACTCATGATATAATAATTGGTCTGTAGTTTGTTACCTCTGTTTTGGAGCAACCTTATGCAAAGGAACTATCTTACCCACTTTCCACTCCTTTGGAATCTTGCTATAGCTGACTTACACTGACAACTTTATCAGAGGCAATGCCAATCTCTTGCTCATTCATGTAGTACACAGGTTGATATGCTATCCAGTCTCACAGCTGTGTGTTCACATTCATATTTTTTAATATGCTGAACACTTCTTGTTCATCTACCTCAATGTTGATATGCATCTTTGTAACATCAACTGTAAAATCACCAACTGAATGATACACTTTTGCAAAATGATCACTCAGCAACTCAACCATTTCTTTTAGTTCAGTCACCTTCTTACCATGAGCATTGTTTAGTCATTCTACCATAATCATTTTTCCTCTCACTTACTACATAACGAAAAAGCTCTTCTGGATTTATTTTGGCCTGCTTGGCTAATTTTCTCTCATTTGGCCTTTCTTATCATGCAGTCACCATTCTTGCTTTCACTTTGTACTACTCATGAGTGTGCTGTTCACTTTCTTCTTTACATTCCCTCTACAGTGTTTTTTGCAACTTTTATTTTATATCTCTCCTCATACACTTACTCCACATGGTTTATCCTCCTGTCTTTGGGTATGCAGTCTGGTATTTTGTGAATTAATGATTAGTGTGGGGTCTCCCACAAAGAGTCTTTTGGCTTTATATAAGTTTCTGTATTGTAATAATAATTTTGCTGATAATGGCAGAAAAACTGCAACTAACAAGAGAAGAAGCTTAGAAAGATTATTAAAAGCAGTACATCTAAGGCTATTTAGTGTAAGATAGAGACAAAATATGATTGGTTGCTCTTTGTAATAAATTTTTATTATGTGAGAGACCATTCCACACTGCAATGCCACATAGTCCACTAAATACACTACACACTAAACTTGATTCAGTTAATATTGAATGAACACACAGAAAGTAATCATTGTGGGAGATTAATTATGGAGAGAGAGCACATGGGAGGAATGAAACACCTAATTTACAGTAACTGACAGATTGCTGCCTGAAATATTATGTGGAGAGAGAGAGAAACCTGAAGTTTAAGAATTTGATCTTGTGAAAACATCCAAAGTTTCCCCATAATTACGCTAGATACTTGGTACCTGATTGGAGGGTGGGGTAGTAATAATCATGCAGTCTTACACTTGAAAGGTGCTAGAAATGTGGAGCTTTGTTGGGAGGGGTGTTAAGAAATAAGTTTTAATAAAGGAATACAGTGAGCAGACATTTAAATACAAAATTAATAATGGAAAAACTCAAGTAAAAAGATTATTTACTAGTATAATTTTAGCCTGCATGTTACAGTCATCTTCAGTACATTTTAAGCTATAATTAAACAATAACAGAGGATTTGAAATTGGAAGTGATCACTATTTAGTCTTGAGCAGGATAAAATTGAATTTCACATTGAAAAGAATAACATGTAAGAAAGTTTTAAAGCGAGTAAAAGTTGAGCAGCTCTCAGATGTGAACTGTAGACTAAAATATGCAAAGATTATTGAAGAAAAAATGAAAGAGTTTGAGAACAGGAATCAAACCTTGGAGATTTAGTGGCAAGCCTTGAAGAAAGCCCTGATTGATTCAACTAGAGAGGCATGTGGTGAAGTTGTCTGCAAGGATAGAAAAATTAGAACTCCATGGTGGACACAAGAAGTTAAAGAGGAAGTGAAGGAAAAGAAGAAAGCATATCAAAAGTTCCTGGCAAATAAGTCAGCTTGTGCTCTTAGAGAATACAGAGACAAATGCAAGAATGCTAAACAGTGTGTAAAACTAGCTAAACAAAAGTCATGGGAAGACTTTGGCAAGAATATAGAAAATAAATATCAAGAAGGTGGCAAAATATTTTGGAGGTTGTAGAAGAAGCTTAGGAATGGGGGAAAGAATGCTGTAAAAGGAGTTAGAGATGATAAAGGTGATATGAAAACGGGAGAAAAACATATCCTTGAAGTATGGAGTAATTACTTTCAAAAACTGCTAAATGAAACACTGACCAGGTATGCAGTCAGGAATACATATCCATACTTGAAGTAGAAAAAGCCATCAAAGGCTTGAAATGTGGAAAGGCAGGAGTAGATGATATTCGACCAGAAATGCTGAAGTATGGTGGTATAAAAGTCTTAACTTTTATACCACCATACTTCAGCTTTCTGAACTCCAGACTTTCTGAACTGCACTGCATAGTTCAGAAAGTCTGGACAGAGGGACGAATTCCCGATGATTGGAGTAGAACTCTCATAGTTCCCATATATAAAAAGGGAAATAAAACTGAATGTGAGAATTACAGAGGTATTTCCCTACTGAGTGTTCCTGGAAAGATCTATGCAAGTATACCTGAGAAACGGTTGAGAAGAATTGTGGAAGAAAAGCTGGGTGAAGAACAAGCTGGATTCAGGTCAAATAGAGGCTGTCAGGATCAGATCTTCACTTTACGATAAATAGTCGAGAAAGCATGGGAATGTAACAAAGATCTGTATTTAAGTTTTGTCGATTTGGAAAAAGCATATGACAAGGTGCCAAGAGAGAAGCTATTCAATACGCTACAATTATATGCTGTCAATGGGGCATTATATCAAGCAATACTTAGTCTTTATTTGAGTTGTAAGTCAGTAGTTAGAATCGAAGGAAGTACAGGAAGATGGTTTAATGTTAAATCTGGTGCGAGACAAGGATTTTCATTATCCCCTGTGTTATTCATTATCTATATGGATCACATTATGAAGGAAAGTGGTATTAAACATGATATCAAAATTGGAGATGTTAATGTCAGCTCTTTGCTTTATGCGGATGATGTTATACTTCTAAATAAATCCACTACAAGTCTGCAAGATTCTCTGACTAAATTGAATAACTGCTGTAATAGATATGGTATGAAGGTCAGCAATAAAAAGACAAAGACAATGAAAATAGGTAGAATCACTGAAAATGTCAACTGTGTTGTGAATGGAGAACCTGTGGAACAAATAAAACATTTCAGCTACTAAGGCATGATTTTTAGTGAAAATGGCAAGTTAAATATAGAAATAGACAACAAAATCAGCAAAGCTGGTATGCTGTATTTATTCAATTCCATATGAATTGAATAAATTCATATGGAATAAGAAAGAAATTAGTCGGAACACTAAATTTGCTGTATACAAGACAGTGTTCAAACCAGTTTTAACTTATGGATCTGAGAGCTGGGTCAGAAGTAAAACACTTGACCAAAGACTAGAGACCCCAGATATGAGAGTCCTAAGAAAGATTATAGGCATGAACAGATAGCATCAATGGCAATATCATATTAAAAATGAGGATATTAGGAAAGAACTTGACATTGTCAGCATCCAGGAATGCATTAGCAGAGCTAATCTCAGGTGGTATGGTCACTTAAACAGAATGGGCAAAGAAGGATTAGCAAAACAAGTGTTCTCTGCCAGGTTGGAAGCAAAACGACCCAGAGGAAGACCAAGATATAGGTGGATTGATATGGTACAAAGTGCCTTAGACGATAGAAATATAAGATCTGATAATGTTGGAGTCTTGACAAGTAACAGACTGATATGGAGGAAAATTGTAGATAAGAAGTTAGTAATGATGTAATTTTTTTCATGTAGTACTATCATATCCTGTACACCCCTTGAGGGTACATGGCAGGAATTTGATGATGATGAGATATATATATATATATATATATATATATGAAAACCAGGTGACCCATCTGGGCACAATAGTCCCTGTGTGGCCTAATCAAAGCTATATACACTGGAACAAGAATCTTCCTACTTCTACACGTCAGTGTCCTCCCCATCATTCCCAGAAGCCTTTGTGTTGTCTTCACAATTTTGGCTATGTGTCCCCTAAATTTCAGATCCATATCCACTATCACCCTCAGATCTCTTATTTCCTCCACCTTCAACAATACATCCTCACCAAGATAAGATCCAATCTTTGTTTTCCAAATTTTAAAACCTTACATTTTGCAACATTGAACTCGCATCCCCATTTGCTTGCCCAATCACTCAATTTATTCAAGTCTTCTTGCAAGGCCACAACATCTTCACTACTCTTTATGGTTCGTCCCAACTTTGCATCATCTGCAAACAACTGAATATCTCCATCCAAATCTTCACCAATATCATTAGTATACAAGTTAAACAGTAATGGCCCTAAAACAGACCCCTGAGGCACTCCATTAGTGACTTACCTTTTCCTGGATATCACTCCCCCATACACAACTTGTTGATACCTATCAGATAGCCAGTCTCCAATCCAATGCACTAATTCAATATTCAAACCCATCTGCTCTAGTTTGACTGTCAACTTATCATGAGGTACTCTATCAAAAGCCTTTGCGAAATCCAAGTATATTACTATGTATCCTTTTCCTCTGTCCAAGGAAGCAGTCACTTTATTGTAATAAGTAAGTAGATTACTAAAACATGACCTCCCTTTAGCAAATCCATGCTGTCCATCAAAGATAATACCATTATTGTCAACCCAACTCTGGATCCTAGTTCTCACAAGCTTCTCCAACAACTTAACCACAACACCTGACATACAGATAGGCCTATAGTTCGATGCTTGAATTTGATCACCTCCTTTATGAAGTGGCACAATCGTGCCCTCCTTAGGAACTTGACCGAGTGCAAGACTCGTATTAGAAAAATATGTCAAGGCAGGTGCCAACTGCCGGGCACACTCCTTCAGAATACGTGGCGATATATTATCAAGTCCCACAGCCTTATTAACATTTAGTTTACTCAACTCCCCATACACCTCTTGCTCGCAGTCAGTCTCTCTCTCCTCCCCATCATCAACTGCTCTCAATCTCTCCGTGAAGTCACATTCACAAGATTGAAAGACCTTTAGATACTTATTGTTAGGGCAACCTATTAAAATAAGATCTGATCACCAGCCTCTGTCATTCTGTCATCCTAAGTACTATGAAGGATAAAAATCAACGTATAATTAGGTGGGCAAAGGAACTGCAGGAATATAATATTGATGTGGCTTATATTCCAGGAAAAAGAAATATAGCAGCTGATTACTTATCTAGATCTCTAGGATCTGATGATGATGATGAATCATCTAGGAATAACCATTTGAATCAAGGTGAAGAGAAATCTAAAATTCATGTAGTTCATAAGATGAATAAGCAACCTAGTTCACAAAGTTGGGAAAAGGATTGAATTGTTCAAACTCAGAAAGATGATCTCATACTCAAAACTATTTATGAAGCAGTATTGAGGGGTGAAACTCAATTGGATACATTTTTAAACTTGGAAAACTTATATTTAGATAAAGATGGATTACCCTTATCTAGACAAATGGAAGGAAGGAAGGTTGGAAGTGAAAATATTGGCACAACTCAAATGATTCCTTGGATTATGTACACTTTCCATGATTCTGACTTGGCAGGATACCAAGGATTTTCTAGAACTTGAGAAATAATAAAGGATTGCTACATCTGGAAAGGTATGAAGAGTGACATACTCACATATATTAAATCATGCCATAAGTGCCAAATAAGATCCTCTTTCAGAGGAAAAGCTCTACTACAACCATTTCCAATTCCAACGAGACCTTTTCAGGCTGTTACTCTTGATGTAGTAGTTCCACTGCTAACTACTAAAAAGGGCAATAAGTATATTCTAGTAGCCATAGATATGCTAACTAGATTACCTGAAGCAGTCTCAATGAAGAATCAAACTGCAAAGACTATTGCAAGAAAGTTTTTGAATGTGATTATTTGTAGATATGGAACTCCTCAAACCTTACTTTCAGATCAAGTAGCAAATTTTACATCTGAACTGCAGTTACAATTCTGTAAATTACTCGGTATTAGGAAGATTTTTACTACACCTTACCACCCACAGTGTAATGATGCATGTGAAAGGCTGAATAAAAATATAAAGCAAATACTTTCCAATCTGGCAACACTAAAATGAATGATTGGGACACACATCTTTCTCAAGCATTATTTGCATGCAGATCTGTTTTCCATTCCACTATTAAAGAAAAACCATATTTTGCTTTATATGGCTTTGATCCAATCGTTCCTAATACAGGATACAATGACATAAATGCAGTGGTGTAGCTAGAGCTTTTGCTTCCTGGGGCAGTCTGAGTTTGCCGTCCCTCTCGATACACAATTGAACCAAAAATACTACAAAAAGTCAAAACGACATATAGGGAAATAAATTAAAACACTATGTTTATTTTTGAAGTAAAACTTTAATTTCAACAGTCTAAAATATTATTTTTCTTGCTTTTCTGTTAACAAAATCATCGATGACATTGTCAAAGTCTATTTCATAGTAATGTAGGTAATTCTTAATCAATTTTATTTAGAAAAACTCCACTCACAACTAGCAACACTTGCAGCAATTGTGAAGAAACTTTGCAGTTGTATTACAATATTTGGAAACAAGTTCTTGAGACTGTATTTTAGAATTAACTGCAAAAGTTCAAAAATGTTCAAAGTGCTGCCCCCCTCTAGCAATGCCTCTGCATAAATAAGTATCTGGAAACAGTAGTAGATAAATTTTCCACTACTCATAGGTTAGTAGGTGAATTAAGTAAATTAAGTTCACAGAAAACCAGACAGTATATTAAACGTTTCAGAAGGTATAAGTCATTTGCACTAGGAGATTTAGTATTGTTAGATGATAAATCTAGTATAAAAAAATGGTTGGGAAATTAGGAAGGAAAGCTTCAGGTCCATATAGAATTCTAGACCAATTTTCTCCTGTGAATTTTAGGATTCAAGATGTCAGAAATCCTAGTAAAATGATAAATGTACACTGCTAGGTTAAAAAGGTACTTTTTAGGGAGTAGAAATTTAATTATATTAGGAGACAATATGAACAAAATGTTGAAAGATGACGGTTGTTTTCCTGATACTAATTGTGCATCTCATTCACAATCAGATAGTAGGAAAGGGAATAGTTTCCAACCTCATAATTCAAATACACAACAAAGGAGAAAATTAAATTCAGTTAAAACAAAACCTAATGAAAGAAATTCCAGAAACCACAGGGTACATAATTCAGATAAGGCACAACAAGAATGATGATAATCAAAAAGCTCTAACATGGCAGAAATAGTAGCGGAGTATCATAGGTTAGTTAACTTAGAGTTAAATAAACCACAGGAATGTAAAAGTACTTCTAATTTAGTTAGTAAAGAGAAAGAATCTCAGCCTGTAGAATTTGATTCTGATAGTGATGATTCTGTAGATTTAGAACATAATTCAAATATTTTAAATAAAATATTTGAAAAGTACAGAAATGAAATTTGTAAGTATAATGAATTGTAAATTCTGAATTACCGCTAGCATCAGATGATTCTGAAACTAGTACCCATTCAGAGATTGTAAATAATGATCAGCAACAATCACGTTATCATTTAAGATCTAGAAATAAGCATTAAAAGCTTTTGCTAGATATAAGATAAATATTTTAAAATTTTTTAATAAAAATTTTCAGAGAAAGATGAAACTGATGTAAAAATGACAGAATGAGATATTTGGTGGGGACATGGAAATTTATATGTAAGTTGCAGAGCCTTATTAATAGAAGGAGAGAGGATATGACTGAGACATAAGTTGGTGGGGGATTGTTACCAGATTAATGTGGAGGAGAGTTTTTTTGTAAATTAGAGGAAGAAGAGTAGAACAAGAGGCCACCCCTGGAAATTGCATAAGGAGGGCAAGGAGGGAAGTGAGAAGCATGATCTTTGCATTGAGTGATTGGTAAGTGGAATGCATTACCCAAGTGTGGAAACTGCATGGGTATAAGACATGGCTCAGTGATTTTTTTCCTTTTTTTTTGCATGAGAGAGAGAGAGAGAGTATGGACCTCCTACAATGAATCCTTTGACTCCATGAAAATGTTAATAATAATAATAAAATCTTCACTTTTGGTTGCTCAGTGATTTTCAAGAATGTGCCCATTTATCATGGAATATCCTGGCTTCACCACAGTACATAAATTCTATAAATCACTTAAATCTGTACATTTAATACTTGCAGTACTTACAATATAGCTAGAGTTATAATCGTTATAATATACAATATAATAAATTTAGTTTAATCCTTTATCCAAGTGTGAGCAAACAAAGTTTGCGCCTGAAAGTATCTTCAGGACTGGGTTAAGGTGGTACACACCAGGGCAACTCGTTGCAAAGGTGGAGCAAGCTACCAACACTCCTATCCTAGTATCTCCTATAATGCAAAACACATTTCCTTGCGGATATGTCTAATGTTATGCATTAAGGGAAGGGCCAATAAACTTTCAACATCGTTATAATATACAATTGACTTATATAACTGAGAGGAAACCTCCACATAGCCTTTAAAGGAATGTGGAGAACCAACCAGGGCTTCTGACCTAATGTCCAATCCTCACCTTCATGTGGTGCACCCTGTTAAGTATCTACCCAGATACTGAACGAATAAGGATGAGCTGGCAATTTGGGATTTAGAATAGAAATTGTATTCTTATTGGCTTAAACCACAATATAAAATGATGGTACAACATGACAGAATTTCATGCTGGCTGGGGCATTGCCCGGTTAAACAAGGCCCCATTGTTTTTGCCAGAGAACTAGGGCGAATGGCAAAAAAGTCAGTACTGGAACAAATTCTAAAACACACCCTAACCCAACATCAGAGTCCAAGATCGGTACTATCAATATAAGAAGCCTGAATGGCAAAGAAATGGACCTAGCTGAAGAGTTGGATAAGTACCAGATCGACATAAGAGAGTGGTCTGAAAAGTTCTTAGCCTCGACCATAGATGGCAACACTATCAGCAAGATTTTTTTTTCTAAGTTCCTACATTTGTCATAAGCATCTATGTGAAATTGTAAGTCATTCTATCAAGTAGTTTGAGTAGTTTCTTTTATATAGCTGTCTGAAGCAAAAGTGTTGTCTGTATCCCTTGAAATGGATAAAATTGAGTGTCGTGCGGTTATAAAGTTCTTTGTGAAAGAAGGTTTAACGCCAAAAGAAATTCATTCAAAGTTCATAAAAGTTTATGGGCACTCTTCTCCTTTGTTTTCGACAATTAAGAAATGGGCTGCCATACCAGCCTTGAAGATGATCCACATGAAGGCCATCCAAAAAGTGTAACAATACCAGAAATCATTGGTCAAGTACAAGATATGGTATTGGATGACCAGGGAGTCAAAGTGCATGAGATTGCGGAGACTATAGGCATTTCAAAAGAACGTGTAGGATATATTTTGCTTGAAGAACTGCACATGAAAAAAGCTTTGCACAAGATGGGTGCCATGCTTGCTCACAGCAGATCAAAAATGCACTTGCATGAAAATCTCTGAACAGTGCTTGGAGTGTTTTAACAAGAATAAAACTGATTTTGTGTGTCGATTTATTACTATGGATGAGACTTGGATTCACCATTGCACACCAGAATCCAAACAGCAGTCAAAACAGTGGATAGAAGCTGGTTGTTCAGCACCAAGGAAGACGAAGTCGGTTCCATCAGCAGGAAAGATCATGGCATCAGTATTTTGGGATGCTAAAGGCATTTTGTTTATTAATTATCTTGAAAACGGTAAAACAATAAATGGGAAATATTATTCCGATCTTTTAACCAGACTAGATGAAAAAAAATTCGTAAGAAAAAATCCGGTTTGCAGAAGAAAAAAAATCATCTTTCATCAGGACAATGCACCTGCCCAAAAAAGGTGTCTTGGCAATTGGAAAATTAAGGGATCTGCATTATGGATTGTTGGAACATCCACCCTATTTCCCAGATTCGGCTCCCTCTGACTTCTATCTCTTCTCCAAATTAAAACGCTTCCTCACTGGTCAGCGTTTTTCTTTGAATCAAGAGGTGATTTCAGCTGTAGAGGGGTAACCACTATAGGGACTAGATAATGGTGCTGGAGCATCGTTAGAATAAATGTATTAGTCTTAAGTGAGATTATGTTGAAAAATAAAAATAATTTTGAAATTATAAATTTGTTTTTTCATTGTTAGGCCGAGAACTTTTCAGACCACCCTCTTAATGGGAAGGGGGGTGACTGAAAGAAAAAAGACAAAAACTGGTGAAATCTTTCTGAGCAATAAATACAAAATGTTATCTTCAGGCAATGACAATCAAGAAAAAGAAGGAGTAGCCATAGTCGTCGTCTTCTTTTCAGCCATTTTCTGTCCACTGCTGGACGAAGGCCTCCTCCAGTTCTTTCTACCTTTCTCTGTTCTTGGCAATGGTTGACCAGTTTTTCCCAACAAAATTTGACAGTTCATCACTTCACTGTCCCCAGCCTCATTTCCCTTCTTTTGGAATCCAGTCTGTTAGTATAGTGGTCCATCGCTCATCTTCTCTTCTGGATAGATGTCTAGCCCATTTCCATTTTAGTCACCTATGATGAAGAATGATGTCAGTGATGCGAGTCTGGCTTCTTATCCAGGTATATGTAGCCATAGTATTCAACACTAAATATGAGACAAATCTTCCTGAATGGCAGGCAATATCAATTAGAGTGATTTGGGCAAATGTGAGAATGGGGAGCTGGACAATGAGACTTATTTTTGCTTATGGTTCCACAGAAGGTTCCACTGAGGTAGAGGTGGAGGAATTTTTTGAGGCTTTAGAGAAAGCAACTGACACAATCTGATAGGAAAAGTTGATCCTTGTTGGGGATCTAAATAGTAGAGCAGGAAATGATTGTCAGACATACAAAAATATTTTGGGAAAATTTGGAGAAAAGAGCAAAGCTAATAATAATGGAGGTGTCATGAATAATAATAATGGCAAATACCTGTTGGATTTCTCCTCAGGACATGGACTGGTCATTACTAACACCATCTTCCAACATAAAAACATGCACAAATTCACATGGCAAGAATAAAAAAAAAAGTCTCATTGACTATGTTATTGTCGATAGTGATGTTTTCTCCTTGGTGCAGGACACCAGCGCGTACAGAGGATTTGAAATTGGAAGTAATCACCATTTAGTCTTGAGCAGGATAAAATTGAATTTCATATTGAAAAGAAGAACATGTAAGAAAGTTTTAAAGCAAATAAAAGTTGAGTAACTTTCAGATGTGAATTGCAGACTAAAATACACAAATATTATTCAATAAAAATATTATTAAAAATCGGAAGTCATGGTGGACCCAGGAAGGAAAAGAAGAAAGCATATCAAAAGTTCCTGGCAAATAAGTCAGCTTGTGCTCTTAGAGAATACACAAACAAATGAAATCAGGAATAAGAAGTATCAGGATACAGCATTTTTTGGCAGGATAGGAAGGGAAAACACAGTGGTGGAGTACTGCTTATGATAAGTGATGAGTTATATCCTCTAAGAGTGGAGGCTTTGGAAGGTAGTGACACTAATGGTTTTGAAAGCATATCTTGTGAGGTAGAAGCGGCCACGACAGATTTAGTAGGGTGTTGCTACAAACCAAGGAGTACTGAGGATGGGGAACAGGAGATGTTTAGGCAGTTGAGCTTGGCAAGTGCAAGAAGAATGATTGTTATGGGAGATTTTAACTACAGCAGTATAAGCTAGGAAGAGGAAAATACATATAGTAATAAGGGGATGGAATATCTAGAATTCTTGAGGGACAAATGTATTAGGCAACATGTAATAGATGGAACAAGAGGTTCGAGAGTTTTGGAATTGGTCATAGCATCAGAAGAGCTGATAATAACTGAGATAGATAGAAACCGTTGGAGAGAGTGACTATGTGGTTTTGACTTGGAAGATGAATAGACATGTAGGAACATCAAAGAGAAGGAAATGTATGTGGAATTATAAGGTTGGTGATTATAATAATCTTAGATATCAACTTGGGGTAGTTCAATGGAGGGCAGAATTGGAAGGCCGGGATATCATTATAGTGCTTGGGAAATTGTTAAGGAATATTTGTTAGCAGCAATAGTAAGCTGTATTCCACGAGTGAAGAAGAGGACACAATTTGGTTAAATTAGATGCAATATCGAACAGGAATTGCAGGTAAAAAGAGGTTAAGGAAGAGATATAAGGAGAGGGGTGGAGAGCAGATGCATGAAGAATATAAGACTCAGGCCAGGAGAGTGACTAGTATGGTAAGGAAGGCAAAACTGGAATATGAGAAGATATTGGCTCTAAGATCCTAAGAAAATCCTAGGGAATTTTCACTTGGTTATACTATAAATTAAAGATACCAAGAAATTATATACTTGGTTTAATCCTTTATCCAAGTGTAAGCAAATGAAGTTTGTGCTTGAAGTACTTTCAGGAATGGAGCAACTCTTATATAGAAGCTAATAACTTCACATCACTTGCCTTAGCTTCTATATACGAGTTGCCCTAATCCCGAAAATACTTCAGGTGCAAACTTCGTTTGCTTACACTTGGATAAAATATAAAATTTCTTGGTATTTTTTTTTAAATTTATAGTATAACCAAGTGAAAAACCTTCCAATAACCTTTCTCTAATCGAGAGTAATTTAATAATAAGGTGCAACACCTTTTAAAGGCAACTGGTATAAGAAAATATGACTTCTGCATTACTTCAACCTTAGTATCACCTCTGGGTCTGGCTCCCACTGAAGAGATCTCAATAAAGGTTGAAACTAGTTTGGGTTGTGACTCTTCCCATAATGTATAGCATTATACATGTGCTTTGGGTCATAGCATTTCAGGCGCAAACTTTGTTTGCTTATACTTGGATAAAGGATTGAACCAAGTATCTAATTTCTTGGTATCTTTAATTTATAGTATAACCAAGTGAAAAAATTCCAACTATAGCTAATTCTTTTTTAAAATGGATTTGTATCTATGGAATCCTTCAGCAGTTTGTTACAGTGAGTGAGGTTACTTTATCTAAAAAAGTCACTTTACCCAAATAAAAACTTAAACAATCAACTCTTACTATATAGTGG
This sequence comes from Typopeltis vanoorti, assembly GCF_054136105.1. Classification (NCBI taxonomy): domain Eukaryota; kingdom Metazoa; phylum Arthropoda; class Arachnida; order Uropygi; family Thelyphonidae; genus Typopeltis; species Typopeltis vanoorti. Next base: position 31,510,494 of record NC_143574.1, read on the forward strand.
TGTTTGTTACAGTAAAAGTTAATTGTATTTAAGTTTTATTTAGAGAAAGTAACTTTCAGATATGCGATGGTAAAATTTTAAGTCAGCTTTTGAGATGACTGGTTTGCGAAATGTTTCTGAAAGTGAAAATAATTTTTTTAAAAATTATTATTCGACACCTCCAGGGAGTACAAAGACTCATCGAGGGAGGGCGCCTCTGCTCTATAGCTCTGTCTCTGCCACTCAATCCACCAACTGACCACAATGCTATCTCCTGCTGACCACCACCACCACAGATAATCACAAACATCTATGCCGACAGTGGGATTTGAACCTGCAGTCTTTTGCCTGGAGAGCAGATACGCTAACCACTCGGCCAGCCAGGTTGGCGAAAATTATTATTGATTCAATGTTTCGTATTACTGTATACAATAAAGAATTTTTAATAAGCCTGCTTTTTCAGCTAACTAAAATAAACTAGATGGGATCCACAGGATATGATTTTGATGATGATATTGCTAGTGAAGCGAACAAGCTCGATCATCATCCACCATGGTAGCTGTAAAGAATACGCAAATTTACAAAAATTTCCAACTACTCATAATTTAGCTGTAGATTAGGTATTAATAATAATACTCACCCTTATTCGTGCAGGTCGTAGGCAAATATTTCCTTTCTTAAGGGATTCAATCATTTCACTCATAGCTTTCTGCTGTATATCTGTCTCTTCTGCAAAAATAAATAAGTGATGTACTGAAGCAGGAAAATATGTTTCAAGAAATGTATGCAGTAAAGGTTAAACAAATCATACAGTTGACTTGTTTAACTCCCATTTATTATCCCAAGAAGCAAAAAAATAATGGAGGTTTAAAAATGTATCAAAAATTAACTGCATACATTAGCAGCCAAACTTCAATACAATGACAGCTTGGATATAATGCATATTTTACCAAAGAAAAAGCTTTTGTTATTTGGAATTTTGGTCAAAGGAACTATAGTTATGAGGCTAGTGTATTATGTCTGTTAATTGCGTACATTCTTCTGGACTTTTTGCAACTTTTTGATGAAAAACCAAGTTTTCAGGAGGAAAATCTTTGCCATTTCTCTATTTGCTTATAGTTGAATCATATAATTATTTATTATGATTATTATATTCAAACCTCAATGGAGTGAAAACTCACCGTGAGAGATCCTCACTATGAGACACTGCTTAAACAGCATCAAACTCATTACTAATTTTATGTTCACAACACTCTCAGGCAATGCAATTCATTCACCCACTATTCTCCAAGCAAAAAGAAATGATCCTTGAAGAAGACTGACAAGATTTTCCTTGTGCATGAAGCATTGTCACAAAATAATTTGTTTGGTATTTCCATGGATCCAATGTGTGAAAGCTTTCATGACCACACATAACCTATCAAACTTTTCATTCATTCAATGAAGAAGTATTTATCACTCCCACTGGCATTTGAATACACTAGCTTATCACATACTATGAGCAAAATCTGGAACTCATGCCTCTGCTAATCATACTCCTACTTAGTTTATAAGCTATTATTGTTCTCTCCTTCACATCCATACCTATTGAAAATACATCCTTTATCTATACTATGAGCCTCCGTAGCTTAGTCGGTATAGATGAAGCCCTTTGGGCGGAAAGACCTGGGTTCAATTCCCATCTATGACGTGAGAAACCTTTATTTGGTTTTTTTCGACTAAAGGTGAGTTAACCTGTCTCATACAGAGGTGGAGGGTTTTTTCTCCTGGTAACTTGGGTTTTGTCATCCCTCAAACAGAGAAACCGGTCCTGTGAACACACTGATACAGTTATAAATATACTATGGCAAGGAAGGCAACGGGAAACCACCTTGCTCATAATCATCTCCCTAGTATGGTAGGGAGATGATTATGACCACCCCCCAGCTATATGGCTGAGGGAATAGAATAGAATAGAAAATCTATACTATAAAATCCTTTACTTTTATTTCTATCAGGTCACCCCTCTCTTCTATTTACCAAAGCTTTGAACAGTCACACTTCAGTAATCATCATAATAAACATCCCCATAGGCTTGATATCTTGCATATCTCACAAGCTTCTCCTCTGTCTACTCATTACTTAAGAGCAATGGTGACAATATCTAAGAATAAATCAGATTGTCATCATCGTCAAATTCCTGACATGTATTCTCAGAGGGTCCATAGACTATCATGATAGTACTATATGAGAGACTTACATCATTACTAACTTCCGATTGACAATATCCCATTGAATTAACCTGTTATCTGTCAAGACCCATAATAAGATATCATATATATATATTTCCTAAGGCACTTGTTACTGTATCAATCCATCTAGATCTAGTCATCTTTAGGTCTTTTTCCTGTCATCCTGGCAAAGAATGCTTATTCTGTGCCCATTCTGTTTAAATGACCATACTACCTGAGATTAGCTCTGCTATCACATTCCTGAATGATAACAACATCAAGTTCTTTCCTAATATCCTCATTTTTAATTTGACACTGCCACTGATGCCATCTGTTCACACCTCCTAATCTTTCACAGAACTGCCATATCCATAGGTTAAAATTGATTTCAAGACTGTCTTGTATATAGCTAGATTTGTTCTTTGACTGATTTCTCTCTCTTAGTCCATATAAATTTATTATTATTATTCAAAGATCCCCATGGCATCAAAGACTCATCTAGGAGGCCCTTTTGTCATACACACAGCCCATCATACCGTGCCTTAAACACACTGAAATTCTCTGCAGACACCACACTCATAGAAAGGCATTCCAATTATTCACAATTCTGCATGCAAAAAACCTGCTTCTCACTCCCCTGTTCACAGCCTCCAGGGATGACCTCTGGTTCTCCCCTGATCTCCATTTGCTGTGAAACCTCTCCAACATTGATCCTATAACAACCCCTTACTAACTTGTAGGTTAGTATCATATCACCACCCTCTTCCTTGTATCCACTAGCTCTGTAAATTGCATCTTCTCAATCTTTCCTCATATTTGACATTCCAGAGATCAGAAACTACCTTAGTAAGTCGCCTCTGGACCCTTTCCAACATCTCTTTGTTCTTTTGAAAACCAGGTGACCAAATGTGTGCACAGTAGTCCATGTGTGGCCTAATCAACACCTTATACAATGAAACAAGAATCTCCTTAGTTTTATAGGTCAGTGTCCTCTGCATCATTCCCAGAATTCTTTGTGTTGTCTTCGCAATTTTTGCAGTGTGTTCCCTAAATTTCAGATCCTTATTCACTATCACCCCAAGATTGCGTATTTCCTCGACCTCCAACAACATATCCCCACGAGGCATAAATTCTACATACCATCTTTGTTTCCCGAATTTTAAAACCTTACATTTTGCAACATTGAAACTGCATCCATTTTTCTGTGCCCATTCACTCAATTTATTCAAGGCTGGGGAATGGGGAGGAACTGATTATTTTTTTAATACTATAATTGATGTAGCCATTGGAGAGGAAGGTGTTGTGTATGTGGTCGAGTTCAGTTGAAAGGGGATTCCAGTGGAATAAAGATTGTGGGCTCTCTTAGTTAGAGTTTTAATAATGCCATATTGTTGAGCAGGGTGGTGGTGGGAGAGTTTATGAATGTATCTGCCTGTGTGCATAGGTTTTTCCATGTACAGTGAAGGAAAGTGTACCATTAGGCAGGCATGTAACTAAAGTGTCTAGGAGGGGTAAACTATTGTTATTTTCCTTTTTAAACTGGATGCTTGGATGTAGGCAGTTGAGTGATTGAGGAAGGGGTCTAATGTGTCTGAGCCATGAGGCCAAATAGAGAACACATCATCAACATATCTTAGCCAGATAGAAGGTTTGACAGGAGTTGAGTTTATAGCTCGTTTTTCAAAATTTTCCATATAAAAATTAGCAAGGGGGGGGGAGAGGGTGGAACACATGGAAGTTCCCTCTATCTGTTTGTAAATTTTGTTCTTCCAAGAAAAATAACCAGAATTGATTGCAAAGGAAAGGAGATCTAAGCTGTCAGAAGGAAAAACGTTTTCCAAGAGTGGGAAGTAGTTAAGGGAATATTGGTAAACAGTGAGGTGATGCCAAAGCTTACCAATATGTCTGTATTATTTAAGTTAGATTTTCTATTAGGGTTTTGAAATGGGTAGAGTTTTTTTTTTTATGTAGGATGTGGTAAGTCCAGTGAGAGGGGAGGGGGTCAGAGAATTAGCCAGCTGCTTTGACAGTTTGTAGCAAGGTGCGTTAGTGGCATCTACTATTGGTCTTATTGGGGAATTAGCTTTGTGGATTTTTGGTAAACTGTATATTCGGGAGGGACAGTAACAGAAAGCTTCGAGTTTTTTCATAATGTCTGGAGGCTAGGAAGATACTTTTTTAAGTAAGTTTTTTTAATTTTTAACTTGTGTTTTTGTGGGATTGCGTTCTAGTGGGGATGTAGGTAGAGCGATATTGGAGGATAATCTCCATTTTTCAATTATATTCCGTGGCATTAAGGAAGACTGTGGCATTACTCTTATCCGCTGTGGTGGTAACAATACTTTTGTCTTTCCGTAATTTTCTGAGAGCAGTGCATTGGCTGGACGATAAATTACTTTTTGGAGGTGATGACAAGTAATTTATCATCCGGCCAACGCACTGCTCTCAGAAAATTACAGAAAGACAAAAGTATCATAAAAGATCAGTTCCTTCCTCTCTCTCAGTGCCTGGAGTTTCTAAAGTACTCTGTTCCTGTAAGCTGCCATACTTTGGACAGACAGGTAGATCAGCAACCATCTGCTTAGAAGAACAAGTCATACATCAGCAACTATGATTATGGTGAGTCAGGCCTGGCAGACCATGTTTTAGATACAACCCACAGGAGTTCTTGGGAAAAAAAACCACCATGCTCCACCGTGTAAATTCAAAAAAGAAAGACTATTTTTAAAATCTGCAGCAGCTCTCAGAAATCAACCAAAATCTAAATAAATATGGTTGATTTAAACTTTCAAAAATTTGGGAAACATTGGTCATCAGAGATCCCACCTTACATTCTAGGCCACCTACAATCATCCATAGAGGGTGCACCACCTAGATAAAACTTTAGAGTCACCTACATGGTTAGCTTAGTATTGTTGTATTTGAGTGTATGTTACATTAGTTTTTTGTAATCCCTGAAGATGCCTCAGTGACTGAGGTGATATATTGGAAGTATTAAAATCTGTTTTAATCCTTTCCAAGTACTGTATACATTCCATTAAGCCTCTAATATGATAGAAACCAATGTGTGATCACTCTCATCCTACTTACTAATGTCTAGGAAAAGTCATCTTGGATAGATGACTTTTCCAAGCATCTTGTGTTTGTCATGCAGCATTGAAAATGCTCCATATACCATGTGCAAACATTGCTGTAGCTACAGGTGGTCATCACTGCTGGTTTTCAGATGCTGACTATATTGCACAATTCAAGTTCTGATATGATGATCCTCCATCAGTACCATCAACATGATTTTGTTCATCACCACTGCCATCATTGGCTGGCTGCTTCAAGGAATGTCTCTAACCTTGGTTTCACCTCTTTAAAGTGTCTGACCCAGCATCTAATTGTGCTCATATCAGCAGTACTGTTTCCATACACATTTTTCAAATGGGTATGAGTTTCTATCTACCTTGCATCTTCTGCAATAAGGAATTCAATCATCACTCTCTATTTCATATATTTGTCTAAAACAGCCACTACTTTTATGCTCATGTGACTATAGTGCTAGTCAGTAGGGTGGAACTAGACTACTATTGTCCCCTCTTAGTGATGTGTAAAGAGAGAGAAAAAAAAAAAAAAGGAACTATCATATAAGTCAAACCATCAAAGACATGAGCATGCATGAAACCATTTAAACAGCAAAGAGTCACAATATTTATTCAAATATATAACATCACATACTTGTTACTTCTATTTTAGATATAATTTTGATGTACCATATTTATTTTCAAGGAAATGTTTGTTTTTATGAAAGTGAAGAAATTTAAAACCAAATATCATTTGACATTTTCATTATTTCGAATTAGTGTTCCATCCTGGGAATCTCAGTTGAAAAAAAAAAAAAGCCACAGCATAAATTCCAAACATCCCATCAATATGCATTTATATTTTTAACAAAATGCAGTATCAGTAAGTTAAATTTTTATATCATTCAATAACTTTTTTATTTATTTTTAATGAACTCAAGAACATATTTATTCCCTCCTGTATTTAGGTACATTTTATTATTCCCCTAGTCATACCCTGGAAAGTAAGTGTGTATCTGGAGAGAGAGGAGAAGGGGAGAGAGAGAGACCTTTTGGAATCTTATAACAAAAGACAGACCTATCATGTTATCTATTGTCAGAAACTTCTTTCTTTTGTAACTGCTTCTAATTTTAGCATTCTAGAGAGATTGGAATAGGAGACATAACAGCATTCAAAACTATGTTCATTATTTAATTTCTTATGCTTTTATAATCTTTATATGTTGTTTTTATATTTATTGGTATACTGTAAGTATTTGAAAATATAAAATTATTTATATTTTTATCTGCCCAAATCCTAAAATCAGCTGATTAATTGTATTATCAAAAAATCGAAGTTATTAAGAGTCCAATTCAGATTTTTACTTTATACCCCATATTCAAATTATTGATAAGGTATAATTTTTTAATAATGAGGAATTTCACTTTTTTTCTTTTACCACTTTTAGCAACATGTAAATGGGAAAAAATGCTTTTGATACATTCAATAAATTACTAAAATATAAGAGGCGAGAGGAAGTTAAACAAAAATATATTACTTACTTTCTTTTTTTGTAACTTGAGGTGGAGGTAATGGCTTCTTCCCTCCTCCACCAATTAAAGCAATCAGAGATCTAAGTGAATGACAAAAAATATAAGTATACATTTTTTCATGCACATAAATTTAAGATCTTTTAAATGCTATTTAAGAAAAGCAAATTTTTTTTATGCTTAGAAAGTTACTTTTTGTCCTATACACACTTTGTTTAATGTGTTTGTATGGGTGTGGAGGGAAAACTTTCTGGTCACTTTCAAAAGTTTCTGGATTAAGCAGGGCTGAAAAAAGAAAGAAGCAGGTGATCTGAAGGAATAATAAAGACTGACGAACAAACAAGAGAAACAAGTTAAGAGAAAATTATGTATGAAGACTCAATCATCAGGGGAGTACTTAACAAAAGTATGACAAAATCATGTTTCTTGGGTGCAAAAACTCATGATATTAGTCATGCCATCTGGATGCAAAAAGGTAAGTTGAAGGAAATGATTGTCTAGGTTGGTACCAATGATTTGAGAGGCAAGAAGAATTCTATGAGGGAGGATGTAAAGGAGTTGTTAGAAGAGGCAAAACTGAAGAGCGGGAGGGTGAAGATTGTAAGTCTCCTACCACACTATGATAAAGGCAAACTGAGGAGGAGGGCAATGATATCCAATGAGTCTATACACAGATTATGCAAAAGGAATTATGTAGAATTTGTGGATCTGTAGTCTCTATTTGACAGAAAGAAAGATTTGTACAATGCAGATTTACTGCATCTCAACGGTTTTGGTGTCAGGTGTTTGGAAAGAGCTTTGTTCACTGAGCATGCTGATGTGCAAATCCAGGTGGGTGGGTGGAGAAATAAAGGGATGTTGCTATTTCTATATACTATACTAATGATAAAGTATCAGGAACAACAGGGAGGGGTTTCTGGCATTGATAATTAGGGTGGAAGCAAGTGAGTTTGTGTGAAGCGAGTGAGTGTGAGAATGACCAAATGAGGAATCTACTCTCTCAAGCAAAATATTGAATAGAGCATTCAATTAAGAAAGTAAAGGTGGGTGGGGGAATAAAGGGATGTTGCTGTTTCTATATACTAATGATAAAGTATCAGGAACAAGAGAGAGGAGTTTCTGGCATTGATTAGTGCAACCTTGCCAAATGTTATAGGAATTAGTGAGATTTTGGCTAACAGCAGATGATGTAGTTACAAGGATTGAATGTGAAGGGTTTAGTATTTTCAGGGAAGATAGAAAAGATAGGATGGGGTAGGAGTACTAACAGATTAATTGCAACCAAAAAGAATAGGAGACAGGCAGGAGGGTGGCTGTTCATTTGAAGCAATCTGGTGTGAGATTACGACCAGTAAGACAAAATATATAGTTTCTTGTTGCTATAGGCCAGAGAGTTCCACAGATGATCTAAAAGATAAGCATCTCCAAATTAGTATAATGAGTACAGGTTGAGCGATTATTATGGGGGACTTCAACTATGGAGATATAGACTAAAAGGAAGAAAGATCACATGGCAGAAAGGAAATAGAATTTCTACACCTGCTGAGAGATAATTACTTAAAGCAACATGTGATGGACGGGACTAGGGGTGAGAGAGTACAGCCATCTTCGCTAGAAGTTATTATTATTATTCAGGCCTCCATGGAGTCAAAAAACTCATCGAGGGAGGTCCTTCCTAAGACAAAGTCTGTCAAGACTCATCGAGGGGAGGTTCCCCCCTGAGAAACAAAGTCTATCATACCACTCTTTAAACTCACTGACCGTTCTCGATCCCACCACTCCATCAGGCAATGCATTCCACGGTTCAACCACCCTCAACACAAAGAAACCACTCCTTACTCTCTTGTTCACAGTTTCCTTTCATAACTTCCAGGGATGGCGTCTTGTCATCACATCTTCCCGCTGTTCAACCAAGCGAAAGACCTCCCCAGTGTCAACCCTGTAACCACCTCTCAACAGTTTAAAAGTCTCAATCATATCACTTCTCCTTCTATCCATCAAACTCTGCAGTCCACATTCTCTCAGCCGATCCTCATAACTATCCTTGTACAGTCCTGAAACCATCTTTGTCATCCGTCTTTGTATCCTTTCCACAGTTAATTTATCCCCTTCAAATCCTGGGGACCAAATCTGAGAACAATAGTCCAAGTGTGGTCTGATCAGAGACTTATACAACAGAATGATAACCCTCTTATCTCTGCAGGTCAGTGTCCTTCTCATAATAGCAGCAATCCTCTGTGTTACCTTCACCACCTTTGCAATATATCCCCTAAACTTCAGATTTCTATCAATCATCAACCCCAGATCTCTTGTCTCCCCTACTTCCTCCAGTATAACTCCTCCCATAGAGTATGCAGCATACCATCGATGTTTCCCAAACCTCAAGACCTTACATTTTGCTGCATTAAACTGACACCCCCATTCATTTGCCCATCTATCTAGCTTATTTAAATCCTCTTGCAGGGCTACCACATCTGCACTATTACTAATAATCTTTCCCAGCTTTGCATCATCCGCAAACAACTGAATATCCCACTGCAATCCACTGGCTATGTCATTGATATAAAGGTTAAACAATATAGGTCCTAGAACTGAGCCCTGTGGGACCCCACTTGTAGCCCTCTGCCTCCTGGAAACTGCTACACCATACACAACTCTCTGATACCTATCAGACAGCCAATCCTGAATCCAGTTGACCAATCTGACATCCAGACCCATGTGCTGCAACTTAAATATCAGCTTATCATGTGGCACCCTGTCAAATGCCTTCGCCAAGTCTAAGAAAATTGCAGTATATGCCTTTCCCTCATCTAATGTTCTTGTAACTTTATTATAAAAGGCTAGCATATTGCTAAAACAAGAGCATCCTTTCACAAATCCATGTTGATTCTCACAGATAACATTACCCTCATCTGCACAATGCTATATACGGTCCCTCACTACTTTCTCCAAGATCTTAACAACTACTGATGACACACAGACTGGCCTATAATTAGACACTTCCAGTCTGTTACCACCCTTATGCAATGGCACTATCTTACCTTCCTTCCATTCCCTGGGCACCTTTGCCGAAGCCAGACTTTCATTGAAAAGCCACGTTAAAGGCACTGTCAATTCCCTAGCACATTCTCTCAAAACTCGTGGTGAAATACCATCCAGTCCCACAGCTTTACTGACATCCAGAGTACTCAGTATCTGAAACACACTCTCCTCCTGTACCTCCAGACCTCGAACCAGTCCTATCCCTGTAGCATTAAAACTGACTCCTCTAGGATGAAATACTCCAATAAAGTGTTCATTGAACAATTCCACTATGTCCTCTGCATCAGTCACTCTATTCCCATTTTTATCCCACAATATCATTCTTCCATAGTCATTTCTCCTCCTACTGGCCACATAGCTAAAAAATTCCCTAGGATTTTCTTTGGATCTTAGGGCCAATCTCCTCTCATATTCCAGTTTCGCTTTCCTTACCACACTAGTCACTCTTCTGGCCTGTGTCTTATATTTCTCATGCATCTTCTCTTCACCTGTCTCCTTATATCTCTTCCATAGCCTCTTTTTCGCATGCAATTCCTGTTTAATATTGTTTGTTAACCAGTATCCACTTTACTCCAAATTGTGTCCTCTTCTTCACTCATGGTATACAACTTACCATTGCTGATAACAAATATTCTTTCACAATTTCTCACGCACTAGTGATATCCCGGCCTTCCAATTCCTCCCTCCATGAAACTTCCCGAAGTTGACGTCTAAGACTATTATAATCACCTGCCTTATAATTCCACATAAGTTCCCCACATAAGTTGAATAAAGAGGTGTTGTTAGTGTGTGTGTGTGTGGGGGGGGGGGGGGTGTAAGGACTAGTTTTTTGCTTGGAGAGGTGAATGAGTAGAATGTATTACCAGAGTCGGTTGTGAGTGTTTTGTCTGTTAAGGGAGTTCAAGAAGAGGTATGATAGATTGTGTGGATAGATCAGGTCTTCTGCAATGAGTCTTCGGACTCTATGGAGGTGCCTGTATAATACTAATAATAATAACTTCTGTCCAACTAAATTTTTTTATCTTGCATCTAGATAACAGCCTTATCTAGATGCAAGATAAAAATTAGTTGGACAGAAGTTATTATTATTAATACTAATAATAATAACTTCTGTCCAACTAATTTTTATCTTGCATCTAGATAACAGCCTTATTGGCTGAAGTGGCAGCATTTTTGCTCTCAAACAAAAATTTTTGTTTGAGAGCAAACAACATTTTGTAAGCAACAAAAAACATTTTGCTCTCTCAGCAAGTTGGCTAGCTGCTTCAAGGCATGAATGTTGGTGATTGTCTTTTGGTGCAAGATGAATTTTATCATCTGGTTCAAGACCAAGGTGATAAAATCTACGTAAGCAGGCCTGAAGCGACTCGAAAGAGTTCAATATTTGATCTCTAGAGTAAGGTTTTCAATGTAATCCATAACCTGTACAAATTTACAATAGGTTTACAAGATTTTCTGAGTGGGCCTTATAAACAGCTCAGTTTGGCCAAGGGGTTAGCATATCTGATCTCCAGCAAAAAGGCAGCATATTTGAATCCCGCTGTGAGCATGGATGTTTATGATTGTCTGTGAAAATATTAGTGGTGGTGTTGTTGTTGTTGGTAGTGGGCAGTAGATAGCGTTGGTGTAGATGATGCAGTTTGCTGTAGTTGGTAGATTGAGTGGTGGAGATGGTGAGTTGCAAAGTAGGTGCCCTCCCTCGATGAGTCTTTGGACTCCTTGGAAGTGTCACGTAATAATAATGATAACAACATTACAGAAAATTGGCTAGTCTAGTTGGCTAAGTGGTTAGAGTATACTCTCCAACCAACTGACTGTGGGCTAAAATCCTGCCATAGGCATGGATGTTTGTGATCATCTTTAGGTGAGAGATGAATGTGATTGCCTGGTGTGCGAGACCACTACCCCACTTTACTGGAAGCCTGAAGAGGCTTCAAAAAGTTCTATATTTGGTGTCTGGAGCAGAGTTTTCAGACCAGGTAAAAAAATAACACACACACATACACACACATTTATTATATATATATATATATAAGAAAAAATCCTTCTCCAACCCATCTGTGGGTAGGTGAAGAATTTTATTATATATAAATGTATTATAGGTGCACAAATCAACCCTTTGTAGGTGAGAGGACAAATCAATAAAACAATAGTAGGAGAGACAGAATGAGAGAGGGATATGGAAGTGCTAGAAGTGGAGAAAATGGAAACAGTAGGAGAGAGGGAATGAGAGAGATGTATGGGAGTGCTAGAAGAAGAGAGAATGGAAACAGTAGAAGAGAGAGGTATGGGAATGAAAGAAGAGGAGAGAATGGAAACAATAGGAGCGAGGGAATGGTAAGAGGTATAATGTATGGCGACTCAATGATCTGTGGTGTTCAAGATAGGATGCGTGAGGAGTGTTTGCCAGGAGGAACAATAGAAAGGGTGGCTATGGCAATTAAGAGAGGTGAAAGGGTGGATGAGATGAGTGTGATGGTAGGAACGAATGACTTGAGTGGTAATGTAAGTCGGGCAGCGAGAGATATGAGATTTTTGCTTGAGACTGTACAGAAGAAGACAGAGAGAGGAAAAAAAGTGTGCATGTTGCCTAGGTATGATAATGATGAGCTGAGCAGAAGAGCGGTGATATTGAATGGCATAATAGCGAGAATGTGTGACAAGAGAGGACTGGTATATGTGGATGCTTGGAGTGCGTTTGAGGAAAGAGAGGAATTGTATGCGAGAGACCGTTTACATTTGAATGAGGAAGGACGTAGGCATCTAGAGAGATTGCTGTTCTGAACGAGTCAGTGTGTCCCAGGGAGAGTGATAGCAGGGGTGGCCTCTTGTGGGAATGGATACTTGGGAGAAGGGAGACAATGTCAGGTAACATTGAGCACAGTGCAGTCTAGAAGGGATAATGCTGGGTATAGAAACAATGACATTTATATGCTTTATACTAATGCCAGGAGTATCCGGAATAAGGGAGAGGAATTGGTGGCGCAGATAGCATCAGCCTGGCCAAAAATTATTGCGATCACTGAAACGTGGTTGACAGAAGGGGATATAACAACAGGAATAGAAGTCGCTGGGTATAGCATTTTTCGTCAGGATAGGAGGGGAAAGCGTGGTGGTGGGGTACTGCTTATGATAAGTGATGACCTATGTCCTCTAAGAGTGGAGAATTTGGAAGGAAGCGAGACAAATGATTTTGAGAGCGTATGGTGTGAGGTAGAGGTAGGCAAGACAGGATATTTAGTGGGGTGTTGCTACAGACCCAGGAGCACAGAGGATGGGGACCAGGAGATGTTTAGACAGCTAAGCTTGGCAAGTACAAGAAGAATGACTGTTATGGGAGATTTTAACTTCAGTAGTATAAATTGGAGAGAGGAAGATGAATGTAGCAATAGGGGAATGGAATTTCTAGAATTCTTGAGAGACAAATGTCTTAGGCAACATGCAACAGAGGGAACAAGAGGTTCAAAAGTTTTGGATTTGGTTATAGCATCAGAAGAGTTGATAATAACTGAGTTGACGTCTCTCCCACCAGTTGGAGAGAGTGATCATATGGTGTTGACTTGGAAAATGAATAGACATGCAGGAGTATCAAAGAGACGGGAACTTATGTGGAATTATAAGGCAGGTGATTATAATAGTCTTAGACGTCAACTTCGGGAAGTTTCATGGAGGGAGGAATTGGAAGGCAGGGATATCACTAGTGCGTGGGAAATTGTGAAAGAATATTTGTTATCAGCAATGGTAAGTTGTATACCAAGAGTGAAGAAGAGGACGCAATTTGGAGTAAAATGGATGACAAACAATATTAAACAGGAATTGCATGCGAAAAAGAGGCTATGGAAGAGATATAAGGAGACAGGTGAAGAGAAGATGCATGAGGAATATAAGACACAGGCCAGAAGAGTGACTAGTGTGGTAAGGAAAGCGAAACTGGAATATGAGAGGAGATTGGCCCTAAGATCCAAAGAAAATCCTAGGGAATTTTTTAGCTATGTGGCCAGTAGGAGGAGAAATGACTGTGGAGGAATGATATTGTGGGATAAAAATGGGAATAGAGTGACTGATGCAGAGAACATAGTGGAATTGTTCAATGAACACTTTATTGGAGTATTTCATCCTGGAGGAGTCAGTTTTAATGCTAGAGGGATAGGACTGGTTCGAGGTCTGGAGGTACAGGAGGAGAGTGTGTTTCAGATAATGAGTACTCTGGATGTCAGTAAAGCTGTGGGACTGGATGGTATTTCACCACGGGTTTTGAGAGAATGTGCTAGGGAATTGACAGTGCCTTTAACGTGGCTTTTCAATGAAAGTTCGGCTTCGGCAAAGGTGCCCAGGGAATGGAAGGAAGGTAAGATAGTGCCATTGCATAAGGGTGGTAACAGACTGGAAGTGTCTAATTATAGGCCAGTCTGTGTGTCATCAGTAGTTGTTAAGATCTTGGAGAAAGTAGTGAGGGACCGTATATAGCACTGTGCAGATGAGGGTAATGTTATCTGTGAGAATCAACATGGATTTGTGAAAGGATGCTCTTGTTTTAGCAATATGCTAGCCTTTTATAATAAAGTTACAAGAACATTAGATGAGGGAAAGGCATATACTGCAATTTTCTTAGACTTGGCGAAGGCATTTGACAGGGTGCCACATGATAAGCTGATATTTAAGTTGCAGCACATGGGTCTGGATGTCAGATTGGTCAACTGGATTCAGGATTGGCTGTCTGTTAGGTATCAGAGAGTTGTGTATGGTGTAGCAGTTTCCAGGAGGCAGAGGGTTACAAGTGGGGTCCCACAGGGCTCAGTTCTAGGACCTATATTGTTTAACCTCTATATCAATGACATAGCCAGTGGATTGCAGGGGGATATTCAGTTGTTTGCGGATGATGCGAAGCTGGGAAGGGTTATTAGTAATAGTGCAGATGTGGTAGCCCTGCAAGAGGATTTAAATAAGCTAGATAGATGGGCAAATGAATGGGGGTGTCAGTTTAATGCAGCAAAATGTAAGGTCTTGAGGTTTGGGAAACATCGATGGGATGCTGCATACTCTATGGGAGGAGTTATACTGGAGGAAGTAGGGGAGACAAGAGATCTGGGGTTGATGATTGATAGAAACCTGAAATTTAGGGGACATATTGCAAAGGTGGTGAAGGTAACACAGAGGATTGCTGCTATTATGAGAAGGACACTGACCTGCAGAGATAAGAGGGTTATCATTCTGTTGTATAAGTCTCTGATCAGACCACACTTGGACTATTGTTCTCAGATTTGGTCCCCAGGATTTGAAAGGGATAAATTAACTGTGGAAAGGATACAAAGACGGATGACAAAGATGGTTTCAGGACTGTACAAGGATAGTTATGAGGATTGACTGAGAGAATGTGGACTGCAGAGTTTGGTGGATAGAAGAAGGAGAGGTGATATGATTGAGATTTTTAAACTGTTGAGAGGTGGTTACAGGGTTGACACTGGGGAGTTATTTCGCTTGGTTGAACAGCAGGAAGGGGTGATGACAAGAGGCCATCCCTAGAAGTTACGAAAGGAAACTGTGAGCAAGAGGGTGAGGAGTGGTTTCTTTGTGTTGAGGGTGGTTGAGCCGTGGAATGCATTGCCTGATGGAGTGGTGGGAGCGAGAACGGTCAGTGAGTTTAAATAGTGGTATGATAGACTTTGTGTTTCTCAGGGGGGGACTTCCCCTTGATGAGTCTTGACAGACTTTATGTCTTAGGAAGGACCTCCCTCGAAGAGTCTTTTGACTCCTTGGAGGCCTGAATAATAATAATAAAGATGGCCTAGATTTATCTGTACATCTAAAAGGAATCACAAGCTATTTATGACTTTTCTTAATATAAATGGATGATCATGGAGTTTAAATACTCTGGGGAGGGGGGTCCACACCTTGCTTCCATAATGTATCATACCACACCTTAAATAAATTTACTATAATTATCTCTTCCTGCTGTGGGCATGGATGTTTATGATTGCCTGTGAAAATATTAGTGATGTTGTTGGTAGTGGGTAGTAGATAGCATTGATGTAGATAATGCAGCTTGCTGTAGTTGGTAGATTGAGTGGTGGAGATTGCGAGTGGCAAAGTAGGTGCCCTCCCTCAATGAGTCTTTGGACTCCTTGGAAGTGTTATGTAATAATAATAATAATGATAATAACAACATTACAGAAAACTAGCCAGCCTGGTTGGCTGAGTGGTTAGAGTAGCATTTCTACTCACCTGCACAAAATCTACTTTACTTCTTTTCTTACCACACCTATATACCACTTTCAGGAATGGCAATTGGCTTATCTGTGTTTTGAATAGTAAGTCCTAGCATCGTGCACCTGATTTAGACATGTGAATTATTTACTCAATAATTCACATTTTAATCATATTACTCTTATGTTCTATTTACCAAGCTCTGTAAATTCTGCAATCCCAACCTATCTTCAAAGCTGATATTCCATAGTTGTGATATTACCTGCCACCCACTTCTGAACTCTTTCCAGATTAATCTTTTTAAAATCCAAATGATCAAAGTAGTATAAGTGTAGTCTGACTAAGGCTTCAATACAGCTTCCATTATTACTCCAAGATCCCTTTCCTCTTTACTGCCTGCAGGATAGTCCCGCCAACATAATACTTATGAATTTTATTGTGAATTCTAATGAGCAAGACATTTAGCCATTCAGTAGACATTAAATTGCATCCCCACTCCTGCTCATATTGCTAATCTAGTAGAAATGATCATATATTAGGTATTATTTCCTACCTTATCAGATGATGTTACTGTGGCATGTCTGATGTTAGAGAGATGGAAGCATGGAAAGGCAGAGATGTTCCTGCATGTTTGGAGAATGTGCACTCTGAAGAATTATATTTTTGGAAATTACAATCATTAAAACTTGAAGTCAAAATAAAATTGCAGATGGCAATGAAGGAATAGGATAGTAATCATAAATAAAATAGTTGGATAGAGCTCCACTGAATCTTGAAAATTTAAAACCTGAGATATAAGTAAGTTGTCTAAAAGTGTAAAAATGATTAAAGGATATGATTAAGGGATTGGTGATTGTCTTTAGGTGCACGTTTCATCCACCATAAAACTTTTAAAGATTAAAAGTCAAATGCATTGAAAGACTAAAAATTTAGAATTTATAAATCCTAAAGGATGGGTATCTCCATGGAGTCAGTAGACTCATCGGGGGGGGGGGGGGGGGGGGGGGAACTCAAACTATCAAAACAATATCTATGATATCTCTTCTTGAATTCATTTACAGATGAAGAACTCAACTAAATCAGGCAATGCATTTCACTCATTCACCACCCTCCAGGCGAAACCTCGTTCTCACACCTTGTTAACCACACTTTTCCTTAATTTCCAGGGATGACCTCTTGTTCTTCCATCACTATCACATCACACAATAAATTTAGTTTAATCCTTTATCCCAGGGAGAGCAAACAAAGTTTGCACCTGAAAATATCTTCAAGACTGAATAGTGTTGTACTATCTTACCTGGATAAGTAGTACAACACCAGGCAACTCATAGCAAAGATGGAGCATGCTACCAACACTCCTATCCCAGTATCTCCCATAATGCAAAACACATCTCCTTGTGGATATGTATACTGTTATGCATTAAGGGATTGGCCACTACTCAGACTAGTTTCGACCTTTATTGAGGTCTCTTCAGTGGGAACCAGGCCCAGAGTTGGAGATACCAGGCAGAAGCAGTAGCAAGGTCATCTTTACCTATAGGAGTTGCATATAGTCTAACCTAGTGAAAAATAAACTTTCAACATCTTTCTCTAAATGCATAGCAATTTAATAAAAAAAGGTGACAAAAACCTTTTGTCAACTCCTATAGGTAAAGATGACCTTGCTACTGCTTCTGCGTGGGTATCTCCAACTCTGGGCCTGGCTCCCACTGAAGAGACCTCAATAAAGGTCGAAACTAGTCTGGGTAGTGGCCAATCCCTTAATGCATAATGGTATACTTATCCACAAGGAGATGTGTTTTACATTATGGGAGATACTGGGATATGAGTATTGGTAGCTTGCTCCACCTTTGCTACGAGTTACCTGGTGTTGTACTACTTACCCAGGTAAGATAGTACAACACTATATTCAGTCCTGAAGATATTTTCAGGTGCAAACTTCGTTTGCTCTCACTGGGATAAAGGATTAAACTAAATTTATTACAGTCTAACCTAGTGAAAAATGAACTTTCATCTATCATCACACAGCTGAAACATTTTCCCTGCACCAACGTTATAAAAACCTTTTAGTAATTTAAATGTTTCTATCATATCCCCTCTTCTCCGCCTATCAACCAACCTCTGCAATCCACAAGCTCTCAATCTATCAATGTAGGGAGCATTTTTACATCACTCACCAACTTAGTCACTCTCCTCTGAACCCTCTCCACAATCTCCTCATCTCCAAGGAATCCAGATGACCAGACCTGAGCATAGTAATCCAAATGTGGAAGTATCAACGCTTTATAAAGGGGAATAATAACCTCTTTATCTCTGGATGTTAGTGTGTTCCTCAATAACCAAATAATCCTATGTGCAATCTTGGACACCTTAGCAAATGTGTCCCCTGAACTTCATCTCCCTATCTACCAACACCCTTAAGTCTCTAGCTTCATCAATCTCTTGGAGTACCATTCCATCAATGTAGTACACAGCTGGTAATCTTTTAATCCCAAAATGCATAACTTTACACTTTTCCACATTGAACTGAGATCCATTACCTTTTGCCCATTTTTCCAGCTTATTTAAATCATCCTGCAAACTCTCAACATCAGCTTGATTTTTTATTGCGCCACCCAACCAACTTTTCCAATACTTTTACCACCACTCCCGAGATGGTGATTGGTCTGTAATTAACTACCACAGTTTTAGAACTACCTTTATGCAAAGGAACTACTTTGCCTTCCTTCTACTCCCTAGGGACCATACAAGAGTTCAAACTTAAGTTAAATAACCAAGTAAGAGGCGTTGACAATTCCTTTGCACATTCACACAACACCCGAGCTGATATTCCATCTAAACCTACAGCAGTGTTTGCATTTAAATTTTGCAGTATACCAAGTACCTCTGATTTATTAACTTCAATTCTCACAATGACTACAGGTACAGAGATATATCCTCACCTGGGTGATAGACTTTTGAGAAGTGATCACTCAGTAACTCTACTATTACATCTAAATTGGTCACCCTCAATACCATCAGCACCCACTAAAATTATCCTTCCGAAGTCAATCTTCCTTTTACTTGCCACATAGCAAAACTACGCTTTGGGATTACCCTTGCTCTCCTTGGCTAAGGCCTTCTCATAATCTGATTTAGCTTTTCTTACTATTCTGATAACCTTCCTAGCATGAGCATTGTACTGCTCATGGGGTGTACTGATCATCTTTCTCCTTGTAAATTCTCAATAACATTTTTTTTTTGCAGATCAAGCTTGATACTACTACTCATCCATCTAATGCCTACCTTGTTTGTCTTCCTGACCATGGGGATAGATTCTGATATTGCCTTCCTGAGATACCCGCTGATTTTACCCCATGCACTGCTAACATCTTTCCCCTGTAATATGTTCTGCCATGGGACGGCTGTAAGCTCACTCCAAAGCTTGTTATAATTGCCTAACCTGTAGTTCTGTATATATCCCCTTCTTAAGAGAGAAATTCACAAATTTTGCAACCTCCCAAGTCAATACCACATGATCGCTCTCACCAATTGGAGGTAACGAGGACACCTTACTTATGCATATGTCCTCTGAACCAATGACTAGGTCCAACACTCTCACACCACGTGTCCCTTCAGTTATGTGCTGTTTCAAGTAATTATCTCGTAGTAGATGTATGAACTCCATTTCCTTTTTGCTACGTGATATTTCCTCCTTCCAATTGATATCACCATAATTAAAATCCCCCATAATAATCACTAACCCTGCACTCATTGCACTAATTTGCTGATGCATGAATTCAATATCACCCCCTGTACCGCCTGGCCTATAGCAGCAACCAACTGTATATTCGGTTGCGTTGGTCACTATTTCACACCAGACCACTATCATTCACATATCTAGCCTCTTGATATACTACTTTCGTTGGCTGCAATTCATCAGCTGTAATCAACAGTACTCCTCCCCCTGTTCTATCTTCTCTATCCTCCCTGAAAATACTGTACCCATCACATTTAATTCCAGTAATTCCAGTTTCTTCTGGAATTACTGGAATTAAATTCCAATAGTTTAATTCCAGTCTCATGCCGATTTTTATCCACTCTATTCTGCAATTTATTACACGAATAAGGATCAAGAAATATACAATCACTGCATAAGTTTCTCCTTCTTTACACTCAACCTTTTCAATTTTAGTTACTTTGCCCAATTACTTCAACTTGTTCAGAAAACAGTCACTTTTTCAATTACTTATGACCTTCCATGTTCAGATGCAACATCTCTTGCATACAGCTGTCTTTTGTCTTCAAACATTCTCCAGACATCAACAAATTCCATACCTGTTTTTTGCTCATTCTTGGAATCATATCATTCATTATCATCACTCATCTACTTAACTCATAATTGTCAAAACGAGGCAGCACACACACTATCCTCCCTTTGACACTTTTCTTCTTCACGATATCTAACAATGTTCTTAAATCCTTTGCTATCCGATTAACACTACCACTCAGGTGTCATTTGTACCCACCATAACTATCATCTTTTCTGCATCATGCCCTCTCTTAATTGCTAAAATCAATCTCTCTATTGTTCCACCAGCCAAGCATTCCTCTGGCATACAGCTCTCCATACCCTTAATAGAATCACCATATATTGTACCATTCATAACTTCATTTAAGTCCAAATAAGTTACTCAATGCCTCATTTTCTATGCTATTCAGCATGACTCTCCCAGTTTCATTACTTTCCCTCAACGCTCTTTTACTTACTCCCTAACTCTTACAACACCTCATTTCTTCTAGACATCTTGTGCTTTCATTCTGTTGACTCCCAATCACTTCCATACTATTTATTACTTCGTCGATCACCAAAGACTCTTCCATACTTAATCCTGCTCTAGTTACTTCAGCTAAAGTAATCTCCATAGTCCTAATTTCTCTATTCAACACAGTTTTAATTTCCAGAACCTCCTTACTGAGCACTTCCAATTCCTCTTGCAGAAGATGAAGGTCACTTTTCATTTTCACAAACTCCTGCTGAAGTTCTAATCGCTCCAGTCTATCCCAACACTTCTCACATACATTGTCGTTTTCATTTTTCTCATTTAGCCAAACAGTCCACAGATCCTTCACATTCTTTGGTGCACACATATAGCAGTTTCTGCAATGCATCCATTGCAAAAAAATCCAAGGCAGAGCCAGACTTTCGTATAGAAGTTCTCTGAGCCACTAACGGACGCCATCTTTAGATACTGATGAAAATGATGCTTTAGATGAAAATGAAATCCATTTATGTGAAGTAAGGCTGTTTTGGGTAAGCCATTATCAGAATAAGTCAATGTCCACTGCCCTACATTATATCTGAGGTTTGGAAGCTCCCTACCTTCTACTAATCAAAATGTTTTTTTGATACAGCTTACATAATGCACACTACAAAATTTTATTGCTTTATTCCAAGGATGACTTATATCCCAAAATGGCCTTACTTCACTCTGTAACCTTTAATTTTTTTTTTATCATTTAGAGTTTTTAAGTTTTAAATTTGTAGTCTTTTAATATATTTTGACTTTTATGTTTAAATGTTTCATGTTGCTATTTATTATTAACACGACTCATTGATTAACCAAATTTATTCTTCATATTATATCTTTTAATCATATCCTTTAATCATTTTTACACTTTTACACAACTTACTTATATCTGAGGTTTTAAATTTTTAAATTCACTGGAATATATCCCACCATTTTACTTATGATTAATATTATATTCATTCATCACTATCTAAAATTTTGACTTCAAGTTTTAAACATTGTAATTGCTAAAAATACAGCAAATGTAGGCAATAATACCTATATATGATCATTATATTATTTTTTAAAATTTAATAAGAGCTGCAGTAAAAAAAAAAAAAACTCTGATCTAAAGATGCTCATTAAAAATGAAGTTTTGCTTTATTTTTAATGATCACTTTATATTGAAGATTATAAAAGAAGCTACGTGAATCACAGGGGAAGAGATAATATGAAGTATTCGGTCATCTAGATACATGGAAATAAACTTTCATCCAGTCTGTCCCTAAAGAAGGAGATAAGTCAGTGATCAAATTACTCCCATTGAGCTCACTTGAATCCTCTTGAAATTATGAAAATTATTGCTTCAATATCTCCTTCCTTACTCTTTTACGCTTTCACATTGCTTCTTATTACGCAGATTCATTCTCTGCACTCATTACTCTCCCTACCAGCAGCAGTCTTTCCAAATGACTCACATCAAAACCATTCAAATGTAATCAGTCAGTCAGTCTTATACAGTTTAATTCATCCTTTAAACTCATTCCACACATTAACAAACTGTACTCCTTTCTCTTCACACATTTCTGTTAACAAATCATTCATAATTGTTGCTTTCTGCTTCAATGTCATACCTGGGCAATACATTGACTACCTTTCCTATCACACTATCATCTTTAATCATTCTCAACAACCTCCTGATATCCAATCTTACATTCTCCTTGTTTCCAATCAAGTTTTGTCTCTACTACCACTACCAACTCCTTTGCTCACTTACTCCTCATATCCAATGCTTCAATCACTCTATTCATTTTACCTCCAGAAAAACAAACCGTGTGCATTTTCTCGTTTACCACACCTCTAATAATCAAATCACCATACAATGCCACTCACATGTCTTTCATTACCTTTTTCATATGACATCATTTGTTTTCATCTTCTTCACTCTTCCATATATATATATATATCTCAAATTCTCTTAATTTCACTCTGCATCATCTCTTTGCCTCATCTTCACCAATTCATCTTTCGAATCTTGTGTCCTTTTTTCGCTATTATTCAATCTCGTTATTTTATCACCAGTCACAAGTTCGAAGTTAACCCTGCTCATCACCTTACCGTTAATTGCACTCTGTTTTTTGATGTCATTATTGCCCACGATGTTAATTTCACTGTTTTTTTTTTTAACGCTGTATAAATTATCACCTGCTTTATCATCATTCAAACTTTTTTACTTACTATCATTTCCACACACTTTCTGAACATCATAATCTTCAGCTGCTATGTCAGTTATGACACCAAGTTCCTCACTCATATTTAAACTATATAAACTCGCATTGAAGCAAGCTCCATGGTTAGTTGCATTTTTTCCATACCCACACTTGTTCTTTTATCTTATTCAGCCACTCAACATAAATATCCATGACATCTTCCCATGCATACATATTACATTCACGGCAAGTAACATTTTTGAAAAATCCACACAGTTTACTTTGTCTTCCACACAGACCTATGCAATGATTTGTCTTTTACTGCCACATGCTAAGGAAGGAGAGAGATTGAAGTGGTGCTTATGAATGAAGAAGTGGGTAGCATGAATGTAGAGAATGAGAACAAGCATGCAGGACAAACAGGAAAACAGGGAGACTCAGGGCAGACAGGGAAACACAGTGTGAGAAAGGTTGAAGCTCAAAGAGAATGCGTGTGTAGATAAGAAAACAATTGGATTTGAAGAATTCTGAGTTGAATAAGGAGAAAAACAAATGGTTCAAGAAAGTATGGAGAAGTCACATCTCATAAGTGTTATCAGTGAAACTTGTTATAGATCTAGGAATGAGCTGTTATGTTTGCATATGAATGCTAAAGTATCAAGAAACAAGAAAGATGAAATGGCTGCATTGTTCGTTCATCCAAAAATTGTTGTAATAAATGAAACATAGTTAGATGAGGATGACATCCTGATAGGAATAAAGATGAAAGGATATGATGTATTTCATGAAGATAGAAAGGGTAAAAAGGGAGAAGGGTGAGTGCTATTGGTGACAGAAAAATAGTTATGTCCATACAAGGTAGAGATGAAAGGGGGAAAAATTGGCAGTAGTTTTGAGGCAGCATGGTATGAGAGGTGAACAGAATGAAGTACTTAGTCGGATGTTGCTATAGATGCTATAGACCTTGTAACGTAGTGACCAGGAAATGCATAAGCAAATTAGCCAAGCTAATGGGAAAAGGATGATCATTATGAGTGATTTTAATTATGGCAATATAGATTGGAATGATGAGATAGCAACTGGAAGTAATGAGTTTCTTGATATTTTGAGGAACAAACACCTCTGGCAGTATGTAACAGAAGTAATACGAGGATTGAGTGTCTTGGATTTGATCATCTCATTAGAGGATGTTATTATAAATGAGGTGTCAAATTGCCCTCTACTTGGTGAGAGTGACCATGAAGTGATTACTTGGGTGGTTGCTAGCAGTGTGAGGACTTCTGTGAGGAAATGGTACATATGAAACTACAAGGGTAGTGATTATGAGAAACTCAGGACACAACTTGGAGCTTGTAGAATGGAATGAAGAGTTGGGTGGGAAGGAAATCAATGCTGCTTGGTTATTCAAATACTATCTAGTAGAAGCAATGTCTAAATGTATTCCAAAGGTCAGAAGGTCAAATAAGGTAGGGAAATGGATTAATGAAGAGATTAAGCATGCAATACAGAGAACAACAGGCATCATGGAGGCAACATAAGATGAGTGTTTTAATAAAGATGAGTAATAATCAATTCCATGAGGAATACAAAGACAGGCAAGGAGAGTGACTCGGTTGGTAAGTAGCAAAAGTTCAGTATGTATAGTTAGCTAATGGCAGAACAAAATAGTTTCTGATCTCTAGAATACTGGATATGAAGAAAGGTTGAGATGATGCAATTTGCAGAGTCTAGTGGACAGGAGGAAGAGGGGTGATATGATAGAGATGTACAAGTTAGTAAGGGGTTAATATTGAAGAGATTTTTCATAAAATGGTGGGAGAATGGGGAAGAACAAGAGCTCATTCCTGAGCAAAGGAGTGAGAAGCAAGTTTTTTACACGGAGAGTTGTGAATAATTGGAATGCAGTGCCTGAGAATGTAGTATCTGCAGAGAACTTCAATGTGTTTAAAGCATGGCATGATGAACTGTGTGTATGATTAAAGGTACCTCCTAGATGAGTCTGTGATTCCATGTGGTCTTATGATAATAATGATAATCATTAAAGCCAACTTATTCACCTTTACCTAAAGATCCACTAATTAATCAGTGATCATCAATATGGATTCTGATGTTCTTATTTCACAACAGATCTCCTTGTCAACCTTATTCACTTTTCAATGCAAGCTGTGGAAAAAGTTTAGAGAAATGTGTTGCCATGATATTTCCAAGGCATATGACTGATTTGGCATAGAGGCCTTCTTAACAAGTTACCATGTTATCATCCCTTCTGTCCTCTTTGACTGGTTGTTCATTGCATGCCATAGTGAATGGTTTCCTGGTGAAAGACTTGTCAACTGGTATATCCAATGCTCTCTGCTTTCAATATACCAAAGAAAGAGTGTCCATCCTGCACTCTTCCTCTGATACATTGACTTTCTCACACGAACATGAAACCTAATCAATTTTTATTATTATTAACACCAAACTCCATGGAGTCAAAAGACTCATTGTAGGAGACAAACACTGTTACACTGATTCAAGGTATGTTTCCTTGTTCTACTCTCTTCTCCCATTCTATGAAAAATTTTTTCCACATTACCCTGGTAACAATACTTGACCAACTTAAATGTCTCGATCATATCCTCTCTCTTCCTCCAATTCACAAGGCTTTGCAAACTGCATTCCCTCAATCTATCCTCATATTCCACATCCCAAAGACCAGTTACAACTTTAGTCAAAACTCTTTCCAACATATCTTCATCACTCTGAAAACCTGGGAACCAAATCTGTACATAGTAATTCATGAGGCTTGATCAAAGTCTTACACAATGGAACCAGAACCTCTTTATTTATATAAGGTCCTCCATCATTAACTTGTGAAATGCAACCCCTGAACTTTAGATCCTTGAAGTTCTCTTATCCAAGGTCTCTTATCTCCTCAACTGCCTCCAAAATTTTCCTGCCAAGTGTATACTTTGCGTCCTGTTGCCTACCAAATTTCAGAACCTTACACTTTGCAACAATGAATCTACAGTTCTATAATTAAAAAAAAAAAAAAAAAAAAAAAAAAAAAAAAAAAAAAAAAAAATTATAGAACTGTAGTTATTGAAGATATGATTTACACATCCAAAGAAAAGAAGACGGTTCCATCGCCACATCTGTCTTTCGCAAGCCTACATTCTCAGGTCGCTACATTCACAATTCTTCCGCTCATCAACCATCTCAGAAATCTGGCATTATTAAATCACTAGTTTCCAGAGCACATAAATTCTGCTCCTCTGAAGAATCTTTAAACCAGGAATTAGAAGTAATCAAAAATACAGCCATCCTAAATGGATATAATCTTAAAACAACTCAAAAATCATCAGTCACTTTTCCACACATCAAACCAGACAGGAAGAAGTCCATAGGATTCCCATACCTTACGTCAAAGGCATCTCCGAACGTCTTTAAAAAATTATGAAGAAATACTAATTTGCCACTACTTACAAACCTATCAACCAAATCTATAACTTGTTACCTTCTCCTAAGGACAAACTCTCATCTCTGATGTTACCTGGCATTTATGAGATCCCATGCTCCTGTAAATTGTCTTACTTTGGTCAGACAGGTAGGTCTGTTCAGAAACACATCTCGGAACATCAAGACCACATTCATCTTTTCAAACCACAGAAATCTGGTCTCTCCCAACACGGAGTTGAAAATCCAAACCATAGGATCCATTGGGAGAAGTCTAAACGTTTACACAGATCTTTATATAAATATGAACGTTTATATAAAGAAAGTGCTGAAGCCTACTACACAGACCAAACTTAAACCATAATGACATTCTTACTATTCCTAAAGTATGGGAAATTGTCATAC
Source organism: Typopeltis vanoorti (assembly GCF_054136105.1). Classification (NCBI taxonomy): domain Eukaryota; kingdom Metazoa; phylum Arthropoda; class Arachnida; order Uropygi; family Thelyphonidae; genus Typopeltis; species Typopeltis vanoorti. Next base: position 31,537,349 of record NC_143574.1, read on the forward strand.
AAAATTGCGTTAAATAATTTTTTTAATTTTTTTTTTTTTTTACTTCTGTAGCACGTTATGCACATTTAATGAGATTCTATTGTAATCATGCACCCTAACTGTATGTTATTCCTATTATTGTTTTAAACTACTGTACTGATGATGTCCTAAGATACTTAGGATGAAATATTTACAATTAAATAATTTTCACTGTGGTTAATACGTGTGTTTCTTTTAATTAGTTCTATAATGTTTCCCACTTATACAATCTATTATATTCCTGCTGAAAGGTCACATTGGTTTGATTCCTCACTCTCACGAATTTTGCACCATCTGCAAACAGTTGTATATCATCAGTTAAAACCCAACCCAATATGATTAATATACACATTAAATAACAATGATCCCAAAATTGACTCCTGCAGCATGTCACTAGTGACTTTCCTCTTTTGAGATAACGTCCCCCCACACAAATTGCTGATATCTATCTGATAGCCATTCACCTATTTAACTAACTAGTCTATCCAATCTCATCGGCTTCAGTTTAGTGACCAACTTGTGGTGTAGCAATCAACAAAATCCTTTGCAAAATCTAAGTATACTATACCACTGTATATGCATCTCCCTTGTCCAAGACATTCATTACTTTGTTATAGTACATAAGCAAGTTTATAAAACACGACCTAACCCATGATGACAAGAACAAAGAATATCACTGTTATCAACCCATTTTTGTATTCTATTCCTCACCAATCTTTGCCAAACCTTAACTACAACTCCAGATATACAGATTGGCCTATAATTTTTTTGCCTTAACCTTATCATCACCTTTGTGAAGTGGAACAATTTTGCCTTCGTTCGACTCCTTTGAAACTTGTGCTGTTGCAAAAGTCTTGTTAAACAGGTAGATCAATCCTGTTGCCTTATTGACATATAGCTTGCTTCACTCCTCATATACCTCTTGCTTGCTCACCATTAAATGTGTTATTTCATTCTCTATACTTGAGCTTCTGATTTCACACTGCGGATGAAACACCTTGATGAAATGCTCACTGAATACCTTGACTACGTCCTCTGCAGCAGTTACCAATCTCCCACTTTCATCCATTAACATCATCTTACCATAATCATTCTTCTTTTTACTTGCCACATATCAAAAAAACTCACAAGATTTTTCTTGGTCTAATTTGCTAATTTCTGCACATACTGCACTTCTGTTGTCCTTACCAACTCAGTTCTTCTGATGAGTACGCTTCCTTTCTTCATTTGGAAAAACCATGCAATACTCAAATGATTAAAGCCTCAAGACATAAACCAATGGAAAACATTTCCCCATTTTCAAGCAAATTGAAAATAATCAAGTGAATTTCAATGCTATCAAATACACAATTTTTGTCTAATTCCTTTGCTCTCCCTTTATTTCTAATAATATTTTGATTTGCAGTCAAGTTCAATTTTCTCTTCTTAGGTTGACTTTTACCTCTAACATGTGCTACCACTAATTCCAAACAACTTCTGTGCAACTCTAAACACTTTTTAAATCTGAAATCTGTTTAGCTAGCTCCAGAGGTGTCAAGGTAGATTAAATTATGGAGGTATGATAGTTGGATCTATAATCAGGTACTTGCTTGAAGTTCATTCCAGAGTCTTCTCCACCAGTCCCAGAGACAATCATCTGGCATTTCCACAAGCCATATGGGAGATCTTGAGGTAAGGCAGTGAGCTGGAGAGATATTTTGATATTATTATTACGTAACTCATCCAAAGACTCACTGAGGGAGGGCACCTACTCTACAACTCTCCATCAACCACAACTACCTTCATCTACAGCCGACCACCACTAGTATTTTCACAGACAATCACAAACATCCATGCCCATAGCGGGATTCGAACCTGCAGCCTTATGGCTGGAGAGCGGATACGCTAACCACTCGGCCAATCAGGCCGGCAATATATCGGAAGGTACATGTTATTTCTGATTTTCTTGATTTCTTTGATGGTAGCATCTTCTCTTCTGAAGCATGGAGAAGTGATGTGCAAAAGAACAGGTAACCATGGGAGAGGAGTAGATCTAAGGTACCAGGGATGGTTCTCATTGTTATGTTAAGCTGTGTGTCCACAAGAGTCATGTGGTGACTTCAGCTCCAAACTGGCAAACAATACTCTGCAACAGGGAAGACCAGAGCAAAGAGCAAGGGCTGTGGTTCTAAGGCATTACAACCCTAAGTTGTGCATGTCAGCTTGTTTATGATGTTGTTCCAGGCAGATATCTTTAACTTAGTTTTTTCCAAATGTTTTCAGGAAGTTAAACTATGATCATTATGACCAAGGTAATAAGGGCTACTTTCATGGATTAGAGTTCTGTTGCAGAAGTTTATTTTTAGTTTTCCATGAGCCTCATGGTTATTTAGGTGGAAAGCAGAAACAGTAGTTTTGCTGGGATTAGGAAACAGTCCCCAGTTTTCAAAGTAATTTTGTAGTGTGCTCACATCTTTGCTCGATGTTTCCTCAAGACCTTGGAAGGTGGCAATAGCTATGTCATCAGCATAGATAAACTTTCAACTAGTTGTTGAAGGAATATCACTTGTGTACAATTTGAATAAACTTGGGGCAAGGACAGATTTAGGATCAGACAAGACTGTGTCCACTTATTGCATCTGTAGGCCATTTCATACTCATCCTTTTGTGTGTGTGTGTGGGGGGGGGGTGCTATGCAGATGATGCATCATATCACTGATGACTACTCCACCATATCCTTCCTGAGATCGCAGGAACTTGCTACTCCCAGATAGTGCCATCGATTGGTTAACTGAACTATCAGTCTGTATACAGTTTTGCTCATTAATTTTTTGTATTTTCCCCATACACTAAATAAATAAATCCCAAATCTACAACCATCTTAGAATACAAGCACAAATACTGTTCTCATATTTGTGGGTGCACCAAAAATATTGCTAAGAATGCTTGATATTATCCAGAAGAGAGTAATCTACTTAATAGATAGTCTCTCTTTCTATCTCAAACTTGCTCGAATTGTTTTCTCATAAATTTTCTGCTTCTGCATTATGTCTGTTTATTTATTTTTTTTTTGTAGACATTTTCTGGCACTATTCCAATGAACTAGCCTCCACTTTCATCCAAACACAAAGGAACATCAGGCAACTGCTGTCATCATCCATATACACAGTTTAGTTTGAAATTCATTGTATCAACTTCTCATCCCCTCTTTCATTCCAGCTGTTTCTTCTCTTTGGAACCCTTCTCTACTGTTTTCTTCAAAAAAATATAACCTTCAGCTTTTCAAGAAACATATCAAATTTTTCTCCTTTCTTTATAACACAAAAGATATAACAATGCATTATTGTTATGACTGTTTCCCCACTGAGTGGCATTGGTAGCATTTCAAATGAGCAGTGCAGAGCCTTTGTAGTTCAGTCAGTATAGACTAGGCCTTTTGATCAGAAACACTTGGGTTCGATTCCCATCCATGATGTGAGGAACCTTTATCTAGTCTCTTTAGACAAAAGGTGAATTAGCTGGTCTCATATGGAGATAGGAGATTTTTTCATCTGGAAACTCAGGTTTTTCATACCTCCAGAACAGGCAAACTGGCTCTGTGAACACACATGGATCACAGTCAGGAATACTTAAGACCCAGCCATAAGGCCTGATTCATCAGCAATGCCAGTCCTGGGCCTGGATAAAATTAGGGGGCAATGAGATGGTGCCATACCTCCCCATAAAAGGGACTCACGGTTGTTGTATCATCATACAAATAATATGGTATTGTGTTATAGGCATTGTTACCTCATGTGTGTGGGGTGGGATGGAAGTTGAATGCTGGCTTCCCAGTGTAAATCTTTGCCTACATAATAAGAAATAAGAATTTTTTTTTTTTATGCTAACTGGAAAATGTGACTGAAATATTTAGCATTTTAGGTTATTTCTTCAAATTACTAGATAAGTGTTGGATTCTGAATAAAGAAAAATTTAAGTTATTAATACTCCCTTCAGAATCCAACATAATCCACCATATCAAAGGCTACATTTCTAGATATTATTTAATATAAACCTCTTGTTATAAACTATTATTCATATAATTACCTTTGAGTTTTTTTTATTTAATTATTTAATCTAAGATATGTATTAATAATGGAAAGGACTGTATAAAAATAACGTTCAGATTAATTTATTTATTCCTATGTAGAAGAATTTGTGTTTATCATATTTAATTGTATATTAATTGAATTTAAAAATATCCTTTATTTAGTTTCTGTATGTAAAGGTAAAATGTTATGTAATGCTTATGCTTATGTACTGCTCTAATTGTTGTCATGGAGATGGAGTTAAAAGTAGAAAGTGCGATTGTAGTAGCACGTGAGTTATGGACGTGAGATGGAATGATATGAGCTAGACAGTGAGAACAAGTTTTGGCAGGAAAAAGGAGTGAAAGTATATAAACGGAAAGCAAGAGTAAACAGCAGCAGTTGGCCGGCAGTCAGTCAGCACTAGAACTGGGGGCCGAGTACAATTGGAGCACTCAGCACAGTAACGGCACTGAGAACAGCACAATAGAGATGAGGAAATAATTTATTAGCAGCAAGGAGTTAAGTAAGAGGCTGTAGTACAAAGAATTAAGTGCTGTAATCAGATTACGAAGGATTGAAATATAAATTGACAACTCAGAATACTGATATGGAATTCTGAAGTTAATGTTGTATTCCAGTGCTTTCAAGGAAGATTAGTGGAAAGCTGATTCTATTGCAAAGTAGTATGTGAGGAATGAGTGAATTTTCTAGTGCAAGTGTGTCTGCATTTGTGATGTGCTGAAATTAAAGATTAAGTTAATTTAAAGAAGATTGCTTTTGAAATGTGTAGCTCCAGTGTGATAATTAACTCAAATTTTAAGTGTGCCTCAGTGAATAATATGTGCAAAGATTTATTCCGGTAAGAACAGTTGTACTTTATACAACCTTCTGTTAAATCCTAACATTAACTGTTTATGCTGAAATTAGCCGAAGCTAGAAGATTAATAGTCTTCCCCCCTTAAAGTGATAGCTATCTCTTGACTGAGCTATGTGATTTCTGACTAAGGGATAGATAAAGAATACAACTGTTAAAATATTTGCTGTGAATTTCAGTGGTAGAGAACTTTAGAACTATCTTTGCCTATTAGGGAGAAATTAGATTTTGAAGCTCAGTGTTTAATACCAAAAGTTAAGTGAATGTTATGTGTGGTTGAACTGAGTTAATTTTGCATTATCTTGTATCCAAAGTATGCTTATGTATATATTATATAACCGTGCATTAAATGTTTTGTTTTATTGATTTCAATTTGTTGTTAGCCTGATTCTTTTCCACTGCACCATTCATAAAATTATCGAACCTAGCGGGAACCTCAAATGTTAATGTAAAATTCGGCCTATATATAAACATTAGACTGCTAAAGTTAATTAATATTTGATTACACTATTTTGCATAGACTAATCTGAATATAGGGTGGGGCAGTATAATAGAAATTTCCCTATATTTGGATTAGTAATCAATATACAATTAATTAACCTTAATAAGAACAACGTTAAAACAAGATGGCGGATCAAAAGACAGGAAGGACGATCCAACATAAGAGTATAACAAAAACATCTAATAAAAGCTTCTAATTTTGTAAAAATTAGAGTTCAGATGTCATTATTTAAACTTTTATTATACTGAAAACATACCTAATAGGATTAAATGCAGGTGGGGGTGGAGGAGGAGGAGGTGGTGGTGGAGGCGGTGTTGGCAATAATCCTGCTTCTTGTCTCTGTATGTGACAGTCTAGCTCTTTTACTAGAAATACAAAAGGAAAAAGTTATTGTTTTATTAGTCAAAATCCAATGAATATAATGATACTGATACTTAGTTTTAAATTCTAATTAAAAATATAATAAATGCAGAACATTTCTGCCATTTTCAGCCTAAGGTAGGCCAGATGGGGGAATCAGAAGTCATGAAGGAGGAAAAAATACAGCAAGTAGTAATAGCAGATGTAGACAGCTGGAGTTCAGGATATACATCATACACTGTGACTGGCAGACAGCATTAATGGCAATATCAAACAAGTAAAAGAAAGGAGGTAGTGTTTCCTAGTACAGGTATAACACGGTCTAAAATTGCAGTAACCCTTGTTGAACGTGGTACTTATACAACACGGTTTCGATAAAAACACTGTCTACAAATTGTAGTAACCCTATTTCTTTTCATATGTTTTTCACTGCGTGACTTAAAAGTCAAATTTTATCTTCGTTAAATTTGTGTCTGCCTGTATCCCGCTTGTAATTATAAGTAGCGAATTTATATTAGGGAAAATACCCTAATAGTACGCATGTACCTCAACTGTTTACCGTATAAAACGTTTATTGTTGAAAATTGTCCTTGTTTCTGCCAGGAAAGGTGCATTAAAAATCATAAGTGTGTTCATCTCAAGCTGAGCACTTTATCTTCTGGTGAGTTACATACAATATGTAATGCTTGCTTTTTTGTGTAAAAAATTATTTTTATAGTAATGGCTACAAACTGCCAACAAAACGGAAAAACCAACATTGAAAACAAAATTAATTTCTCTCGAAGAAAAATATTCAAAATCTTGGATCGGTTGAAAAATGGAGAAAAACCAGGAGTTTTTGCAGGGACTTTGAATTTAAATGAATCAACAATTTGAACAATCAAACAAAATGAACATAAAATCGGAGAAAATGTTTATTGCTGGGTCAACGATAAGTGCAAAGCACGTTGCTCGTGTACACGATATTCTAATGGAAAAATGGAGAAATCTCTAATAATTTTGATAGAAGATTGCACTCAAAAGAAAATTCCTATGGATGGAAATCTTATTAAACAAAAAACTCTCAAAGTTTATAAACATTTATTGTGCAGACCAGGTGTTCAATGCAGATGAATCCGGGTTATATTGGAAAAAAGTGCAAACACGCACGTATATTTCGAAAAACAAAAGATCAGCTCCTGGATTCAAAGTTTCCAAAGATAGAATTGCTCTACTGTTTTGTAGTAATGCATCAGGTGATTACATGACAAAAACCAGTGTTTATTAACCAATCCTCATGCTATGACAGATTAAAATATGCACTATTTTTTTTTGCCTAAAACATTTATGCATTATGTGCAATGAAGTTCAAGTACAATTTGTAATTTTTATACTATGTATTTGTTTATATGTTTTCTTAACTTACACGAATTACCTGAATTAAATAAAAATATATTTTTTTTTGTTGGATATGTCACTGTTGTTTATATAATTTAAAAAACGATTTCAGAACATAACCCTACTTTTTCTATGTGATCTGAGACTCGCATAACGCAATTTATATAATGTGGCATTTCTGCAGAACCTAACGTCCGTGTTATACAAGGGTTACCTGTATAACATTTCGAACAGACTACATCTAGATTACTGTGCACCAATTTGATATTGCGCATTTCGGGGAGATGAAATTGAAAAAAGTTCAAAGACATATCAAAGCAATATCTGAGAATATCAGGTGTATAGGCTGTGAGAATATAATTTTCAGGGCTTTTTTTAAATAAGTAAAGAGATTACATAAGAGGAATGCATTGTCAAGAGAATCTTGGTGGATACTAAGGAGAGTTTCAAATGGGCAGGAGTAACTGGAGACAAGAAAAAGGCCATTTCTGAAAACTGCATGAAGTTTATTTGCACAGAGTTGTGAACAAGAAGAACGTATTGCAGGAGAGTGGATAAAGAAAGTAAAATTGCTTTGAAATGCTCATTTTCCACAATTCTATACAAGAATAATAAGTAAAAAAATGTAACAGATATAGCAGTAGTTAGAAATGGGCTTTCTGCAATGAAGCATTTCAATGGATCATGGATTGCAGGTGTTCAATTTCGACATACAGAAATTGTAATTTTTATTATTATTATTTTTTTGCAATTCAGTCTATTGGATTTTGTTGCTTGTAAATACAGGAAAATCTGGTTATGACAATGGCAAATTGAGGGAATCATCATATTTGTGTATCATTTATAATAAGTCTGTATATAATTTCATTAGTTTAGTCTCAAACAGTCAGCTGTTTCTTGCTGTTCACCATTACTAAGTATCCAGATGGATACTTAGTCAACAACTGTTATGCGACTTCTGGCATAGGAGAGATCTTGAATGTTACATATGTTAATGACTTCCAAATGTCACGAAGGATCAGTCTTTGGTTTCTATAAATTTAGTGTGCCATTTGAGCAAATGACCTCTGAAGACTCATTTCGCAATCTGTTGAAGTAATTTTTTTCTACGTATGCCATGGAGGAGACCTGCCAATTTATCGTGTGACATTCTGTGAGGATGTGTGCTGCGAGACCCATTTTTCTTCCTCCCTCTTTTATTTTATTTATTTATTTTGACTCTTGTAAATTCCAGGATGTATAAAAAAGGGAATGTGTCTTTAGGAGACTGTAGGAAAATGTGTAAGGTTTAACTAGTTTGAAGGCTGTTCTGATGTTGACTGATTTCAATAACAGTTTTCAAACTACTTAAAAACCTTACAAAGTTTCCTACATTCTCCTAAAGACAACATTCCTTTTTATAAACATATCAGAGTATACAAGATTCCATGTTCTTATGGAAAGGTATACCTTGTAAAAAAAAAAAAATAATAAAAAAAAAAAACACATATAGGTGATGTTGAAAACAAAAGGAAAGAAAAAATGGGACCCACAGCATATGGTAAATTGGCAAGACTTCTCCATCACATATTTAGAAGAGAATTCCTTTGGCAAATTGTTCAAAGAGTTTTTCTAGGTCATTCACTCAAAAGGCACACTAAATAGAAACCAAGGACTGATTTTCCATGACATTTCTTGAACATGCTGTCAGCCATATAGACAGTTAAACATCTCGGAGAAACATCTAATAAAAAAATGCCTACTGGTTAAATCCTGGTTATTTATTAAGTTAATGTAAATCTACTCGCCGTTTACCTAAAAATATTACTCCTCATGTTTTTGCTTCAATGAAGAAACACATGCCTGAATAATCATTAAATACCTTTTTATTAAACTATCACTGATATTTTGCATTAGTCACCACGGCATTTTTATATGCATGATCAATGATATACATCACTGTAGTTATTCGGTACTGCTTTCCCCCCTCTGCCATACTGTATTATTATTATTTATTATTACACCCTCCAGGGATTTGGCAGACTCACTGTGGGAGGTTCATTCAACTGACAACACGTTTATCTTATAGAATCTTAAAATCCTTAACACTTCTTGCATTAACAAAACATTCTGGTAATGCATTCCATTCGTTGAGAATTCGCCATGTAAAAAATCTACTCCTCACTCCCTTCACCACACTTTTACATAACTTCTAGGGATGACCTCTGGTTCTTCCCCTTCACCTTCTACTCTTTTTATAATCCCCCTCTAGATTAATATGGTAAAATCCTCTCACTAACTTAAATGTCTCTATCCTATCACCTCTCTTCCTCCTATCCACCAAACTCTGCAATCCACATTTCTTCACAGCATTCCAAAATCTCAATATTGTTTTAGTCACTCGTCTCTGGACCCTCTCCAATGTCTCCACATCACATTCGAAACCAGATAACCAGATCTGAGCACAATAGTCCAAGTGTAGTCTGACCAGTGTCTTATACAGTGGCACAACCACTTCCTTATCCTTACATGTTAGAGTACTTCTTATCATAGCAGTGCTATGATGTGCAGCCTTTGTAAAACTAGCAAGTCTACTATCAACCATCACTCCCAAATCTCTAATCTCATCCACTTCCTGCAGTATGGCACCATCAATATAGTACACAGACTTGTATTTCTGCACTCCAAAATACAACACCTTGCACTTATTGATATTAAACCCCACTCTTTTGTCCAAGTAAAAAGTCTATTCAAATCTTCCTGAAGGGAATTAACATCAGCAGTGCTACTTATAATTCTTCCCAAATTTGCATTTCTTCACAGCAAACAACTAAAGATCCGCAGTCAGTCCACATGATATATATTGTTTACAAACAGGTTAAACAGCATAGGCACAAGAACAGAACCCTGGAGCATGCCACTAGTTACCCTTCTTGAGACACTGCTCCATCATACATAACCTGCTGGTATCGTTCAGAAAGCCAATCTCTGATCCATCTGACCAATATACTATCTATTTCCATCCTTTGCAGCTTGTACACCAACTTATATCATGTGTGTCAAATGCTTTTGCAAAGTCTAAGAATATCACTGTATATGATTCTCCCTTATCTAACACACTTGTCACCTTATCATAAAATGCAAGTAAATTACTAAAACAGGACCTATCCTTTACAAAGCCATGCTGACTATCATACAACATGTCCATCGATCCAATCCTGTATTCTATTCCTTACAAGATATGTACCATGATATTTCTGGATTTTGAAAAGGCACTTGATAGTCTTCCCCATAATAATTTCATACTATCTATTTCCATAGTTGAAAGTTTATTTTTCACTTGGTTAGACTATAATAAAATTTAGTTTAATCCTTTATCCAAGTGTGAGCAAACAAAGTTTGCACCTGAAAATATCTTTATCTGAAATATTTTATCTGAAAAAGATATTTTCAGGCACAAACTTTCTTTGCTCACACTTGGATAAAGGATTAAACTAAATTTATTATAGTCTAACCAAGTGAAAAATAAACTTTCAACATCTTTCTTTTAAGGTTACACGGTGATCAGCATTCATATTTATGAATTTAGAGACACAAAACACATGTGTTGAAAAGATTATTTTACTGATTAATAATAAAATAATAACTTGACGTTTCGACCCCTTTATTGAGGTCATCATCAGAAGGATACATGTGTATAAGAACCAAGCTACATGCTGTTGCACTCTATACAGGTAAATTACATCTACGTTGTTAACTAATCTTTTTTCTTAGCCTGCCCTCCAGTGATTATAAAAAAAAAAAATTAAAAAAAAAAAAATAAAAAACCACAAACTCTGCTAAAGTCCTCATGTACCAGGATTCTTCTGGAATTATGCACTTCATATTGTTATATTACGATTATCTACGATTTCATCAGTAAGGTTGCTATTGAATGTTCAGGGAAAAAAAAACACTTCACCAAGTCTTCTTTGTATTGAGATTTTTCTTTGTGGTTGCTATGAAAGTTGCAGATGGGTTCTCCACATTCTTGGAATAGTTAGACCATCATTTTTATTCAGATTCGGATCATGTTTGAGCATTTCACATGCTTCCTTGAATTTCCGCTCGAACCAGGTTTTGGTTCGAGGGACTTTAGGGACTTGGTACCTCTCCAATCAATTCTGTGGTATGTTTGGTGTGCGTGGTCAGAAAGGCCGGTTTTTCCAAAATGGAGGTATTTTATGTGTCGTTTGTGTTCATCCTTCCTGATTGGGATGGTTCGCCCTGTTTCCCTTATATATGGTATGTTACATGTGCATTATATTTTGTAAACCCCTGGGTGGGCTAGGTGTGGCAGAGGATCCTTGAAAGAATTGAGTAGGTGTCTTAATTTTGTCGGAAGTTTAAAGGTGGTTTTGATGTTGTATTTGTGTAGTGTTCTGTCTATTTTTTCAGAAATGCCTCTAACATATGGTATAGCAATAGCAGTCTTGAAATCTTTTTTGTTATTAGTGGTATCTTTGTGGAGGATCTTGTGAATGGTTTTTATACTGTATCCATTTTTTATAAAGGTATGTTTGATGGTCTCATATTCATGGTTAAGAGCTTGTTCATTTGAACAAATAGTTTGAGCTCTGTGTTTAAGGGTGCTTATGACCCCTAGTTTTTGTGTTGGGTGGTGATAAGAAGTTTTGTGTATGTACTGGCCTGTGTGTGTAGGTTTGCGGTAAACTGAGAAGGAGAGACAGCCTGAAGGAAGACGTGTGACGAGCGTGTCTAGGAACAGAAGAGAGTTGTTTTTATCTATTTCAATGGTGAATTGGATGCGTTTGTGTTGTTTGTTCAGTGCTTCGCGGCCATGAGGCCAAATGGCGAAAATATCGTAGACGTATCCGAGCCAAATTTTGGGTTTTATGCAAGCTGACTCTAGAGGTCATTGCTCAAAGTCTTCCATATGAAAGGTCGCTATTGGGTGTGTGTGTGGGGGGAAGTGGTGAGCCCATGGCTGTACCCTCTTTTTGAAGGTAAAAATTGTTTTGCCACACGAAATATCCGGAGCGGAGTACGTGGGCAAAGAGGGCCGTGATGTCGTGTGGAAATATGTTCAGTAAGAGCAAGATAGTATCATTGATTGGGACATTGGTGAAAAGGGAAGTTATGTCAAAGCTGACTAATAGATCTTGGTCATTGAGTGTAATGTTTTTAATTTTGTTTATGAAATGTGTATTTTTATGTAGGAAGGGGAATGACCAACCAATTCCTCGAGTGTGGCCGCTAATTTTTTGGCTAAGTGGTAATTTGGGCTGTCGATTCCTTCCACAATTGGACGTAACGGTGTGTCTGTTTTGTGTACTTTTGGCAGGCCATAAATTCTGGGCACGTGGGCATACTGCTGTATTAATTTTTTAATTGTTTTTTCGGTCACGTCTTAACTGATTTAAGTAGTTCAGTAGTTTTCTTTTTGTTGCATTGTGTGGGGTTGTAATTTACCATTTGGTAGGTGTTGTGGTCCGATACCAAATGGTTCATTTTTTCTATGTAGGTTGTCCGATTTAAAACAACAGTGGCATTCCCTTTATCCTTCTCAGTTTACCGCAAACCTACACACACAGGCCAGTACATACACAAAACTTCTTATCACCACCCAACACAAAAACTAGGGGTCATAAGCATCCTTAAACAAAGCTCAAACTATTTGTTCAAATGAATAAGCTCTTAACCATGAATATGAGACCATCAAACATACCTTTATAAAAAATGGATAGAGTATAAAAACCATTCACAAGATCCTCCACAAAGATACCACTAATAACAAAAAAGATTTCAAGACTGTTATTGCTATACCATATATTAGAGGCATTTCCGAAAAAATAGACAGAACACTACACAAATACAACATCAAAATCACCTTTAGACCCCCAACAAATTTAAGACACCTACTCAGTTCTTCCAAGGATCCTCTACCACACCTAGCCCACCCAGGGGTTTACAAAATACAATGCACATGTAACATACCATACATAAGGGAAACAGGGCAAACCATCCCAATCAGGAAGGATGAACACAAACGACACATAAAATACCTCCATTTTGGAAAAACCGGCCTTTCTGACCACGCACACCAAACATACCACAGAATTGATTGGAGAGGTACCAAGTCCCTACACTGCACCAAAACCTGGTTCGAGCGGAAATTCAAGGAAGCATGTGAAATGCTCAAACATGATCCGAATCTGAATAAAAATGATGGTCTAACTATTCCAAGAATGTGGAGAACCCATCTGCAACTTTCATAGCAACCGCAAAGAAAAATCTCAATACAAGAAGACTTGGTGAAGTGTTTTTTTCCCTGAACATTCAATAGCAACCTTACTGATGAAATCGTAGATAATCGTAATATAACAATATGAAGTGCATAATTCCAGAAGAATCCTAGTACGTGAGGACTTTAGCAGAGTTTTGTTTGGTATTTAGTTAGGATTTTATGATCTCAGTATTGCATGTAGCAATTATGTTCAATATGGCAGCCGGCAGTTTTCAGTACCAGCTTTAGCCCTTCCCCATTTAATGACTGCATTACTCATAATCTAGTTGAAGATTTTGTAGTTTGCTATGCATGTGGTATGTATGCATGCCAATGTTTAAGAATCTTGCAAGTGCGAGAAGGGAATGTGCATGCGTGCAAGAAATCCCACCACCTACATTTCGTGCAAGAAATATATGTGGTGGGAGATGCTGGGAGACATAATTGTCTTGAGCTCGGGATTTAGTGGCAGTGGAGATAGTGCTTTGGAAATGGGTGATTTTCATTTTGTGAATGCCAGTAATGTGTTGGAACATGGAGAGAATGTTAACGACCTACATATAGATTTAGCCTTGGATAATTTAGTGGATAGAGAAGTAGAACTGCCGAGAAAGGAGATGGAAGGAATGAAAACTGAGTTGAGAAGATCTTGGGAGGATAAACAGGTTGGCAAGTGCGAGAGGAATGAGAGTAGGTGTAAAGAACAGCATCAGAGAGCAAATGGAGAGAGAGGAAGGTGAGAGAATGGGAGAGACAGAGGAAGAGAGGAAACTGCAGAAAGACGAGAGCATGGAAGCAAGGTATAGAGAGGTGAGAGAGAGAGAAAGTTGAGAGATTGTGAGCCATAAGAGTCAGGGATGACAATGAGAGAAGGATTAATGAATCTATTCGGAGTGCTATGTAAGGAGATTCAATGATTTGAGGTGTGCAGAGTAGAGTGTCAGAGGAGTGCTTGCCTGGTGGAATGATAGAGCATGGCAATGGCAGTGAAGAGCGGTGAAAGTGTGGAGGAGATGATAGTAATGGTTGGGATGAATGGCCTGAGAGGTAGTGTGAATCATGTAACACGAGATTTGAGGTTGATGTTAGACATAGTGCAGAAGAAATGTGTCTGAGGAAAGACAGTGAGTGTGTTATCCTGGTATGATAATGCAGAGTAGAGGAAAAGAGCAGTGATGACAAATATGATATGTGCAAGAAAAGGGACCTGGAATATATGGATGCATGGAGTACATCTGAGGATAGAAAGGAGCTGCATTCAAGAGATAGATTACATTTGAATGAAGAAGGGTGCAGGTATTTGGAGAGACTATTGCTTCCTGGGCAAGTGAGGGTGTCAGGACACGGAAACTAGAATTGCACCGGCGGAATGTTATAGGGATAGCCTTATGTGGGGATAGTGGCTTGAGAAATGAGGAGGGTAGACTATATTACAGAACCAGGAGTATGAGGTATGAGGGAATAATAATGGTTATAAGAAAGCTGACAATACACTGGTTTTTCTGTATACAAAAGCATTAAGAGTAATGGGAATGAGTTTGGCATTGATTGACTCAGTCTTTCCAAAGATTGTTGGTATCAGTCAAACATGGGTAATTGAAGAGGATGTTCTAACAGGGATAGAAATTGAAGGATATAGCAATTTTGACAGGATAGGGAAAGAAAATGTGGTGGGGTAGTGTTAATCATGATAAGAGATGAATTGTGTACTCTCAGGATGGATAATTTCAGTGGAAATAACACTAATGGATTTGAGAGCATATGGCAGGAGATGGATGTTTATAGGACAAAATATTTAGTGGGACGTTGCCACAGAAGACCAGGGAATATAAATAATGATGAGCAGGAAATGTTTAGGCGAATTAGTTTGGGAAGCACAAAGTGAGTGATCATTATGGGAGACTATAGTGATATAAACTGTAGAGAAGGTAGCATGCAATAATAAGGGAACTGTATTTTTGGATTTCTTGAGAGAAAACTGTTTAGGCAGCATGTAGTGGAGGGTACACAAGATTGAGAGTTCTGGATTTGGTCATAGCATTAGAGGGATTTGATTATGACTGAGATGGAATACTTGCCCCCCCCCACCCCCCACCCCCACGCATAGTCCCATCACTATCCACCTCAAAAACTTGGCATTATTTCTAGCAAATGTACTCACTTCCTCCTCCTCCTCTGTGAAGAAGAAGATTTAACATAGAACTTCAATTTCTTCTTACAACTTTTAGCAAAATGGTTATTCAAAACAGTTAATAAGCTACTATTCAATCCACCTTCTCGCCAGACTAAAGATAGAAATAGTAAAAAAAGCTATGTATTCATAGCTTTTTTTACTATTTCTATCTTTTGGTGAAATTTCCATTTCACCAAAATTAGCCAAAGTTCTTTAAAAATATAACATCTGGACTTCTTTCACTCCTATACTTAAACTCCATTCCTTGCTCAGTATGTCCAAGCAAAAACATAACCTGAAATATACTTGCGTTTACCATATTTAGTGCAACTGCAACATACTTTATTTTGGCCAGATGGAAAAATCCATTGAATTAAGTCTAAAGGAACATGAAAGAGACATCACATATGGCAGAACCAGAGCAAGTGCTCTGTTGAACCACATCCTGAATTCTGCTGATGCTAACGACGAAAACTATCATTCATCCAGTCATATGGGACAAATCGGAAAATATCTCTCAATGCTATGATGAACTGGAAAGAAGTTGAAAGTTTATTTTTCACTTGGTTAGAGTATAATAAAATTAGTTTAATCCTTTTTTCAAGTGTGAGCAAACAAAGTTTGCACCTGAAAGTATCTTCAGGACTGGGGTAAGGTGGTACAACTGTACCACCTTACCCCAGATCAAATTTTATTATTGAACTGGAAAGAAGGATTGTAGATGCTAAAAAAATCTTCCTCCATCCAGCATTTCAACACTAACTTCAGCTATAATCTCTCAGACTGTTATTTCACTGCTATCCAACTCTGGCATTCATGAGACCTTGGATATGCGCATGCTCCCAATAATGAAGAGATACACAGAACAGCTTCAAACGTTAATAAGTTAAAGCTTTAATGTATCGATTTTTTTTTCTCTCACAATGTTTGTTGGTAGTTCCCTCATGTTATGCATCTGAAGAAGTCTAAGAAGAGGAAACTAGTTGTGCAGTTTATCTCTTAGCTTATAGTCATTTAATCTATTTCAAATACACACACACACACACACACCTGGATACCTTGCTCTAGAGATCAAACACGGAACTTTAAGCTACTTCAGGTATCCAAAGTCACTTTTCACTTAAAGACATTCACAAACATTCATGCCAACAGTGGGATTTGAACCTGCACCTTATTGTTCGGAGAGCAGGCATGTCATCCACTTGGTCAATCCAGCTGACAAAATGATTCCAAATTATTATTATCATCAGATATCTCCATGGAGTCTAGAGACTTATTGTGGGAGACCCACACTAATTTTTATACACACTAAACATATCAACACCTCTCCTTAAACTCATTCACTGTCTGGGAAATCAAAAATCCTGTAGCAATCCATTCCAGTCATTCACCACCATACAAGCAAAAAAATCAAATTATCACACCTTTACTTAACCATACTCTTATACAATTTCTATGAATGATCCTAGGTTCTCTCCCTACTTGTCACATGTTAAAATGGTTTCTTGGTATCCATCCTATATAACCCTTGAGCAACTTACAATCTTCTATCATTCTCCAAATAAAATTTGCAACTCATACTTTCAGTTGTGGAACGAAAAGTAATTGTAGAATGCTCCCTATAAGGATAGGGAGCATTCCACAATTACCGTATTTTCCGGTGTATAAGATGCACCCAAGAAATTTAATACAATTTTCTGGAAAAACCTAAACTTTAAAGTATGATTTAAAAAAAAAATGGATAAAATAATAGGTAATTTTTAATGTGTAGGAATCATTTTTGTTGAAATGGCAATGCCATTTTGCCGATTTTCTTGCGCCCATTTCAAAACTTCGGTCTCTAGTTCTGGCCACTTCGTAATTTTTCCATGTTCCGCGCACTTTTCATTACGCAAATTGTACAAAATCTCTTTCAGCTTCCCTATTCCCGTGTTCTTCCGCATATTTTACGACCTGCAATTTGTAACTTGAAGTATATGAATGTCACCTGTTTTTTTCCATCACTAAAATCTACGGGGAAATATCAAACTGAACACAAAATATCTCAACACGTCAACTCAATACTGATAAACATCGGTAACTGATTACTCGGATAAGATATTATAAAACTTGAATAGGGACTTCCCGTTCTTAGCCAATGACGTGCTAGAAGTCACGTGAAGGTCACGCATCAATTTGATTGCACCATTAACTGCCTACAAAGATCTTGGAACATAAAAGGGAGTGCATATGACTTTGAAAAGAGGAAACAATCTTTACTTTCATTATATAAGACGCACCCCATTTTTAAGGAAAATACGTACTTTTCTCTGGATCCTCACATGGGCTTTTTCAATTGAAGGTGAGTTAGCAGATCTCATATGGAGGTAGCAGGGCTTTTTTATTCTCCTGGAAACTCAAGTTTTTCATCCCATATACATACAAACCGGCCAGGAGGACACACACACAATTTATAAGCTAAAATACTAGTGGTGGTACTGGACACTAGATGACATTTTTTTTTTTTTTTATGTTGGGCCCATATACAGGAGGTTGGCTGGTCAACCTATAGTACGTTAGTATCATATATGGGTGATGGGTTGTAAAAGGAGAATAAATGTATATTGTATTCCTTGGGAAATACGTCTTCCCCCTGACGTATTCCCCCTGCTACTGCAGTTCCACAGAACTGCAGTAGCAGGGATGAATGAGGAGGAGAAGAAACTTGTTCTGTGGGTTTCAAGGTGTACTGTAAAAGGATGTTGGGCAGCAGCTGTATGTGTTCCAATGGGCTTGGTACAGGGTGGGGGAATTATTGATGCTGTTTCAGATGAACCTTTCCCGTGAAAGTATTTATAGAATATACAGATTGCAGAGTGGGGGAAAGCGAGTGGGGGAAGAAGAAAGTGGGGGAAGCGAGTTGGTGAGGGATGGGTCATTTATTAGTCTAATTGCTCTCCTCTGTATTGAGTCAAGCATTTTGAGGGAGCTTTTTGGAGCCCCACTCCAGATGTGAGAGCAGTATTCGAGAGCTGGACGGATTTGTGACTTGTACAGTGTTAACAGCTGTTTAGAGGTGAAGTAGCGTCTTGAGCGAAAAAGAAAACCTAGTTTTTTGGAAGCTGAAGATAAAATGGTTGTGATGTGTTTATGCCAGGAGAGGCTTGATGTCAAGGTAATTCCGAGAAGAGAAATTTCGTCTTTTCTGTGAATTTGAGTGTTATCGAAAACAATGCTGGGGAAAATGGTTCTTTTTTGTGAGAAATAAGACAGAACTGGGTTTTACTGGCGTTGAAGTTGACAAGGTTGTCTGAGCCCCATCGGAGGATGGCTTGGAGGTTGGAATTAAGGGCAGTGGTGGTTGATGTTCTGTGGGATGAAGTGAGTTGTGTAGGGTAGTGAGTTGTGTAGATGGCAATGGCATTCTGTGTAGTTGGTGGATCAAGCAGTAAAAATGGGTAGTTGGAATGCCTTCCCTCTAATCCTTAGAGGTATTACGTAATAATAACAATTTCTAGACTTATAGGTTTTTTTTTATTTTATCTGATCCACACATGAAAGGACACAAGATCTACAGTACATTAGTGCCATGTGTAAGCAAGGGGAATAGAAGAGAGGAGGCGTCTCTTCACATTTTGCTTGAACAGCTGAGAGTTGTAATCTCTGAAGAAGGCAGAGTGGGAAAGACTTCCAGAGGACAGAAGTAGATAGAATGAAAGAAAAGGTAGTGTAGTTGGTTTGGTGAGTTTCAAGATGGGGTGTAAATGGGTGTTGGTTAGCAATGGTTCTGGTTTTAATGATTTTGGAGGAGAATGGAGGAATAATAGTGGCCAATTCAGCAGAGCACTGTCCACAAAAGTATCTGTAGAAGAGGCACAAGGCAGAAACCAAACATCTGTGAGAGAGGGATCATTAATCAGCTGGATTGCCCTCTTCTTGATAGAATCGAGCAATCTTAGAGAGGATTTTGGTGTCCAAAACTGGAGCAATCTTAGAAAGGATTTTGGTGTTCAAAATTCTATACAAAGCCAAAATCCACCCATGGCTGGGCAGATCTGGGCTTTGAATAGAGTTAGCAAATGTGAGGGTGTTAAATAGTATCTTGTGCAAGAAAAAAAGTATACCAAGTTTTTTGGTGGCTGCAGAAGCTATGGTTGAAATATGGTTGTGCCAGGAAAGATCAGAGATGCAGGTCAATCCAAGAAGAGAAATATGATCTTGTTTGGATATCTCAGCATTACTGACGGTAAAAAGGGGGGGGGGGGACTCTTTCTTGCGAGAGATTAGACAGAACTGAGTTTTGGTGGCATTGAAGTTCACAAGGTTGACCTTGCCCCACTAGAAAATAGTAGGAGATCTAAGTTCAGGTCTCTGGTCATGGTAGATCTTGAGGATTCTAATACTTGAGCACTACAAGGTTTGTCAAATGCAAAGGAGGAATGGAGCGTACTGTCATCAGCAAAGCTATGGATAGGATTGGAAGTCTGTCAGAGCAAGTCATTTATATACAAGAGGAATAGAGTTGGTAAAAGAACAGAACCCTGGGGTATTCCTGCACTGGTGGGGAAATCTGAGAGGAGTCAATTATCCACCATAACACAGAGTAAGTGACCAGTAAAAAAGTTGGTGATCCAGTTGAGTGAGGAGGACAGACCATAGGATGAGAGTTTGTTAAGTAGGCCCCTGTGCCAAACCTGATCAAATGCCGTTGAAATGTCAAGGGCAACCACGTGAGTTTCTCCAAATTTCTCCATGGTCTGTGCCCGTAGGCCATGGAGAAATCTGGATGCTGATTAGTTGATATGCCTCTAGGTGGTTCAAGAGTTGGTTGTTGATGATCTCCATAATTTTTGAGAGAACAGAAGTGAGAGCGATTAGATGGTAGTTTGTTGGTTGACTTATATCACCTTTCTTTGGGATGGGTGATGTAAAGCTGTTTCATGTTGTAGGATAGAATATCATGCTAGTTGAATAGAATAGATTGAAGATACAGGATAGGTGTTAAGTTCTGGGGCACAGTTTTTTAATACAATAGGTGGGATATCATCAGGATCAGTTGCCTTGTTTGAGTTGAGGCTATTAAGGATTCTTTGGATTTCTTTTTGTTGGACGACTATGGGAGACATGAACAGAGCTATTCTTTGTGGAGTGGGGGGGGGGGTACTTTGTCCAGGTCATCAATGCAGGAACTGGAAGAGAAGAGTGATGCCAGTAAGTTGGCCTTGTCTTTTGGTGAGGTGACTAAAGTATCATCAGGAATCAAGAATGAAACCTGGATGGGCAGAAGTTGCACCCAATGACCCTGGCAAAGGACCAGAAGGAGCAACTACCATTTGGGTAGGAGGTGAGTATGCAGCATTTGGCCCTTCCAAAGTCTGACTTGGACTTGGTGTTGATTCTTTTGCAACTGTTGTGAGCTGCAGTATAGACAGAGAGGGCAGCTGAAGTTTTGGTCTTGAGGCAATTGTGGTAAACAGAGGTTTTTTTTCTTTTACAGCAAGGTATAAGAACAGCTGTTATACTGAAGATGCATTCATAATCCTTCTTTCTTCAGTAGTTTTTTAATAACTATAGGATTATAACCTATAGTTATTAAATTAAATATTGATGAACTGCTTCATTTTTTCCAACCTGTAAACCATATATATGGTAATAATGTACTATAAAGTTTTACAACCACCATTTATTATGAAGTTACTATAAAAAAAAAAAAAAATAATTACCCCTTTGCTCCAAAGTTTCTACCTTTCTTTCGGCAGCATGAGCACGTTGTTCGGCTTGCTCAAGACAATTTTCCAGACATTGCTTCTTTTCCAGCCATTCTTTTCTTTCTTCTTCTGTTTTATACATTTCTTTTTCCTTAAAAAGTATTGCATTATAGAATGAAATCATGTGTGATATTATGAAAACAGAACATCAAAATATAATAATTAAAAAAAAAAAAAAAAAAGGAAGACGACAACAGACACAAACTGCATATTATCCAACCAGTGAAAATGGAAACAAACTTAATTTAATTTTTTTTTCATTATTTAAATAGTATTTTAATGTATATTTAATGTTTGCAGCAACCACATTCAAAAACTATTTATTCCTACAAAGTACAGAAACCATTCTAACAATCTCACTGATCTAACTTCATGGACTGTATTTGAATGAAGTAGATGTTTGAAGGAAATATTGTTCATTGAGCAGTTGGAAGTGCAAATTCAGGGAAACTAGAGGTATTGGGGAGGGGATGCAAGCAAGCTGGTGTCTAACCACCCACCCCCCCCCCCCCCCACCCCCCCCCCCCCCCACCCCCCCCCCCCCCCACCCCCCCCCCCCCCCACCCCCCCCCCCCCCCACCCCCCCCCCCCCCCACCCCCCCCCCCCCCCACCCCCCCCCCCCCCCACCCCCCCCCCCCCCCACCCCCCCCCCCCCCCACCCCCCCCCCCCCCCACCCCCCCCCCCCCCCACCCCCCCCCCCCCCCACCCCCCCCCCCCCCCACCCCCCCCCCCCCCCACCCCCCCCCCCCCCCACCCCCCCCCCCCCCCACCCCCCCCCCCCCCCACCCCCCCCCCCCCCCACCCCCCCCCCCCCCCACCCCCCCCCCCCCCCACCCCCCCCCCCCCCCACCCCCCCCCCCCCCCACCCCCCCCCCCCCCCACCCCCCCCCCCCCCCACCCCCCCCCCCCCCCACCCCCCCCCCCCCCCACCCCCCCCCCCCCCCACCCCCCCCCCCCCCCACCCCCCCCCCCCCCCACCCCCCCCCCCCCCCACAAAAAAACATGACCTCACCTCCTGTTACAGGCCTTACAGAAAATTGGCATCCCTTATCCGCTCTACCAAAGACCAACCACTTCCCCTAGACCTACCTGGTGTATACCAGGTCCCTTGCAGTTGTAAACTGTCGTACTTTGGCCAAACAGGCAGGACAGCGAATATCAGAATTTCTGAACACAAGGACTACATCCGGTTTTGCAAGTATAGCCATTCTGGATGACCACGGAGATATGAAGTCATCCAGACCATGCTCCGGATACACGCCACAGAATACGGTGGAAGAAAGCTACAGTAATACACCGGAGCAAATATAAATACGAAAGATTATTTATGGAATCAGCCTCTGCCCTAAGAAACTCTCCAAACCTCAACAAATTTGGTTGTATGCGACTGCCCCAAATTTGGGAGGCATACATCAGCAGACCTTCAGCCCAACGGCCAAGAACGCGTACTTAGCCCGCCAGAGGGCACCATCGGGACTTCTAGGAGAACGATAGCTTCATATCTTCATTCTCAGTTACTGTATTGTTAGTGCCTGTGTGCAACTGCCTTTTTGTAAGTTCCTTTTGAAAATGGCAATGTGACATTGCCGAAATATCGGAAATATTTATTAAAGTATAATTTAATTTATATTCGGATCTACGTTGTTTCAATTCCCTAAGTGATTTAGAAAAGCACTAGAGGTAGGATCTTACTAATGATACTTGAACTTGAACTAAAATAGAAGTTAAGATGAATTTTATATACGAGGAAGATGGTTTTCATTTGAGCCTATATCGTGTGAGATAGAGGTCAAGAGGATAAAATATATTGTTGGTTGCTGCTATAGACCTAGGGACATGTGGATGCATGCATTGCCAGATTAGCACAATGAGTACAAGCTGAGTAATTATCATTGGGAACCTATGATGATACAGATTGGAAGGAGGAAAAGATCACGTGCCAAGATAGAAATAGAATAATTAAATAACTGATGCTTTGTAGAGAAGGCAAGAGCAAGCATCAGAATTATTAGTAGTTGTAGGTACAAATGATTTAGTTGGCCAAAAAAGAATGTTGATAAAGACTTCAAGAAGTTGTTAGCAGATAAAGGATAATAGTATTGTTGGAAAATTATTAGCATGTTGTCCCAGATGTGGATTGAGAAGAAGAGCAGAAATAATGAATAGCAAGATGGCTGAGTTGTGTGAGGCAAAAGAGATTCAATTTGTAAATCTATGGAGAAAATTTGAAAGAAAGTTGGAATGGTTTAAAGTTGATGGATTGAATTTGAATAAGTTTGGTGTTGGGAATTTAGAAAGCTATTTTTTGCTGAGAAGGCACAGAATCAGCAAGAAAATGTAGCTAATGATCAAAGGGTACTTTTGAAGCAGGATACAAGAGCTAAACAGATTTTACTACAGGAGAAAGATGGATATGAGGTTGAAGATGTGGTTGCAGCAGCACACAAGGTGATGGAATGCATAAAGATGAGGATAAGACAGGTATGAACAAAGGCCAAACAGAGAGGTGTGGTATAGCAGCTAGAAAAGAGAATGTTGGTACTAGTAGAATGGCCTCAAAGACACAGGGATTGTTATGTTTGTATATAAATGTAAGGAGTGTTCGAAATAAGAGCAGAGATTGTTGCATTGATTCAGTCAGTACACACAAAGAATTGATATGAGTGAAACTTGGATTTTGTGATGTTAGGAATAGAAATGGAAGGATATACAATTTTCTGGAAGGATAGGAAAGTGAAAAGAGGAGAGGTGGAGTGCTGTTAATGATTGAAGAGGAATTGTGTCTACAAAGTATGGAAGTTGAGAGTACATGTGCAGATTTTGAATATGTTTGGTGTGAAGTTGAAATTAACAGGCTATCTGATAGGATGCTGTTATAGGCCAGGAAATGTAGAAAATACTGATCGTGAAATGTTTAGGCAAATTGGTGAGAGACTAATTACAGGAATATAGAATGGAAGGAGATAATGTATGGGAATAAGGAAAGCGAGTCTGTTGAATTTGGGAGATAGGGTTAGATGTGTGTAGCGAAGCAGAGTGCCCTCCCGTGATGAATCCTTGGACTTCTTGGAGGTGTTACGTAATAACAACAAATATCTTGAGCAGTGTGTGACTGATGCAACTAGAAACTAATGTTTTGAATTTCGTGAAACTCCACAAGATGTAGTTGTTAATGAAGTATTGCCACTTCCACCAGCTAGTGAGAGTGATCATGATTAGGTACTTGTTTGGGAAGTGGTGAAACAAGAAAAGGTTACAACCAAAATCAGATATATGTAGAAGTATAAGGTGGATGATTATGGAAAGCTCTGGAGGTAGCTAGCATCAATATGTTGAGTAGAACAGCTGTGCAGAAAAGATGTTGACAGTGAATAAAAATTCATAAGGTAGTATCGGACACAAGCAATGTATAAGCTGCATACCAAGGGTTAAGCAAATACAGAGTAGGAGTAAAATGGATGGACAGTGAAATCAAGCATGTTGCATTGGAAAAGAAAATGCTTTGAAGAAGGTACAACAGAGTTGATGGCGATTGAATCCATGAAGAGTATAAAGTGCAAGCTAGGAAGAAAGCCCTTGAATTAAAAGGGAATTCTTCCACTATATGGTAAGCAAGAGAAATAATTATGGCCGGTTGACACTGGTGTATAACTGTTGCAATGGAATTATTGAATGAACACTTTATCAGCATATATAATACTGGTGTAAATGATGTTATGCAACACATAGAAGAGAGGCAAGTATTAGGATAATTGGAAGTAAAAGAATCAGATGTACCAGGTGCTGATTGGGTTAGATATTTAATAAGGCTATGGGAATGGATGACATATCAACATGTATTCTTAAGGAATGTGCACAAGAATTAGCTATGTCCTTGACCGGTCATTTAATGAAAGTCTTGCGGTTGGCAAGATTTCTAAGTAGACAAAATAGTACTACTCCACAAGTATGGTTCTAAAGTAGAAGTTTCCAGTTATAGACCAGTCTGTATAACTGTAATATATATAGTCAAAGTATTAGAGAGATTGGGTAGGAATAGAATACAAGACTAGGTTGATGGGTGTAGGATTCTATGTGATGGTCAGCATGGAATTTTTAAGGGTAGGTCTTGTTTTAACACTTTACTTGCATTTTATGATAAGATAATGAGTGTGTTAGATAAGAGAGAATCATACAGAGTGATATTCTTGGACTTTGAAAAAGCATTTGCTAGATTACTACATGGTAAGTTGTGTGTGCAATCAGAGGATGGGAATAGATAGTGTATTGGTTAGATGGATCACTTTCTGAATGATACCAGCAGGTTGTGTATGAAGCAATGTTTAACTTATTTGTAAATGATGTATCATGTGGACTGACTAGGGATCTTCATTTGTTTGCTGATGATGCAAAGTTTGGGAAGGATAAGTAGTACTGCTGATGTCATTTTCCTTCAGGAAGATTTGAATAGACTTTTCATCTTGGACAAAGGAGCAGGATTATAGTTTTAATATTTATAAGTGCAAGTTGTTACATTTTGGAGTGCAGAAATATAAGACTGTGTACTATATTGATGGTGCTGTATTGCAGGAAGTGGATATGATTAGAGATGTTGGAGTGATGGTTGACAGTAGACTGAAGTTTAGAGGGCATTTTGCAAGTGTTGCAAAGACTGTACATTGTAATTCCTCTATGATACAGAGGACTCTAACATGTAGTGATAAGGAGGCAGGTGTGCCACTGCATAAAGCACTGGTCAGACCATATTTGTACTACTGTTCTCAGATGGTCATCTCGTTTTCAATGTGATGTGAAAACACTGGAGAAGATCCAGAGAAGAATTGCTAACATAATATCAGGACTATGAAACATTGGCTATGGAGAGAGAGAGAGAGAGAGAGAGAGAGAGAGAGAGATTGAAGAACTGTGGATTGCAGAGTTTGGTGGAGCTGACATGATAGAGATGTTTAAGTTAGTGTGAGTTGATTTTATCAGATTAATCCAGAGAGGATCATAAAAAAGTCAAAGGCAAGAGGAGAAGAACCAGAGGCCACCCCTGGAAGATATGTAAGAGTGTGGTGAATAGGGGTGTGAGGAGTAATTATTTTACATGGAGAATTGTTAGTGAATGGAATGCATTACTGGAATATGTTGTTAATGCAGGGAGTGTTAATGACTTTAAGATTCAGTAAAATAGATATGTTGTCAGTTGAATAAACCTCCCACTATGATTTTGCTGACTTCACGGAGGGAATAATAATAATTTATACAGTTACTAAGGGATGATTACCTGAAATAGCATGTGATAGAGAGGACTAGGGGTTTGAGTGTGTTGGACATAATAATAGGCATCAGAAGAACAATCCTTACTCCAGTAGCAAATAGTTCCAATTGGAAGAAAGTGACAATGTAGTCTTTGTTAGGGAAGTTGCTCAACATGCGAATTCTCAGTCAAGAAAGTGTTTATGTGGAACTCCAAAGCTGGTGATTGCGACAAATTCAGATAGCTGTTTGGAGCAGTGTCATTGCATAAAAAGTTACAAGGAAAGAATGTCAGTTCACGAGAAGTGGTCAGGGATTGTTTGAGAGGGGCAGTATCAAACTGCATACCCAGGTTTAAGAGGATAAATCAAGCAGGGTAAATGAATGAGTAAGAGATATAAATCAGCAACTGCAAAAATAATAAAAAACATTATGAAGGGAATATAAATAAAATGATGAACAGCATACTCATGAGCAATACAAAGTGCAGCCAAGAAGGATTACTAGTATGGTAAGAAGGCTAAATCAGATATGAGAGAAAATTAACTAAGCAAGCCAAAGTAAATCCAAAAGAGATTTTCCTCTATGTAATAAGCAAAAATAAGTATGATTATAGAAGGATAACTTTACTCAGTTCTGATGGAAGGAAAATAACAGAAGCAGAACAAACAGTTGAAATACTAAGCAATAACTTTTCAAGAGTGTTATCATGCAGGTGAAGACTTTGCAGTTAACAGTGGGAGAGTTGATGTGCTCAGCATGTTGAAAAATATAAATGTGAATACAGCACTGATACTGAAAAGCATGTTATTCCATTTGCTATAAGAATGTACAAGAGAACAGGCAGTGCCTCTGATGAAGTTGTTTAATCTAAATCTCATCTTTGGCAAGTGAGCCTAATCTTATCCTCTTTCCAAGAAGTGTAAAGAAGATAAGATTAGGGTGACTGTTTTTTTTTTTTTTTATGTCAATCCAGGACATAAAAATTTACTTAAACCAGACATTTTATGTCAGCTTTATATTTTGATCCCTTTCAATTCCTGAAATTTTTCAGCTGATATATATTTTTTAAAACATATAATTTCATTGAGTAACTTGTATAACAACTATTTGAAAATAATTTTGGTAAAGAATTTAACAGTGGAACAAATTCACAAGAAATTTTTTCCTTATATTTAAAGATCAAATTGTCAAATAATAGACTGTTATTAGAACAGTTAAATCAACTATTCTATTAATGACAGGAATATAACAAAAATATAAGTAAAAATGTCAGTACACTATTCGCTTTTCGAAATGATATTGTTGCCAAGAAGTGGTGATGACCTAATTCAAAGGTAAATTATATCTGTAATAAAAACACCATAACCATAAACACTGCTTTTAGCACATGCTGGCAAACAATATTGCAATTTTCTCCATTACATAAAGGTTGCTCCAAAACAGAAGCAGAAAATTACAGATCTATTAGTGCCTTGGGAGTGGTGGTTAAAGTATTAGAAAAGTTGGTTAAAAGTAGAATTAAAGGAATGGGAAGATAGGAATATGATACCTCTATGGTGTGCAGCATGGCTTTGTAAAAGATAGGTCTAGATGCCTTAGCAATTTATTCACATTTTATAATAAACTGACAATGTAATTGGATAAAGGAAATTGTTATGTCTGGATACTGCTGGATTTTGCATAAGCATTTAACAGAATACTGGATGGAAAACTATTACATAAGTTACAGCAAATGAAAATGGATATGAAGCTCTTGGCATGGATGGGGGAGGTGTATATTGGAGCAGAATCAAAGCAAACGAGGAGTGGAGTGTCTCATGGCTCTGTACCATGCTGAAACACTTTAATTTGTTACTAAAATAAGTAACAAGAAACAAGACAAGAAATATGCATGGATAGGCTTATGTGTTCGTCAGACATTTTTGTAATAGATTTCACAGTTTGATATGAACACAGATGGTTAAGAAAACTATTTATTAACTTAAAAGCTAATATTTCATCCAGCATCTTCAGAGCACACAACACAAAGTTTGTTACAAATGCAAAACAACCACAATCTGGTGTAACAGTGGGGCTAGTAAAAGTAATTGCAGTGTGCAACACAAGACTAAAGTCCTAATATGGCACCATCTAGGTTTAAAAAAAAAAAAAAAAAAAAATTCAAAGTTTTGAAATAGTAGTCCAAATTATAGTCTTAGAAGACTATCATTTGGACTACTATTTTTTTTTTTTTTTAAACCTAGATGTAGAGATTTAAGAGTGATGGTGGACAGAGATTTGAAGGTCAGAGGATATATATTGCAAAACTTGGCAAAATAGTGAAAAGGATTAATTGGATGTTGAATACATTGACAAGTAAAGATGGGGAGGTTATTATCTCTCTCTTTATAAGAGGGATGATAATAATATGCACAGATTTGGTTACTTGGGTTTCTTGGGGGGGATCAGGAGATGGAGAGGTTTTGGAGATGAGTGATCTTAGCTGGTGACAGTTCTGGAATGCTAATGTAAGAATAGATGAAATATATATATATATATATATATATATATATATATATATATATATATATATTTCAGAGGAGAAGGAACTTGATAGAACTTATAAGTTACTAAAGGGATTCTATAAGATTAACACAATTTTTTTTTCAATACATGAAGGGTGTGGGCAGACTAGATTTTTTGCTTGGAAAGTAGTGAATGAGTAGAATTTGTAGTTGAAAGAGGTAGTTGTGAGTGCCTGTACAGTGAACACATTCTCATTCATCAAATTAAGATACCATGCTATTGAATAAACATGTTAACCCACTTGTGAATCAGCTTCTGTCATACCAATGCCATTCTTCAATTTTCCACTTTATGACATTAATTCACACTGCAACCATTTTACTGTTTTTGCAAAATCTTCCATGCTGTGATCTCTTTTATATCACTTCTTCCCTTCCTTACTTATATCAATTATTTGAGTTCTTTTTCCACACTATTTCATCTTCGTTTGTTTTCAATGGATTCTTTTCATATCCACATGACTTCACCTTTCATCACATGCATCCTGAATTTCTTTGAATTAATTTATAAAACAGATAATTTAGCTAGTGATCTGTGTAAAACTAAAGTGAAATTTTAAACCAGTAAATAATTATTTCAAGAATTGTTATTCAAGAAATAAGTCACTTTATATAAGAGTAAATGAAAAATGAGTTAAAGAGAAAAAATTTATTAGCTTCACAAGATGCCAGCCTGACTAGTAAATACTGCTTGCTATTTTGTGTTTTATGGTGCAAGGATAGCTGTGGTCATGCTATGCCAGTAAATGATCACAGCAGTATACAAGCTAAAAAGTAGTAACATATGACAAATGGATATACAAGGATGTGCTGAAAAGTTGTGATAACCACCATGAAGGAATTAAGGTAGAACCATGTAATGTACACATATTTCCTACTAAGTGTTATACACTTGTTACAATGCTGCTGTATCATTTGCAATTGTTCTTTTCAAGTGTTCCCTTAAATTTAGGAATAAGAAATAGTCAGATGGGACCAGGTCTAGTGAGCAGGGTTGGTGAGGCAGATGTTGAAAGCTCAAGTATTGTCTGTTGGGTTTCATGAGCAGAGTAAGCAGGTGCATTGTCCTGCAGAAGCAACATGCCTCTGCTCAGTTTCCCCCATGCATTTTTCTTTCAGTACCTCCTTTAATTCCTTCACAACTGTTGAATAAACTACTGCTGTTGTAACAGCTTCACATTTTTTGAGGTACTTGGTAAGGATTACACCATCCATATCCCAAAAGACAATGGCAAGAACTTCCTTGCTGACTTTTGGTTTGGAAGTTCTTTGGCTGTGGAGAACCTTTGTGTCTCTACTCCACTGACTGTTGTTTGTTCTCTAGATTGTTGATGGATATTCACCCTAACTCGTTCCTGGATATCCTCAGAGTCTTTGAAATGTTTTTGGTTGGTATTCATTTATCATCAAGGAGGATGGCATGCACTGCATTAATGAATTCAGGTGTGATCGCTGTGGAAGGTCTTCCTGACATTTGAGGCATCTGTTGTCTCAAGATTCTCAGTTTTAAATTTGGCTACCCATTTGGCAACTGTTGGATATGCTGGAGCACAGTCCCTTTGGCGAATTTAAGTTGCAGACTTTTCTTGCAGCAGAAAAAACTTGAGGGATGGCCCACACCTCTGTGTCTTCAAATTTCTTAAAAACCTCTGACATGTCTTCTTATATATCCCCCCCCCCCCCCCCAAAAGAACAACATGGGGATTAAAGATATGTTTTTTCTCGTGGTTATATCAATTGCTTTAATATTTTTGTTCTAGGTATTTATCGGAACTTTTCAGCACTCATTCATGAATTGAGGACAGTCAATTAAAATATGATAAATGGCGAGTCTGGCAATATAAAACTCACAAAAAGCATGTTATCACCCCTCAACAGGTAAGAGTGTGTGAGGCAGAGGTCATGAAATGACTATGACTTATGTAGCAAGTACAACCTCTGTTTGGCCCTTGCACAGAATAGACTGCCATAATTTAATTTCAGGCTTAATTTGGTAGAGCTTATTATTATTCTCTCTATTCCAAGATGATTGCTACCGAGATAAAAGTTTGTATCTGATAATCTGCTGGTAATCAGTGTATGGTACAGGCAGATGGTGGATGTCTGAAAAATGAGCCGATATAGCTGTATATCCGCAGCCTCAGTTTCCTTGATCCCAACATGTCTTGGAATCCAACAGAAGCATACATCGGAGCGTAGCTTCCATAATTGAAAGAGCAGTTGCTGAATTCAAGAGATTGTTGGATATTTTTCCTAACTCCCGACTTTTTATTCCCTGAAGAGAAATTTGTGAATCTGAATATATTATGCAGCTTTGGTAGTGATGCAATCTGATGTATTTGAGTGCAAGCTCTATTGCATACAGGTCAGCTGTAAAGTTGTTTCACATTCAAGTGGGATTTGTGCAGATATAATGCTGTCTGGAAAAATGGCAGAAGATCGCTAGGTCCTCTGATTCTCAACTGTCTCTGCAGATGGGTACAAAAATCAATATTCAATTCAACGAGCTTTGAAGAGCTGCTAGTAGACAACAGAATGGGGGGGGGGGGGTTGTCAGCCTGCTAAAAGAAAAAAAAAAAAAATCTACATGCTGGTATGTATGCCATGGTTTAGTAGTGTAAACCAATGAGTTTTATGGCAGTCTTTTAAATATTGTACTGATTCTCCCATCATGAATGAAAAGTAGTTGGCCAAGTGGGATGGCCTGCAGAAATTTTATTTTCATTGCATATAACAGAGGGCTTTTGATGTGGAAGCAACAAAGATGATTCATTTGCCTTGATGCACAGACTAGAATGTGTGAAATGTTCCAGTTGCAATTCTGATGGCTTGATGGTGAACAGGGTCTGGCCATCGCAAAGGTACTTTTCCTAGCAGAAGCATAGACTTGAGACCCATAATCAAGTTTTGATCCTATCAATGCCATATACAAATGTAGCAAAGAACATCCATTAGCACCCCCAAAAGATGGAAGATAGGGTGCTAATGGATGTTCATTGCTTTATAGCACTTGTCTCATAATTATTGTATGTGACAGAGAGAGCAAACTGAAGCTGTCAAATATTAACTGCTTTTGGTGCAACTGGGATTGATATTTATCCTGGTCAGAGTTCTGGAGGATGAAAATCATATCTGCAGTAAAAATTCACACAAACTGTCTTCTGCTATGAAAATCTGAATCCATTTGCAAGCACCCATTTTGAGAGGTGGTTGATGGTCTGCTGCAGTTGTCTTTCTTTGACTTTCATAATACATTAATGACAGACAGAAGATGGTGAAGCCATCCACACAGAGGGTGTTATTTACTGTTGGATGTAAATAACACTCTAAATAAATTGTTCTGTTATTGGGTTGACCTTGATTGCAAAAAGCATGGATACTTAAGTTGAACCTTCTGAGATTCCCTCCTCTTGGATATATGGTCATGAGAGAGCAGTTCCCACTTGGACTGATTAGGTAAGAAGTTCTTGATAAAACGAAGGATATTTCCTCTAAGGCCAAAACTGTGTAGTTATTTGAGTATTCCAAATCTCCCAGCAGTGATGTATGCTTTTTCCATATCAAAAGAAAACATACCATATGCTTGCGTTTTAGGAAGGCATCTCTAATGGATGCCTCCAGCCAGACTAGATGATCAGTAGTAGAATGATATTTTTGAAAGCCTCATTGTGTTCTGGGAAAAAGGATGTCTCTCCAAAAACTACAAAAGATGAGAGTTTAACCATTTTCCCCCCAGAATCTCGCACAAGCAGCTGGTCAGACCAATTGGGTGGTAGTTATTTAGCGGTTTTTGGATCCTTCTCTGACTTAGGAAAGACAATAATAATTGCCTTTTGTCAGGAATACAGAAATCTGCTCTCATGCAAAATTCTGTTGTAAAGGTGCAACAGTTGATCTGTGAATGATGGCAAGACATATTTTATCATTTTGTAATGGATATTATCTGGTCCAACAGCAGTTGAGCAGAATTTAAGCAAAGCAGATTTCATTTCTTCTTTAGTGAATTGTCTGTTGTATTTTTCAGTCCTGTTTGAAGTAAACTGGATTTATGGGGTTTTTTTTTGCATTTGCTTTTTTGGGCAAGTAACTCAAGGCAATAAGATGTTACTGATGTTTTAACAAAAATTTTCCCAAATGTGTTGGCAATTGCTGTTGGATCAACAACTGTGTATACACAGTTGTTGATATATCTCCCACTGGCGCTCTGTGTCCAAAGATAGAGAGCCAGTGGGAGATATATCTATCCTTTATTTTTTGGAATTTTTCCTGGACTTCTTTAGGATTAGTTGTTCATGCAACGGAGAATGTATACTGGATCCAGGATTCCTTTTGATTCTGGCTAATACATCTGGCATCAAAGCCAGATTCATTTTGATTCCGATGCCAGATGTGTCTTGCTTGAGTAGTTTGAAAGCAATTACATTTGTCATTGTGGGCTATATGCAGAAAATACCCCAAGATTTCTTTTGAGCTTCTTTGGCTGCTTTGCAAATCGTCATTCCACCATGTCTTAGAGAAACATAAAAACTGGACTAGATGTTTCAGGAATTGCAGTTGTAGCAGCTTGTGCAAATACACTGCTGTCACATGATTTACTACATCACTGATGGAAGTAAAGCTGATCATTTGCATAATCAAATTCTGCTAAAGATGAGAAGGTGAGCCAGTTAGCCTGTCAAAATTTTCATTGTGATATCAGTGGTGGAGCACGTAGGTTTTTCGTGAGGAAAGTGGATATCATGGAAAGTGATCACTCTCAAATAAGTTCTTATCAGGTTCCCACTTGAAAAGTGAAAAAAGGGAGGGTAAACTGATAGTTAAGTTGATGGCAGTGACTATTTGGGTAGGCATATGGAAAAGGTTGCTTCCTCTGTTGAGGGAGAGATTACTGTTGAACACATGCTGAATAACTTTTCCTCTGATGTTTGTTTGAGCATTACCCCACAGTGTGTTGTATAAATTTAAATCCATCCTTCATTAAAAGTAATGGGGTGGTAACTGCAATATGACATAGGTCATCTTGAGAGATATCCAAGGCAAAAGAACACAGATACAGCATACTGTTAATAGGATTCCAACTGCGAGTCGAATAGCAATTGCTTCTACGTACATATTGAGTGAGACTTGCTGAAAGGGGGGGGGGTTGCTCAGAAGGATGACAACTCCATTATGAGCAGGTCCATTCTCTGCCGTGTCCTTATGAGTGATAGTAGTGTTTCATAATGTCAGATTGTCTCTGGACTTCAAGTATGTTTCCTGAAGACAGAAGCATATTGGCTTACACTTCTGCATGAGGATCTTTATGCCACTGATGTTTTGACAGAATCCATAGCTCCATATTAGGAATGTTTTCATTATTTCTTTTTGGTGGTATCACCTGGCTTCCTGTGTTCAGTAGTTCTATTTTTAGCCTTGTATTTTTTTTTTTTTTTTTTTTTTTTTTATAGAACTGAGCATGGCCAGTATCCATCATTTCTTCTTTATCAGGAAAATATCTAAGACATCTTCATTTCATATTGTACTCCCTCTAGCACTAGGTACATGAATTATTTTATCTTCAGAAGAAACAGAGATATCTATGCCATCTGAAGATGGTTCATCTATTAGAGAGACTTGAGGCATATGTCTTTGACTCTTTGTGATGTAGTTTTTTATTTTATTTTTTTATGGAACAGCCTTTGGTATGTCCTCAGGAGTGAATCCATACTGACTGGTTGTCTTCATTTGCTCAAAAGAGATAGTAAGCAAATCATATTATCGGGATGTTCTAATTGTAAAATAGGTGGAACGTATATATGCATTTAGATCCCTATTGACTTTTATTTTTTTTTATTTTTATTTTTATTTTTATTTTTTTTTTTTTTTTTTTTTTATTTTTTTTTACAGCTGCTCTCAGCATGAAAGGGTTTAGCAGATATCGCTGCCACTTTTGTGGTATATTGTCTATTTTCCTCCTGATAAAATAATGCACTGCTCTGTTTTTATTTATTTATTTTTTTATCTCTTTCTCATTCCTCTACCTTTGACATTCTTGGGAATAAGCTGGAGGTCTCCCTCACAATTAGGGAATTTTGGTGTTTTGCTTTTGCAATCTTTGTTTTTATGGTCTTTACTGCTACATCAAGGAGAGATGGCAGAACTATGACATTCAGTTAAAGAATAACTGCTGACATTTAAAGAAGTGCAAATGATGAGAAGGGAAGCCAGTTAGCCAGAACCACAGAGCCATAAATGAATGCCAACTCTCTGGCAAGCAATGACTGTGCTTGGAAGTGGAACACCAAGGTTACCCTGGATGCTATATGAGCCCCACAGCAAGCATTGGACTCTATACCCAGACCATGGGGAAGGAGATGTACTGGAACATCCTTGACCATTGCAGTAGGCAAACCTACTAGCTGATTGATCCATGACTGGCCATCCAGGAACTGTCCATCTTGCCAAAGCAGTGCGAGACTACTAGGATCTCCCCCACCCGCTCACTTTTCAGATATCCACAGGTCACACTACATAGCAAACATGGCAGCAAGGCATTGGATCGCAGTGGTTTGAAAGACAGGATAGTAAAAGACTCAGGAGAATTAGAATGAAGTATACAGGAAGAAAGCACAGAAAAAGAAAAAGAACGAGAAGTGCCATTACTAGAAGGTCCTCTCCACCACAAACAGGTACTTAATGTGAAGGAGAGTGGTTAATACATTCACTCTCAAACCAATAGGCTGTAGATTTAAATCTTATTGTCAACGTGGATGCCTGGGATTGTCTTTAGGTAGCAGATGAATTCCATTGCCCAGTATGAGACCACTGCCTTACTTATTGGAGGCCTGAAGCAGTTTGAAATGTTCCTTACTTGGTCATCAGAGCAAAGTTTGTGGAATATGTAAAATATAAATTTAAGAAATCCTTAACCTACCCACAGTACTAATGTACTATAGGTTCATGGGTGAGAGACAAAAAAATATGAACTTGCACCATTATATCAACACAAGAGATTACTGTTTTTAAATGACTGCATTCATAATAAATGTAGTTTAAAATATTCCATTATTGCAGTTACATTACCAGGACTTCATGCTGATATTTTTCTTCTGTTAATTTTTGTGTTAATTCATCGATTTTCTGAAGAGATTTTTCTAGCTTTTCATCAGATGTTTCGCCTTTTAGTACAGAATTTTGTTCAGCTAAGGTCTCTTTCTCATTCTGTGTCTAAAATAATAATACAAAAATAGATATTATTTCTGGAAAAATTTCAATGTTACTCCTCTAAATAAATATCAATTTTTATGGCTATTTTGCCTATTTTTGCATAGGAGTATCCCTTTTATGATGTCATTGGCTTTTTACTCAATTTTTAGTGCATTACTGATATTTTAAAGATATAGATATATGAAGAATATAAGGAAGGAATAATTTTGGACATACCGTTGTAGGATATTCCTGGCTGTCATCTTCTTGAGCGGCATCCGGTGTATGGCAATATTACTGAAGTATGACTAAAAGGAAGGGGGGGTGGAAATGTGGAGGGAGAGAGATGTGGGAGAATTGTGGGTAAGACAAGGTATGTGAAATTTAAAACCTGGGTTTTAAAGGGTGGGCAGTGAATTCTTTGAGAAGAGGTGAAAGATAGAAATTTTTTGGGGAAAGGAGAATAGAATATGATGAAACAAGATTAGGGGCGGGAGTAATGGGGTGTGAGCCATTTCAACTGTGTGTCATCTTCTGAGCTCGTGGGAAAAGTGAAGACTATGTCATGTCGGCTTGGTGTTTTTGTCTTGGGTGTATCTGTGTTTTCTATTGGATTCATTGAATCCAATATAAAACACAGATATTCAATTCAATTTCTATTGAATCAATTTTTAGAGCATTACATCAGTAATGCTCTAAAAATTGATTAAAAAGCCAATGACATCAGAAAAGGGGTACTCCTAAACAAAAATAGGCAAAATAGTCATAAAAATTAATAAAATACAAAAATATTTTAACAAAGACATGCCATGAAAAATGCATTAAAATTAATTAAAGAAATGAATAGTAATCAATTTTACAGACTGATTTTAAAGATATTTATGATTTGAGGTAGGGACAAAGAATGGCAAAGTTCAACAGAAAACAGAACTGATTAGAAGATTGAGGATTTTCTTCTTATTATTACTATTATTATTATTCAGGATCTCCATGCAGTCACAAAATTCATAGTCAGAGGTCCATCTTAGACGACACAAAGTTGATCATAGCATTCCTTAAACACATCATTATCTGTACTTTCCCCATCCTATCAGACAATGCATTCCACAGTCCAACCATCCTCCATGCAAAAAAAAAAAAAATGCCACTACTCATCCTCTTACTTTCATAACTTCCATTCATATCCTCCAGGGATGACTCCTTGCCTTGTTCTATACAAAAATTGAAGGAACAAGGCATATAGTAGAACAAAGAGAAGGACCAAGTCTACAGGTCACCCATGGAAGCTGTAAGAAGGTGTGAAGTGGTTTTTTTTTGCATGAAACTAGTTTGCATATCAGTCTGTTCTCAGACATATGCTGACATTGTACAGATCTAATATCATTTTTGTTATCTACCTCTGTACCATCTCCAAGATTAATTTATCCCTTCTAAATACTGGTAGACAGATCTAAGCGCAGTAATTCATGATGGGATCTGATCAAGGCTGTACACAATGGAATAACCATTAATTTATGTGTGGTCAACATCTTTCCCAGTATCGCAGCAATCCTCTGGATCACTTTCACCACTTTTATGTTCTCCAAACTTCAAATTTCTATTGAACATCACTCAAAGATCCCTTCCATCTACTTCCTTTAGTATAATTCTGGTAGAAAGGCTTATACGTTGGTTATACACAATTACTAAATAACTTAAGGAATTCACAACGTACACTAGAATATAAATTAAATTAAACTTTAATACATATTTCCAATATTTCGGCAACGTCACGTTGCTATCTTCAAAGGAACTTAAGATAAAGACACGTGCATGCAGGCAACACACACAGTAAATGAGAACGAAATGAGGAAGCTATTATTTTTAGCTAAAGTCTGCTAAAAGTCCTGATGGTGCCCTCTAGACACTCAACAAATTTGGTTGCATGAGACTGCCCAAAATTTGGGAGACGTACATCATGAGACCTTCAGCCCAATGGCCAAGAATACCTACATAGCCTGCTAGGGGATACCATCAGGACTTTTAGGAGAAACAATAGCTTCCTCGCTTCGTCCTCATTTACTGTGTGTAGTGCCTGCATGCACGTGTCTTTATCTTAAGTTCCTTTGAAGACAGCAACATGACGTTGCTGAAATATTGGAAATATATATTAAAGTTTAATTTATATTCTAGTGTACGTTGTGAATTCCTTAAGTTATTTGGTATTCATTTAGTATAGTTCACCAATAAAATATGCAACATTCCATCAATGCACCCAAATTTCAAGATATTACATTTTGTTTCATTAAACTGAGATTCCCCCATTCATTCGCCAATCTGGCTAGCTTATTCAAATCTTCCTGAAGTGCCACAACATCAGTGCTATCAGTAATATCACTTGCCAACTACACATCATCTGCAAACAACTGAATATCTTCCTGCAATCTATTAACCATGTCACTGACAAAGGTTAAGCATAAGGGTCCCAGTACTATGCTTGGTGGAACTCCACTTGTGACCTCTGATATTGCTCTCATATACAACTCTGACATCTATCAGATAGCCAATCTCCAATGCAATTCACTAGACTAATATCTGAATCAATATGCTGCAACTTAAATATTAGCTTATCATGTGAACACCCTGCCAAATGCCTTTTTCTCAACCACTCAATACTTTATTATAAAAGCAATCAGATTACTGAAACAAGAACAACCCCTTAAAAAATCCATGCTGATCCTCACAAATAACAATCCTTATCTGCCAGATTTGTACCTGATCTCTCACTAATGTCTCCTTAATTGATGCCTCCATTCTACCGCTACCCTTATTATTATTATTCAGGCCTCCATGGAGTCAAAAGACTCATTGTGGGAGGTCTTTTCTAAGAAACATAAGTCTATCAAGACTCATCGAGGGAGGTCCCTCCTAGGATCCTAGGAAACACAAAGTCTATCATACCACTCCTTAAACGCATTGACCGTTCTTGCTCTCACCACTCTATCAGGCAATGCATTCCATGGTTCAACCATCCTCCATGCAAAGAAACCACTCCTCACTCTTTTTCTCACAGTTTCCTTTCGTAACTTCCAGGGATGGCCCCTTGTCATTACTCCTTCTCGCTGTTCAACTAAGCAAAAGAACTCCCCAGTGTCAACCTTGTAACCACCTCTCAACAGTTGAAAAGTCTCAATCACTTCACCTCTCCTTTTATCCACCAAACTCTGCAGTCCACACTCCCTCAGCCGATCCTCATAACTAACATTGTACAGTCCTGAAACCATCTTTGTTATCCACCTTTGTACCCTTTCCACAGTTGATTTATTCCCTTCAAATCCTGGGGACCAGATCTGAGAACAATAGTCTAAGTGTGGTCTGATCAGAGTCTTACACAACGGAATGATAACCCTTTTAACTCTGCAGGTAAGCGTCCTTCTCATTATTGCAGCAATCCTCTGTGTTACCTTCACTACCTTTGCAATATGTGCCCTAAATTTCAGGTTTCTATCAATCATCAACCCAAGATCTCGTCTCCCCTACTTCCTCCAGTTTAACTCCTCCCATAGAGTATGCAGCATTCCATCGATGTGTCCCAAACCTCAAGAACTTACATTTTGCTGCATTAAACTGACCCCCTCCCCCATTCATTTTCCCATTTATCTAGCTTATTCAAATCCTCTTGCAGGACTACCACATCTGCACTATTACTAATAACTCTTCCCAGCTTCGCATCATCCGTAAACAACTGAATATCCCCTTGCAATCCAAGGACAATGTCATTGATATAAAAGTTAAACAATATAGGTTCTAGTACTGAGCCCTGTGAAACCCCACTTGTAACCTTCTGCCTCTTTGATATTGCATGAAGAAGACAGCCAATCCTGAATCCAGTTGACCAACCTGACATCCAGACCCATGTGCTGCAACTTAAATATCAGCTTATCATGCAGCACCCTGTCAAATGCCTTTGCTAAGCCTAGGAAAATGGCAGTATATGCCTTTCCCTCATCTAATGCTCTTGTAACTTTATCATAAAAGACTAGCATATTGCTAAAACAAGAATGCCCCTTCTCAAATCCATGTTGACTCTCACAAATAACATTACCCTCATCTGCCCAATGCTCAAGAATTCTAGAAATTCCATTTCCTTATTGCTATATGCATGTTCCTCTCCCCAATTTATACTGCTGTAGTTAAAATCTCCCATAACAATCATTCTTCTTGCACTTGCCACACTCAACTGTCTCAACATCTCCTGGTCCCTACCCTCTGTGCTCTGCTCCTTGGTCTGTAGCAACATCGCACTAAATATCCTGTCTTGCTCACCTCCACCTCACACCATATGCTTTCAAAATCATTAGTGTCACAGCCTTCCAAAGCCTCCACTCTTAGAGGACATAGGTTGCCACTTATCATAAGCAGTACTCCACCACCATGCTTTCCCTTCCTTTCCTGCCGAAAAATGCTGTACCCATGCATGAGTATCTTTTCCTACTTCCACTCCTTGGGCACTTTTTCCATATCTAGAATTTCACTAAATATAAGGTTAATGGAGCTGTCCAGCACATTATCTTAAAATATATGGTGAAATTCCATTCAGTCTCACTACTGACTTCCAGAGTACCGGGTATTTGAAACATTCTCCCAGTGCATTCCTAAATTGTGAAACCTTCATCCTGCTAGTAATAAAACCTACTTTCCAGGATATACTTTCTCTTGCCAAAAGATCGAGGCATTCCTTGAACTCATTCAGTTTCTACACTCACTACTCTTTCAGGCAATGCATTCCATTCATCAATCACTCTCATTGCAAAAAACCTGAATCTCACTTCCCTGCTCACACTCTCCTTATACAGCTTCCATGGACGGCCTGTGGTTCTATCCTTGCCTCCCTCTACTCCAGGAAATATCTTCTCCACATTAATCTGGTAACAACCCCTCACCAACTTATGTCTCAATCTCAATCATATGCACTTTTCTTCTATTGAAGAAAAGTGGATATGATTGAGAGGCTTGTAAGTTGCATTCCCTCAATCTCTTCTTGTATCTGACATTTCATAGACCTGACCTTAAGTTAGTAAACCTTCTGTGGACCTTCTATACATTCTAATCCCCCTGATTTGTCCTGATCAAAGCTTTATATAAGGGAACCATAAACTCTTTGCTTCTGCA
This sequence comes from Typopeltis vanoorti, assembly GCF_054136105.1. NCBI lineage: Eukaryota > Metazoa > Arthropoda > Arachnida > Uropygi > Thelyphonidae > Typopeltis > Typopeltis vanoorti. Next base: position 31,578,860 of record NC_143574.1, read on the forward strand.
TGTCAATATTCTCCTCATTATTGTTATAATCTGGCGGGATGTTCTTAAAATTTTAGCAATACGACTCCTAAACATTAAGTCTCTGTCCACAATTATTCTCAGATCTTTAATCTATTCCACAAAATTTCTCCATTAATTGTATACTCTGCATCCCAACCTTTTGCCTACCAAATTTCAAGACCTTGCACTTTATAACATAACCTGATAGCTTTACTCATTTGTAAGGACTTGAATGGAATATAAATAAACCCTTGATATTGGGCGGCTCAGACTGGAGAGTATAGGCATGGCAAATCCGAGACATCTGATCTTACTTCCCACCATATACACTTTTTATATCTGTAGATTGGTCTTCTACTCTTCTTTCCTCTACTTTCTTCTATTTCTTACCCCACCCCCCCAAGTGCTATTAGAGCAATTTGAGGGAGAGGAGTGACTCCTAGAAGTTGTGCTTTAAGGCTGCTAATTTCATTAAACCGATTTCAGCTATCAACTTGAAATTTTACATCAAATTCACTGTGAAAATTGTTCAATTGTTGCTTAAAGTCACATAGTTCTTTTTATTACTAAAAACTTTGTTATACAAAAGACACTGGATTATTATTTACTGGATTATTATTTACTTCCATCACTGCAAATTTTAACTTCCAATTTGCGTGATGAATTTTTTTTTTTCATGTTTTTCTGGTCATGTCATTCTCATTTCCCATTTGTTGTCATTCTCATTTCCCATGTCTCACTTATTCCCATTTGTTGGAATAAGTGAGACATGGTTAGATGAGGACGACATCCTGACAGGAATAGAGATGGAAAGGTATGATGTGTTTCGTGAGGATAGAAGGGATAAAAAGGGAGGGGGAGTGCTATTGATGATAGAGAAAGAGTTATGTCCATACAAGGTAGAGATGCAAGAGGGAAATAGGGCCAGTGGTTTTGAGGCAGTATGGTGTGAGATAGAGGTGAATAGAATCAAATACTTGGTGGGATGTTGTTATAGACCTGGTAATGTGGATGGTGGTGATAGTGAAATGTATAGTCAAATAAGCCAAGCAAATAAGAAAAGGGTGATCATTATGGGTGATTTTAATTATGGCAATATAGACTGGATTGAAGAGATAGCGACTGGAAGTAAAGAAAATGAGTTTCTTGAGTTTTTGAGGGATAACTACCTCAGACAGTATGTAACAGAGGGCACACGAGGATTAAGGGTCTTGGATTTGGTCATCTCATCGGAGGATGTAATTATAAATGAGGTGTCAAATCATCCACCAATTGGTGAAAGTGACCATGAGGTGATTACCTGGGTGGTTGCCAGCAGTGCAAGGACCCCTGTGAAAAAAGGGTATATGTGGAACTACAAGGGGGGTGATTATGAAGAGCTCAGGAGACAGCTTGCAGATGTAGCATGGAATGAGGAGTTAGCTGGAAAAGAGATCAATGCAGCTTGGGGGATTTTCAAAAACTATTTAGTAGATGCAATGTCTAAATGTATACCACGGGTGAGAAGGTTAAATAAGGTAGGTGCGAGATGGATGAATAAAGAGATTAAGCATGCAATACAGAAAAAAAAGGCATTGTGGAGACAGCATAAGAGAAGTGGAAGTAACCAACTTCATGAGGTCTACAAAGACCAGGCAAGGAGGGTGACTTGGTTGGTGAGAGTAGCTAAAGAGAGGTATGAACAGCAGTTAGCTAATGAAGCCAAAAAGAATCCTAGGGAGTTCTTTCGATATGTAGCCAGCAAAAGAAAGAATGATTATGGAAGGATGACATTGATTGGAGGAAATGGTATAAAGACAGCTGTTGCAGAATGTGTTGTGGAGATACTTAATGAGCAATTCATAAAGATCTTTCAATCTTGTGAATGTGACTTCATGGAGAGATTAAGAGCAGTTGATGATGGGGAGGAGAGACTGACTGTAAGTGAGCAAGAGGTGTTTGGGGAGTTGAGTAAACTAGATGTAAATAAGGCTGTGGGACTTGATAATATATCACCACGTATTCTGAAGGAGCGTGCCAGAGAGTTGACACCTGCCTTGACATATTTTTTTAATACGAGTCTTGCACCTGGTCAAGTTCCTAAAGAGTGGAAGGAGGGCAAGATTGTGCCACTTCATAAAGGAGGTGATCGAACTCAAGCATCAAACTATAGGCCTATCTGTGTGTCAGGTGTTGTGGTTAAGTTGTTGGAGAAGCTTGTGAGAACTAGGATCCAGAGTTGGGTTGACAACAATGGTATAATCTTTGATGGACAGCATGGATTTGCTAAAGGGAGGTCATGTTTTAGTAATCTACTTACTTATTACAATAAAGTGACTGCTTCCTTGGACAGAGGAGAAGGATACACAGTAATATACTTGGATTTCGCAAAGGCTTTTGATAGAGTACCTCATGATAAGTTGACAGTCAAACTAGAGCAGATGGGGTTGGATATTAGATTAGTGCATTGGATTGGAGACTGGCTATCTGATAGGTATTCAACAAGTTGTGTATGGGGTGCAATATCCAGGAAAAGGAAATTCACTAGTGGAGTGCCTCAGGGGTCTGTTTTAGGGCCATTACTATTTAATTTATATATTAATGATATTGGTGAAGATTTGGATGGAGATATTCAGTTGTTTGCAGATGATGCAAAGTTGGGACGAACCATAAAGAGTAGTGAAGATGTTGTGGCCTTGCAAGAAGACTTGAATAAATTGAGTGATTGGGCAAGCAAATGGGGATGTGAGTTCAATGTTGCAAAATGTAAAGTTTTAAAATTTGGAAAACAAAGATGGGATGCAGAATTTATGCTTGGTGAGAATATATTGTTGGAAGTAGAGGAAATAAGAGATCTGGGGGTGATAGTGGATAAGGATCTAAAATTTAGGGGACACATCGCCAAAATTGTGAAAACAACACAAAGACTTCTGGGAATGATGCAGAGGACACTGACTTGTAGAAGTAGGGAGATTCTTGTTCCATTGTATAAGGCTTTGATTAGGCCACACTTGGACTATTGTGCCCAGATTTGGTCACCGGGTTTTCAGAAGGATGAAGAGATGTTGGAAAGGGTCCAAAGGCGACTGACTAAGGTAGTTTCTGACCTCTGGAATGTTGAGTATGAGGAAAGATTGAAAAGATGTAATTTGCAGAGTCTCGTGGAGAGAAGGAAGAGGGGAGATATGATAGAGACCTACAAGTTGGTGAGGGGTTGTTATAGGATCAATGGTGGAGAAGTTCTACAGAGAATAGTGGGAGATCAGGGGAGAACCAGAGGTCATCCCTGGAAACTGTATAAGGAAGGTGTGAGTAAGGGAGTGAGAGGCAGGTTTTTTTCGTGCAGAGTTGTGAGTGATTGGAATGCCTTGCCTGAGAGCGTGGTGTCTGCAAGTAGTTTGAATGTGTTTAAGACACGGTATGATGAGATGTGTGTGTAAGATAAAAGGACCTCCTAGATGAGTCTTTGACTCCATGAGGTCTTGTTTAATAATAATAATAATAATTTCAGTAGCAATGCCAGAATCAATTAAATTGTCTTTACTTTGAGTTTTCACCATCATCTTCTGAATTATTTTATTTTCAAATTATCCACTTATCCATACTCTAAATTTAAAATAAAATTTATTTAAACACTTAAAGCTGCACGATACAAATACGTTTGCAAGAGCATATCAAATTTGCACATATCAAATTTGCAATAAAAAAGTTGATTCCTAAACTCATGAATTAAGAAAATAAGATTTTTATTATTATTATTAATACATGATACCTCCAAGGAGTCCAAAGACTCATCGAAGGAGGGCATCTACTCTACACCTCTCCATCTTCAGCACTCAATCCACCAACTATAGCAAACAGCATCATCTACACCAACGCCATCTACATTCACAAACATTTGGTCCTCATATTCAAATTCTATCTCACATTCGAATCCCACCATGGGCGTGGCGGGATTCGAACCTGCAGCTTTTTGGCTGGAGAGCAGATACACTAACCACTTGGCCAACCAGGCTGGCAATGAAATGAAATTTTACCAATGAAAATGTATAAAAAATAGAATTTCATAACACAAATAAAATAAAATAATCAGTTTAATTTCAACTTTTTCCAAAAACACTGTTGGACACAATTGTGTTGTTCACTGTCTACACTGTGTTCAGTGGCCATGGGGTTGCCCACTCTGCCTTAAATATTTCTTCATAGGGAGTATTCCACACACCTGTCACCATCTTAATCATTTGTCTCTGGATCCTTTCCACTGCCTCCTTATCCCTGGGTAACCAAATCTCTGCACAGTAGTCAAAGATGCAGCCATAGCAGAGCCTTATACAGAGGGATAACAACCTCCCTATTTCTACATGTAAATGTTTTCTTCAACACACAACAAAGGGTTACCTTTGAGTTATCTTGCAAAAACATTTTTGCAATATGCCCTCTGAACATCAACTGTCTGTCCACCCTTTACAATCCAAAGTGCATAGCTTTACACTTTGTCATATTAAACTAACCATTATCCTTTGGTCACTGCCAAAGGATAACAATTGTTAGTTTAATATGACAGTTTATTTATATAATCCTGCAGGATTACTTCATCACCTTTATCAATCAGTGCCTTTCCCAGTTTTGTATTATCAACAAACCGCTGAATATTCTCTCACATCATTCTCTATATCATTAATATACAAATTAAACAGTAGTGGCCCTTGTACAGAGCCCCAAGGCAGTCCATTAGTCACCCTCATTCTCCTCAATTCTATCTCACTATTCTCTGGTGTCTGTCAGTCATCACCCCATTCATGCCACTAGTTTCATATGCATTACATTTACTCCAATTTATGTAATAGTTTTCCATGCACCATTCTGTCAAATGCCTTTGCCAAGTTCAGCAGTATCATGGTGTTGCCATTTCCCTTTTCCAACTGAGATGTAACTAATGTTGGGTAACATTTCACATTACAAGGAGTAACTGTTTCTATCAGTAAATTCTCTCTAAGTAAGTAAATTCTCTGGAAGTTAAGACTATTTTGTTGAAAAGGAATGGATGACTATGAAAAACATTAAACCGATCAGTTATAAGGATCAACATAGTAAATTACCTGTACTGATTAATCCACCCACAGAGAATCAAGTCTTTGATAAATGCCTGTAGTTTTGCTTGAAATGCAGTTTGTGATGAATTAATGTAATGATGTAACCCTGGCCTAAGTTTTTCTCTTATGAGTTTACATACAATAATTCAAATGAGTTTACTACACATTTTATTTTTAGATATTTGCAAATTATTATTATTAGCACATGGTAATTTATGCAAACCACTATAAATAATATTTGGCTAATTAAATTATTTATTCTAATATATTTGAAGTAATTTCAGCAGAAGTCAGAAATTTCTGATTCAGCTGAAATTACTTCTAAGGAAATCATCAATATTTGCCTAAGGATGATGTTGATGGTAAGATTCTAAGTGCAGGCTCTTAGTTGGAGAGCAGGTATTTTAAACACTTGGCCAATCAGGCTAGCTATTCAATTTAGTTTTATATTCTCATTTAATATTTGTTTAGAACATTAAATAAGGATATAATTTCTTCTTTTATCCATGTTATATCTGAGCATATTATATACAACTAACAGCAAACTACCAGAGTTTATCGGCCTACTGATCAGATTTCCATGATCGAAATGCAACTGGGTTAGGGCAAGTCAAGTAATAGGCAGTATGTTAGGACAATATGCTGATGTTCTGGAATATGGATGAAAGAGTATTATTATTATTATTATTAGCACTCCACGGTGTCAAAAGATGGTGTGAGGCATCATCACTACTAGGTTGGCTTGGATGACCAAGTAGCTAACACTTTTGCTCTTTAATTGTAAGTTGTGGGTTTGAATCCCAATGAATGGCTCTTAGTTGGAGAGCAGGTATTTTAAACACTTGGCCAATCAGGCTAGCTATTCAATTTAGTTTTATATTCTCATTTAATATTTGTTTAGAACATTAAATAAGGATATAATTTCTTCTTTTATCCATGTTATATCTGAGCATATTATATACAACTAACAGCAAACTACCAGAGTTTATCGGCCTACTGATCAGATTTCCATGATCGAAATGCAACTGGGTTAGGGCAAGTCAAGTAATAGGCAATATGTTAGGACAATATGCTGATGTTCTGGAATATGGATGAAAGAGTATTATTATTATTATTAGCACTCCACGGTGTCAAAAGATGGTGTGAGGCATCATCACTACTAGGTTGGCTTGGATGACCAAGTAGCTAACACTTTTGCTCTTTAATTGTAAGTTGTGAGTTTGAATCCCAATGAAGCATGGATAGGTATGAACATCTTTAGGTGCAAATGAATTTCATAATCTAAAATGAGACTGCTATCCTGTTTATTTGGAGGCATGATATAATTAAAAACCATATACTACATTTAGTCTCTAGAGCAGGGTAATTCGATTATCTAAACCTTAATCCTTTCCATGGTACTAATGTGCTATAGGTTTAACTCTACACTGGTGGTAGTGCAAAAATGAAAAAAAATATTAACAATGCTCAAACAACACTCTAAATTATGATAACTAATATTTAAGGAATTGACAGCGTATACTAGAAATATAGATTAAATAAACTTTAATATATACTTTCCGATATTTCGGCGAACGTCACGTTGCCATCTTCTTGGGAACTTACTACAAAGACACGTGCACACAAGTACTAATAACAGCAAATGAGACTGAAGCTAGGAAGTTAGCGTTTTCCTAAAGTCCTGATGGTGCCCCCTGGCGGGCTATATTGGTAGTTTTTGGCCTTTGGGCTGAAGTTCTTCTGATAAAAGTTTCCCAAATTTGAGGCAGTCTCATGCATCCAAATTTGTTGAGGTTTGGCATGTTCCTAAGGGCTGAGGCTGATTCCATGAATAGTCTTTCATACTTGAACTTGCTGCGGTGTATTACTGTGGCTTTCTTCCATCTTATTCTGTGGCGAGTATCCAAAGCATGGTCTGCAAGCCCAGAGTGGCTGTACTGGTGAAATCGGATATAATCCTTGTGTTCTGAGATTCTGATATTTGCTGTCCTGCCTGTTTGGCCAAAGTAGGACAGTAACAAGAACACTCTAAATTAATTTGTTTTCTGTTTCAAAATACTCTAATAAATGCATGTCATTCATACCGCTCTCCCTGTGAAAAACCTAAACTTACTCATACACCCTCCATATACTACTTCAAGGGATGGCATCTCTCTCTCTCTCTCTCTCTCTTTCTCTGCTCTATGAATTTTCACTTGTCTAATAAATCAAGCAGAACACCATCACTGTGGGAGGTCATTACTAGGTTGGATTTGTAAGCAGAGTGGGAGTGAGATGACATTGTAAGTCACAATGTCATCATTCCACAGAACAGACATCTTAAAGAGAAATGAAAATCCCTTCATTGCCTCAAAAACCAAGTGAGGAGTCAAGTTTGTGCCTGCAAGTGTTGCAAGTCTAGCTGATCCTATACGTAGTCCACGACCAAGGCAACTCATGGTAAAAGCAGAATAAGCTCTGATCACTAATCTTAATATTTACCCTTAATGCAAAGAACATCTCCTGGAGGAGATGTATGATGTTTTGTATTAAAGGCAAGGGGGCCACTACCCAGACTGGTTTCGACCTTTATTGAGGTCTCATCAGTGGGAGCCAGGCTAGAAAAATACCAAGATTTTAGTAATACAGAGCTTATAAGTATTTTACAAGAACAAGTTACCATAAGGTGTTTTAACCTTATTAAATAAAAATCTCAGGAGGAGATATAAATATAGAAAGTATTTTACCTTGGGTATAATAAATGTTAAAGATACCAAGCTATTTTAAACCTGGTTTTACTCCATTTCCCAAGTAAGCAAACAGCCTTGCCTTTAATACAAAACATCATACATCTCCTCCAGGAGATGTGCTTTGCATTAAGGGTAAATATTAAGATTAGTGATCAGAGCTTATTCTGCTTTTACCATGAGTTGCCTTGGTCTTGCACTACGTGTAGGATCAGCTAGACTTGCAACACTTGCAGGCGCAAACTTGACTTGTTTGTCTGTTTGCTTACTTGGGAAATGGAGTAAAACCAGGTTTAAAATAGCTTGGTACCTTTAACATTTCTTACCATCTAGTTTTTGTCTATATTATTTAATTTCCTGACTTTTGGAATATGTTCAGAAGATGTTCAAGTAATTCTTGACTAGTGTCCAAACAGCAGCATTGGTCTCTTTCCACTTAACCCTGCATTTTCTGCAGTCTCTTGAACTTTTCATAATCACTTATCTTTATTATTATTATTCGTGATACCTCCAAGGAGTCCGAAGACTCATCGCGGGAGGACACCTATTATACAGTTCTCCGTCTCCACCACTACACTGAACCTCTACTACCAATAATCAACATCAGCGCCATCTACTGGCCACTACCACCACAGCTGGTATTTTTTTTGTCTGTAAATTGCATGTGTTCTGAAGGGCCAATTTGTCTGTATGCGGGATGAAAAACCCTGCTACCTCCGTATGAGATCGGCTAACTCACCTTCGATTGAAAACATCCATATAAAGATTCCTCCCGTCATGACGAGAATTGAACTTAGGCCTTTTCCAATCAAAGGGGCAACGTACTGTCGTTCTTCCAATTGTGCTACGGAGGCGCTTATTATACTTCCAAATACATCCATTTCTCACAGAAACCTTAATATGGCTAGCCTCTGGGCAGGTGATTATCTCATGATCACTTTTATGAACTGAGGACACATCTGACCTCTATTTCTAACAATATCCTCTTGATACAATGATCAAATCCAAGATTCAAATCTTCATGTGATAAGTCTATTCCATAGGCAACTTCTCAGAAACTTGAGAAATTCAATTTTCTGAGATTGCGCTGAGATTCATTCCAGTCTATATTTTCATGATTAAAATAATCCATAACAATCACTCTTCTTATTATGCTTCCTTGCCTATAGCAACATCCCACTAAATATCTCATTCTGTCTACGTTCATCTTACAATACACAACCTCAAAACCACTATCACTATTTTGCTTTTGCATCTCCACCTTGAGTGGGCAGCATTCTTCTGCTATTATCTATATTACTCCTCTCACCTTTCTTGTCCTGCCAACTCAATATGTGCAACAAATTACTCCTCACTCATTTATAATACTCCTGGTATTCATAAAGAAACACATAGTAACTCATTTTATGAGTGTACAGTCCATCTTGTGTCAACTTTTCAGCTATGCCTCTTCCACATCAGACTTCAAATCCCCCCTGCCTAAAATTATTATGATGGTATAATAATTTCTACATAGTGTCCTTGTTACTGTTCTCCACATTTTCTGGTCTATAGCAATATTCCATTAAGTATTTCATCCCATCTATCTCCAATTGATATCATACTGCCTCAAACAATCGTTTATCTTCTCTACATCTCCACCACTAGAGTGAACAAAATTCCTCTATTATCATTATCACTACCTCATTCTCATTCATGTAAAATATTCCTATAGCAATATTCCATTAAGTATTTCATCCCATCTATCTCCAATTGATATCATACTGCCTCAAACAATCGTTTATCTTCTCTACATCTCCACCACTAGAGTGAACAAAATTCCTCTATTATCATTATCACTACCTCATTCTCATTCATGTAAAATACCATATCTTTCCATTTCTATTCCAATCATTACATCATCGAAATACTTCAATGGCTATCCTTATTTCTCTTATACCAAACTCAATTAGTGGACCAAATTTCTATCCTTTATTTGACATTCCTGGTGTTCATAAACAGTTACTCATTTCTAGATCTGTACCAAAAAGAATTGTTTGTCCATCCTAAGCCATCCCACAGTTTTATCACAACTTATGTTTCTAACCTTAGAAGATGTGTATACTTCGATTAACTGGGAACAGGTTATTAAAGAAATCCAGCCTGGTTGACCAAGTGGATAGTGTACTCAGTCTCCAACCACAGGTCGTAGGTTCGAATCCCACCTTGGGCATGGATTTTTGTAAAAGCCTGCTCTGGATGAGCTTTAAAAAAAAAAAACTCACCAAAGCAACAAGGACTTAGCATGATGTTTCTTCCATACCTTACTAATTCCCCCTGCAGCTCATACTATCTCTTTTTCATGTTAAATTGCAGTAATCATTAATTTTTCAGGGCAAATTTCAACTGGCTATCTCTTTGTAATATGAATGATCCAAACTTATGACTTTACGAATATGTAAATATAGTGGTGTTGTCATGCATTAGAATAAATATATACCAATAAAACTTACTTTCATATTTACATATGCATATTCAGAGAGTATACAAACTTACAGGTGTAAATTCTTCACTCATTCTTTTTGTTGTTCCTGCCTCCTGATTACAGGCAAGTTCAAGATCTTCAAATTCTTGTATAGCTAATACAGACACTAAATAAAAAGGAATAGACAAATTCAGAATAAATCCAAATTTATTTAGCTCATTTAATAATACATTTTACTATTACTAAAATCCAGCTATATTGAAATTGAAGCAATTTCCAACTAACGAATTCTTAACGTGTTCTGTATATTATTATTATTTTATTTTTTTTAAACGTATACCTCAGAGTAGAGTAATATGTAGAGTTATGTTTGTGGGTAGTAGATGGCATGGGAGAGGATCTCCCATGATGATTCCTTTGTCTTAATGGAGGTGTATGTTATAATAATATTGCTTATTAGTTTTTAGGAAGGAATTTCAATGTAATGTTATAAAGTATGCTACTATACTAATTAACAAAGCAATTGTGTAATTTTTTCCCTTTGATATTTTGTCATTCAACTAGCCAGTCAATATCAGTATGTTTTTAAGCACTTCAGAAACCAAGGCGAGCAAACTCAGTCATTCTGAATTCTTTCGGAGGCAATGAGAATAGCTTGTAAAAGACGTACTGAAAGACTTCAGGATACTCTGGAACTTTTGGATCCAAAAGTATGTGTATGTATTGGGAGGGGGGGAAGAATTACAATTATACTGAAGTAATTAATGATATGAGGCAAGTATATTATTTTACATGCAGTGTAACCCTTAGACATAGGCTAAAGAGACACCTTATCTGGATCCTGCACTCTAGGGAGTCCTCCCGCATATCACAAACGCACAAAACAGTAAATTTATTAAATAAAAATGAAAAAAATGAAATATTCAGAATCAATTTCAATAGTGAATTGAGAAGGAGTGCAGTGATAATAAACAGTAAGATGTCTGAGTTGTATGAGACAAATGGGGTTCAATTTGTAAATCTGTAGAGTGAATTTGAAGGACAGTTGGAAGGTTTAAAGTTGATGGATTACGTTTGAATGGATTTGGCGTTGAGCATTTAGAAAGGCTATTGTTTTCTAAGAAGGCACAGAATCAAAAAGTTAATGCAGTAAATGATCAGAGTCTATTTGTGAAGCAGTCACAACTAAACAGATTGTATGACAGGAAGAAGATGGGTACAAAATTGAAGATGTGGTTGTAGCAGCACAAGTTGATGGAATGCATAAAGGTGAGGATAAGAGAGGTAGGAATGGAAATCAGTCAGGGAAATGGGAGTGGTCACACCAAAGATAGAGGTATGGTACAGTAGCTGGAATAGAGAATGTTGGTGCTGGCAGAATGGCCTCAAAGACACAGGGATTGTTATGTTTGTATGCAAATGTAAGGAATATTTGAAACAAGGGAGCCGAGTTTGCTGCATTGATTGAGTTAGGATGCCCAAAGATTATTGGAATAAGTGTAACTTGGTTATCTGAGGAGGATGTGATGTTGCGAATAGAAACAGAAGGACATAAAACTTTCCAGAAGGATAGGAATGTGAAAAGAAGGGGGAGTGCCGTTAATGATTGCAGAGAAATTGTGTCCAAAGTGTGGAAGTTGATAGTGCATGCACAGGTTCTGTGTGGTGTGAAGTTAAAATTAACAGGCTAGTATATCTGATAGGATGCTGTTATAGGCCAGGGAATGTAGAGAATACTGATTATGAAAGGTACAGAACTAGGCAAATTGGCTAGTCATGGAAAAAGAAAGTGATCCCAATGGGAAACTTTAATTACAGAAATATGGAATGGAAGGAGGAGATAATGTATAGGAACAAGGAGAGCGAGTTTGTTGAATGTCCAAGAGATAAATGTCTTAAGCATAATGTGACTGAAGCAACTAGAGCCTTTAGTGTTTTGGATTTGGTGATAACTTCACAGGATATAGTTGTTAATGAGGTATTGACACTGCCACCAGTTAGTGAGAGGTGATCATGAGGTACTTGTTTGGAAAGCAGTTAAACAAGAAAAGCTTACTACCAAAAATGGATGTGTGTGGAAGTATAAAACAGGTGATTATAGGAAGCTCTGTAGTCAGTCAGCATCAGTATGTTGGGTAGATGAGCTGGACAGAAAAGATGCTGACAGTGCATGGAAATTCACAAGGCAGTATCTGACACAAGCAATGTATAACTACATACCAAGGGTTAAGCGAGTAAATAGAGTAGGAGTGAAATGGATGAACAGTGAAATCAAGCAAGCTGTGCTGAAAAAGAAAATACTATGCAGGAGGTATAAGACAGGTCCATGAAGATTATAAAGTGACGAGGGTGATGAGTATCATAAAGAAAGAAAAAGGTGCAGCATTAGAGGAAATTGGCGATAAGGCCAAGGTTAACTCAAAGGAATTTTCCACTTATATGGCAAGTAAGAAAAAGAATAATTATGACAAGTTGACACTCGTGGATAGTCATAGCAGAAGAATAACAGTTCCAAAGGATATAGTGGAATATTGAATGAACACTTTATCAGCATAAATCATATTGGTGTAAATGATGTGGTGAAATATATAGAAGGGAGGCAAGTATTAATAGAATTGGAAGTGAAAGAATCAGAGGTGTATCAGTTGTTCATTGGGTTAGATGTTAATAAGGCTGTGGGAATAGATGATATGCACGTGTTCTTAAGGAATGTGCGCAACAGCTAGCTATGCCCTTGACTTGGTTATTTAATGAAAGTCTCACAGTGGATAGAGTTCTTAATGAGTGAAAAGAAGGCAAAATAGTAACACTCCACAAGCATGGTTCTAGGGCAGAAGTTTCCAATTATAGACCAGTCTGTATAACTGTAGTTGAGGTCAAGGTGTTAAAGAGATTGGTTAGGAATAGAATACAGGATTAGGTAGATAGACATAGCATTCTTTATGATGGTCAGTATAGATTTGTAAAGGGTAGGTTCTATTTGAGCAATTTACTTGCATTTTATGACAGGATAACAGGTGTGTTAGGTAAGGGAGAATAATATATAGTGATATTCTTGGACTTTGCAAAAAAGTTTGACAGATTACCACATGATAAATTAGTGTACAAGCTGCAGAGGATCGGAATAGATAGTATAGTGTTAGATGGATTGGAGATTGGCTCTCTGTTCAATACTAGCAAGTTGTGTATGATGGAGCAGTGTCTCAAAAAAGAGGGTAACCAGTGGCGTGTCCCAGGGTTCTGTTTTTGGGCCCTGTGTTTAACTTGTTTGTAAATATATCATGTGGACTGACCAGGGATCTTCAGTTGTTTGCTGATGCAGAGTTGGGGAGAATTATAATTAGCACTGCTGATATTAATTCCTTTCAGGAGGATTTGAATAGACTTTTATCTTGGACAAAGGAGTGGGGTTATAGTTTTAATATTAATAATCACAAGGTGTTGCATTTTGCAAGTCAGAAATATAAGGTTGTGTACTATACAGATGATGCCATACTGCAGGAAGTCGATGAGAGAAGTAGCCATAGTAAAGAACCTTCAGGCACTCCACTAGTCACCATCATTCTCCAAGTTTCTACTGCACCATATGCCACTAGCTTCAAATCCATTCCCACATGATTTTTAGTTTTCAGAACAAGAAATCTTTATCATGCTTGGATTTGGTTTTATGCGATTAGACAGCAAACTTACTATTTTATGAAAACACCTGTAATTATCTTCCTTCCTTCCTTCCTTCCTTAATGCTACTATCAAAATAGACATGATTAAGGTATAAGTAATAGATGAGTATTAAAGAGCATTTGAAGAGATTGTAGTTAATGAGTATGGTCATTGTCCTTATTGCTTCTTCTATTTAAAGTTGGACAGTAGTAGAGAACCGTGAACATAAAAACTGTGCAGTTATATAAATGAGGTAAAGTAAAATAAAACGTTTAAAATAAACCACAATTCAGTACACAATGCTCAATAGTATTTAAAACCTATATAATGATGGATGAAAGAACTTGTGCTTGACTATATTTGAAAGGTTTGGAGGTTGTTCAATGAAAGGTTGGAAGTGCAAAATCAGGGAAAATAGAAATAAAATATAGTCAAGTGTATGTGTGTGTCCAGCTGGCCCTGGAACAAATGAGTATGAGTATAGAAATGATTATGCAATGCCAAACAGTTTCACAGGTTTTAAGTCTGCATTGGTTAGCAATTAAATCATGCAAGTGTAATTGAGATTCCAAAGGGATGTTGAAATGCATACATATGAATGCCAGAAGCCTCAGAAATAAAAGGATGGAGTTTTTGGCATCGGGCCCTGTAACTTGGCCAAAAATTATTGACATCAGCAAGAACTGTATGACAAAAGATGATATAGTTACAGAGATAGAATGTAAGGAATATTGTATTTTCAGGGAGGATAGAGGGAATAAGACAGGGGAAGGTGTATTACTGATGACAGATGAACTTCAACAAAAGTTAAAGAGGATTTTAGCTCTGAGGAGGGGGTTTATTTGAAGCTATCTGGTGTTAGATAGAGGATGAAATATAATGTTGGTTGCTCCTATAGACTAGAGGTGCACAGAAAGATGAGGATGTCATTCATCAGCAGATTAGTACAATGAGTGCAAGCCAAGCAATTATTATTATTATTTGAGGTGGGGAGGGAACATCAACTAAGGGGACATAGATTGGAATTTATATAAAGATGGAATTTATGCAAAGTAAGATGGAAATGGAATTTATGCAGTTATTAAGGAATAATTACCTAAAACAGCATGTGATGGAGAAGACCATAGGAATGAGAATGCTAGATCTAGTGACAGAATCAGAAGAAGAATCCATAATTATAATAGCCGTTCTGCCTCCAATCAGAGAAAGTGACAGATGTAGTCTTGTTCTGGTAGGTTGCTAAACATGTGAAGTTCTCAGTCAAGAAAGAATATACGTGGAACTACAAAGATGGCAATTATGACAAATATAGTGATAGATTGAAGTAGTGCCATGCCACAGGGAGCTACAAGGGAAGCAATATCAGACTGCACATCCAGGATCAGAAGGATAAACCAAGTAAGGGGCTATATGAATGAGCAGCAATATGAAATAGGAGCTGCTGAAAAAAATATTCTAAAGGGAATATAAAGAAAAAGGTGAGTAGCATGCTCATGAGCAATACAAGCAAAGGCAAGAGAGTGACTAGCATGATAAGGATAGCTGAAACAGAACATGAGAGAAAACTAGATAAATAGGCCAAAGGAAATAATTGAGTTTTTTTTTTTTTTTGCTATGTAGTGAGAAAGAATGATTATGGAAGGATAACTCTTTAATCACTGCTGATGGTAGCAAAGTGACAGATGTGGAAGAAATAGTTGAGATTTTAAGTGATCACTTTATATCATCCAGATGAGATTTTGAACTTGCTAATGTTGACAGAATCTGATATAAAAATTAAGGCAAATAAACTGATATACTCAACATATTTAAAAATATCAATGTGAATACAGCAATGGAATTAGACTGCATGCTAGCCCATGCGCTATGAGAATGTGCAAGAGAACTGACAGTGCCTCTGACAAAGTTGACTCCAAGACTAACAGACTAGTAATCTAAAACACTATCCTTGAAATACTAACAGACTAGTTAGTATTTCAAGGATAGTGATTAAGATATTGGAAAATTTGGTTAAAGGTATATTTAAGCAATGGGTAGATAGGAATAAGATAATTGATGGTGGGCAGCACAGCTTTGTAAAAGGTAGGTACTGCCATAGTAATTTACATTTTACAATAGTATGCAAAATTAGATAAGAGAAATCATTCCATCATAATATTGCCATACAATGCAAAGGCTATTAACAGAATATTGCATGGAAAACTATTGCATATGTTGGAGAAAATGAGAATGGATATGAACTTGGTAGCATGGAGAGGAGGGGGAAGGCTGAGAGACAGATACCAGAGAGCAGTACGAGGGTGGTCTGAAAAGTTCTCGGCCTAGATCATAGATGGCAACACTATCGGCACGATTTTTTTTTCAAAGTTGGTACTGTCGTGACGTGTTCTCTTGACGTTCGAATCCGCCATCTTGCTAAAAGTGACTTTCATCAAATAAGGAAAACTAATTGCAAATTAATCACTGATCTAAGGGTAGAGAAATTTCTATTATACTGCGCCACTCTATCCTTAGATAAGTCTATATGAATTAGTAGGATCAATTCAAAATTAGTTAGCAGTCTTTTCACTCATTTAGGCCGATGGTATTTATTTTCTTTCTTTCTGGGATTCCCGCTAGATCCGAATTTTTGTGAACGGTGCAGTAAAAAGAAATTCAGGCAAACACAATATTTAAATTAACAAACAAAACATTTAATATGGTTATATAACAATTACATAAATTCCACTTCTAAATATGACAAACCAGTCAAGTTAGCATATCAAGTCAAGTCATTCATATTAATCCAATCTTTCAAACTTTCTCAAACAAATTCACAGTTTCAGAATCACAAAGTTTCTTTACTCAAATTATTACAATAGAATTTCTTATTTATTCAGTTTCCATGTATCTCTCAGCTACACTCTACGATTAACTCATAACAGGCACTAACCACGGTAGATATCACTTCAATGTCTATATTTTCAACTCTCAGCCTCAATGGTAAGCTACAGTTAATGTTAGAAACAGCGCAACGGAACTAATACTTAAATCTGCATACACTGAAATAAACTAATATGACTGTCCTTACCAGAAATAATCTTCAGTACTTCCAATATTTTGTGAGCACACTTTCAAATTGTATTTATCACACTTGCGAAACACTAAATAACTAAAACATTACTAATCGCACTTCAAAAATCCAGATAACAACTATAAGGTACATTAATTATTCTTATTTATCATTCATCAACTAGTTTAACTCCGTACAATTCCTTTTTTGGTAGTATAGAAATAAGTTGTAATTGTAGACTGACTGGATTTATTCAGAATTCTTCGTTGAATGTCCAGTTCTCTAATTATCCGATTACGGCAATAATTTCCTTTTATTACTACGACTGATTTTGCTTTCAGCCAACTATAAGATTCACTTATAAAAAAAAAATATCTACTATACTCCTATCCTTAGGAATCTTTTAATTACTTCTACTTCTTTAGTTTACTTCCTTGCTACCTTATAGTTCCAAAGTTCCGTTCCGACTCCCTACTTACTACTACGTATCTATTTTCTCTTCTCCTCTACAAACGCTCCCTTCACACGTGCTCGTTTATTTCCACGCGTCTCTATGACAACCGATAGACGTAAACATTCTCGTGAATGTTACATTAGGTTATATAACTACATTCAGTTATTACATAACGTTAACTTTCATGAAAAGAATAAATAGAATATTTGCATTCCAATAAATGCGTAGTTAAATTACAAATATAAGTTCTTACAATATTGACAAAATAATAAATAAAACAGCTTAATAATATTTAATACAGAATCTATTTACCATTAAAACATTTCTTTGATTAAGCAATTAAATATTTGACATAATTAAGGTAGTTATATGATATCAATTATAATTTATGTTATTTACATCAAATAATATTTACAAATATAGTTCTTGTGACGGAAAGTCATGTTGGATTCTGAATCAAACAACATTTATTCTATTTTCTACATAATTAGAATCCAACAGTACATCTGTCGTAAGCATCCATGTGAAATTGCAAGTTATTCTATCAAGTAGTTTGTCTTATACAGCTGTCTGAAGCAGAAGTGTTGTCTGATCCCTCGAAATGGATAAAATTGAGTATCGTGCAGTTATGAAATTTTTTGTAATAAAAACAAGGTTTAACACCAAAAGAAATTCATTCAAAGTTCATAAAAGTTTATGGGCACTCTTCTCCTTCGTTTTCGACAATTAATAAATGGGCTGCCAAGTTTAAATGTGGCCATATCAGCCCTGAAGATGATCCGCATGAAAGACGTCCAAAAAGTGTAACAACACCAGAAATCATTGATCAAACGCACGATATGGTATTGGATGACTGGCAAGTCAAAGAGTGTGAAATTGTTGAGATCATAGGCATTTCAAAAGAACGTGTATGATATATCTTGCATGAAGAATTCAAATGAAAAAGCTTTGTGCAAGATGGGTGCCATGCTTGCTCACAGCAGATCAAAAACGCACTTGCATGAAAATCTCTGAACGGTGCTTGGAGCATTTTAACAAGAATAAAACTGATTTTGTGTGTCGATTTATTACTATGGATGAAACTTGGATTTAAAATTATACACCAGAATCCAAACAGCAGTCAAAACAGTGGACAGAAGCCGGCTGTTCAGCGCCAAAGAAGACAAAGTCGGTTCCATCAGCAGGAAAGGTCATGGCATTGGTGTTTTGGGATGCTAAAGGCATTTTGTTTATTAATTATCTGGAAAAGGGTAAAAAAATAACAGGGAATATTATTCCGATCTTTTAACCAGACTAGACGAAAAAGTTCCTGAGAAAAGACCTGATTTGCAGAAGAAAAAATATCATCTTTCATCAGGACAATGCACCTGCCCACAAAGGTGTTTTGGCAATGGGAAAATTAAGGGATCTCCACTATGAATTGTTTGAATATTCACCCTATTCCCCAGACTTGGCTCCTTCTGATTTCTATCTCTTCCCAAAACTGAAACTCTTCCTCGCTGGTCAGTGTTTTTCTTCAAATCAAGAGGTGATTGCAGCTGTAGAGGGGTATTTTGCAGATCTTACTGAGAACCACTAAAGGAATGGGATAATGGTGTTGGAGCATCACTGGAATAAATGTATTCGTCTTAAGGGAGATTATGTTGAAAAATATAAATAACTTTTAAGTTATAAATTCGTTTTTTCATTGTTAGGCCGAGAACTTTTCAGACCACTCTCATATATAGTGGAAAAGAATCTAGGAGGATTAGGGTGACTAATGGAGGGCCTAAAGTCCACTACTGTTCAGTTTGTATGTTAAAAGGTAATTGGAATGATTTAAGAAGTGGGATATATTCAGTTGTTTGCTGATGATGCAAAACAGGGAAGTGCAATAATTGATAAAGTTGATGCAGACATGTAGAGTATGATTTAATAAACTGCAAGTGTAGACACAGAATAATGGTTGCCAATTTAATGGATGATTGCAGAAAACTGATCACATTGGGGATGTGTGTGTGTGGGGGGGGAGATGGTGGACAGTTTAAGTTCAGAGGACATATTATGGAAGTTGGCAAAATACAAAATAGCTCAAAGAATTACTCGAATATTAAATACATTGACAAGTAGTGCTAGGGAAGTTATTATCCCTCTTTATTATTATGTAACATTTCCAAGTATTTAATTGCAGGAGGGCACTCTACTCCACTCTGCTACATACATCTTATAATTGTCCCTTCTACTTAATTCTCCCACTACATACAAGGCTTATGATATAGCTTTTGCTATATCATAGCCTCCTCATTGAAGGAAGGCACTCTATTCCACTCTGCTACACAATCTCACAAATCATCCCTACTACTTAATTCCACCAATACATGATATAGCTTTCGCTACTAAACAGATTTGGTCACCTGGGTTTCTTGGAGAGGGAATCCAAAAGTGAATGAGCAAGCTGGTGAAATGCTCTCTATGACAGACTGAAGATGTGTTGGCTGGAATGCCTATTTGACATGTGGAAAAGAGGGGACATGATAGAAACTTAAGTTACTATAAGGTTTCTATAGATTTACACAAAGGAAAATTTTTAATATGAGATGAGTAGGTTGATATATATATATATATATATATATATATATTCATTTTAATACAAACTGACTAAAAATCCGAGAATTATAACAAATTGAGATTTGAAAACGCAACATGTTTCGTCGGGATTGACTTCATCAGGCGTTAAGAACATAAAAAGCTATTAAAAGACACTGAAAAAAAAAACATTGAGACACTCTAAAGCTATAATATTCAACTGTAAATTACAGTTATTATGAACTTGAGCTATAGTCCGTGTTAAAGTTCTATTGTTGTACACTCGTGTGTGTGTGGAACCACGCGATCTCCAGTATCTGATAGTAGAGCTGAAAGAGTCAGGCAAATTATAGCTGAGATTATTGTTCATATGAAAAGGGCCCAAGGTGATTTCTTTTGACTAGACAATGCGGCGTTCTACCTCATCATGGCAAATGTGTAGGTTTGAAGTTGTTGTCCAATTTACTTCATGTTGGTGGCTTTTGCTGTTCGTGTTTATTGAAAACAGGACATGGCCTGATAGGGCAGTAGCTCTGGTTCTCTTGTAAGCAATGTCTCTCTGGTGTTCCTTGAGACGTAGGAGGATAGATTTCTCCGTTTGGCCATAGTAAGGTTTTCCGCACTCACATGTGACTTTATATACACCTGGGAATTGTAGACGGTTGCGAGATTGTTTGTAGTTGCTGAAACTTGATCTTATTTTTGGAAGAGTCGAGAAGCATGTTTGTATGTTAAATTTCTTTAAGATTCTACTCAGTTTTTTGGATAGTGTGCTGATATATGGCAAGGAGACATAACCTTTGGAGTTGTCCTGTGTCTCTACGTTGACGGTGGGATAATTGTTTGTTGATACTTTTTAAAGAGTAGCCATTGCTTTTAAAGGTCCATTTAAGATGTTATAGTTCTTTTTTTTAGTTCTTCATCTGACAGTACAGATCTTGCACGATTCACAAGAGTTGATATAATACCAACTTTTGTGTTGGATGGTGATGTGAGGACGCATGCAAATATATGTCTGTGTGTGTTGGCTTTCTAAATATAGGGAACCAAGCAATTTTAAATAAAACTTGCCTGGACTTGCACTACATGCGGAGTTGCCCAGACTTGCACTATGTGCAGGTGCAAACTTGACTTGTCTGTTTGCTTACTTGGGAAATAGGATTAAAACCAAATTTTATTTAAAATTGCTTGGTATCTTTAATATATAACATACCCAAGGTAAAAAACTTTCTACATCTATCTCTCATCCTGAGATTTTTAATTAATAAGGTCAAAGCACCTTGTGGCAACTTGTTTAGGTAAAATTTATAAGCTATGTATTACTTAAACCCTGGCATTTCTTAAGCCTGGCTTCCACTGATGAAACCTCAACAAAGGTCAAAACTGGTCTGGGTAGTGGCCCTTGCCTTTAATGTATAGCATCATACATCTCCACTAAGGGATGTGCTTTGCATTAAGGGTAAATACCAAAGATAGTGATCAAAGTTTATTCCACCTTTACCATGAGTTGCCTGGACTTGCACTACGTGCAGAGTCACCCAGACTTGCACTACGTGCAGGTGCAAACTTGACTTACTTGTCTGTTTGCTTACTTGGGAAATAGGATTAAAACCAAGTTTTATTTAAATTTGCTTGGTATCTTTAATATATAACATACCCAAGGTAGAATACTTTCTACATACACATATACGAGTCGCCCCTGGAAGTTGTAAGAGTGTGCAGACAAATTTTTTGTTTGGAGAGAGAGAGAGAGAGAGAGAGGTAAATAAGTGGAATGCATTGCCTGAAAGTGTGGTAAGTGCATAAATTGTAAATGATTGTAAGGAACAGTTTGATGGCTTTTTTTGTGAGAGGCATGAACTTGTTGCAATGAGTCCTGACTCCTTGGAGGCATGATGATGATAATCTTATTCCTGATAAATACTGAGCAATTTTTAATTACATATTAAAAATATTTTATCTGTAGCAGTTAACCTTAAGGTAAGTTGTAAATATTTTGCAATTAAACAAAATCAGTGATGAATACAAAATAGACTGATAAGCAGGATAAATACCTCTTTTAATTTGGTCAACAATTTTTTCCAACTCAGTTAATTTGTCCTGTGTAGCTTGATGGGATATTTTCTCATCTTCATACTGTCACAACAAAATAATTTTGTTCAAACATTGGTTTTTCTTTTTTGAATTTAAAACATGCAGAACACATAAAACATTTTTTTTAACATAAAACACATAGCAACAGTAGTAATTGGTTAATTATTATTATTTGGATAAGCAGCGTGGAGTATCATACTCTGAATGATTAACCAGATTTGACTCACTTTTATTCATTAAAACTAAATGTTACCAAGACATGGAGAAGATATTTAACACAAACCAAATAACTCAAAACATTTTCAACAGCTTTTATTTCTATAAACTGAAAAATAGTGGATTGAAAATTTAATCATGTGCAGTACTGGATGGTACTTGGTCCACCGATTCATCAGGGAAGCTGTTTATTTGGACAAGTCTGGAAAAACAAAAACAAAATAAGAATATAACAAGAATTTGCATTATTTGGAGCACAATGACATTTAATTAAGCTAGCCAGTAATCTTTACCATATGAAGCATTACAAAAAATTACATTGATTCAAAAATTTAGTGCTGATGAAACACAGCTATTCTATCATGCCATATCAGATGGTTCCCTGTGTTATAAATACACTCTGTGTTTGGTTCAATGAAAGCAAAAAAAACTGTGTAACAGTGTTATGCTATTCAAATATGTCAGAAAATTATAAAGAAAAGCTATTAGTTATTGAAGGAAGGGCCAGAACTCTATGCTTTAAAGGTATAAAAATGGAGGGTTTAACAGTTCGGTACCACGTGAACAAAAAGGTGTGGATGATATCCAAATTTTTAAGAACTGGTTTATGAGTTGGGACATGGAATTAAAATGAAATTCAAGAAAAATTTTACAGGTTCTTGACAATTGCTAAGGAGGTCGAGCACAAAAGTTAATCTTTTACAAGTAGAACAGTTCAGGGCCAATCGTTGGCAAGGAATAAGCAACAAGACCATTCAAAAATGTTTTGCACACTGTGGTTTTTAGCATTCAATTGTGGATATGTCAGATACAACCAATAGCAAAAACGACGTCCCGTTAGAAGTGAACTATATAGGAAACTATGAAGTGTTTGCATCCATTGATGGTTATCTTCAATACTATAATGAAAATGAAGATTTTGAAGAGGAAATTGAAACAAAACATCAGAGGACATTAGAAGAAAAAGAAAGTGACGAGGATAATACTCCCAAGCTTGAATGAGTGACAATCCAGGATGCTAGAAAATTTATTACTGGATCACAACTATTTCATGCAGGGAGGCAATATTATATCAGCACTAAATACCTGTGCTGATTTTGTTTAATTGCAGGAAAAAAAAATTTTTAAAAAATCAGGCTATGCACAATAAATTTTTATAATCATTAACTGCTAAGGAACTGCATGTATATAAATGAAATTATTTTGTGACAAATATTTTACTTTAATTAAAGCCAGCTGTTTGAGTTTATAAGTTAGTAATTTTGCTACACAATAAATGAAAAACTTTTCTAAACTTGTATTTTGTCTTACGTACATACACCTTTTAAACTCTTGATGTGCAGCTTCATTTAACTGGGGCAGCTGCTTAATTGAACAGATTCCTCATGTGATCCAATTAACCAAAATCCACTGTATAAAATTAGGTGTGCAATCAATACATTGTTGTGTAAAAATTCTGTATGATTGCTGGCATATGAAAGATTATGAATGTCACATACTAATTAATGACTTTCAGATGTCATGAAGTATAAGTCCTTGGTTCTATTTAGTGTGCTATGTGAGCAAATGACCTCAAAGGACTTCTTGAACAATCTGATGAAAGTATTTTCTTCTTAGTAAGGAAAGGAGGAAGCATTCACAATCTATTGTGTTGTTCTGTGAGCTGTTCTTCAGACTACGCACAATAAATTCCTATAATCATTAACTCTAAGGAACTGCATGTGTGCTCATTAAAACATAGGTGATGTTGAAAACAAGAAAGAAACAGACTTCTTTTCAACATCATCTATATTTTAACAGATTTCAAAACTTTTCTCAGTTTGTCTTACACACATCTTTCTTCAACAAAAAGGAATCTTGTATATCCTAAGATGTTTGTAGAACTGAATATTGTCTTTAGGAGAATGTAGGAAACTTTGTAAGGTGTTAACTGATTTGAAATCTATTCTGATGTCGATTGATTTTAATAATTAGGTTATGTTTCTTGATCTTTTACCAACATATGGTAAGGAGACTGTGCCTTTGTAATTAATTTCTGAGTCCATTGGAAAATAATTTTTTAGTAACTTCTTTGAGTAGCCATTTTAGAGGAACTGCCTAAAAAAGAATTTTATGTGCCAATGATATACATATTAAACTATAAATCCAGTGTTTTTCAATTTATAGAACTAAGCCATCGAAATGTTTGGGTTCTTTTGTGTAAAGATGCTGTCAGTCACAAAGACACGAAATGTCTGTGTAACATTCAGTTTTAATGAATAAAAAGTCTATGAATCAAACCTGGTTAATCATTCAAAGTTTATATAAACTCCTTGTAGTGAATTACTTAAAAACAAAGCATCACATTTTCCATTACTCATTGATTACTCCTTCAGACAACTCATTATGCACATTCATTTTCCTGGGTAAAAATTTAATCATCACCCTTGTTTACCACACTGTTATTCAATTACTAAGACTCTCCTCTCTCCATTCGATTCTCTACAGTTTTGTATTGTAGTATCTCTTCACACTGTCTTTTAAATTGCATTATTATTATTATTTGACACCTCCAGGGAGTCCAAAGGCTCACCGAGGAAGGCCACCCACTCTACACCTCTGTCTCCACCACTCAATCCACCAACTGAACGCAACTACACGAACGCCATCTACTGCCGACCATCACAGAAGATATGAACCTGCAGCCTTTGGATGCACAAAGCCAAGGAGACTAAAATTTGAGCAAAATAACCTAAATATGGTTGAACCAAGGGCTTATATATATAAAAAAAAAAAAAAAAAAAAAAGCAACTTCATCATTCCTACACAGTGTTCTTTTTCAACTTTCTTGTATATAAACTTATATGTTGGTTACACATGACAAAATTTCATGAAATGACAACGTATAATAAAATATTAATTAAAGAACCTTGATCAATACCTACCTATATTTTGGAAATGTTACATTGCCATCTTCTGGGAACATAAAAGATCTAAAAACTCAGCTCTAAAAAAACTTCCCAAACCTCAACAAATTTGGGTGCATGAGACTGCCCCAAATTTGGGAAGCTTGCATCCTAAGAACATCAGCCCAACAGCCAAGACAACCCAATTTAAATGCATGGATACGCTTATGTGTTCATCAGACATGTTGTAATAGATTTAAATGTATTGATATGAACACAGATGGATAAGAAAATAACTATTTATTAACTTAAAAGCTAATATTTTGCTGGTATTATATCCAGCATCTTCAGAGCACGCAACACAAAGTTTGTTACAAATGCAAGACAACCATCTGGTTAACAGTGGGACTAGTATAAGTAATTGCAGTGTGCAACACAAGACTAAAGTCCTAATAGGGCACCATCTAGGTTATAAAAAAAAAGTAGTAGTTCCAAGTTTTGAAATAGTAGTCCAAATAATAGTCTTAGAAAGTTTGAAAAAAATAAAATAAATAAAATAAAATAAATATTAATTTGGTCTTAGGATGACTG
The DNA here is from genome assembly GCF_054136105.1 of Typopeltis vanoorti. NCBI lineage: Eukaryota > Metazoa > Arthropoda > Arachnida > Uropygi > Thelyphonidae > Typopeltis > Typopeltis vanoorti. The sequence continues at coordinate 31,604,639 of NC_143574.1, forward strand.
TCTCCCAAATCTTTGGTAGATTTATACAGCCATACTTGTTAAGGCTTGGAGTATGTTTTAAGGCTTCTGTTGATTCCAGGAACAACCTCTCTGACTTGTAGAAGCTTCTGTGCATTACTTTTGTTTTTGTTTTTTTTTGATCCTGTGTGCTGGGATATCCAAAGCATGGTCTTCCAGACCCGACTTACCATAGCGAAAGTGTAGGATATATATTTTTTGTGTTCACTGAGGCAGATGTCCACAGTTCTTCCTGTCTGTCCATAGTAGGCTTGATGGCAAGAACAGTGCACTTCATAGACTCCTGGATGTGATAAAGGAGCGCATTTGTCCTTAGGTGAACGAAGGAGAGTTGCTAATTTCACATAAGGTTCAAATACGGTGTGCAGTTGGTGTTTGTTAAACACCCTAGATATCTTTTCAGATGTGCCTTTAATGTATGGGATGGTGATAGTTTTGTCGTAGTCTTCTGTGGTAGATAGAGGAGATTTCTGGGTAGCATTTAGTATCTTATGGGGATTATAACCATTGGTTAAGAAGGTGTGACGTAGGCAAGAAAGTTCAGCAGTGAGAGCAATGTCATATGTCATTGGAACAGATTGCTCTAGCTCTATGGGTTAGTGCTTTTAAGATACCATATTGTTGAGAAGGGTGATGGTGCGATTGTTCGTGTAAGTATCTCCCTGTATGTGTGGGTTTTCTATAAACTGAAAATGATAAGGAACCTTCTGGAAGACGTGTGATCAGTGTGTCCAGGCAGTCATTGGCTTCTAGTTCCATTGCAAAGTGGATTTTAGGGTGCATTTGGTTATTGTAATGTGGTTATTATTGCGTAGTTATTTTAGAGCTATTATTTCTTTATGTGGGATATTATTTTTTGGAGGCTTAGAATGGATTAGGATATTGGCCATGTCTAACCTAATATTATTTGCTATCGCTGGAGGCAAGCCCGTGTTCAACGGAAGCCATCATTTTTGTTTTAGGAACTACTTTAGGAGTAATAAAAAAAAATACGCAATAATAACCACATTACAATAACCAAATCAGACAAAGGAAATGCCACTGTAGTAATGGATACAACAGAATATGAAAACAAAATGCATGCACTGCTCCAAGACCGGTCTACATATCAAATCATAGATCGAGATCCCACCAACTGACAAAAGAATAAGGTGCGCAAGTTACTGAACAAAGTCGCTTCCTGGCCAAAAGAAATTGTCAAAAAACTCAAACCCTTGCACGTTAAAACACCTAGAATATATGGTGCTCCTAAAATACACAAACAAGGTACACCTTTGCGTCCTATTGTAGATAGGATAAACAGTCCTACATATAAACTAGCTAAACATTTTGCCAAATTACTAACCACTTACACAAACAATTCTCCCTCTTTTGTTAAAAATTCTATCCACCTAAAAAGTATTTTAGAAAACCACACCTTAAATATTTCAGACCTAATGGTGAGTTTTGATATCACCTCATTATTCACTAATGTACCACTGATTGAAACACTTAACTTACTAAATTCTCAATTTCTCCCAGATATATTTCATAGTTATTTTCCCTTTTCCATGGAAAAGGGAAAATATACAAACAATTAGATGGAACAGCTATGGGTTCCCCCCTTTCTCTCCCCCCCCCCCTTTAGCCAACTTCTACATAGAACATCTGGAAAAACTAGCTATCAACACAGCCACTCTCAAACCTAGTCTCTGGCTACGCTATGTTGATGATGTGTTTGCTATTTGGCCACATGGCCCAGACACATTGAATACATTTTTTAGTGCATCTAAATAGCCAGCACCCTAAAATCCACTTTACAATGGAACTAGAAGCCAATGACTGCCTGCCCTTCCTGGACACACTGATCACATGTGTTCCAGAAGGTTCCTTATCATTTTCGGTTTATAGAAAACCCATACATACAGGGAGATACTTACACAAGAGAAATAATTTCTTTCTCTAGTCTTATAGGCAGGTTACTTTACATGGAAAAGGGAAAATATACAAACAATTAGATGGAACATCTATGGGTTCCCCCCTTTCTACCCCCCCCTTTAGCCAACTTCTACATAGAACATCTGGAAAAACTAGCTATCAACACAGCCACTCTCAAACCTAGTTTCTGGCTATGCTATGTTGATGATGTGTTTGCTATTTGGCCACATGGCCCAGACACATTGAATACATTTTTTAGTGCATCTAAATAGCCAGCACCCTAAAATCCACTTTACAATGGAACTAGAAGCCAATGACTGCCTGCCCTTCCTGGACACACTGATCACGTGTTCCAGAAGGTTCCTTATCATTTTCGGTTTATAGAAAACCCATACATACAGGGAGATACTTACACAAGAGAAATAATTTCTTTCTCTAGTCTTATAGTTTCTGTTGATATGGCAATTCCTCATGCTGTCTCACAAGTTTATTATGATTATCTGCTCTGCAATTTCAAAAATTCCACAGATGAGAATCCTCAAAATCAATAGCATATCAGGCTTCATGTGCAAGTGGTTAAAAAGAAAGAAGGAACCCAGAAAGTTGTTTTCACTTGGCTATAATTAAAATCAAACTTGTCAAGAAATTATATTCTTGTTTAATCCTTTATCTAAGAATAAGCAAACAAATTTTGCATGTGAAGTATCTTCACAGCTTGTATAGAGGCTAATAACTTCACATCAATTAATTATTATTATTATCCAGGCCTCCGTGGAGTCAAAAAACTCATCGTGGGAGGTCATTTTTAGGAAACAAAGTTCATCATACCACTCCTTGAAATCATTGACTGTTTCCGCTCCAACCACTTTCTCAGGCAATGCATTCCTCACCCTCTTGCGCACAGCCTCCTTTCGTAACTTCCAGGGATGGCCCCTTGTCATCGCTCCTTCCCACTGTTCCACCAAGTGAAAGAACTCTCCAATGTCTACCGTAACTGCCTCTCAACAGTTTAAAAGTCTCAATCATATCACCTCTCCTTCTATCCACCAAACTCTGCAGTCCACATTCCCTCAGCCGATCCTCATAACTCATATTGTACAGTCCTGAAACCAACTTTGTTATCCGCCGCTGTACCCTTTCCACAGTCAATTTATCCCAATGAAATCCTGGGGACCAAATCTGAGAACAACAGTCTAAGTGTGGTCTGATCAGGGTCTTATACAACGGAATGATAACTCTTTTATCTCTGCAAGTAAGCACCCTTCTCAGCATTGCAGCAATCCTCTGAGTTACCCTCACCACCTATGCAATATGCTCCCTGAATTTCAGTTTTCTAGCATTCATTACCCCTAGATCTCGTCTCCCCTACCTCCTCCAGTACAGCTCCTCAATCGATTATGCATCCTCCCATCGATGAATTCCAAACCTCAAGACTTTACATTTTGCTGCATTGAACCGACATCCGCTGCTCATCTGTCTAGTATATTCAAATCCTCTTGCAGGACTGCCACATCTGCACTATTACTGATAACCATTCCCAGCTTCACATCATCCACAAACAACTGAATGTCCCCCTTGCAATCCATTGACAATATCATTGATATAAAGGTTGAACAATACAGGTCCCAGTACTGAGCCCTGTGGAACCTCACTTGTAACCTTCTGCTTCCTTGATATTGCCCCACCATACACAACTCTCTGATACCTATCAGTCAGCCAATCCTGAATCCATTTGAATCCAGTGCTGCTGATATGCCAGTACTTTGAGAATGATTTGAATAGGCTGAAATTGTGGGCATGTGAAAATGGCTATCAGTTCCATGTTAATAAATGTAAGGTCATGAACTTATGTGATTATATACAAATGCCATATTATATTGGTGAAATTATGTTCGATGAAACCAATCAGGCTAAGGATCTTGGAGTTTTAGTAGACAGGAAGTTGAAGTTCAAGGATCATATAGCAAAAATTGTAAATACAACTCAGAGAATAATTGCAATAGATCTGGTCTCCTGGTTTCCATGGTATTTTAGTGGAGAGAGGGCAAAGGAAAGTATCAAAAATTATATCAGGATTGTGGAATACTGATTATGAAGACAAATTAGGAATTGATACTAGAAAACAGCAGAAAGAGGAGTGATATGATTGAGAGTTAAACTTCTGAAAAGGTTATACAGAATTTCACTAAATGGAATTTTTCATTTTATGGAGAGTGGAGAAAGGACACGGAAGTTGAGAAGGGGTGACAGCTAGATTTTTCTCTCATAGAGTAGTGTATGATTACAATAGAATGTCATTGGATGTGTGTGTGCGCAAGTAGTGTGAATAAATTCAAGAACAGATATGACAGCTGATGCGAATAGTGCCTCCCTCGATGGTTTCTTGTCTCCCTGGAGGTCTCACATAATAATAGTAATAATTTTTGAGACACAGAATTAAAACCCAGAGGGGAGGGAAACAGGAAGAGAATGCTTACTTGTCATGCCAAAGATCAACTGATTTGGGAACCAACTGAAGAAAGGCTGAGAAAAAGTTCTACTTAGCAACCAGAATCAAACTACTATTAGGTCTTAAAATGACAGTTTCTCAGATCAATGCTAAATTAATGCAAGCATATTTGTTGAGGTTGGGAGAGTGCTTCATGGCTGATGCTGATTCTATGAATAGTCTTTCATACATGTAACAATTTTGTAATATAGATGTTTTTCTCCATCTGATCCTGTGTGAAGGAGTATTGGCAAGTCAGGATTGGCAGACCAGAGCATGGTCTTCTAATAGCTGGACTTCTCTGAATTAACTTTGTAGTTATCTGACCCATAGAGGGCACCACATAAGGAAATTAGGTGTCAGTTACAATTTAAATCGTTTTTACAATTGCTTGGTTTAGTGCTGTGTGCATGTCACAGTTTGATTGTGCTCCGATGATGCTGGGCAGAAAACTAGTAAAATATTAGTGAGTTTAATTTTTTATACATAGAGTAATTTTGTACATATACATATATAAAACTCACTCTATGTATACATTTTTTATACATAGAGTAATCTGTATGATGGAACATACAGATTACTCTATGTATAACAATTTGAAGAATTCTGAATGATCATTTAGAAGGAAGTGGTTGTACAGTGGGTTAAATTTTTTTTTTCTCTCTATGAATGTCTTTTTTCTCCTAGGACATGTACAAGTATTTTATTAAAGTAGCAACAATGATGAACTTTTGCCAGGGAGATGTGTTGAAGATAGTGACCAGTATAAGTGGGCTTTCTGTAAATATCTACACTGCCTATTTTTAAGTGATCAGCAAATATAAAAAAGAGTCCTATCTCTGTTTTGATTGGGACCATTTAGAATTTTTTGCACTTTGTTTGTAATGCTTTATCCTGAAGATGCAAGATACCAACATTTACCTGTCCCTTATTTCATAATTTGTCCTTGCGATATTTCCTGCAAAAAATCCATCATACTTTCATTTCTTCTATTTCTCATACTTCATCAAGTACTTATCCTCACAGCTCATTTCATCATATTCACTCTTAGTTTCTTTTCCATATAACATCTACTCTTTTCATTCTATTTCTCACAATTAAATTCCCCATTAGAAAAAAAATATCTTCATTTGATTTTGTTTGGACAAACAAACACTAGTTTGTTGTCCAAATATTTTGCAGTCATTGTCCTGGACATTCCCAGCTCAATAAAACAATAACACCACCACACAAATAGAAATACCATTTATTTATGTCAATGTTTATAAACCAAATAACTTCCAGAAATGTACTGCTGTTTTTTTTTACCATTAATTTTTCTGTTATCCTTTCCCTCTTCATTTCTTCTTCCTATTCTCATGGAGAGTTCTGTATTATTATTATTATTATTACACCTTCCATGGAGTCAGCAAATTTATTGTGGAAGGTTAATTCAACCGACAACAAATCTATCATCCTGAATCTTAAAATCCTTAACACTCCCTGAATAAATAACATATTCTGATAGTGCATTCCATTCACTGACAATTCTCCATGTAAAAAATCTACTCCTCAAACCCCTCTTAACCACACTCTTAAACAACTTCCAGTGATAGCCACTGGTTCTTACCTGTGATAAGAACCAGTGGCTATCACTGCATATCACTATTATATCATCCCTTTTCCTCCTATCTACCAAACTGCAATCTACATTTAATTTCTCCACAGCTGACATTTCAGTCCTCATATTATCTTAGTCACTCTTCTCTCCAATGTTTCTACATCACACTGAAAACCTAAGTGTGGTCTAATCAGTGCTTTATACATTGGCACAACTACCTTGTCCCTACATGTTAGAGCACTTTGTATCATAGCAGCATTAATATGTGCAGTCTTTGCAACACTTGCAATATGTCATCTAAACTTTAGTCTGTTGTCGACTATCACTCCCAAATCACAAATCTCATCCACTTCCTGGTACAGCACCATTGATATAGTACACAGCTTTATATTCCTGCACTTCAAAATGCAACACCTTGCACTTATTGATATAACTACAACCCCACTCTTTTATCCAAGTAAAAAGTCTATTCAAATCTTTCTGAATGGAATTAATATTAGCAGTACTACTTATAATTCTTTCCAAATTTGCATCATCAGCAAATAACTGAAGAGCCTAAGTCAGTCCACATGATACATCATTTACAAACAAGTTAAACAGCAGGAACCGAAGAACAGAACCGTGGGGCATGCCATTGATTACCCTCCTTTTTTTGAGACATTGCTCCATCATACGAATGATTTGAAAGGAGATAAAATGGATATGATAGAGGACCTGAAGGAATTGTTTGAGGTAGCAAAAGAGAAGAGTGAGAGAGTTAGGATGGTTAGTCTGTTGCTGCAGTATGACAGTGAAGAGATTAGAAGGAGGACCATAATTGCCAATGACTTTATGCACAGGTTATGCAGGATGAGTGGTGTGGAATTCATGGACGTGTGGAGCGAGTTCGATGGGTGAAAGGAACTATATAAGATGGATGGTTTGCATTGTAAGGAGACTTGAAAAAGGGTTCTTGAATGAAGTGGATGTGCAGAATCAGGGAAACTAGATTTATTAAGGAGGGGGGGTAGTAAATATGCAGACCTTAGGGAGGCAGTTGAGTGTATGAATGAGTATAATATGCCCAAGCGAATAAGAAGGACGACAAATCAGAATGGGATAGTTAGTATAAGGCATCAAGGTAGGGATGGGACTAAGGCTTCTGCAATTCATGTATACTAATGCTAAGAGTATTAGGAACAAGGAGGAAGAATTTTTGACCTTGGTTGGCACTTCCAGACCACAGGTTATTGGCATTAGTGAAACATGGCTGACTAAAGATGATATAGCTAGTGGGATTGAATGTGAGGGGTACAGTGTGTTCAGGAGTGACAGGGAGAATAAAATGGGGAAGGAGTATTACTGATGACAGCTGATGAGCTACAGCCAAGGAGAATAGAAGTTGAATTGCAGGATAGAGAAAAGAGCACGTTTGAGGCCATTTGGTGCGAGATTGAGGCTAGCAGCAGAACAAAATATACAATTGGGTGCGGCTAAAGACCAGATGATGGAATAGATGGTGAAGATAGTATGCATAAGCAAATCGAAGAAATGAGTGGAAGGAGGGTAATTATTATGGGAGATTTCAACTATGGTAACATTGATTGGAAGGAGGAGAGGAAACATGGGAGGAAGGAATTGGATTTTATGCAGTTATTAAGGGATAACTATTTGCAACAGCATGTAATGGAAAATACTAGAGGTCAGAGAGTGCTTGACCTGGTAATTGCACCTGAGAATTTGGCTGTAATGAATATGACCACGTTGCCACCAATTGGTGAGAGTGATCATGAGATCTTGACTTGGGAGGTGGCTAAAGGTGTGGAATTTGCAATTAAGACAGGGTACATGTGGAATTATCGGGTAAGTATGACAAGCTTAGGAGTTTGATTGGTTCAGTGCCATGGCATATAAAACTGTAAGGGCTGGATGTTGATAGTGCATGAGAGGTGGTTAAGAAGTGTTTGCAGGAGGCAATGGCTGACTGTATACTTAGAGTCCGAATAATAAATCAAGTAGGGATTAAATGGATGAATAACACCATTAAGCTTGAGCTGCAAAAAAAGAAACTGTGGAGGGAATTTAAGGAGAAAGGTGACTGGCAGGCACATGAACGGTATAAAGCGCAGGCCAGAAGGGTAACGAGTGTGGTAAGAAAAGCAAAAAAGGATTATGAAAGAACATTAGCCATGCAGGCTAAAGAGAATCTCAAACAGTTTTTTGATATGTTGCAGGTAAAAGAAAAAATGTATATGGCAGATTGATTTTAAAGAATGCCGATGGTAGGGAGGTAACCGAATCAGTTGATATAGTAGAATTACTGAGTGAGCACTTTGCAAGAGTATATCATCCAGGTGGTGACATTGCAGAAATAGAAGAACCAGCAGCTTATATAGGAATTGTGGTGAATGAAGTGAAGGTGAATAGTCTATTACAAAACCTCAATGTCAATTCATCTGCGGGATTGGATGGTATACCAGCTCATGTTGTACGAGAAGTGGCTACAGAATTGTCAGTGCCTTTGACCATTTTGTTTAATCTGAGTCTTGGGTCTGGGTTAGTCCCAAGGGGGTGGAAAGAAGGAAAAATAGTTCCACTGCATAAAGGAGGTTCCAAAACTGCTGTTGAAAATTACCGGCCAATCAGCATATCAGGAATTGTTGTCAAGGTCTTGGAGAAAATAGGCAAGAGGAAAATACAAGATTGGATAGATGAAAATGGGATACTGTATGGGAGACAGCATGGTTTTGTGAAGGGTAGATCATGCCTCAGTAACTTGTTCACATTCTATAACACAGTGACGGATGAACTGGATAAGGATAACGGGTTTACAGTGATTCTACTGGACCTTGCTAAAGCCTTTGATAGGATACCACATGGAATTCTAATCAGTAAACTGCAGCATATGAGAATGGATAGGAGGGTGGTTGATGGAGAGATATCAGAGAGTGGTTTATTCAGGAGTAGAGTCCAAAAGATGGCCTGTGACTAGTGGTGTGCCGCAGGTTCTGTTCTTGGACCACTGTTTAATTTGTTCATTAACGATATAGGGAAGGATCTGAGAGGAACTGTGCATTTGTTTACAGATGATGCAAAGTTTGGTAGAGCAATAGTGAATGCTCAGGATGTCAAAATTTTGCAGGATGATTTGGATAGTTTGGAGGACTTGGCTAAGGAGAATGGATGTCAATTTAATGTGGAAAAATGTAAGGTTTTGCATTTTGGGGTGAAAAGATTAACAGCAGTATATCACATTGGTGGAACTGTACTCCAGGAGATTGACGAGGCCAGGGATTTGGGAGTGTTGGTGGATAGGGAGTTGAAGTTTAGGGGACACATCGCAAAAGTGGCAAAATCAGCTCATCAAATCACTTGGTTGCTGAAAAACACTTTAACGAGCAGAGACAAACAGGTTATTGTTCCTCTGTATCGAGCCTTGATAAGACCCATCTAGACTACTGTGCCCAGATATGGGTGCCAGAGTTTCTTCTTGATGGGGAGGTGGTGGAGAGTATCCAGAGACGAGTGACCAATAATAGCAGGACTATGGAATTAACCTTATGAGAACAGGTTGAAGATTTGTGGACTGCAGAAATTGGTTGATAGGCAGAAAAGGGGTTATATGATTGAGACATTCAAATTACTGAAGGGTTTCTATAAGATTAATTCAGAAGATATTTTTGAGAATAAGACTGATAGTGGGAGGACTAGGGGCCATCCATGGAAGCTTGGTAAGAGTGTGGTTAGCAAGGGTGTTAGAGCTAGGTTTTTACTTGGAGAGTGGTAAATGAGTGGAATAAGCTGCCAGAGTCTGTTCTGGGTGCCATGACTGTAAATGAGTTCAAGGTGGAGTATGATAGATACTGTGTGAATGTTGAATAGTTGTTCTTGACATGACGTTGGGTCTTCCTCAATGAGTCTAAGGAATCCTTGGAGCTGCCTGTAATAATAATAATACACAACATACTGGTATTCAGAGAGCCAATCTCTGATCCATCTGACCAATATACTATCTATTCCCATCCTCTGCAGCTTGTACATCAATTTATGTGGTAATTTAATCACCTCTGTAGCAAAATTGGAAGAATGACGGTACGTTGTGCCCTTCGATTAGAAAAGGCCTAAGTTTAATTTCCATCGTGATGGGAGGAATCTTTATATGGACTTTTTCCTTTCCAATTGAAGGTGAGTTAGCCAATCTCATATGGAAATAGCAGGGTTTTTTCCTCCCGGGAATTCAGGTTTTTCATCCTGCATACAGACAAATCGGCCCTTTAGAACACAAGCAATTTACAGACAAAAATACTTTTTGTGGTGGTGATGGCCAGTAAATGGAGCTGATGTAGTTGATCGGTAGTAGAGGTTTGATGTAGTGGGGAGGAGACAGAGTTGTATAGTAGGTGTCCTCCTGCGATGAGTCTTCAGACTCCTTGGAGGTGTCACTAATAATAATCTATCTAAGGCTTTGGCAAAGTCCAAGAATATCACTGTATATGATTCTCCCTTATCTAGCACACTCATCACTTTGTCATAAAATGCAAGTAAATTGCTAAAACAAGATCTCAATGATCATCATTGAGAATATTATGTCCATGTATTCTATTCCTAACCAATCTCTACAACACCTTGACTATAACTGTAGTTATATATGCTGGTCTATAATTGGTAACCTCTGTCCCAGAACCATGCTTATGGAGTAGTAGTATTTTGCCTTCTTTCTGCTTCTTAGGAACCTTACCTACTGCAAGATTTTCATTAAATAACCAAGTCAAAGGCATTGCTAACTGTTGTGCACATTCTTTAAGAATATGCTGCAATGTGTTATCCATTCCCATTGTCTTATTAAGATGTAACCCAATCAACATCTGATATACCTCCGATTCTTTCACTTCTAGTTCTCCTAATATTAGCCTCCCTTCTATATATTGCATGGCATCATTTACACCAGTATGATATACACTGATAAAGTGTTCATTCAATAATTCCACTATATCCTTTGCAACAGTCACTCTGCTGCCATGACTATTCAACAGTGTCAAACTGCCATAATTCTCTCTGTTGCTTGCTATCTAGCCTTATAAATAATCTTGGCCTGACCAGCCAATCTCCTCATACTGCACATTCTCTTTCTTTATCACTTAATTTTCTATTGTTGCTTGTATATTATCCTCAGATAAATAGGTTCAGCATATGTCAATAATACTTAACAAACTAACAATACAAACATAATAGCCCATTTTAATTCCCATGTGTTATGGTTATTACTCTGTCCTCATCATGTCACAAACTTGCCAATTTTCCCATCACTATGCTTACCCTGTTACAAATGATTCCATCCCACCCATATGTCTTTAAAAATTTTTGCAGATATACTTCACTTTATGTACTATCTTTCAAATAATGTTATCTTTCTTACATAAGCAAACCGTCTTTCAAATTTGCTGTAGATTCGTGAACTATATACTTTTGTCTCAAGGCTCAGGTGTCAGGCCATTCATCATTTTTGCTCTCCTGAATTCACTATTATTATATCTATGCAGCACACTAACCACTTTCTCAATTACGTTATTATCCTTCACATGCTACAACAGCTTTCTCAAATCCCTTTCACTATCAAAACATTAAAGCAAAAAAGTACAGTTAAATGCATTAATTCAAAGAAATACTTGTATTGTTTTAACATACATTTAGTACTAATTAAAGTTATGGTTTTTAAAGGATGAGCACTGAAACAATTAGAAGGGATGAGCAAGAATAACAGATTAACTGACAGAACTGCTCAATAACTCAATAAACAGAACTGCATCAAATTAATATGTGTGGAGGGGAAACGTATAAATATAACATCAAACATTAGGCTAACAGACAATATTTCATAAATTCTGTGCAGTATGAAATTTACTGCATTTCATATTGCATTTTGCTATGATTTATAAATTAGGCACTACATCCAGTGACAACCACTTGAATTAGATTACATAAATTAGCTATAGCAATATGAAGGATATGTAGATATTTTAGATTAGTATATCTAAAATATCTACATCCAGAGATGTTCCCAAACCTTTTGAAGCAAAGCTGTGTATAAAATTCCAAAAACATGTATTAAATGTTTTTGGACAAATATAATAAATACAAGAAGAAAGCTTCATATCAACACTGAAAACCACCAATAAAAGAGAATAATAAGTATTTATTATTTAGAGACCAGCACCTACTTAGCCTCATGATAATTTCTATGATGCTAGATCAGCAGAAGATTCACAGGTTTGATTTTAGTTAACTTTTTCTATGCTTTTTTTTTTTTCAGTCATTTCCTGAGTCAGCATTTAGTGCAGAAAGGCAGTCCCCCTCACCGTCCCCCAAAACAAGTTTTAATCCTGCAACTCAAAACTTAGAACCTTTCTATTTTTCACAACATCATCTAGGATATTAGAAACAGGACACCACAGCATCTCAGGTTGTTTGTCATAATCTCATCACTAGTAGCAATGAACTAGTACTGATAATTATTATTATTATTATTATCCAAGACCCCATGGAGTCAAAGACTCATCTAGGAGGTCCTTTTATCAAATACACAGCTCATCATACTGTGATTTAAACACTCAAATTCTCTGTAGACACCACACTCTCAGGCAAGACATTCCAATCATTCACAACTGCGCATGAAAAAAACCTTCTCACCCCCCTACTCACACCTTCCTCATACAGCTTCCAGGGATGACCTCTGGTTCTCCCCCTGATCTCCCACTATTTTCTGTAGAACCTCTCCAGCATTGATCCTATAACAACCCCTTAATAACTTGTAGGTCTCAATCACATCTCCCCTCCTCCTGTCCTCCAGACTCTGCAAGTTGCATCTTCTTGATCTTTCCTCATACTTGACATTCCAGAGGTCAGAAACTACCTTAGTCAGTCGCCTCTGGATCCTCTCCAACATATCTTCATCCTGAAAAGCCAAATGGCTATTTTTCTGGGAAGCTAATTAAATTAAGGGGATAAAAATCCCTTATTATTTTACAGCCAGTATGCAAAACTCTAAGATTGAAAACTACGATCTAAGAGTTTCATGCCGACGAACTATCGGCGAATCCAAGTGTAAGTGACCACCTGGTAGTACCACACCAAGGCAACTCGAGGCAAAGGACACCTTTGCCCGGGAACACCCTAAGTAGGTGTTCCTGGCCATTGGGCTAAAGGTCTGCTGATGTAAGCCTCCCAAATTTGGGGTAGTCTCATACAACCAAATTTGTTGAGGTCTGGAGAGTTTCTTAGGGTTAAGGCTGATTCCATAAATAGTCTTTCGAATTTGTATTTTCTACGGTGTATTACTGTAGCTTTCTTCTACCGTATTCTGTGGTGTGTATCCAGAGCATGATCTGCAAGACCAGAATGGCTGTACTTGTGAAAACAGATGTAGTCTTTGTGTTCTGAAATTCTGATATTGGCTGTCCTGCCTGTTTGGCCAAAGTAAGACAGTTTACAGCTGCACGGGACCTGGTATACACCAGGTAGGTCTAGGGGAAGTGGTTGGTCTTTAGTGATTTAATTATTTTTTTTTTTTTATTAAAGTAAGTTATTTACATTTTATAGTTAACTGGCAAACAATGTTTGCTTTTGAAGCCTAAAGTTTTGTAAAAGTTATGATAATATAATCTTTGGTACAAGATTGCCTTAGTATCAATACGAGATAAGTACCCATGAATTGTAAAAGTTACAAATTCCTTATCCAGCAGTCCATATTCTCTTTTTATGAATGTCTCTGATTAAGAGTTTCACTGGCTTATGAAACCTCCAAGGTAAAAAGTCCTCTCAATACCACAAGATTTCTTCTTGAGATGGCATTCTCTCAGGAGAATTTCTGCTTAGTCTCTCATGAAAATCAACAATTTGAAAGAAATCTAAGCAGTTCAAAACATTAAGTAAAACTATTAATCAATAGCACTGATTAAAGGGGAATATACAGGCTCTTGGATAGAGAATTGTGCAAGTAGCACAGTAGTAATGCAACTCTCATACTGAATATTATATTCTCATAAGCTTTAAGACAAAATATATTTGGATATAAAACAAAATTAGATATCTGTCATTCTTCCATTTCATAGTAATGATGAATACATTTTAAATATTACTAAAACTGAGTTTCATTACCTAGCCAATGCCTGTGGAGTGATTCAACCCACATGTTTAACAAAGCAAAACTTACCAATGTTTTAGCAATATTGATATCATCCAGTAAAATTCTCTCATGTTGTAATGCTTTATTAAGTTGTTTCTTGATTTCTAAAATTTCATCTTTAAATTCTGAAAATTAAAAAAAAAAAAAAAAAAAAAACAAGAAATTTTCACCATAACAATACAAAATTTAAAATTTTATTGTATACTGTATTAGTAATTTCACATACTTTTTCCTTCCTGACTCAAATGTTTTCAGAATTTATACAATTGATTCATTATTATTCTTATTAATACTACCCTACGACCCCATGAAGTCAAAACTCATTGAGGTCCTTTTGGCATAACACACACACACCTCATCATACCGCACCTAAAATACACTCAAATTCTCTGCAGACACCACACCCTCAGGCATGCATGCATTCATTCACAACTCTGCATGCAAACAACCTGCTTCTCACATCCTCTTTATACAGCTTCCAGGGATGACCTCTGGTTCTCCCATGATCTCCCACTGTTTTCTGTAAAATCTCTTCAACACTGATCTTATAACACCCTTACTAACTTGTAGGTCTCTATCATATCACCCACTTCCTCCTATTCACTAGACTCTAAATTGCATCTTCTCAACATTCCAGAGACAAGAAACTACCTTAGCCGCCTCTGGACCCTTTCCAGCATCTCTTTGTTCCTTTTGAAAACCAGGTGACCAAATCTGTGCACAGTAATCCATGTGTGACCTAATCAGAGAATTATACAATGGAACAAGAATTTCCTCACTTCTACAAATCAGTCCTCCACATCATTACCAGAATTCTTTGTCTTGTTCTCACAATTTTGGCAATGTGTCCCCTAAATTTCAGATCATTATCCACTATCACTCCAAGATCTCTTATTTCCTCCATCTCCAGCAATATATCCCCACAAGCATAAGTTCTACATCCCATTTTTGTTTCCTAAATTTTAAAACCTTACATTTTGCAACATTTAACTTTCATCCCCATTCACTTAGTCTATTCAAGTCTTCTTGTAAGGCCACAAGATCTACTCTACTTCTCATAGTTTGTCCCAACTTTGCATCATTTGTAAACAACTGAATATCCCCATACAAATTTTTCCCAATATCATTAACATACAGGTTAAACAGCAATAGCCTTAAATAGACCCATGATGCAGATGGCTAGTGGCTTTCCTCTTCCACGATATTGCTCCCCCCCATACACAACTTGCAGATACTTATCAGATAGCCACTAGTCGTCTTCCTTTAGCAAATCCATGCTGTCCATCAAAAATAATACCATTGTTGTCAACCAAGTTCTGGATCTAGTTCTCACCAGCTTCTCCAACACCTTAACCACAACACCTGACAGACAGATAAGCCTATAATTTGATGCTTGAGTTCTATCACCTCACTTATGAAGCGCCACAATCTTACCCTCCTTCCACTCCTTTGGAACTCAACCCAGTGCAAGACTCATATTAAAAAATATGTCAAGGCAGATGCCAACTTCCTGGCACAGTCCTTCAGAATATGTGGTAATATATATGAATGACATTGTCAGTGGATTGCAATGGGATAGGTTGTTTGCAGATGATGTGAAGCTGGGAAGGGTTATTAGTAATAGTGCAGATGTGGTAGCCCTGCAAGAGGATTTGAATAAGCTAGACAGATGGGCAAATGAATGAGGGAGGGGATCAGTTTAATGCAGCAAAATGTAAGGTCTTGAGGTTTGGGACACATCGATGAGACACTGCATACTCTATTGGAGGGCTATACTGGAGGAAGTAGGGGAGATCTGGGGTTGATGATTGATAGAAATATGAAATTTAGGGGACATATTGCAAAGGTGGTGAAGGTAACACAGAGGACTGCTGCAATAATGAGAAGGACACTGACCAGCAGAGATAAAAGAGTTATCATTCTGTTGTATAAGACTCTGATCAGACCACACTTAGACTATTGTTCACAGATTTGGTCCCCAGGATTTGAAGGGGATAAATTAACTGTGGAAAGGGTACAAAGGCAGATAACAAAAGATGGTTTCAGGACTGTACAATGTTAGTTATGAGGATCAGCTGAGGGAATGTGGATTGGAGTTTGGTGGATAGAAGAAGGAGAGGTGATATGATTGAGACTTTTAAGCTGTCGAGAGGTGGTTACAGGGTTGACACTGGGGAGTTCTTTTGCTTGGTTGAACAACATGAAGGAGTGATCACAAGGGGCCATCCCTGGAAGTTACGAAAGGAAACTGTGAGCAAGAGGGTGAGGAGTGGTTTCTTTGCATGGAGGGTGGTTGAACCATGGAATGCATTGCCTGATAGAGTGGTGAGAGTGAAAATGGTCAATGAGTTTAAGGAGTGGTATGATAGACTGTGTTCCCTAGGAAGGACCTCCCGTGATGAGTATTTTGACTCCACGGAGGCCTGAATGGTAATAATAATCATCTCATCATCCCAGTATATATGTTATAATTAAAATTGCCCATAATGATCATTCTTTTCTTATTCATTTGGCTAATTTGATTATATATTTCATAGCCGCTATCATCCACATCACCAAGTTTATAACACCATCCAACTATGTATTTCATTATATTCACCTCTATTTCACATACTGCCTCAAAACCACTGGCACTATTTCTCTCCTCCATCTCTATTTTGTATGAACATAAATCTTTCTCTATGATCAATAGCACCCATCCCCTCCCTTTTTACTTTTCTATCTTCGTAAAACACATCATACCTTTCCATCTCTATTCCAGTCAGGATGACATTCCAACAATTCTTGAGTAAACAAACTCAATTAACGCAACCATTTCATTTGCCTTGTTTCTTACACTTCTAGTATTTGTATACAAACATAGCAGCTCAATCCTGGATCTATAGTTAGTTCTAATGATACCACTTATTTGATGCGACTTCTCCATGCTTAACTCAAGCCTTTTTCTCCTTGTTCATCTTAGACCCTTCTTCAAATCCAATTCTTTTCACTTGATCCCAGATTATTCCCTTCTTTTTGTCTATACATGCATTCACATCCTCTTGAAGCATCAACCTTTCTCACGCTGTGTTTCCCCTCTCGACCCTGGGCATCCCTTTTTGTCTTGCATACCTGTTCTCTCATTCTCTATAGTCATGACACTCACTTCTTCATTCATAATCACTTCCCACGTGATAAGATTCAATCTCTGCACTCACTTCTCTACCTTCCAGCAGCAGTCTCTCTAAGTGACTCGCACCAAAACCATTCAAATGCAGCCAATCACCATTATACAGTTCTTGCTGTCATTCTAATTCATTCCACACATTTATAAACTGCACTCCTTTCTCCTCACACGTTTTGCTAACATACCATTCATAATCCTTGCTCTCCACCTAATCTCACCATTGTTATATCAGGGCAACATACTTACTACCTTTCCTATCACGCCGTCTCAACAACCTCCTGATACCCAGTCTCTGACGTGTTCTTTGTTTGCAGTCAAGTCATTTGTCCCTATTACAACTACCAACTCTTTTGCTCGCTTACTTCTCATATCCAATGCCTCAATCACTCTACTCATTCTTCCTCCAGTAAAACAAACTTTGTGCATCCTCTCATCCAGCACACCTTTAATAATCAACATACAATGCCACTCGCAGGTCTTTCATTACCTATTTTATACTAACATTATTCATTTTCATCATTTTCACTCTTCCATATATATCTCAAATTCTCTTAACTTCATTCCACATCCATTTCATCTCTTGCCTTATTTTAACCAACTTTCAAATCTTGCATCATATTTTCACTCATTTACTCTCTTAATTTTGTTGCCAGCCATACATGCTTGTTCGCAGTTAATGCCACTTGCCACCTTATCTTTAACTGCACTTTGTTTTTTTAACTTCCGCTACATTCACATCACTTTAGTCTTTCTTATGTTCTATTGTTAAGTTTCTCAGATTGCTCATTCTCTTTTTTAAAACTATCATTTTTACGCTGCTCTTTTACACCGTCATTTCTATCAGATGAGCAATCATCCTCCTCATGGCATTCTCACTACTAAGACTTTCAGTTATCAACATATAAGCACTCATCAAGTCCTCATTCAGCTCACACTTCACACACAGACACACCCTCCTTCCATCAGCCTTAAATATCCACAATTTATCTATCTAATCGAACAAGTACATATAAGCACACCTCATTTCATGAAACGACTGAAATTGAAATTAAATTCCTGCATGGACAAAACTGATCCATCCTTCTTTTGCTGTTACTATACTAAGCAACACTAAACTTGATAACCACCTCTAAGCTTGCCACATGGAATTTTTTTTATACAACTCTCACCAACAAAAAAAAAAAAAATTGCAAATCTATAGTACATACATAGTACCACTGATGAGTTAAGGATTTTTTTCGCAATTTTTTTATTAATTTTGGCATAAGAATTTGGAGAGAGAGATGTTAGCAGTACAGGCGAGATAGTCAAGGGATGTTTGAAGAAAATAGCATCACACTGTATACCCAGAATTAGGAAGATAAATTAGGTTGGAGTTAGCAACATCAAGCAGGAATTGCAAAAAAAAAAGTTATGGAGAGAATATAACAAAAAGTGATCAGCAAGGCCATTAGCAGTAGAAGGCACGGGCAAGAAGGGCGAAGAATGAAATCCCAAAAAGTTCTTTTGCTATGTTGCAAGTAAAAGGAAGTACAACTATGGAAGAATGACTAATGATTGTTAGTGATAGGAAGATGACAGAAGCATATGAAATGACTGAGTTACTGTGTGAATTTTGCAAGCATGCATTATCAGGTGGAGATATTCCATTGCCAGATGTGACACTGATGGAAGAACAGAAGTAGATGAATTAGAAGTGCTTCAAATATTGCAGAACTTTAATGCGAACATGGTCAATGGATTAGATTGCATATATAACTTTTTGTGTTATAAGAATATGCAAGAGAACTGTTATCTCTGGCCAAGCTGTTTAATTTGAACTTCAGTTCTGGGAAGGTGTCAGTGCAGTGGAGTAGAAAGTGAGCAAAACAGTCCTATTGCATAAAGGAGGTTCAAAGATAAGTTGCAAATTACAGGCCAAATTACAGTATCATAGGAGTGGTGGTGGTTAAGACATTCAAGTAGTTAGTAAAAGGCAGAATTCAGACTGGGTGGACAGGAATGAGGGGTAACATAGTTTTGCAAAAGGGTCTTGCCTTAGTAATTTTCTTTCTTTATAATAAAGTGACAACAAGTTGGAGGGGAAAAAAGTTACGTAGTGATATTGCTGGACTTTATGAAGGCATTCAAGAGGATTCCACATAAAACTCTGTTGCATAAACTGGAACAAATGAGGATGGATGTGAAACTGGTGATTCGGATAAGAGGGCAGTTAATGGACAGATATAAAAGAGTGGTGTGTGGTGGAGTTGAGTCCAGGAGAAGACAGGTGGTTAGTGGTGTACAGGGCTCAGTACTTAGTCTGTTTAATTTATACATGAAATGATTTGAGAGGAAACATTAAACATTCAGTTGTTTGCTGATGATGCAAACAACTGAATGTTTGATAAGTTGGGAACAGCAAAAGCAAAGAAGAAGATGTAGCTCCTGCAGGACGACTTAAATAGATTGACCACATGGACAAAGGTATCTAAGTACCAGTTTAACATGGCCAAGTGTAAGGTCATGGCACTTTAGGATGAAGAGGTCACAAACTATATACTATCCTGATGGAAATGAACCGCAGGAAACTGATGAGGTCAGGGACTTGAGGTCAGAGATGATCGTGGAGAGGGTTGAAATTTAGATGACGTATTGCAAAGGTGGCTAAAGCAGCACAGCAGATCATGTGGTTCTTGAAGAACACACTGACAAACTGTGTATGTGTGTGTGCACAATAGTCCAATGTAGTCACCTGGATTCCACAAGGATGAAATGGAGAAGATCCAGAGGCAGGTGACCAAGATTGTGACAGGTCTATGGCATTCTTTTCATGTGAATACACTGAAGGTTGTAAGTCTTCAAAACTAGCTGACAGGCAATCAACAGCGGACCTAAAAGAAACATAATAGTCTTATAGGAGTTTTATAGAATTGAACAGTGAATACTTTTTTCAATACAAGACAGGAAGGGTGAGAACAAGAGGTCACTCCTGGATGTATAAGAGTGGTTATTATTATTATTAAGGGTGCTAGAACTAGATTTTTTGTGTGCAGAGTAGTGAATGGATGGAACTGGTTGCCAGAGATGCGAGTGCTTCATCAGTGAATTATTATTATTATGTGATTCAGGGAGTCCAAAGACTCATCGAGGGAGGGTACCTACTCTACAGCTCTCTGTCTCCACCACTCAAATCCATCAACTACTATCATCATCATCTACACCAACGCCATCTACTGTCCACTAGTATTTTCAAAGACAATCACATAAGTTCAAGGAGGGATATGATAGGTATTGTATGAACAATGGCTAGAGTGGGTCTCCCACAATGAGTCTGACTCCGAGAAGATGTCCAAGAAATAATTCCTTTTTGTTATTTTTTACATAATCCAGAAACCCTGCTTCAGAGAGCAAAGTTAGAACTTTTTCAAGCCACTTCAGGTCTCAAGCCAAGCAACAAAATCTATCTCCCACTTAAATTTGTGGTAGAGGCTTGCATGTTTAAACACATATTGGTCTGTTTTACGGATAGTGATTTTAAGAGTGTAATTTGCTCTCGTTTCCTTGAAAATTAATAATGGTGACCATCAGAAGTGTTTTAATTGTAAAGCATATAATGTTATAACAGTAGTGGAATTTTTGTATGTTGCTAGTATTCTTTTGCTTGTATTTTACCTTGAAGTAAACATCAAACTGCTAGAAAAAAAAAAATCGGGTATGAGAATATTCCAATTGTAGTAACATTCAATGAACTTTAGAGAAATTCAGTTTTAAAAAATTTTATTCTTGCTATCTTCAGCCGCATTATAAATAACAGAAAATAAAAATTTTGAAGTGACTAATTTGAAATTCTCATGGAAAGGCTTAGACATTGGTTATGCATTTTTACTAAATAGCTTAAAGGAAATTACAATGTATATTAGGATATACATTAAAATAAATTTTAATACACTTCCAATATTTCGGCAACATCACGTTGCCATTTTCACAGGAACTTAACATCAAGATGCGCATACAAGCACAACAAACAGTAAATGAAGATGAAGCAGGAAGCTATTCTTTCTCCTAAAAGTCCTGATGGTGTCCCCTAGCGAGCAATGTTGGTATTCTTGGGCAATTGGGCTGAAAGTCTTCTGATGTTCCAAATTTGGGGCAGTCTCATGCACCCAAATTTGTTGAGGTTTGGATTGTTTCTTAGGGCTGAGGCTGATTCCATCAAAAGCCTTTCGTATTTGAATTTACTATGGTGTATTATCGTGGCTTTCTTCCACCGTATTCTATGGCGGGTATC
The DNA here is from genome assembly GCF_054136105.1 of Typopeltis vanoorti. Lineage (NCBI taxonomy): Eukaryota > Metazoa > Arthropoda > Arachnida > Uropygi > Thelyphonidae > Typopeltis > Typopeltis vanoorti. Next base: position 31,626,259 of record NC_143574.1, read on the forward strand.
CAGTGCATGGTCGGCAAGACCAGAGTGGCTGTATTGGTGAAACCGGATGTAGTCCTTGTGTTCTAAAATTATGATATTAGATGTCCTGCCTGTTTGGCTAAAGTAGGACAGCTTACAGCTGAGGACCTGGTATACACCAGGTAGGTATAAGGGGGGGGGGGGTCTTTAGTAGAGCAGATAAGGGATGCCAATTTTTTATATGGTCTGTAACAAGAAGTTAAGTCATGTTTTTTTAGGATTTTTGTAATTTTTTCCAAGGTGCCTCCGACATAGATTATGGTGATGGATTTAGAGTAATCCTTGTACTGAGGGGGAGCGGGGGTTGTGGTTTATTGGTTTCAATATTTTTTGGGTGGGGTAGCCATTGGCTGAGAAAGTGTTGAGAATGTGGTTTAGTTCTGTGGTCAGGGCATTGTCATTTGAACAGATAAGTTTAGTCCTGTTGTGTAGTGTCTTAATGACTCCATATTGTTGCGAGGGGAGGGGGGTGATGGGATTGTTGGTGAATGTATCTGCCTGTATGAGTGGGTTTTCTATAGACTGAAAAAACCAAGGTTCTATCAGGCTGGCAGGTGAGTGTGTCTAAGAAAGGAAGGCAGTTGTTTTTTCCTTCTTCCAGGGTGAATTTAATTCTGGGATGTTGGTTGTTTAAGTGTGTTAAGAAGGAGAGGAGTACATCAGAGTGCCATGTGGCCAAATAGCGAACACATCATCAACATAGCAAAGCCATATGGTTGGTTTTTGTGGGGCAGAGTTTAAGGCTTTCTCTTCAAAAGTCTCCATATAAAAGTTGGCCAAGGGTAGGGAGAGTGGAGAACCTATGGTTGTCCCCTCTATTTGTTTGTAGAATTTTCCTTGCCAAACAAAATAGCCTGAGTTCATTGTGAACTGAAATAGGGCTGTGATATCAGGAGGAAATTTAGCTTGGATTAGCTCTAAGATTCTTTGAGTGAGAAAAACTGACCATTATACGTCAGTGTGTTTGAATGTAAGGTTTTCTATGCTGGCTTTGAAGTGGGCTAAGTTTTTTTTTTATGTGTGAAGGTGTGTTGCCAGTATAATGTGCGAAAGCTTTGGCCAAATGTTTAGCTAGTTTGTATGTGGGGGAATCAATGCCATCCATTATGGGATGTAATGGCACATTTTCCTTATGTATTTTTGGGAGTCCATAATTACGGCGTGGGGGGGTATGGAGTTAAATGGTTTTAATTTGTTAGTGACTTCTACAGGCCAAGAAGTGACCGTCTTAAGGAGCCTGTGGAGTTTTCTGATTTGTGAGTTGGTGGGATTGTACTCGATAGGGAGGTAAGTAGCCCAATCTAACAATAGAGCATTCAGCTTACCTGTGTAATCCTTTTGGTTAAGCAATACTGTGGCGTTCCCTATATCTGCTTTGGTGATTATTATTTTCTTGTTTTTCTTTAATTCTAGTAGAGATTTAATTTCCTTACTGGGCATGTTAGTTTGGGTGGTTTTGCTTTGATCAGAACACAAGCCACATCCAGTCTAATATCGTTGGTGACGTGGTTTGGAAGGCGTCATATCCCGCGGTCAATTCGTATCACAATATAATAAATTTAGTTTAATCCATTTATCCAAGTGTGAGCAAACAAAGCTTGCGCCTGAAAGTATCTTCAGGACTAGCGCAAGGTGATACAACACCAGGGCAACTCGTTGCAAAGGTGTAGCAAGCTACCAACACTCCTGTCTCAGTATCTCCCTTAATGCAAAACACATCTCCTTGCGGATATGTCTAATGTTATGCATTAAGGGAAGGGCCACTACCCAGACTAGTTTCGACCTTTATTGAGGTCTCTTCAGTGGGAGCCAGGCCCAAGCTGAGATACTAGGCAGAAGCATTCGTAGGTCATCTCTACCTATCTTCAGCAGGTATTCTTCTGGGCGCAATGGCGAAGTTGTGGCCACGCGAGAGAGCGTCAAGTGCTTCACGTTTCACACTAACTGATAAAAGGTTGACTACCGTTTCGGTAGGAAGTTGTGGTTTCAAGTTCTTTTTTAAATTTTCAAATTTTTTTATGCGTCTATCTCGTACTTTTAAAATTCTTTCTCCGCAGCAGCGCACGAGATGTCGTATAAAATAGAACAAATTTCGTGACTTGAGGTGCTTGCAGGATCATCTTCGAGTGCCTGGATAGCTAAGTTAGCATCATTCAGGAAACAGCGAGTCGTAGCGATTTGTTCCCTGAGCAAAGCTTGGCTGGCGCGGTTATAAATACAAAGGGCCTTTTGCGAAGAGAAACGGTGCTTAAATAAAACGCTTCTCCCCACCCTTGGCTGACTTTTATATGGAGACTTTTATATGGAAAAGCCTTAAACTCTGCCCCACAAAAACCAACCATATGGCTTCGCTATGTTGATGATGTATTCGCTATTTGGCCACATGGCTCCGATGCACTCCTCTCCTTCTTAACACAATAAACAACCAACACCCCAGAATCAAATTCACCCTGGAAGAAGAAAAAAACAACTGCCTTCCCTTCTTAGACATACTAGTCACCTGCCAGACTGATGGAACCTTGGTTTTCTCAGTCTATAGAAAACCCGCCAATATAGGCAAATACATTCACCAACAATTCCCCCCCTCCCCGCAACAGTATGGAGTCATTAAGATACTACACAACAGGGCTAAACTTATCTGTTCAAATGACAATGCCCTAACCACAGAACTAAACCACATTCTCAGCCAATGGCTACCCCACCCAAAAAAGTATTGAAACCAATAAACCACAACCCCTGCTCTCCCCCCCCCCCCACAACAAGGATTACTCTAAATCCATCACCGTACTCTATATCCGAGGCGCCTTGGAAAAAATTACAAAAATCCTAAAAAAACATGACTTAACTTCTTATTACAGACCATATAAAAAATTGGCATCCCTTATCTGCTCTACTAAAGACCAACCCCCACCTCGACCTACCTGGTATACCAGATCCCTTGCAGCTGTAAGCTGTCCTACTTTGGCCAAACAGGCAGGACAGCTAATATCAGAATTTTAGAACACAAGGACTACATCCGGTTTCACCAATACAGCCACTCTGGTCTTGCAGATCATGCACTGGATACCCGCCATAGAATACGGTAGAAGAAGCCGGCGAAGGTTGGTCGATTGGTAGAGCCTCTGCTACTAATGGCTCAGTTAAGTATGTTTGAGCGCGGTTAGTAGTTGGAAGGGGACCAATCGTTCGATGCTGTCGGCACACTCTCCCTCGATGAGTCTTTGGACTCCCTGGAGGTGTCAAAATAATAATAATAATAATAATAATAATACACCGTAGTAAATTCAAATACGAAAGGCTTTTCATGGAATCAGCCTCAGCCCTAAGAAACAATCCAAACTTCAACAAATTTGGGTGCATGAGACTGCCCCAAATTTGGAACATCAGAAGACCTTCAGCCCAATCGCCCAAGAATACCAACATTGCCTGCTATGGGACACCATCAGGACTTTTAGGAGAAAGAATAGCATCCTGCTTCGTCTTCATTTACTGTTTGTTGTGCTTGCGTGCACGTGTCTTGCTGTTAAGTTCCTGTGAAAATGGCAACATGACGTTGTCAAAATATTGGAAGTATATTAAAATTTATTTTAATGTATATCCTAGTATACGTTGTAATTTCCTTAGGCTATTTAGTAAAAAAAGACTAATTTGAAAGTTCTACAAAAATGACAATCATCTTTATCTTCAAGAATATTCAGCATGTTTCCTAGTCAGCATTCTTTCTAAAATAAATTTTAATGATTAAATAATCTATTTGTTGCCTTTTGGTTTGGTTTTATGTAGTCACCTCGATTTCCAGTAATTTTTGCTGTTATACATTGGTATCAAATAACTGGAGCAATATGAAATTAGATTTCAGAAAATGAGTATATTGAAATGATATTTACTTGCTATGGTTTGATTCATAAGCTCTATTTCATCATCATTTTCTTGTTCTTCATCTTCTATTTCAAGAGGCATTGTTTCAATATTCACACTGCCCATAGTCCTGACTTTCTGCAACAGTGCAGTAGACTTTCTTTTTAATGCACAATTTTCGTGATACCACTGAAAGAAAATAACTGAAATTTAAGTTCTTAAAAAGAAACCACATGAGATAATCTTGTGTAAAAGGGATAATAAAAATTAACAAAAATAATAAGTAAGTTTGTTGTTGTTATTATATGGATATCAACACGGAGTGAAGACTCGTTGTAGGAGACATACACTAACCATTATTTGCATAATACTAATCATATCTCTTCTTAAACACATTCACTGTCAAAATCCTCTAGTAATCCATTCCAGTCATTCATCACCAAACACGCATAAAAATCTAATCTTCACACCTTTACTTAACTATACTCTTATACAATTTCCATGAATGATCCTAGTTCTTCCCCTGCTTGTTGCATATTAAAATGGTTTCTTTGTATCCACCTTGTATAATCCTTGAACAACTTATAATCTTCTATCATTCTCCAAATAAAATTTGCAACTCTTACTTTCACAGCCTATCCTTATAGAGAGAGCATTCCACAGATGTGTCACCATCTTAATTACTTGTCTCTGGATTCTTACAGCCATCTCATCCCCCCCCAAGAAATCTAGGTGACCAAACCTATGCACAATAGTCAAGATGCAACTATTATAGCCTTATAAAGGGGATAATAACATGTTCTTCAACATATATATAATCCTCTTGAGTTATTTTGCCAATTTTTGCAATAAGCTCTGAACTTCAGCTGTTCACCATCACCCCTCCCAAAATCCCTAAGCTTATCAGTTTTTTCTTGCAATCATCTAGTACCATTAATGTAATACATAGCACAACATTTTCATCTCGAAGTGCATAACTTTGCATTTTACAACCATTATCCTTTTCCTACATTTAAATAATTTATTTTAATTCATTTATTCAGCATCCTGCAGAATATCTACACCCTTAATTAACTATTGCCCTTCCCAAATATGTTTTGCCTATATATAAAAATAAACACAAACACACATCTTAAATATATTATTATTTTTGTAGTTATTAAATTATTTGAGATTTATATATAACTTAAAACTTTCCACATTTGCTCAAAATGAATACATTCTTTCCCCCATCTCTGTGTCAGGTGTTGTGGTTAAGTTGTTGGAGAAGCTTGTGAGACCTAGGATCCAGAGTTGGGTTGACAACAATGGCATAATCTTTGATGGACAGCATGGATTTCCTAAAGGAAGGTCATGTTTTAGTAATCGACTTACTTATTACAATAAAGTGACTGCTTCCTTGGACAGAGGAGAAGGATACACAGTAATATACTTGGATTTCGCAAAGGCTTTTGATAGAGTACCTCATGATAAGTTGACAGTCAAACTAGAGCAGATGGGGTTGGATATTAGATTAGTGCATTGGATTGGAGACTGGCTATCTGATAGGTATCAACAAGTTGTGTATGGGGGTGCAATATCCAGGAAAAGGAAAGTCACTGGTGGAGTGCCTCAGGGGTCTGTTTTAGGGCCATTACTATTTAACTTGTATATTAATGATATTGGCAAAGATTTGGATGGATATATTCAGTTGTTTGCAGATGATGCAAAGTTGGGACGAACCATAAAGAGTAGTGAAGATGTTGTGGCCTTGCAAGAAGACTTGAATAAATTGAGTGATTGGGCAAGCAAATGGGGATGTGAGTTCAATGTTGCAAAATGTAAGGTTTTAAAATTTGGAAAACAAAGATGGGATGCAGAATTTATGCTTGGTGAGAATATATTGTTGGAAGTAGAGGAAATAAGAGATCTGGGGGTGATAGTGGACAAGGAGCTAAAATTTAGGGGATACATCGCCAAAATTGTGAAGACAACACGAAGACTTCTGGGAATGATGCGGAGGACACTGACGTGTAGAAGTAGGGAGATTCTTGTTCCATTGTATAAGGCTTTGATTAGGCCACACATGGACTATTGTGCCCAGATTTGGTCACCAGATTTTCAGAAGGATGAAGAGATGTTGAAAAGGGTCCAAAGGAGACTGACTAAGGTAGTTTCTGACCTCTGGAATGTCGAGTATGAGGAGAGATTGAGAGAATGTAATTTGCGGAGTCTGGTGAACGGGAGGAAGAAGGGGGAGATATGATGGAGACCTACAAGTTGGTAGGGAATTGTTATAGGATCAATGTTGGAGAAGTTCTACAGAGAATAGTGGGAGATCAGGGGAGAACCAGAAGTCATCCCTGGAAACTGTATAAAGAGGGTGTGAGTAGGGGAGTGAGAGGCAGGTTTTTTTCGTGCAGAGTTGTGAATGATTGGAATGCTGCCTTGCCTGAGAGTGTGGTGTCTGCAAGGAGTTTGAGTGTGTTTAAGACACTGTATGATGAGATGTGTGTAATAAAAGGACCTCCCAGATGAGTCTTTGACTCCATGAGGTCTTGGGAAATAATAATAATCTGATTAAGTGTGATATTTATATCTCTATCAATAGCTATGAAACATATCTTGTCAGGAGTAGAAATTGAAGAAGGATACAGCATATTTCAAGAGGAGGAAAAGCAGGTGAGAAAGCATGAGATGTCCTAACTCGAATGAAAAATGAGGAGCGGTAACAATGGTTTTACAGAGTATAGTCGAACAAGATATTCAGAGGTTGCTCTAAGCTTCATGACATTAAAGGTGACAACAATGAAATATTTAGTCAACTCAACAAGTGGAAAACAGATGACACTGTAGAAATATTTTGACCATGGTAATTAGATTAGAAAAAATTAAATTAGAGACAAATTAGCATACAAAAATAAGAATCTTGAACTGGAATTTTTTTAGGATAATTTAAGTAGCAGACAATATGATTTTGAATGGCATTTCCTCCATCAGTCTATATTTAATATAATTTGAATTTCATTAAAATAAATTATAAATTATTAAAAATTATAATTAAATTTTATTTTAATTTAATTTGTAATATAATTTTAATATAATTGCAGCACCTATAGCACATTAGTGAACCTTGTGGAGAGGAATCAGAAGAAACCCACATATTCCTTTTGAATTGCTGGAGTTGTGATCCTTGGGAAACACATGACAGAAGCTGTTTCAGATAGTAGAGAAAGATGATATAGAGAAGAAGTATGTTTGAATTAGCCTTTATAATGTAAATGGATGTCAGATAGCAACTGCTCATATTATTATAACCTTAACACTAAATGGAAGAATGAAGGGTGCTAGTTTGATGGAAAAGCAGAAGGCAGTACCTGAAGAAAAGACATAAGGCAGAAACAGTTTGCACGACTGTCTGTGAGAGGGATCAATTATCAAGCTAAAAGTGGCTTTTTTAAAGATAACATTAAGAATTTTAGGGGGTGGGCAGGTTACTGCACCAATCCAAAAGAACAGTATTCTGAGGCTGAACAGATCTGGGACATGTACAGTGTTTCAACAGGTGAAAAATAGAAGCTTGAATGAAAAATGTGTTTGCCTAGGAAAGGCTAGAAATGTGTCAGTCCACGACGAGGGCCGACGCATCTCAAAGGGGTTGAGTGTGGGAAGATGGGTATTATAAAATGTAACAGGAGGTGAACCAAGATCTTTTTTTTTTGAAAGAAAGAAGATGGGCTTTTTTGGTAGTACTGAATGTATCTGCATACAGCTCAAGAATGATGTGAAAAATATAGTGATTAAATACTGCAAGGTTTTTGCAAATGAACAGGAAATGAGTACACTCTTATGAGAAAACAATGGATAGCATTTGAGATCAGTGAAATTCCATTTATCAGAGGAATAGCAAGTGATAGAACAGAGCCTAGAAGCACTTGTATTAGTAGAGAAATCTGAAGCTGTCCATGACTAGAAAGAAAACAGTCCATCCAATCATAAAGGGTGGAAGGCAGACCATAGGAAAATTTGCAGAAAGTTCTTGAATGCCAGACCTGATCTTTGAAAAAACCTGTGCTGTTGCACCAAACATTTCTATGGTGCATGTCCAGAGGTGGACAATGTAGATTTGCTGCACATCTAGAGTGGCAGAATCCATACTGGTGATTATTAATTAATCAGTGATCTACAGGTGGTGAACTACAGGTTGATCCTTTCTTTTAGTGTTGCAAGGTGATCAGCATTCATTTTAGAAATTATGGACTTTACAACCGTGTTATAAATAACTCTTTTAATTTCCCAACGTTTTAATCTTCATATTAAGATCATCTGGAGCATATACAAATATACAGGACAAGCTGAGTTACATGACATACAGTGAGCTAGATAAACAATGATTTGATCATGGCTTATTCTACTGGCATGACCTCTAGTGAAAAAAAAAAAAATTACAAATTAATTAATTAATTATTTAGAAACTACATCAAGCTAAATTCTATTTATGATAACATGAACAAACATTCTTTCTTATAGATAGTTTTCTTTCAGTAACAATGATGTCCTTTTTTTAAAAAAATTTTTTTAGCATTACAATTGTTATTTTTGATTTAGGATCCTGGGTTATCTACAGTCCTGTTTATAGTTACTCTTAGAGAGGAAGGTTCTGTAGGTCAAATATGTGCCTTCCATATGTTTGGTATTTTTAGACCATCATTATTCAGATTGGAGTGGTTGATAATAATCTCACAGACTTCCTTAAATTTGCATTCGTACCAAGTTTTTGCTATGAATGCAATGATATGATGTAAACAACTAGTGCTTTTCCATCAATTCTATGTAAGGTGTTCAAGGGCATGATCAGAAAGGCCAGCTTCACCATAGTTATTGTATTTAATGTGTTGTTTATGTTCTTTTTATCTGATAGAAATTGTGCATCCTGTTTCCCCTATATATGGCATTTTACAGGTGCAATAAATACGGTATACACCAGGGTGGGCCAGCGGAGAGAGAGGGTCTTTGGATGAATTGAGTAAGCTTTTTAATTTTGCAGGAGGTTTAAATGCAGCTTTGAGGTTGTTTAACCTTGTTTAACCAGATGATGCCCCAGAAAACATGAAATTCTGTCACGTTGTACCATCATTCTATATTTTGGTTTAAGCCAATAAGAATACAATTTGGTTGGATAAATCCCAAATTGCCAACCCATCCTCATTCATTCAATATCCAGGTACACCACGAGAAGGTGAGGATTGGACATTAGGTCAGAAGACTGTCGGTTCTCCACATTCCCTTATAGGCTATGTGGAGTTTTCTCAGTTACACAGCTTTGACCCATAAGCACTCCCTAAATTCTTTGTCAACACTGTTGAATGTTGATAAAGAATTTTGAAAACTATTTTATAACTGACGATAACATAATGGCGATGTATGACTAGGTTAGAAACCCATTTCAAATTACCCCGGAAGGTTTCTCAGTTGAAGAAGTAATATTTATAGACTCCACATCAAGCAGCGAAATCAAAAGACAATTTGCATCTAAATCGCTCTTTGAATTTTGGGTCGGTGTAGATGATGAATTTTCTGCAGTAAAGTCTAGAGCTTTTCGTGCACTTTTGCTATTTCTAACATCTTATCTTTGTGATATCAGGTTTTATGCAGTGGCTGCCTTAAAAACAGACTATAGGTATCAGTTAAACATAGAAAGAGAACTAAGAGTGTCAATTTCCAATGCATCACCATCATATGAAAAGCTTTGCTCTGCAACATAAGCCCAAGGAAGCCTGTGTTGAATCTAATGAGTCTAAAAATTTTTTCTATTGAAAAAATGTTTAAATTCATTGTTATTGTTTAGTTTTAATTAATTGCTCAGTATATTTTGCAATACTGACATGTTCCCATAAGCTTAACTAGTTTATACAATATAGTGGATTTTATGCATTTTATTATTTTATTTTCAGAGTGTAGTTTATAATTTTTTATATTGTTTTTGTGTCAATAACCAGTTTTATTAAATGCTTTTGTTTCAATAAAGTTTTTCAGTTTTTTCCTTTGATTTCCACTTTCTTTGCATCCCCCAAAGGGGGCACACCCCATAGGTTTAGAATCACTGCTGTAGTCTAAAAAAATGCGAAAACTTACATAACTTGGCCACATAATAGTCAACTTATGCAGAGGATGGCATTTTGTAAAATATGATTAGTATGCCAAACACAGAAATATATACTGGAATGAAATAGTAATGAAACAGAGTGCAAAAAATTGAAAGTTGCTCATTCAATTTTTTCCAATAAAAAAGAAATGATGGCTGGTTTAAAATGTGCATATCTAAACAAGAATTGTTACTGTGATGCAAATTACAGGAATGTCAGTTTAAAAATATTCAAAATAGTTGCACTAATCATATAGTAACAATAAATCACTCATAAAAATACAGTTTCAAAAGTGATATTTACTTTTGTTGCCCTTTTCATAGCTTCATTAGCAGCCTCTGTTTCTAGTTCATACTTAGTTTTCAAAGAATCATATTCTTCAACAACAGCTTCTGATACTAGATTTGTAGAGAAAAAAATTTAAGTAACAATGTTTCACATACAGTGGTATCTCGCTAATCCAAACTAATAACAACCGTGCTCGTTTGGAGTAGCGAATTTTCCCTCAAGAGACAACAATAACTAGCGTTTAAGGTAAAAACAATCAGATTCTAATTATACATCAATTTATGAAGTAACTGATAGAAAAAAGCTACTGTACTGTAATGTAAAACTTAAAAAACAATACAGTACACAAGTTTATTTTAGTAAAAATAGTTTATATGTACCTGTATTGTCGAGGATTCTGATTTAATAAAATTGCATAGTTCAGTACATAAATTAATTTGCGTAAAAGATATCACTTCTTGTACACAACACAAAAAAAAGTTTCCCAAAATAACACAAAATTTTTTTTATTTCTTTGTAAAAAAGTCACTGATTTTCTTTTGCTTCTTGGAAGCTAAACTTTTTTCAAATGCTTCTTCTCAGAGCTGCATTAACAATAAAATTTTGTGGAATGGCATATCATTCAGCTTAGCCCATTCTATACACATATTGAAACTGTCAACTGCCTCTCCATGTTTTACTTTTTTTTCTTCGCGTTCTTTATCGTCATATCGTCTTCTAATTCATTCTGTAGAGTCATATTTATAATTTCAGCATCTAATTTGATTTCGAATTCACTTTTGGTTCTACTTGTAATCCATTCCGTAACATCTATTTGTGAAATTTCAACATCTGGATTTATATTTTTAACCAAATTATGCACGTTTTGAATTTTCTCTTTTTGTGTATCACAGTAGTTATCTTGGTAAATTCTAGAAGGCCACAGTTTTTTTGTTTTTTTTCTCTATGATGCTCGAATTGCTTAGGTTCAATGGCTTCCCAAGCAGCATCAACTGAGAATGCTACATCCTTCAAATTTATATTTTTTATTGATGTGGTAACGTCATAATTTTGGGAAATTACATTTAACCACAAGTCTTTATGATATTTTAATTTAATGGATTGTATTATGTTATGATCCATTGGTTGCAACAATGGAGTACAGTTTGGAGGCAAAAACATAGCCGTAAAATTTCCATCCTCACTAATCAATTCATCTGCCGGAGGATGTCCAGGACAGTTATCCAATAATAAAAGTAAGTGCTTTTTCTGTTCTAAATTCCGGGAATTTAAATAAGTTTTAACAGACGGCACAAAATCGTTGTGAAACCAGTTTGAAAAAAGTTCGACATTCATCCATCCTTGACGTTGACTTCAGTACAAAACCGAAAGGCAGCAGTTCTTAAATGGTCTTGGATTTTTTGATTTTCCAGTCATAAGTAACTTTAATTTATGTTTTCCTGAGGCATTTGCACAAGGCATGATCGTGACACGCTTTTTGGACATTTTTCGACAGGGTGCTGAGGCTTCATTTCTGTGAACTAGAGTTTTTCTCTGGTCACGACCTCAAACAAAGACCACTTTCGTCAGCATTATAAATTTGATCATCGATTAAATTTAATTCAAGAATTTTTTCTAAAAAAAGAAAGCTTTTTGGAATGGTTCTGAGGCGGAAAAGTCAGTAGACAATTTTTCCCCTGATATTGATAGATACCCAATACCGTGGCATTTAAATTTTTCTAGCCAACCATCACCTGCTTTGAATTTCTGATCCAGGTAAATTTGTGAATGGAAATGCTTAGTTTTCTGCTTTAAAATGATTCCAGAGATGGGAGTATGATGACTTCTTTCTTGAAGAAACCACGTGTAAATAACAGAATCAAGTAAAGAAAAACACTTGTTTTCAGAGTTTGTCTCTTAAAACAAGTATTTTAAGAGACAAACTGTTGGTCCTTCCTCTGCGGTTGAAACATAAGTTAAAATCCTGTCTTTTTTTTTTTTTTTTTTTCCCACTGATTGAGATTTGCCGACATTGTATTCAGTAGCAAGTTGTACAGCCACTTCACCCTTTTCTAGACACTTAATTATTTTACACTTATCCAACAATGATAACGTTATGTGTTTTCTTTTGGTAGGCTTTGACCAGGTAGCCATTTTCACAAAAAAAATTTTAGTGTTCAAAAGAGTAAAATAAAAAATGAAGTTAATGAAAAACTAAAACAATCAATACATGTTTTCCTGAAAACTTATGAAAACACAAAACAAAAAAAACTACAACTGAGACAACATTTCATTTCAATAACCAAAGAAAAACTGCACATTATCTACAACCAGACTTTAGGCTAAGTCGTCATTGTTGTTCAAGGGACGTAAAGATACACAAACATTGTGCAATAGTGGTAACTAATCCGTTCGTTAACAACAGCGGTGATTCATGCCGACAATACAGTACGTACACACTGTACAGCATAAAAAAGCAAACTTGAACACAATAAATCAAAATAGGCCTACAGTAACCATACAATCGACAGTATGAAAAAAATACTGTAATAATAATAAAATAAAGAATAATAGTTAAAATAATAATTATTAAATAAAAATAATAGTATACAAAATAATAATATGTAATAAATAAAACTTTTTTTCTTTAGTTCGGATTACTGGAGGGTTCGGACTAAAGAGGTTCGGATTAGCGAGATACCACTGTGTTTCATTTCTAAATCATTTAAAGTTTTATAGTTAATTCAAAGACAACATTTATGGATGCTCTTTTAATCTGCCAAAATGTTATAAATGTGCATTAATTGCAGCAGTTTGGATTGTTTATTAAAATTTATTATGATTATTATTTTCATGGCTATGTTGCCTATTTTCGTTTAGGAGTGCTCCTTTTTCACAATGTCATTGGCATTGACTCAAAACTTGGGGCATTACTGATGTGTTATAAAAACCGATATATGAAGAATAATATAGGAGGAAAAATTTGGACATACATTTTTGGATGTTGTTGGCTGTCTCTTGCATTCCTGGCAATATGCATTCATCTGCTGTTAAACTGGTAAAGGAAAGGGGGGGGTTGGGAAAAGTGAGGTAAAGCAATGTGGGGGGGAATTATTTGAAAAAACCAGTTTTTTTTTTATGTATAATAATAATAATAATAATATTATTATTATTAAGGGTGGGTAGAGAGCATTTTGGGAGGGGGGTGAGAGAAGGATCTGAAAATAGAAACTATTTTGGGGGGGAAGAAGAAGGATTGATGCGAAAAGGTCAGGGGTGGGATTAACAGCGTGCGAGCCATTAGCCATTCAGTACTGGGGGACGTGCATTGTTTAACCTTTATATCAATGACATTGTCAATGGATTGCAGGAGGATATTCAGTTGTTTGCAGATGATGTGAAGCTAGGAAGGGTTATCAGTAATAGTGCAGATGTGACAGCCCTGCAAGAGGATTTGAATAAACTAGACAGATAGGCGAATGAATGGTGGTATCGGTTTAATGCAGCAAAATGTAAAGTCTTGAGTTTGGGATATATCGATGAGAGGCTGCATACCTGATTGGAGGAGCTGTACTGGAGGAAGTAGGGAAGACAAGATATCTGGGGGTGATGATTGACAGAAAACTGAAATTCAGGGAACATATTGCAAAAGTAGTGAAGGTAACCCAGAGGATTGCTGTAATAATGAGAAGGATGCTGACCTGCAAAGATAAGAATTATCGTTACATTGTATAAGACCCTGATCAGATCACACTTAGACTATTGTTCTCATATTTCGTCCCCAGGATTTGAAGGGGATAAATTAACTGTGGAAAGGGTACAGAGGCAGATAAAAAAAGATTTCAGGTTTCAGGACTGTACAATGTTAGTTATGAGGATCGGCTGAGGGAATGTGGACTGCAGAGTTTGGTGGATAGAAGAAGGAGAGGCGATATGATTGAGACTTTTAAACTGTTAAGAGGTGGTTACAGGGTTGACACTGAGGATTTCTGCTTGGTGGAACAGCGAGAAGGAGTGATGACAAGGGGCCATCCCTGGAAGTTGCAAAAGGAAACTGTGAGCAAGAGGGTGAAGAGTGGTTTCTTTGCATGGAGGGTGGTTGAACTGTGGAAAGCAATGCCTAAAGAGAGCAAGAACGGTCAATGAGTGGTATGATAGACTGCGTTTCCTAGGAAGGACCTCCCATGATGAGTCTTTTGACTCCATGGAGGCCTGAATAATAATAATAATACTCTTCATATAATGATGTAGGTGCATAGACATGTATTATTGATACATTTATACCTATAAATTATGCTATTTATAGGTTTAAAATCCATCATCACATATCTTTTGACAGTTTTATGAATCAAAAAAATTAATTCCCTCTTCTCCACTTTGTTGCATTCCCCGAATAAAGCAAAAGGCTTTCCTCATCTATAACCAATTCTCCTGCATGTGGCAGGAGAATTGGTTATAAATGAAGGAAACTATCTCACAAAGTCCCATGACAGAGTGAGAGTTTATATTCTTGGTATTAGTCATTATCATCAATGAAACGGATTGAGTTTTTGCCACCAACTCTAATTCCAATACCATAACCAATACAAATTCTATGACCCATAATTAAAGCCTGCTATAATAATTTCTCAGCCATTTCACTCACTGTACTAATCTGTTGATGCACGGCATCCATATCTTTCTGAACTCCCCACCCCAAATTCATACCAGAAAACAGTATTTTATGCTCTTGACCTCAATTCCTCAGATTGTCTCATCTTCCTTAGTCCTAAAATTGCTAGTTATAGCTTTCTTTAGTAGCATTAGTAATATCTCACCTCCTCTTCTATTACCATCCTATCTTCCCTGAAAATATAATATCCCTGGCGTTCCATTCCTATATGATCTTTTGTTTACTGAATCTCACTGATGCTGATAATTTTTGGTCAAGTCAAGCAGACCAATGCCAAAAATTCCTTTCCTTTATATCTGATGCATCTGGTATGTGCATTTCAACATTCCTTTGGACTCAGAATTATGCTTATATGATCAAGGAAAGCTTTTTTCTTCATAGGAAAAGTAATATAATATTTATTACTGAAATCCAAAAATCCAGAAGGTGCTGTATAATTAAATATTCTTTAAGTACAGCCTAACAAAACTAATGCTGATCTTACTGAAGGTATTTAAGTTTAAAATAAGGATTAAAAAAATGAAGTAAAAATTTCATGCAATAATAAATTTTAATCTAAATTTATGAAATTTTAATTTTACCTTTTTGAAAGTTTTCCAAAATAGCTTCCTTTTCCTCATAAGCCTTCTTAATTTTTTCGTACTAAAATAAATGAAGCATTTACTTATCTGACTATTTTTTTTTTTTTTTTTTTTTACAGAATACTGTGAAAAAGAGTAGTCTTTACATGCAAAAATTTACAGTTAATTTGCAGATTGAAATTATGCATACAATTCTTACCAAAATTCTTCTGAAAATTTATATACATTTTTAGTTTTGAAGTTCAACAATAATAAAACATTTTAAGGAAATTGCTGTTTAAGATGTTCTTTACAGAAGATTGTCAAGCATGGACCATTTGAGTACAGCATGGTTTGTTAAATGAAGATGAGTCTAATGTACTATAATCAATAAAATTACAGATAAGGATTTCTGATCAGTGAAAGAAAGTCATTAATGGACAGGAGGGAATATAGATGAAAGTACAGAGCCCGAGATATTCTGACATTGATAGAGAAATCCGGAGAGGAAACAATCCATGACACACAGCAAACAAAGAGAAAGAAAACTGGCGACTCAAATAAACATGTGGACCATAAGATGATAGCTTGGCCTTTGCTGGTCTGGTTAGCCATGTGGTAATGATCCTGCTCTCCTACTAATAGGCCATATGTTTTAGAAAGCTTTCTTTGCTTGGATACAAAATAAACTATACATACAAGAAATTACATTCTTGTTTTAATGTCTTTACCTATGCATTCAAATAAAACTGGGTGTGAAGTAACTTGATGACTAGGCTACTTATATGTAGAGGCTGTTGACTTTACAAAAAATTGACTCAGTATCCATAATTCATAGCCCACTTTATTTCAAATGTGTATATTGCTATACATCACGAGAAAAATTATTACAAGTTGAAATTATCTTCATAAAAGCCAGTTTTGGATTTTATTGAGATCTCATCAATGGAATGTTAAAGATACCAAGCAATTTTAAACCTGGTTTTACTCCATTTTTTCCAAGTAAGCAAACAGACAAAATGTCAAGTTTGCACCTGCAATTTATGCAAGACTAGCTGATCCCACAGGTAGTGCAAGACCAAGGCAACTCGTGGTAAAAGAGGAGCAAGCTCTGATCACTAATCTTAATATTTACCGTTAAAGATACCAAGCAATTTTAAACCTGGTTTTACTCCATTTTTTCCAAGTAAGCAAACGGACAAAATGTCAAGTTTGCACCTGCAATTTATGCAAGACTAGCTGATCCCACAGGTAGTGCAAGACCAAGGCAACTCGTGGTAAAAGTGGAGCAAGTTCTGATCACTAATCTTAATATTTACCCTTAATGCCAAAACACATCTCCAAGAAGGGGATGTATGATGTTTTGTATTAAAGGCAAGGGGCCACTACCCAGACCGGTTTCGACCTTTATTGAGGTCTCATCAGTGGGAGCTAGGCTAGAAATACCAAGATTTAGTAATGCAGAGCTTGTAAGTATTTTACCAAAACAAGTTACCATAAGGTGTTATAACCTTATTAAATAAAAATCTCGGAGGAGATATAGATGTAGAAAGTATTTTTTTAACTTGGGTATAGTTATGTTAAAAATTGCTTGGTATCTTTAACATAACTATACCCAAGTTAAAAATACTTTCTACTTTCCTCATCAATGGAAGCTAGACCCAGGAAGATACTTCTGGTAATATATTTCTAATATCTATGAAATTGTCTCCATTGTATGAGTAAGTTTATAAATATATATAAGATTTGCTTTTAAAAATATTATGCATTACATAAATGCATAAATGGGATAGTTTCTATAGCAAGTTAAATGCAGAATATCTAGTGTATTTAAATTTTATGAATCATACTGTGGTGGGCATTATCTACAAAATCAAAAGAAAACAAAGGCAATCACTACATTTTTGCCATGTAGGTTCTTTCCCTCTCCAGGAATAAAAAGTTGTACTTTCATATAATATGATAACCCTTCTGTGAGCTATATTTAATATAACTTTTTTCTTAATTTGATTTTGTTTAGGGCACATACATTTTTTTTGTTTGTTTTTGTTTAATTTGTTTTTTTTTTAATTAGAAATGGTTTGATACTGTGTTTGAATTATGAATCTGATCTTTAAACTTGCAATGATTTTATTATTATTATTACCACCCCAAGACCTTATGGAGTCAAAGACTCATCTGGGAGGTCCTTTTATCACACACACAGCTCATCATACCATGTTTTAAACACATTCAAACTCTTTGCAGACACCACATTCTCAGGCAAGGCATTCTAATCATTCACAACTCTGCACGAAAAAAACCTGCCTTTCACTTCCCTACTCACACCCTCTTTATACAGTTTCCAGGGATGACCTCCGGTTCTCCCCTGATCTCTCACTATTCTCTGTAAAACTTCTCCAACATTGATCCTATAACAATTCCCTACCAACTTGTAGGTCTCCATCATATCTCCCCCTCTTCCTCCCGTTCACCAGACTCCACAAATTACATTCTCTCAATCTCTCCTCATACTCGACATTCCAGAGGTCAGAAACTACCTTAGTCAGTCTCCTTTGCCTTTGGACCCTTTCCAACATCTCTTCATCTTTCTGAAAACCCAGTGACCAAATCTGGGCACATTAGTCCATATGTGTGGTTTAATCAAAGCCCTATACAACAGAACAAGAATCTCCCTACTTCTACACGTCAGTGTCCTCTGCATCATTCCCAGAAACCTTTGTGTTGTCTTCACAATTTTGGCGATGTGTCCCCTAAATTTTAGATTCCCCATCCACTATCACCCCCAGATCTCTCATTTCCTCTACCTCCAACAATATATTTTCACCAAGCATAAATTCTGCATCCCATCTTTGTTTTCCAAATTTTAAAACCTTACACTTTGCAACATTGAACTCGCATCCCCATTTCCGTGCCCAATCACTCAATCCATTCAAGTCCTCCCGTAAGGCCACAACATCTTCACTACACTTCATGGTTCGTCCCAACTTTGCATCATCTGCAAACAACTGAATATCTCCATCCAAATCTTCACCTATATCATTAATATACAAGTTAAACAGCAATGGACCTAAAACAGACCCCTGAGGCACTCCACTAGTGACTTTCCTTTTCCTGGATATCGTTTCCCCCATACACAACTTGTTGATACCTATCAGATAGCCCGTCTCCAATCCAATGCACCCATCTAATATCCAACCCCATCTGCTCTAGTTTGACTGTCAACCTATCATGAGGTACTCTATCAAAAGCCCTTGTGAAATCCAAGTAGTATATTACTGTGTATCCTTTTCCTCTGTCCAAGGAAGCAGTCAATTTATTGTAATAAGTAAGTAGATTACTAAAACATGACCTCCCTTTAGCAAATCCATGCTGTCCATCAAAAGATTATACCATTGTTGTCAACCCAACTCTGGATACTAGTTCTCACAAGCTTCTCCAACAACTTAACCACAACACCACCTGACACACAGACAGGCCTATTGTTTGATGCTCGAGTTCGATCACCTCCTTTATGAAGTGGCACAATCTTGCCCTCCTTAGGAACTTGACCGAGTGCAAGACTCATATTAAAAAAATATCAAGGCAGGTGTCAACTCCCTGGCACATTCTTTCAGAATACGTGGTGATATATTACCAAGTCCCACAGCTTTATTAACATATAGTTTACTCAACTCCCCATACAATTCTTGCTCACCTACAGTCAGTCTCTCCTCCCCATCATCAACTACTCTCAATTCCTCCATGAAGTCACATTCACAAGATTGAAAGATCTTTATGAACTGCTCATTAAGTATCTCCACCACACATTCTGCATCAGCTGTCTTTATACCATTTTCTCTAATCAATGTCATCCTTCCATAATTATTCTTTCTTTTGCTGGCCACACATCGAAAGACCTCCTCAGGATTCTTTTTTGGCTTCATTAGCCAACTGCTGTTCATACCTCTCTTTAGCTACCCTCACCAACCAAGTCACCCTCCTTGCTTGGTAAATTTCATACATTGGTATTAATTGAGCCCTCTTGGGAATCGAGGAAGGCTATCCATCACCCTAAACAGTTGTCATACCTTCCCTCGAACCCATTCACTACCTCTAAAGGCAAAACTATTCCACTCAGTCACTGCTCTGCGAGAGAAAAATCTAGCTCTTACTCCTTTCTTAACTGCAAACAAATTTAACTTCCATATATGCCCCCCATGTTCTCTCCAAACCTTCCATATAATGAAAAATTTCATCGATATCCTATAATGCCCATTCAGAAGTTTGTAGACCTATCATATCACCTCTTTTTCTCTTGTTAACCAGACTCTGTATGTGGACTGCAATCTGTCCACATAATTGAATTCCATAATCCCAATATAATCTTTGCATCCTTTCCATAGCTTCTTTTATCCTACTGGAAACCAGCAGACCAAATCTGCATGCAGAACTGCAAAGCCCCTTATCAAGGTCTTATAAAGAGGCAAAATGATTTCCTTATCCTTACATATCAAGGTTTGGATCAACATTGCATTTATCCTCTGAGTTATATTCACATCATCATTCTCAACTTCCAAGGATGCCCTCCATAAAATGAAAAATTCCATTTACTGAAATCCTGTATAATCCTTTCCAGAAGAGTTTGTAAGTCTCAATCACATTACTCCTCTTTTGCCTGTTGATTAGTGTCTGTGCAGCCTACAAATTCTCACTCTAACTTCATAATTAGTATTTCACTATCCTGATATTTTTACTCTCCTTTGCTCTCTCCATAACAAAACCAAGAGACCAGACCTACACACAATACTCCCAGTGAGGTCCTATCAAAGCCTTATAAAAGAGGCAAAATGACTTTCCCCTCCAGGGAGTCCAGACTCATCGAGGGAGAATGTGCCAACAGCATCGAATGATTGATCCCCTTCCAAGTGCGTTCAAACTTGCTTAACTTTTTGTGAGCCATTAGTAGCAGAGGCTCTACCTCGACCACCTTTGCTGGCATGTCAAAGTCAAGTTATACATGCCAAAGTTTGTTTCAGCATTGCAATTATCCTCTGAGTTGTATTTGCAATCTTTGTTATATGGCCCTCAATTTCCAATCTACTAAAACTCCAAGATTCTTAGCCTTACAATCCTACCAATATAATATGACATAGGATATTGAATCACACCAAAGTGCATGATTTTACATTTACCAAAGTTGAACTGATAGCCATTTTCACATGTCCACAACTCCATTCAAATCATTCTGCAAGTACTGCATATCAGCTGCACACTCCTGATTATCATGCAGGTGGTTGCAGCAATTGACTGTATCACCCATAATACTATAACTAAATTAGATATTTATCTGTAACACATCTATTTACATCAATTAATGCCTGCTCTTTTCTCACACATGCCAGTCATATTATTATTGCACCCTACATGGAGTCTGCAGACTCATCTTGGAAGGTTCATTCGACTGACAACATATTTATCTTACAAAATCTTAAAATCCTTAACACTCTTTGCATTAACAACACATTCCACAAGATTTTTTATTATTAACATACAACACAAGATTTTTTTACACGGAGAATGATTATTCACTGATAATTCTGCACGTAAAAAATCTACTCCTCACACCCTTCTTCACCACACTCTTGCATAGCTTCCAGGGAAGATCTGTTTTTCCCCTCTCACCTTCTATTCTTTTTATAATCTCATCTGGATTAATCTGATAAAATCCTCTCACTAACTTATATGCCTCTATCATGTTGTGGAGTTTGGTGGATAGGAAGAAAAAAGGTAATAACCTTTTTTCTTCCTATCCACCAAACTCCATTTTTCCACATTTCTTCAATCTCTCTCTCTCCACAGCCAGAAGTTTAAATCCAGATATTGTCTTAGTCACTTGCCTCTGGACCCTCTCCAATATCTCCACATCACACTGAAAACCAGGTGACCAAATTTAAGCATAAAAGTCCATGTGTGGTCTGACCAGTGCTTTATACTGTGGCATATTAACTTCCTTATCCCTATATGTTAGAGTACTTCTTATCATAGCAGCACTATGACATGCAGCCTTTGCAACACTTGAATATGCCCTCGAAACTTCAGTGTACTGTCAGCCATCACTCCCAAATCTCTAATCTCATCCACTTCCTGCATTTCAGCACTATTGATATAGTACACAGAGTTATTTTCTGTACCTCCAAAATGCACAGTTTGCATTTATTGACATTAAAACCACAACCGCACTCCTTTGTTCAAGTCAAAAGTCTGATCTTCGTGAAGGAAATTAATGTCAGCAGTGCTACTTATAATTCTCCCCAACTTTGCATCATCAGCAAACAACTGAAGATCCCCAGTCAGTCCACATGATATATTGTTTACAAATAAGTTAAATAACAAGGGCTCAAGAACAGAATTCTGGGGCATCCCCCCCCCCTTTTTTTGAGACATTGCTCCATCATACACAACTTGCTGGTATTGTTCAGAGAGCCAATCTGCAATCCATCTACCAATATACTATCGATTCCCACTTCTGCAGCTTGTATACCAACTTATCATGTGGTGCTTTTGCAAACTGACAAGAATATCCGATTCTCTGTTATCTAGTACACTTGTTACGCCATTATAAGATGATAACTGAATGTTTACAAAGCAAGGTATGACCATTATTGTGGTTACTGTGAGTGTTTGACCTCCCAAGGTGAGTCTTGACTCAATGAAGGTTTCTAAATAATACTTCCCTCAATATGTCTTCATATCCAACACTAACTAAAGCAGTGTCATGTTTCTGCAATTTTGTCTAGAACCTCATCAATATACCCAAACCCCCTTGAAATGGGTTACTAGATCTGTGCACAGAATGTTATATTCTGTTAAAAGCCTCAAACCTAACCTTCCTTTAGCAAACCCATGTTGTTCTTTGAAAAGACAGATTTGTTGTCAACTCATTTCTGTATCTGAGCTCTTACCAACTTTTCGAAAATCTTCACCACCACTCCAGAAATGCTAAATAGTTGAAAGTTAGACACATCGGTCTTTGCGCTATCTTTATGTGAGAGGATTATCATACAATCTTTCTACTCCTCTGAAGTCTTCCCTGTTTTGAGAAATCATACATTATACAGTCTGGTAAAAGGCATAGCTAATTCAGCTGAACATTCTTTTTAGCATGCTGATATCTCATCAATCCCTACTGCCAAATTTTTATTCAGTTTATGCAACAGTTCTAGTATATCTCCTTCATATACTCAAGTTTATCCAGTGAAAGGGTAGACCTGAGCTCAATATTCTGGGTGTGTGTTCTCAGCAACATGAGCACTCATTAGTTGAACTATTTCTTTGGCATCTGTCACCTGCATTCAGTAGAGTTTTCCTTTCACATTCATTCTTTGTTTTACTTGCAATATAACAATAAAATTCTTTTGGGTTGTCTTTAGCTTACAGAGTGGTTTTTCATAGTTGCACTTAGCTTTCTATATAATATTTGTAACTTCTGACCTGCAAATGGTATTCCTTGCACACAGTCTTTTTCATAAGAATCTCTTGGATAATAAGAATGCACATCCATTTCATTTCTACCCTATTTATTCTACAAAATCATTTAATTTTTTTAATGCATCTCATGCACAGCTCGCATCCTTCGCATCTAGTAACCAATACCATGGGATAGTACCTAGTATGCACCTCAGTTGATCATGTTCTACTTTGTAGTTTAGCATGCAACCTTTTCTAAAAACATCCATATACTTAGCCACTTTCCGGATCAGTATAGTACTGATCACTGTCACCAACCAGAGGCAGAACAGTCATGTTTTAACCAAAATCCACTCTAACATTATAAAAGGTTTAACACTCTTTGACCCAGAGTTCCTTGTGTCATGCATGCTGTTTGAAGTAGTTGTCTTGCAACAGCTCAATAAATTTGGTTTTATTCTTTTCATGAGATTTCATTACCACCCAATCAATCTTTGGATAGAGTCACCCATGATGATTACATATTTTGCACCCATCATGTTTATTTTGTAATAGATTTCTCTGTGACTTGCAAATGATCTACTAGGTCTGTAACACATCTCACTATGTATCTGATCGTGTTTGACCTCGCCTAACACCAGATGGCTTCAAACTCACTGCCACATGAAAAATTGTCACTAGTATTGCAGTTACTTTCTACCCTAACTGGTCTCAAATCATCTGATATCATTAGCAGCACCCACCCTCTCCTATCTTGTTTATTCTTCCTAAAAATACTGTACCCATTACAATCAATATATATATATATTTGATTAAAATTTATAAGGCAGAACACCAGAATAAGTTGATAAAATTTATTTTTTTACTTAATAACATGATGTTTCATCCCAATTGCATGGGTTTCTTCAGATGTAAATAAACAAAACAAACTAGTAGACAAAACAGTAAGGACTAACAAAAGTAACAGCTGTTCTGCAGTTATACAAAAGAGACTGATTTTTTTTTAATTAATTATTTCTAATTGTTCCAAATGTTCTGTGTGTTTATGCATTCATGTGAACGTTCTTGATTAATGAGGCTAGGATGTAGTATTCAGACAAGTTAATACTTTGGGTGATATTTAAATGTTTAGTATTTAATGCTATTTTTAAAGATTCCCACACTTTTCTTTCTGTTGTATCTTCGCAAATGAGACATCAAGTTTTATGGGATAAATCGGAACTATTTGCACCATTGCTATGATATCTTTGCAAATGAGACATCTTGTGGGTCAGCTGAAGAGAGTATATGCAATGACAAAGCTGAGGCTTCATTTCTATGGTATTCAATATCTCAAACATGTTCTTCAATGCATTATTCAATTTTTTTTCAGTCTGTCCATAGTAAGATGACCAGCAATTGCACCATAGCTGATAAACACCCGGATATTGAAGTGGGCTATGTCAAGGGTTTGTGGATCTTAGTAGTGATCTCCTCTTGATAAAGGGGGGTAAATACTACTTTGATTTTATATTCCTTAAGTATTTTTGCTAGTTTTATGGATACACAGCTAATATATGGGAGCATAATGAATCCTCTGTTTTCTTCTTCATTAGAAATTTCTCTGGTCTCTTGTTGATTGAGTAGTCTGAAGTTCTTTCGCTAGTTCATCCTCGTCAGCGATGAGTTGGTGAGCTCTTGCTCCTAGTGTGGAAATGAAACACACACACACACCTCTGAGAGTCAGGTCTCCCTAATACCTATAATCTGAGGCCCAATTTATTGAGCAAGGTCATGAATCCAACCCCTTTGTTCTTAATTTCTTGGCATTTGTGTACAGACATAAATTACTGCCAGGCTTTTTTCCTGTTTGTTTATTTCTGAAGTCTGCATGATCCAGTTGAATAACTTTTAGATCTCTATTCCTATCTAAAGACTCGCTTGTGCAGACATCCTTGCACATACTTAAGTCCACACTAGTAAAATAGACAATCATCCTTTTTTCATAATCACTTCCATGATAGTGCAAATTTGTATCACGAACAGAGTTGCAGAACTCGGTTGTTCTTGAATGCTAATTCTCACTATTCATCCCATCATGATCTAGTTTCCCTGACTTTCTGTATTAGGTCTCACACAATAAATAATTTCAGACTCCAGATATTAAATTCAATCAAGTGCAGGTTGTCTCTCCCTTTTAAAATCCCCCCCCTTCAAACTCACTCCACGCAATCAAAAGCTTGCAACCATTCTTTTTTCTCAAAAGCTTAATAAGGCCTACACATGAAATTGTTTGCATCATAGCTAGTCTTAATTCACTGCTGTTATATTTAAATAATATCCTAATGGTTTTCAATTTTTCATGCTTTACTTTCCCTTCCTCAGTCAAATCATTTGTTCCATATCAGAACTACCATCTCTTATTTTTCTTTTTTGTGTTTCAATTACATTCATTAAAATTTTAAATTTTAGCACATAGAAAATGCAAAGTAGTAACACAGTCATCAATTTCAAGTTTTATAATTGAACCAACATGCCATATAACATCCTTTTTATATTCAACTTTACTCACTAGATTGTCATCACAAGACTCCATGGAGTCAAAGACTCATCGAGGAGGTCCCTTTGTCATACACACAGTTCATCATACCTTGCTTTAAAACACATTCAAATTCCCTGCAGACACCACACTCTCAGGCAAGGCATTCCAACCATTCACAACTCTCCATGCAAAAAAAACCTGCTTCTCACTTCCTTGTTCACACCCTCCTTATACATCTTCCACGGATGACCTCTAGTTCTTTCCTGATTTCCCACCATTTCATGAAAAACCTCTTTAACATTGATCCTATAACAATCCCTTATGAACTTCTACATCTCTATCACATCACCTCTCTTTCTCCTATCCACTAGACTCGGTAAATCGCATCTTCAACCTTTCCTTATATTCAACATTCCACAGGCCAGAAACTACCTTAGTAAGTTGCCTCTGGACCCTTTCTAACATCTCTTCATCCTTTTGAAAACCATGTGACCAAATCTGTGCACATAAGTCCATGTGTGTCCTAATCAGAGCCTTATACAATGGAACAAGAATCTCCTTACTTCTACAAGTCAGTGTCCTCTGCATCATTATCAGAATTCATTGTATTGTCCTCACAATTTTGGCAATGTGCCCTCTAAATTTTAGATCATTATCCACTATCATCCCAAGATCTCTTATTTCCTCCACCTTGAACAATATATCCCCATTAAGCATAAATTCTACATCCCATCTTTGTTTCCCAAATTTTAAAACCTTACATTTTGCAACATTGAACTGTCATCCTCACTCCCGTGCCCATTCACTCAATCTATTCAAGTCTTCTTGTAAGGCAAGAACATCTGCTCTACTTCTCATAGTTCACCTCAACTATGAATCATCTGCAAACAACTGAATATTCCCATCCATCTTCTTCAACATCATTAACATACAGGTTAAACAGCAATAGCTCTGAAACAGATCCCTGAGGCACACCACTAGTGACTTGCTTCTTCAGAGATATTGCTGCCCCATACCACAACTTGCTGATACCTATTAGATAGCCAATATTCAATCCAATGCAATAGTCTAATATCCAACCTCATCTGTTCTAGTTTGACTATCAACTTATCATGCAGTAATCTATCAAAAGCATTTGCAAAATTTAAGTCTACTACTGTGTATCCATCTTCTTTGTGCAATGAAGTCATCAGCTTATTGCAATAATAAGTAGATTACTAAAACATGATCTCCTTTTAGCAAATACATGCTGTCCATCAAAGATAATACCACTGTTGTCAACCCAATTCTGGATCCTGGTTCTCACCAGCCTCTCCAACACTTGAACCACAACAACTGACATACAGATAGGCCTATAATTTGATGATCGAGTTCTATCATATCTCTTATGAACCAGCACTATCTTGACTTTTTTCCACTTCTTTTATCTTATGTCTTATGCTTTGTTGAGCTGTTGTTTCTCCTTTTGCTGTTTAACTTTCTCGACCTTCCTATGGCCCTCTAAATGCCTCAACTTCTTGCAATTCCATGTTGTCTATGTAATAATTTGCTTTAATCTTGAGATTACTAAAGTTAATTTATCTTCAATCCTCATGTTTTTCTTTAGTGGGATCAACCTTCCTGTTCACAAGTTCACTATTTACGTTAGCAATCCTTTTTTTTTTTTTTTTTTTGCTGCTTTATTCTCGTGTATTTCTGGCACCATACTGCACCTACTTAATATTGCAATATCTCAAAAAAAAAAGTTATGAAATACACAAAAAACATGAAATCAATAGTACTGCATTATAATATCCAGGGAGAAAAAAATATATTTTAAGAAATTTAAAGATTTCAGAAAGAAGGATATTGATAAAAAGGAAGGTGACATCAAAGCTTATCATGATATCATTATTATCTAAAACTAAAGTTTGAATTAAAGATTTGAGTTGAGTGGAATTTTTAATTTAAGAAGAATGACATAAGCAGGGTTAAGGATTTAGCTAACAAACATAGACATCCTTTCTCAAGCTATGCTGCCTAGAAGAAACCTCTAACAGTCAACTCCTCTCTCTTGTTGAAAATTACACAAAAGATAGTAATATAGTAATCACCAAACAAGGATGATTGTACTGTTGTCATATATAATCAGAAAATGAATATTCTGCTCGGAGACTACGCTATTTATAATATCCACTTGATTATGATCCCACTATTTCTCAAAAGAAAACATAAATGGCTTCTTTAAATGTCAAATCTTGGTCTCCTAAAATAGTTAAAAAAAAACTTGAATCATTTAATCCCCCCCCCCATTATATAAGGACTGCCAAAAGAAAAGTTTCTTGTTCCAACAATTCATCTTATGGTCAAACTTGGAGATCTGCAAACATCCTCCTAGAAGAACATCTGCCACCATAAGTATGGTCAGTCAGGCTTGTTGATCATGCCTCTGATACCTTATACAGAATCAAATGAAGGAAAAAAAAAACTATTATATATGCTTCACCATAAAAAATACAAAATTTGAAAAGACTTATTTTTAGAATCAGCAGCAGATTTAAAAAACTGACTAATCTTAATAAATATGGTTATATTAAACTTCCCAAGATTTGGGAAACTAATACTTATATTTTCTGCCCAACACAGCTAAGGCTAGCCAACAGCATCCATAGAGGACACCCCCATCATAGTACTTTAGGCTTTCAGTCTAATCCACTGTAAATTTGTATGTGTTTTTTTTGCAATTTTAATATTGTTTCCTTGATAATGTCTCAGTGACTGAGATGAAATATGAGTGATTAAATGTGTTGTTTAATTATTTATATGTATTGTATTTATTCCATTAGACCTCATGAGTTTGATATGAATATTAATGTTATGGAAAGGCTGCAAGAGAGATATCCAGTCATTTTCTGATTACAATGCTAAGTTGGAGAGGGTGATAAACTATCAATGATACTGTAATCATGGCTGAAGCAACTAAGGCTATGAAACAAATACATTCTCCAGCTAGTCTGTTCTGTGTGTGTGAGGGTGGGTGGGTGGGGGGGGAACCTACAACTCGAGACCAGCAACTCCCCTTCAGAAAACTGTTTACAAAAGGAACTCATTTATTCTCTACATTTTCCTTTCCAATGGCTACAATGCTGAAAAGATCAAATTAATTGTTCCTTCCAATCAGGTGGTCTCATACTTACTCCCAGTCACTGCTAATCCTAATCTCCTAATTCAAACCCAAGGAATGTTGCATTTTCTTTGCGACTGTTACAGAGGTGTTATGGATGATAAGGAATGATTCTGATATTGAGTTCCTGCAAGATGAGTTGAATAGACCAGGAGTGTTGAGAGATAACTGATACCAGTTCAGTGCAGTCAAATGCCAAGCTATGCATTTTGGTTTGAAGAAATTCCAAAAGGAATAATTATTATATGGATGATATTATTCCAAGAAACTAAATAGGCTAGGGATCAAGATTCACATTGCAAAAGGTGGAGAGAAGATAACAGTGATAGTGAAAAGAACATTAACATAAAAATAAGATACTGCTGCGTTGCTTTATAAGGACTTGTAAAGAGCCACACAATGATATATGATCTACTATGCTCAGAAGTAGTCTCCAGGAAACACTGGAGAAGGGTACAGAAGTAAGTAGCCAGATTTAGGCTCCAAAACAGGTCTCCTGGATTATCTATCTTAATCCACCGACAGTACTAAATGTGTTAAAGGCTAAATTCACCACTTTTCATTGATTGAACTACCATTAAAAATTACATTAGGACTGAAATGCTGAGCATGTAGAAGGAGATTAAGGGAACAACGATTACAAACTCTGACAAATAGTTAGAAGCTAGGAGTTATGAAGACTAGTAAAAGAATTTTATAGGATATAAAAAAAAGGGATAATTTTCATTATATTGTGGTGGAAGAAAAAGATAGAAAATAAAGGATCATCCCTGGAAAGTGCATAAGAGTACAGTTAAAGCATGCAGGTTGGTTTTCTTTGGAATTGGAATGGATTGCCAGTTGTGAATATATCATTTGAACAATCATAAAAAAAATTACAAAGTAAAAAGACCTTATATATCGGCATTAATAAGTAAAGCTATGTCATATTAAGAATAAATGAGCAGTTTTATTATGTAGGAACTTTCTGAAACATTTAACACGTTCGCTGCCAATTATGAGTATACTCTTAGTTGGTAAACCAGCTACACAAGCCAGCTATGAGTATACTCGTATGATGCTTACCACCGTCAATGAGATTACTGTACTGACCTTGAAGAAGTGAATATGCTAGGCTTGTGGAGCTAGCATCAAAACTGTGTACTCCAATAGATGGTATATGCTCTGCACAAGCCAACTACGAGTATACTCGTATGATGCTTACTGCCAGCAACAAGATTACCATACTGACCTTGAAGAAGTGAAATTGCTTGGCATACGGGAACAGACTATGCCGAAGTAGCGTGGCAGTGAACGTGTTAAATTGTGATGTCATAATAAAAACTAATGTGGGGATATTATGCACATTATATTATTCATGGGAATAATATAATAAGGGGATATTATTCAGAGTGAAATACTACTTCTCAGACTTTATTTTAATGAACTAAAAACTTCAGTCATCATCATCATCAAATTCCTGTTATGTACCCTCAAGGGGTGTACAGGATATGATAGTACCGCATGAAAAATTTACATCATTATTAATTTCCTATCTACAATTTTCCTCCATATCAGTCTGTTGCTTGTCAAGACTCCAACATTATTATCAGATCTTATATTTCTATCATCTAAGGCACTTTGGACCGTATCAATCCACCTATATCTTGGTCTTCCTCTGGGTCGTTTTCCTACCAACCTGGCAGAGAACACTCGTTTTGCTAATCTTTCCTCGCCCATTCTGTTTAAGTGACCATACCACCTGAGATTAGCTCTGCTGACGCATTCCTGGATGCTGACAATGTCAAGTTCTTTCCTAATACCCTCATTTTTAATATGATATTGCCATTGATGCCATCTGTTCACGCCTATAATCTTTCTCAGGACTCTCATATCTGCGGTCTCTAGACTTTGGTCAAGTGTTTTACTTCTGACCCAGCTCTCAGATCCATAAGTTAAAACTGGTTTGAACACTGTCTTGTATACAGTTAATTTAGTGTTCCTACTAATTTCTCTCTTATTCCATATGAATTTATTCAATTGATTTCCTACCATACCAGCTTTGCTGATTCTGTTGTCTATTTCTATATTTAATTTACCATCTTCAGTAAAAATCGTGCCTAAGTAACTGAAATGTTTCACTTGTTCCACAGGTTCTCCATTCACAACACAGTTGACATTTTCAATGATTCTGCCTATTTTCATTGTCTTTGATTTTTTAATGCTGACCTTCATACCATATCCATTACAACAGCTATTAAATTTAGTCAGAGAATCTTGCAGACTTGTAGCGGTTTTATTTAAAAGTATAACATCATCCGCATAGAGCAAAGAGCTGACATTAACATCTCCAATTTTGATATCATTTTTAATGCCACTTTCCTTCATAATGTGATCCATATAGATAATGAATAACAGAGGGGATAATGTACATCCTTGTCTCACACCAGATTTAACATTAAACCATCTTCCTGTACTTCCTTCAATTCTAACTGTTGACTTACAACTCAAATAAAAACTAAGTATTGCTTGATATAATGCCCCATTGACGCCATATAACTGTAGCGTATTGAATAGCTTCTCTCTTGGCACCTTGTCATATGCCTTTTCCAAATCGACAAAACTTAAATACAGATCTCTGTTATATTCCCATGCTTTCTCGACTATTTGTCGTAAAGTGAAGATCTGATCCTGACAGCCTCTATTTGGCCTGAATCCAGCTTGTTCTTCACCAAGCTTTTCTTCCACAATTCTTCTCAACCGTTTCTCAAGTATACTTGCATAGATCTTGCCAGGAACACTCAATAGGGAAATACCTCTGTAATTCTCACATGCAGTTTTATTTCCCTTTTTATATATGGGTACTATGAGAGCTCTACTCCAATCATTGGGAATTCATCCCTCTATCCAGGCCTTCTGAACTATGCAGTGCAGCCACTGTAAGACTCTTATACCATCATACTTTAGCATTTCTGGTCGAATATCATCTACATTAATCTTCGATAATCCACATTTCAAGCCTTTGATGGCTTTTTCTACTTCAAGTATGAATATGTATTCCTGACTGCATGCCTGGTCAGTGTTTTTTTACCACTGTGCTGTCATCACTGCTTGTTTCATTTAGAAGTTTTTCAAAGTAATTACTCCATACTTCAAGGATATCTTTTTCTCCCGTTTTTCATGTCACCTTTATCATCTCTAACTCCTTTTACAGCACACTTTCCTCCATTGCTAAGCTTCTTCAACAACCTCCAGAATATTTTGCCACCTTCTTGATATTTATTTTCTATATTCTTGCCAAAGTCCTCCCATGACTTTTGTTTAGCTAGTTTTACACAGTGTTTAGCATTCTTGCATTTGTCTCTATATTCTCTAAGAGCACAAGCTGACTTATTTGACAGAAACTTTGAGTATGCTTTCTTCTTTTCCTTCACCGCCTCTTTAACTTCCTGTGTCCACCAGGGAGTTCTGATTTTTCTATCCTTACAGACAACCTCACCACATGCCTTTCTGGCATAATCAATGTTTTCTTCAGAGTTTGCCACTGAATCTCCAAGGTTTGATTCCTGTTCTCAAACTCTTTCATTTTTTCTTCAATAATCTTTGTGTATTACAGTTCACATCTGAGAGCTGCTCAACTTTTATTCGCTTTAAAACTTTCTTACATATTATTCTTTTCAATATGAAATTCAATTTTATCTTGCTCAAGACTAGATAGTGATCACTTCCAATTTCAAATCCTCTGTACACTCTGGTGTCCTGCACCAGGGAGAAAACATCACTATCAACAATAACATAGTCAATGAGACTTTTCTTATTCCTAGCCTCTTCTCTCCATGTGAATTTGTGCACATTTTTATGTTGGAACATGGTGTTAGTAATAACCAGTCCATGTCCTGAGCAGAAATCCAACAGATATTTGCCATTATTATTAGCTTTGCTCTTTTCTCCAAATTTTCCCAAAATATTTTTGTATGTCTCACAATCATTTCCTACTCTACTATTTAGATCCACAACAAGGACCAACTTTTCATTTTTCATTGTATCAGTGGTTTTTTCTAAAGCCTCAAAAAATTCCTCCACTTCTACCTTAGTAGAACCTTCTGTGGGACCATAGGCACAAATGAGTCTCATTGTCCAGTTCCCCATTCTCATATTTGCCCACATTACTCTACTTGAGACTGACTGCCATTCAAGAAGATTAGCCTCGTATTTTGTGTTGAATACTATGGCTACTCCTTTTCCCTGATTGTCATTGCCTGAATATAACATTTTGTATTTATTGCTCAGAAAGATCTCACCAGTTTTTGTCTTTTTTGTTTCAGTCACCCCGATTATGTCGATCTGGTACTTATCTAGTTCCTCAGCTAGCTCCATTTCTTTGCCATTCAGGCATCTTACGTTGATAGCACCGTTTAACTCTGGTGATGTTGAGTTGGGGTTTGTTTTCAGATTTGTTCCAGTAGCTGACTTTTCGCTGTTCGCCCTGGTTCCCTGGCGAAAACAACAGGGGCCTTGTTTAACCGAGCGATGCCCCAGCCAGCATGAAATTTTGTCATGTTGTACCATCATTTTTAATTTTGGTTTAACCAATAAGAATACAATTTGGTCGGCTAAATCCCAAATTGTCAGCCCATCCTCGTTCGTTCAGTATCCAAGTAGATACCCAACAGGGTGCACCACGAGAAGGTGAGGATTGGACATTAGGTCAGAAGTCCTGGTCGGTTCTCCGCATTCCTTTAAAGGCTATGTGGAGGTCTCCTCTCAGTTATACAGCTTTGACACTTAAGCGCCCCTAAAAAAATATATCATGGAATCTTCCATATGAATTCAAATTAAACAAAGCCCAACTAACAAAAGACTCAACAATGAGCATGTGTCAACTATATTTGAATAGAGTAGTACATCTAGTTCGAACTGTTCTAAAGTCCTAATGACATTTTTTATACATATAATAAAAAAATTAACCAGGGAGGGTTTTGCAAAGAATAACAATATCCCATAAATAAAATGACGTAATTTCATCAAATCTGTTCAGAAGTTTCATATGAAGACTTCTTTTATGCAGGACTTTAATCTCTTTCCAAAGAATCCAAAACTAAACGGCTGGCAACTGTGGATCATCATTACACATGGGATGATAATACAGGTGCCAACGTTTTGGGAAACTGGCAACACAGAAACTCCATAACCATTGTTCTTGTTTATAAGAGATTCAGTGAAGCTCTTAGATGAGATGGTGGTTTGATAAAAATTTATTTCTTATGCTATCAATAAATCCGAGCATGGTGAGTGATGTCGATTAATAAGTTTTAACGTTCTAGATTTTTGACAAGGATGTCATTCTTGCATACAATTTGCTCTTAAAATTGACACCTCTGTAGCGCAATTGGAAGAACGACGGTACATTGCGCCCTTCAATTGGAATAGGACTAAGTTCGATTCTCGTAGCGACGGAGGAATCTTTATGTGGACTTTTTCAATCGAAGGTGAGTTAGCCGATCTCATATGGAGGTAGCAGGGTTTTTCCTCCTGGAAACTCTGGTTTTTCATCCTGCATACAGACAAATCGGCCCTTCAGAACACAAGCAATTTACAGACAGAAAATACTAGTTGTGGTGGTGGGCGGTAGATGGCGTTGATTGGTGGAGGTTCGGTGTAGTGGTGGAGATGTATAGTGGGTGTCCTCCCGCGATTAGTCTTCGGACTCCTTGGAGGTTTCAGGAATAATAATAATAATTAATGCAGACCTGTGTATTCTTCATCAGCCGCATAGGAGACTTCAGTTTTCTACCATAGAAAAACTACAGTGCATTTTATTTCTATGCTTGGTCACTACTATTTTTGTCAATCTGACACTATTAAAATTCTTATCCAATGAGCTTGCTCACTGTGCTCTACTGAAGCACTGTTAACACAAGAAATAATTTATTATTAAGTATTCATTAATAAATTACTTATCTTCTTATTTAACAACTTCACTGAGTCTTTTGTAACGAAGGATCATTAACAGTTTATGGAATTTCTCCATAGCTAGTTTCCCAAAAACTTTTCAACCATATTGCTATCTTATGTCCAAATTTCTTAATGAAATCTCTAAATTACTTAGATCCACTGGTCTCAGAGTGGCATTCCACCCAATTAATGAACTTTCTTCTTTTTTAAGGCTGTGAAAAGGACAAACTCTTCTCTTTGGTCCATCCTTGGCATCTATCAAATTTCTTGCACTTTTGGTGTATCATACATACTGCAACTAAACTAGCAGATTTGAGGTTGTTTGTCATGAACATCTAGACTATATTACATTCCAAGAGCAGAAAAAATATGGACCTGATCATGCCATCTCCTCCAAACATGATTTTTTTTGGAAAAAGAAAGGAGTTCTACATAAAAGCAGTTTTCTTACTGAGTTGTTGTATAAAAAAAAGCTGTCAATTTTTGTCACATTGCTTCAAGGATAAACAGATCTATTATTATTATTATTATTACGTGACACCTCCTGAGAGTCCAAGGACTCATCGAGGAAGGGCACCTACTCTATCACTCTCTGTCTCCATCCCTCAACTACCATCATCTACCACCCACTAACACTACTAGTATTTTCACAGACAATCACAAACATCCATGCCCACGGCAGGATTCGAACCCGCAGCCTTTTGGCTGGAGAGCGGATACACTAACCACTCAGCCAACCAGGCTGGCGACTTAAGAATCTAGACTCAAGTTTCTCCTTTTATGGGAAAACTTTCTTCACACAGCCCTTCTTAAGTAACTTTTTAAAAATGCCTTTAAGAATTAAGAGCAGTTTGGAATGATATTTTCTCATTTTTGAGCGTTTGTGTTACTTGTGCCTCATTTTAATTTTGAATCCACACTGATGATGCCCATGATACTCAGATAAAAATTTTATACAATTAAAATTCTTAAGTGTTCCATTATATTAATTTTTTAATGTATTTTTCAGAGGTGTAATTGACATGGCATTGCAAAGCAGTATCTATAGCCTTAAATTCTTTCATTGAGAGCTTCATAATTTAGCATGAGGATTTAATTGAAATCATACCGCTGCTCAGCTGCTTAATGATCTCATTGTGAGGCAATTCTTGGGTATTTATTTTTTAATCTTAAGTGTGCATAACTATCATTTGAAAACTCATGCTAAAATGAAATTACTTGATTAAATCATTCATCATTATACACATTGAGTTCATCTGTCAAAAAGTTCTGATATTACTATAAATTATATATTTAAAATAAAATTCCAAATTCTGATATTACTAATTTCCTATGCTTCTTATCATTCATGAGTTTTTTGTTTTGTTTTTTTCTTTTACACAGAGAATTCCACAGTGTTAGAAGTCGCTCTTTCTTCCTCGTCTTAGCTATGTTATCAAATTATTTAATCCCAAATTCTGGGAATTGAATTCCATATAGCTTTCATTTTAAATATGAGAATTTGTCTGCTTTGGATATAGAAAATTGGAAAAAAAAAAAAAAAGTTTCCCCTTTGCTTTGGAATGAACAAAGACTTCTTTGATATATATATATATATATATATATATATATATATATATATATATATATATATATATATATATATATATATATATAAAATGCATGATGCTAAGTGAATGACTTGCTGAAAGATTAAAATGTTAATTCACTTCCTGTTCATTTAGGAAAGTATAGTAGCAAGAAGTTAGATGCATAGACGTAGCTTATGCTATGCAAAATGAGAAAAAAAAATCTGAAAGCCTAACATTTTAGTACTGAAGTCCAAAATTGTTGAATTATACTGAGGCACCTCTCACAAAAGTTTCACTACTTCAGAATAGTGCATATCAAGTGGCTAAGATTCCAATTGTAGGCATCCTTTCATTTCTCTTAGGTTCGGTGTAGTGGTTGAGACAGTTGTAGGTGTCCTCCCGCGATGAGTCTTCGGACTCCTTGGAGGTGTCATGAATAATAATAATAATTTGATAGTAAAAGCATATAATTAAATCTCTTACCTGATTTTTGAGATCTTGATTCTGCTGCTGAAAATCATGGCAATCTTTGACAACTGTTTGAAAAAAAATTATATAATTATTAACAAACATTGTTTAAAACATTTGATGTAAAAGAGGACAAACAATTATTCTTAAATTGCAAACACCAGAACTTAATATATAAGTATGTTGAAAGTTTTTCTGCTTCGTTATATTATAAATTAAGATGCCAAGAAAACACCCCTTGAGGGTGCACCCCACGTCAGGAATTTGATGATTCTGATGATGAGAAATTACATTCTTGACTTCATCCTTTATCCAATTGTAAGCAAAAAAAGTTTGCACGTGAAGTAACTTCATGTCAGGGCAATTCATATAATATATGCATTATGGGATACTAAGGCAATTGATATGAAGTCATTAGCATCTCTATGTCAGTTGTCCTGTCATGAAGTTACCTCATGTGTAAACTTTGTTTGCTTACAATTGGATAAAGGATGAAACCAAGAATATAATTTCTTGGCATCTTTAATTTTTAATAAAAGTACGACAGTCAGAAGTTGGATCATATCATTTTCTGATAAGTTAGAAAAGGATCCGATTTACCTGAAGCAGCACATTTTGAGAAAATATTTTTAATTTCGTTCTGATTATTTGCGAGGCTTATTAAAATTAAACTGACACAATTAACAACAAAAATGATTTTTTCTATTATTTCCACATATACATATTCTCTTAAATCAGATGCCTCTGGACCCTTTCCAACATCTCTTCATCCTTTTCAAAACCAGGTGACCAAATCTATGTACATCAGTCCATGTATGGTCTAATCAGAGCCTTATACAATGGAACAAGAATCTCCTTACAAGTCAGTCTAACAGATAAGCTTAGGTGTTGATGGTTATTCATGACTTATTTTTCACGGTATTAACAACACCACAAACACTTTTTTTTTTTTTTTCAACAAAGATGTTTTATTAATGCTATCAACCCAAACGTTAATAAAACATCTTTGTTGAAAACAAGTGTTTGTGGTGTTGTTAATACCCTGAAAAATAAGTTACAAGTCAGCGTTCTCTGCATCATTCCCAGAATCCGTATTGTCCTCACAATTTTGGAAATGTGTCCTCTAAATATTAGATCCTTATCCACCATCACCCCAAGATCTCTTATTTCCTCCACCTCAAACAACATATCCCCATCAAGCATAAATTCGACATCCCATTTTTGTTTTTCAAATTTTAAAACCTTACATTTTGCAACATTGTCATCCCTACTCCCATGCCCATTTGAGTCTTCCTGTAAGGCAAGAAGATCTGCTCTGCTCTTCATAGTTTGCTGCAACTTTGCATCATCCAAATCTTTCCCAATATCATTAACATACAGGCTAAATAGCAATGGCCCTAAAACTGACCTCTTCTGGGATATTGCAACCCCATACACACCTTGCTGAGACATATCAGACAGCCAATCTCCAATCCAATGCACTAGTCTAATATCCAGCCCCATCCAATCTAGTTTAACTATCAACTTATCATGCATTAATCAAAAGCCTTCGTAAAATCTAAGTATACTACTGTGTATCTGTTCTCCTTTGTCCAATGAAGCCATCACTTATCGAAATAAGCAAGTAGATTGAACATGACTTCCCCTTAACAAATCCATGCTGTCCATCAAAGATAATACCATTATTATCAACCCAATTCGGATGCTAGTTTTGAGTAGTCTCTCCAAGCCTTTAACCACAACAACCGACACACAGGTAGACCTATAATTTGATGCCAGAGTTTTTTCATCTCCTTTATGAAGTGGCACAAAAGACTTGGAAGTGGAAGAGTTACTGAAGGGCAAAAAAAAAAAAAAGGATAAAATACATTTGCATGAGAGTGATGCCAAAACAGAAGCATTAAATGGAAATAGATATTAAAATAGAAGCATTTCAACAGGATAATTATCAAATGCAAACATGGCATGGGGAATGTGAATGGCTCATGTGGTCAACAGAAACATAATAAAACCTTCCAAATTTAATAGTCATAAACACACATGGATCTAACCTCAGTATTCATTTCTAGACTGCAAACCTCACCTACTTTCCTGATGAAAACCTAATCCCAAACATTATTCATCTCGGTTTTCCCAATTACAAAGGGCTTTCTAAAGTTGGATTCTCTAATTTACCTACCAGAGAATATCCAATTCAGAATCTCCTGTTTTGACCTTCTTTGGCTAAAAATCTCCCTGTCTCCCATTCTATCAAATTCAATCCATTCTCTTCCACTCTCCATCAACAATTTTGAACTTAATTTCTTCACTCCAGCTTTCCTATCAGTGAGGCATCTTTCTTATAGATTTTAATGATTACAACACCAACTGACTTTCCTTCACCAACTGCACAGATCAAGCACAGACATTTGTCATCACCAATGATTTCACACAAACTGTTCACAAGCATAACAGAATATCAGATAATCCTAACCACTCTCCAAACACTAGATCTTTTCCATACAGGCACTCTCATCCACGTGCTGTCTAGCCAGTGCTGGATTTACATATAAGCTAAAAAAGCTACAGCTTAGGGCCTCGCAATCTGCCGGGGCCTCAAATAAAAAAACAAAAAAATATAAAAAAATATTCGCAGAAAAATCACTCAAATGAAGTCAGACATATCACGATAATTTCTAAATAATTTTAAATATACAAAATATAACAAAAGAAGTTTTTTTCCCTCTCAAAAACGTATTAATTAAATTACTAATTATATGGAGAGCCTAAGGCTTCAATTCAGCGACATGAACTTATTTAAGTTAAGGGATATTACATCCCATATTGTTTCTTAGCCGAATAAGAAACTCGAAGAGTTTCATGCCGAATATAGAAACTATATAAAGTTCGGCGATTCCAAGCGCAAGCAAAATACCTGGATAGTGCAACACCTGACCCATTTGGTAGTGCAAACTGAGGCAACTCATAGTAAGGATGGCCTCAGTTTGCACTACCAAATGGGTCAGGTGTTGCACTATCCAGGTATTTTGCTTACACTTGGAATCGCCGAACTTTATATAGTTTTTATATTCGGCATGAAACTCTGAGTTTCTTATTCGGCTAAGAAACAATATGGGTATGAATTAAAATTTTTATCTTTAATACCTAAATAATTTTTAATTAATTTTTAAAATCATTATTTAGAAAATAAACGCATACTTTATTTTTTTTTAATAAAAATTAAAAGACAATATATTTTCATATATTAAAAAGGCATATATATTTAAAATTTTTCTGGAGGCAACCAGGCAACCAGCTGATGTAATTTAAA
The DNA here is from genome assembly GCF_054136105.1 of Typopeltis vanoorti. NCBI lineage: Eukaryota > Metazoa > Arthropoda > Arachnida > Uropygi > Thelyphonidae > Typopeltis > Typopeltis vanoorti. The sequence continues at coordinate 31,666,175 of NC_143574.1, forward strand.
ACAGTAAGGGGCCTCTGGGTTTTGCATAGCTTAGGGCCTCAGCAAGTCTAAATCCGACCCTGTGTCTAGCAATAAGAACATGTGGGATTATCTTTATTGCATTACCTTTTGTTGGATTATTGTTTGCATACTTCCAACTCAAGCATATTCACTGAACATACAATGAAAGAAATTCTTATGGATATGGAAACATATGGAGTGCAATATAGACTAAACGCGTCTCCAATTCCACTCTAAATTTAGATTTCCTATTTAAGCCATGATTTTCTAATTCTCTATAGCAGTGGTTCCCAACCTTTTTCCACATGCATATCCCTTTTAAACCCATTTCTATAAATTGTACCCTTTGTTTTTAAAATAGCTGTTTTTAAATACTGACACTTTTGTTCAATGCCTATCTTAATGTAAAATAGTTTACTTTACTTGTTTTTTCTGCAATTACTGATTATTTTGTGTACCTCTGAAGGGCCCCAGCATGTACCCCCAGGGTACACATACCACCGAACGCATATCTAGAGTATGTCAATGGGCATACTCTACAGTCTAGAGTATGCCCATTTCTCTTGTGCCAAGGCTGTACAAGAGAAATAGGCACACTGTTTTCATGCAAATTTCCATCTTTCTTCACTGTGTATAATCCAAAGCCCAAAATAGCTGCAAGAAAACTATCAATGTATTTGAAACTGATTATGAAGGAACTATATGGAGAAAACCTGCATCCTGTCCAAATGGCAGTTATACCTTTTGGTCTCTTGCCAAAACTATTAGCAAAACAGTGTTCCCATTACTGTTACCCTATGGTTCCATTGCATCAACACCCATAAAAAAAGCCAATCTCTTAGTGTCTTGCTTTTCCTCTGATTCTTGCATTGCTAATCTTGATAAATGTTCCCCAACTATTCCAAACACTACTCCTTTTCACTACCTTTCACCAGAAAGATCAAAAGAATCTTGTTCAAATTAGATATTAAAAACTTTCCTGATCTTGATGGCATTTTTCCAATTGTTCTGAAGATTTGTGTTCCAGAGTTGTCTCCTGTTCTACGTTGCTTTTATATGCTCTCTTGTTCCACTGGTATCTATCCCAAAGCCTGGAAATCAGCCCACTTCCAAACTATTTTTAAAAAGAGTGAAATATATATCGGACTACCATTAAATTTCTCTCACCTTGATTCTGCCATTAAAGTAATGGAGAGAACTATTACTGCAATTCCTACATTACTTTGAAGGCTCAATTAATAAATTGATCACAAGTATGAATTCTGCTACTGTCAATCAACAGGGATCTGCTTACTGTTCACCAATCTGTGGACAAATACCATAGAGAAGTTCATGATATCACCCAAGTTTTTGACCAAAGAATCAGTCTGTCCCTGAGTTATGCAAATGGTTGCCAGCTTCTTGAATGAATGCATACATTATGCACAATGGCAAATGGTTCCCTTATCTTCTAACTTTGCAATTAATGCTTGGATTCCATAAAGTGGTTTGATCACCCACCCATTTTCCTTCTCTTATATCAATAACTTACTCCAGTTTACTGTCAATCCAATTCACAGCTTTGCTGATGTTGCCTTTGAGGACTGCACTCCTCATTCAACAAACTTTGCACTCTTCAAAACTACCACAACCTCCATAATAATTGCTCTACTACCCTAATTTCTAATCTTAAAACCATTCTTCAATGGGGTTTTGATAACTTTGTCAATTTTAATGACAACAAAACCATCTTGCCTTATTTTTCTATCAAAAAAAGAACTCCTTTTTATTCCAATCTTATTTTTGACATCTAAATCTCTAGACAAGAGAAATTTCTCTTCTTAAGATTAACCTAGCATCAAATCTCTTGGCATAAACATATTACATCCAAAAAATTAGTATCTCTTTTGTTCAAATAATTAATTTTACCTCCAAACAGCCATCAAATTATATTTCTGGACAACAATGAACTCAACGACAGACATGGCCAATACTATACTATTCTCACATTTCGGATGGTGAGAACTCCCTAAAAATACTTGATTCAATACAGAAAGCAACTAGATAAATTAATGGCCTATTTCTCACCAAGTAATTTGATCCCATTTTTACTTTGATGGCAACTGTTCATCTGAATTGGCATCAGTATTTCTCCTACTCTATTAAATCCATTGAAAAACATATGCAGAAGCCATTCAACTCCAAACACAGTGCAAATTTCTCGGGTTTTTCATTCATTCCTTCCATTGCTGCCCTCTGGAATAGCCTCTTCTTCTTCTTATGTGGGTTGGTGAATACAATCCAAAACCTGTGGATTGTATTCTCAAAGAATACAATCCACAAGTCTTTAAATCAAATGTAACCAAGTTTCTTCTTTCTATCTTTGTGCCCATTCAGGGTACTAATGTGTGTATGCAATCACCACAAAGATTAAATAATTAAAGCTACAGGCAAGTTTACATTTGCAGTAAAGATCTTGAAAAAATTGATAAGTGCTTAAACAGAATTAGGTAGGTGAGGGCAAGATTCTTTGTAGTCTCTATAAAGACTTCTTTTAGTAATGTGATCCCAAAATTATCAGATTTGCAAGTCTGATTGGTATATTTGCTTTCTAAAAAGTTCCATATTTGTTTCTAGAGCAGTATTTCTTCATTACTTCAAAATAAAAATTAATTTTATTGTAATTTTTATTATTTTTTTATATCTCTTAGCTCACCAACAGTAATAATATACATAGGTTTCAAACTTCCTGTTGGTGAGAATCATTATAGTCAGAGTATTTGAGGGAACTGCATATACTGTACAGTTTTCTGGATTTTGCAAAACTATCTGAGAGGTTGCTTGTCAAATAAGATTATTATTCAGGATCACCATGGAGTCTTAAGACTCATCATGAGAGATCATGTGAGGCACTGAGAGAAGAATCAGTAGGTATGAAAAATCCGGTGAGAAAGTGTGAAGAGAGATTAAGAGACATGGAAGGCTAACTGATGCAAGGTGAACAAGAGTTGAAGTGAGAGAGAGTTATGGGAATGATAGCAGAGAAAGAGAGAAAATGGGTGAATCAGGAAAAGAGGAAATGAATAAGAGGAAGTTGAGATAGTGCAGGAGAAAGATGTAGAGATGAGGAAAGCAGGTAAATAAGAGAACAATGGAGTGTCAGATGAGATAGAAAGTGAAAGATGAAGGTCAGTAAGGAATGAGCAGATCAGTGAGAGACATGATGTATTGAGATTCATTGATAAATGGCATGCAAAACAAAATGCTAGAGAAGCGTTTGCCTGAAAGAATGATAGAAAGTGACTATGGCAATTAAGCAAGGTGAAAATGTGGATGAGATGATAGTGATGTATGGATGGTAGGTACAAGTGATCTGACAGATGGTGTAAATCAGTTGGTGAGAAATCTAAGGTTATGTTAGAGTGTGCAGCAGAAGAGTGACAGTGAAGATAGTGAGTGTGTAATGTCAAGATATAACACAGAGTTGAGAGGAGAGAGATAGCAGCAATAATGAATGACATGACAGTGAGAATGTGTTGAAAGAGGCTTGGATTGTGTGGATGTCTGGAGTACATTTAATGTATGTGAGAGATGGGCTACATCTGAACATCATGCAAGGACACAGGCATCTAGAGAGATTGTTGTTCTCTAGGCACGTGAGGGTTAGAACAGAGAAACTACAGTTACTAGGAAGGTGGTGGCCTCTTGTAGGGAGAGTCACTTGGAGATGGGAGAATGTATAGTATAATATTATCAAATGGAGTCAGGGAATAGGAAATAACAGTAGGTAAAAAAAAAATAGTCAATGCAATGATGTTTCTCTATACAAATTCCAGGAGTATGAGGAATAAAGGGAATGAAATGGCAGCATTAATAACCTAACCCTGTCCAAAGTCAGCTGGAATCAATAAAACATGACTGACAGAAGAAAATGTCCCAACAAGAATAAAAGGGTATATGATATATTTTAGTAGAAGAACAAATAGAGTGGTGGAGTATTATTTATAAGTGATGAACTGCATCCTCTCACAGTGGAGTATTTAGAGGGAAATGATACAAATAGTCTTGGGAGCATATGGTGTGAGGTGGATGTAAGCAGGATAAGATATTTAGGGATGTTGATATAGGCCAGGGAACACAGAGGGTGGAAGAAAATTAGATATTTAGAAAGTTACAGTTTGTCAAGTGCAATCTATTAACAGGAATAATTCTGCAGTAATGATCATCAGCAAACCTTGATCTCCTTTACATCCCCAAGAAACCCAGGTAACCAAATCCAAGCACAGTAGTCCAGTTACAGTTATTGCAAAAATAATAACCTTATAAAGAGATCTTATAAATAATACATTTATCTTTGTCTGTGTATTTTTTTAGCCTCTAAGTAATCCCTCCTACCAATTTATATTGTTTACTGAACTTCGACTCCTTGTAAATCATCACTCCCAAATCCATCAATTTCTTGCAGTGCAATATCTTAGTTTCTTTCAACCCATAATTTGGATGCACTTGAATGCATTTGATATCAGGAATCTGGAGACTTATTGGTATGAGACCTAATGTAGAGAATGAGGAAAACTAGATCATGGAATGGTGAGAATCTATGCATAAGAGCAATAAGTTATGCAACTGCATTAATCATATGAATATGCATAATTATGGACATGATTATGATGAAAGAATGATGGGGTGTTCATCTGGTTCAAACTTATTAACTATGTGCAATGATGTTTGCATGAGGCATTAAATATGGATATAGATCTGCAAGCTGTCCAACTGGATCATACAGACTAAAGAGAAGGGTATACAAACAGACTGGAGGCAACTTATGGCTGTACTGAATATGTTGGGGTCTAAGATTGTCTACATTAGTGAGACCTGGCTATCAGAGACTTTGGCATTTCTATCTAATTAAGCGGTGCAGTTGAAAAAGAAAAGCTGGACTTGAGAAAAATCAACATTTAATGAAAAGAAATAAAAAGTTCAGATTGGTTGGTGGATTTAGAAAAGCAGAAGAGACAGCAATGAATTTTATTATTATTTAGGCCTCCAAGGAGTCAAAAGACTCATTGCGGGAGATCCTTCCTGGGAAACAAAAATCTATCAATCCTTAAACTCATTGACCATTCTCGCTCTCATCACTCTATCAGGCAATGCATTCCACGGTTCAACAACCCTCCATGCAAAGAAATCACTCCTCACCCTCTTGCTCACAGTTTCCTTTCGTAACTTCCAGGGATGGCCCCATGTCATCACTCCTTCCTGCTGTTCCACCAAACGAAAGAACTTCCCAGTGTCAACCCTGTAACCACCCATCAACAGTTTAAAGGTCTCAGTCATATCACCTCTCCTTCTTCTATCCACCAAACTCTGCAGTCCACATTCCCTGAGCTGATCTTCATAACTAACATTGTACAGTCCTGAAACCATTTTTGTTATCTGCCTTTGTACCCTTTCCACAGTTAATTTATCCCCTTCAAATCCTGGGGACCAAATCTGAGAACAATAGTCTAAGTGTGGTCTGATTAGGGTCTTATACAACAGAATGATAACTCTTATCTCTGCAGGTCAGCGTACTTCTCATTATTGCAGCAGTCCTCTGTGTTACCTTCACCACCTTTGCAATATGTCCCCTGAATTGCAGGTTTCTATCAGTCATCAACCCAGACCTCTTGTCTCCCCTACCTCCTCCAATAGAGGATGCAACATCCCAGCGATGTGTCCCAAACCTCAAGACCTTACATTTTTGCTGCATTAAACTGACACCCCCATTCATTCGCCCATCTGTCTAGTTTATTCAAATCCTTTTGCAGGGCTGCCACATCCGCACTATTACTGATAACCCTTCCCAGCTTCACATCATCCGCAAATAACTGAATATCCCCCTGCAATCCATTGACAATGTCATTGATATAAAAGGTTAAACAATACACGTCCCAGTACTGAGCCCTGTGGGACCCCACTTGTAACCCTCTGCCTCCTTGAAACTTCCCCACCATACACAACTCTCTGATACCTATTGGATAGCCAATCCTGAATCCAGTTGACCAACCTGACATCCAAACCCATGTGCTGAAACTTAAATATCAGCTTATCATGTGGCACCCTGTCAAATGCCTTTGCTAAATCCAAGAAAATGGAAGTATATGCTTTTCCCTCATCTACTGCTCTTGTAACTTTATTATAAAAGGTTAGTATATTACTAAAACAAGAGCACCCCTTCATAAATCCATGTTGACTCTCACAGATAACATTACCCTCATCTGCCCAAAATCAGAGATGAAGATAAAGGGGAGAGAGAGAGGATGAAAAAACAAAAAAGATTCAAAATGGAAACTGATGGTTCCTGAATAATTATTATTATGTAACATCTCCAAGAACTCAGAGGGAATGATCATGGTAGGGCACTATTCCAAACAATCTACCATCTATGCTACTTCTTTATCCTCCATTTATGATAATGATTACAATGACAAAATTATGATTATGAATATTTGAATGTAATTTGAACAAGGAGGTCAGGATTAGCAGTGATTGGGAGTTAATATGAGACCATCTGATTTTAACAATGCTTGAATGTATAATGTTTACCTTTCTAACTATAAGAATGAAGTCAGGCATTTCTGACTTTATTATGAATAAACAGGTAAGAAATCAATAAAAAATAAACTGCTGTTTTAGTTGGCTGAATGGTTAGCATGGTCACATTGTCCACAACCAATAAGACTGAGTTCAAATGTCACGGCATGGATGTTGAATTTCATCACCCAGTGGGAGACCACTTTTTTGCTTTTGGAGACATGAAGCATCTTGACTTGAAGCACCTCTACTTGTATGCTGAAAAGCCAAGTAACTATGAACTACCTTGGCAACATGTCCTTTAAACTTCAACTTAAGATGTCTCTGTGACTGAGAAGAAATATTGGAAGCATTAAAATTTGTTTTATCCTTTCTCAGTGCTGATAATATTCCACTAAACCTCCAACATGAAACCTAAATGTTTCTATCATATCCCCTCTTTCTTTTGCCTATCAACCAACTTTTGCAACTCAAAATTCTCAACCCATCCTCATAGAGAGCATTTCAAAGGCCACTCAACATCTTGGTCACCCACCTCTGCATTCTCTCCACTTTCTCATTCCCAAGAAACCCAGCAGACAAGACCTGAATACTGTGATTAAGACATGGACACATTTATAAAAAGGAATGGCAACTTCCTTACCTCTACTCGTATGTTCAACAGCCACGTAACTATGAAATACCTTGGCAACCTTAGCAACATGTTCTCTAAACTTCAACTATCTATTACCACCACCAAATCCCTAGTCTCATCTATTTCCTGGAGCACAGTTCCATCAATGTGGTACACAGCTTAGCTTGTAAGTATTTATCTCAAAATACAAAAACTTAACATTTTTCCACATGAAACTGACACCCAATGCCTTTGTTCCCATACTGAAAGCTTACTTATATCATTCTGCAAGTTCCACAGCATCTTGATTAAATATTACTCTACCCAATTTTGCATCTTAGCAAACAACTAAATATTTCCTTTCAAATTATTTCCTAAACCATTTATATACAAACCACACACAGTCTAGCAAATAGCCTTGTAGCAGACCACTAGTAACCTGCTTTTTCTTGGATTCTGCTCCTCCACATACCACCTTTTGGTATCTATCCAGTCACCCTTGTATCTAAATCACCAGTTTTGTATCCACCCCCAACGAATTTGTATAATAGTTTCATGTGGTATTCTGTCAAGTGCCTTTGCAAAATCTAGAAGTATCATGTATCCATTCTCTTTATTCAACTCAGTTGTCACTATTATAAAAAATTAGTAAGTGACCATGACAAGATCAACCTTTTGCAAAGCCATGCTACCCCTCAGAGAATATCATTCTTTTTCACCTACTCCTAAGTTCTCTTTGAGCAACTTTTCCATTACTTTTGCAGGTATACTGCAAAGTACTCCTGAAATACTGATTGATCTATAATTTGCTACTGGTCTTAGAGTCTCCTTTATGCAAGGAAATTGTTTTGTCCTCTTTCCACTCCCTTAGGACTCTGCCAGAGCTGAGACTTTGTCGCATCTGTCACAGCAATAAATAGCCTAGTCAGAGGCATTTCTAATTCCCTTGCACATTCTTGTAAAATGTGAGCTGATTTCCCATCTAATCCCACGGTTGTACTTACACTGAGATTCTTCATTATCCCAAGAACCTCCGATTAATCCATCTCTGTTCCCACGTCAGTCCCTGTCACATCAATAACCTGACTTGGATGATATGCTCTTGAAAAGGGCTCACTCAATAGCAACTATTTTTGCCTATTTCTGTCACCTCACTGTCATAGAAGGGTAACTCTTTACAGTTATCCTTCCCCTTACTTGCCACATAATGAATGAACTCTTTGATATTTCCTTTGGACTGTTCATCTAGTTACTTCTCATAATTTTATTTCATCTTCCTTACCATGACATGTTGGTCACCTTTCTTGATCAATCTTTGTACTGTTTTGCGAGCTTGCTAGTCACTCACCTTTCACATCCAATATCTTTCTTTTTTTGTAGCTGCTGTTTTAACAATACTACTCATCCATCTTCTACCTGATGGATGAGTAGTACTTCTACCTGATTAACCCTTCTGACCTTGGGAATACAATCTGGTAGTAAATGGGTATTGGGAGCTTCCTCCAGATATCCATTTACTATCTCTCATGCACTGCTAACATTTTTTCTTTGCAGATTTTTATGCCACGGCACAGCTTTGTGCTTCTTCGTACGCTTGTTACCTGCCTTGTAGTTCCACGTATACCCTTTCTTGACAGATAATTCCATGTTTTGCAATTTCCTAAATCAAGGCTGCATGTTGACTCTCCTAATGTAACAAAAAGACAGAGTATTGGTGAAGTACAGAAAGATAAATGAAATATGAAATGGAATATGAAAAGAAAGTGGCAGAATAAATCAAGACCAATATAATGGAGTTTTTAAAACTGCGATGTAGAAAAGAGGCCAGGTAGTATGCATTTAATTACATTATACATTTAATACAATTTAATAGTAGAAACTTAAAAGACAAATCTACTGTATAAAGCAGTTAAGATAAATTAAGACTCCATAAAATGATTAATTAAATTCATATAATAAAAAAACAGTTTCTGGTTTTAATTTACAAAGAAATTGTTAGATAAAAAAAAATAAACTATGAATATTACAGAAGCTTTCTCAAATTAACTGCTTAGTTATAAAAAAAAATTAATGGCTCAACATATAAAGGATGTCTGTTCCTAAATGCCTGCCAACTGAATTAGCAGAACAATTGGTTAAGTTTGCATTTCCTCTCATTAACATCAGGCATCACATCATAGCCTCTCTCTAAGATGAATAAAGTACAGGTCAGATTATTTATTAGGTCTAAAGTGGAACTAATTCTAAACAATTTAAACTTAGGACTACAGTCAGTCCTTTAATCATTCAATTCCAAGAATTATATTTCAAACAAAACATTACAATTTTTACTTCATATTGTTATTTATCATAATAGATCAAAGTACTGCACGTACAATTGAGAATGTTCCTCAATTCATCCCAAGGTGAATTTTATTCATAAGCAATATGTTCTAAGATGACAAGTTACTTGGCCTTGACATGCCATTGATAAGATAAGATAATCAAAAAATCGAATAACATATGGAAATTATCAAAATATCCATGTAACCAAAATAAAGATCTTCAATAGCAATGCTAAGGCCAAATTTGGAAACTGACTAAAAACAGGAAAGTAAATTAAGCAGCTTTCAAAACAAAATGTTTACATAAATTATTAAAACTATTTGGGTACATCAACATATAACAAACTATGAATTGAATTATATAAATGGACTGAGCAAAGAAAGTATCACCACTGAATGGAGGAAAAAAACTGAAGATGAAAATGACATAGCCAGTGGATTGCAGGGGGATATTCAGTTGTTTGCAGATGATGCGAAGCTTGGAAGGATTATTAGTAATAGTGCAGATGTGGTAGCCCTGCAAGAGGATTTAAATAAGCTAGATAGATGGGCAAATGAATGGGGGTGTCAGTTTAATGCAGCAAAATGTAAGGTCTTGAGGTTTGGGAAACATCGATGGGATGCTGCATACTCTATGGGAGGAGTTATACTGGAGGAAGTAGGGGAGACAAGAGATCTGGGGTTGATGATTGATAGAAACCTGAAGTTTAGGGGACATATTGCAAAGGTGGTGAAGGTAACACAGAGGATTGCTGCTATTATGAGAAGGACACTGACCTGCAGAGATAAGAGGGTTATCATTCCGTTGTATAAGTCTCTGATCAGACCACACTTGGACTATTATTCTCAGATTTGGTCCCCAGGATTTGAAGGGGATAAATTAACTGTGGAAAGGATACAAAGACGGATGACAAAGATGGTTTCAGGACTGTACAAGGATAGTTATGAGGATCGGCTGAGAGAATGTGGACTGCAGAGTTTGGTGGATAGAAGAAGGAGAGGTGATATGATTGAGACTTTTAAACTGTTGAGAGGTGGTTACAGGGTTGACACTGGGGAGTTCTTTCGCTTGGTTGATCAGCGGGAAGGAGTGATGACAAGAGGCCATCCCTGGAAGTTACGAAAGGAAACTGTGAGCAAGAGGGTAAGGAGTGGTTTCTTTGTGTGGAGGGTGGTTGAGCCGTGGAATGCATTGCCTGATAGAGTGGTGGGAGCGAGAACGGTCAGTGGGTTTAAGGAGTGGTATGATAAACTTTGTGTTTCTCAGGGGGGGACCTCCCCTCGATGAGTCTTGACAGACTTTATGTCTTAGAAAGGACCTCCTTCGATGAGTCTTTTGACTCCTTGGAGGCCTGAATAATAATAATAATAATAATAATGAAAATGGATTGGACACACACTAAGAATGGAGAGCAGAGAGATTCCAAGAGCATCTTTAACATAGATCCTGGAAGAAAAAAGTAAAAAGGCATAAACTAACTTGACAGAAAAAGAAAGAATAATGGTTTGGAGAGAAGCAAAATTAGTGCCACAAGACAGAGGTGTGTCTGGGAGAAATAGATATCAGCCGTATGTGCCATGGAGTATGAAGAGGATAAGTAAATAATTATGAGACCATGGAATCATCACAGGATCTCAGAAAAGGAAAGCAACTATTTCATATTACTGATTTCTGTTCTCAGGACCAGTGCTGATTTGATTTAATTTGTTTAAAAATAAATAAATAGAATATAAATACGGGTCAAAGTAAACCCAAAAGAGTTTTTTTTTTTGTTATGTAGCAAGTAAGAGGAAAAATGACTATGGTAGAATGACTTTAAACAATGCACATGGTAGGAAGGTGACTGAACCAAAAGAAATAGTTGAGCTGCTGAGTGATCATTTTGCAAAGATGTATCATCCAAGTGGTGATTTTAGAGAGGTGCATATCAACATTGAGGTGTTCAGTTATTTATGCAGTTAATTTGAGAAAGCTTCTATAATATTCATAGTTTATTTTTTTTATCTAACAATTTCTTTGCAAATTAAAACTAGAAGCTGAATTTTATATATATTTCCCATGGTATATACGTTGGTTATGCATTATTAAAACACTTAAGGAATAGAACAACATAGTTAAGGATATAAATTAAATTAAACTTTAATAAATATTTTCCAATATTTCGGCAACGTCACATTGCCATTTTCTAAAGGAACTTACAAAAAAGTTACGTGCACGTAGGCACTATAACACAGAAACTGGGAATGAAGAGATGAAGCTATTGTTCTCCTAACAGTCCTGATGGTGCCCTCTAGCGGGCTAAGTAGGTGTTCTTGGCCGTTGGGCTGAAGGTCTGCAGATGTAGGCCTCCCAAATTTGGGGCAGTCGCATACAACCAAATTTGTTGAGGTTTGGAGAATTTCTTAGGGCTGAGGCTGATTCCATAAAGAGTCTTTCAAATTTGTATTTGCTACGGTGTATCACTGTAGCTTTCTTCCACCGTATTCTGTGGCGTGTATCCAGGTCCGCAAGTCCAGAAGTCCGCAAGTTCTCAGTTTACAGAAAACCCACCCATACAGGCAGATACATTCACCAACAATCCCCCCCCCCCTCACAACAATATGGAGTAGTGAAAACACTATACAACAGGGCTAAACTAATCTGTTCAAACGACTTGGCCCTAAACACTGAACTAAATCACATCCTCAACACTTTCTCAGCCAATGGCTACCCCCCCCAGAAAAATCCAAAAAATATTAGAACCTACAAACCACAGATCCCCTCCCCCCCCCCCCACAACAAGGATTACTCTAAATCCATCACCATTCCCTACATCATTGGCACCTCGGAAAAGATTACCAAAATCTTAAAAAAACATGACCTGACCTCCTGTTACAAACCTTGCAGAAAATTGGCATCTCTTATCCGCTCCACTAAAGACCAACCACTTCCCCTAGACCTACCTGGTGTTTACCAGGTCCCTTGCAGTTGTAAACTGTCTTACTTTGGCCAAACAGGCAGGACAGCAAATATCAGAATTTCGAACACAAGGACTACATCCGTTTTCACAAATACAGTCATTCTGGACTTGTGGACCATGCTCTGGATACACGCCACAGAATACGGTGGAAGAAAGCTACAGTGATACACCGTAGCAAATACAAATTTGAAAGACTCTTTATGGAATCAGCCTCAGCCCTAAGAAATTCTCCAAACCTCAACAAATTTGGTTGTATGCGACTGCCCCAAATTTGGGAGGCCTACATCTGCAGACCTTCAGCCCAATGGCCAAGAACACCTACTTAGCCCGCTAGAGGGCACCATCAGGACTGTTAGGAGAACAATAGCTTCATCTCTTCATTCCCAGTTTCTGTGTTGTAGTGCCTACGTGCATGTAACCTTTTTGTAAGTTCCTTTAGAAAATGGCAATGTGACGTTGCCAAAATATCGGAAAATATTTATTAAAGTTTAATTTAATTTATATCCTTAACTACGTTGTTCTATTCCTTAAGCGTTTTAATAATTTCCCATGGTAATCTCAGATGAAATTGTTCACCCTGTGGACAGATGGAAAGAAGAAACAGTTACAGCATTTGGAATGCCTGCAGATTGCACTCATTAGAATATACATAAGAGGGGGAAAGTGTTCCAAAAGAATGAAGAGGAAGAAAAATTTCTTCTGAGATCTGAGTTGAATTGAAGGAATGCTGAATAGCCAATACAGCACTTCATGTCTTAACAGATTTAGGGAAAATTTGGAGCAAATGCTGTAATGAGTGAAAATATGTACTGGAAGTAATTGTTGAAAATTAGCATTGTTTAAAAGTGAGTGGAGCGAATTAATTGCAGACCAGTTCCTTTTTTTTTTTTTTTTTTTTTTTTTTTTTTTTTTTTTTTTTTGTGTGTGTGTGTAAAACAAAAAGTGTGGCTACTCATTCTTTGCTAGCAAGAAAAATTGAAGATTAAAAAAGGTATTAAAATGAATTATTTGCAGATATTTTTACTTCAGAAGGTGATACTTAATGAGAAAGTGATGAAAGCATGTTTTTGAGGTGCAAAGATAAAGGATGTTAGTAAAGCTATAAGTATGCAGATGAAAGATGCAAATGAGTTAATTGTTTTGGCTGGCACAAATGATTTGAAAGCGAGGAATATGCAATGAGAGAAGATACGAAAGAGTTGTTAGTGGAAGCAAAAAGCAAAAATGAAGAGTAAGAAAGTAAAGAAGGTTGAGTCTGCTACCTTGGTATGATAGGACAGAAATGAGAAGAAGGGCAACAATTGCTATTGAGAAGATTGTGCAGCAGGAATGGTGTGCAGTTTATTGACATATGGAGTGAATTTGATGGACGAAAGGACATCTATGCCTGACCGACTACATTTAAATGGTTCTGGAGTTGTGTTTGGAGAAATTGTTGTTTAGCAAGAATGTTAGTGCAAAACTAAGGCAACTAGAAATATTAGGGAGGATGAAATCAAGCATGTGTCTGGCCATCCCTGTGATAAATGAACATACATGTAACAATGATTATGCAATGCCGAAGATACCAATAGTTACACAAGTAATTATGGGTACAAAGGAATGTCGAAATGCATGTAAACAAATGCAATGAAGTATTGGGAATAAGGGTGAGGAGTTTTTGGCAATGGTCAGCTCAACTTGGCAAAAATTATAGGCATCAGTGGGACCTGGTTGACTGAAAATGATAGCTACAGGGATAGAATGTAAAGGGTATTGCATTTTCAGGGAGGATAGAAAGTAAGGTATTGCTGATGATAGCTGGAGAATTACAACCAATAAAATTAGAAGTTAAAGAGGATTTTAGGTCTGAGGGAGATGGTTCATTTGAGGCTATCTGGTGTGCAATAGAGGCAAATAGAACAAAATACATTGTTGGGTGCTACTATAGACAAGAGGGTCCACAGGAAGATAAAAATGCCATGTATCAGCAGATTAGTACAAAGAGTATATGCAGAACATTTATTATGAGAGGCTAACTATGGGGACATTGATAAAAGGGAGGAAAGGGAGAAAGGCAAGATGGAAGTGGGATTTATACAGTTATTGAGAGATAATTACATGAAACAACATGTTATAGAGGGGACAAGGGGCTTGAGGACGTTGGATCGGATAACAGCATCAGAAGATGTATTGATAACCAATTGATGTGGAGTTAATTCCCGTATTTCAGCTGAATGTGCTCCTTGAGCTGCTCTGTGGTTATGGGTTTATTCACATACACTCTCTCCTCAAGATGTCCCCAAAGGAAAAAGTCAGAAGCCATTAAATCTGGTGAAAGAGCAAGCCAATTCTCTCATTCTCATTGAATGCTAAATTTCTTGAAATTAGATGTTTGCTAAAAATCTTCCTTAAGACCCTATCGTGGGTCAAGTAATGTGTGCAGTGACCCCATCCTGTTGGAACCACATATCATCAACAAAATTGTTGATCATATCGCAATATCGCTCACTGGTTACAGTTACAGCATTACTATTGTTGTCTTCAAAGAAAAATGGTCCTATAACACGTGATGCAACTGCGCACCAGACAGTATACTTAAGTGGGTGTAATTCTTGTTGGTGGACTACCCTTGGATTCTCGGTACCCCATATTCTGCAGTTCTGCTTGTTTACAAAACCATTCAAGTTAAAATGAGCTTCATCACTCATATCAGATGATTCCCTAAAGTCATTTTGTTCACAGGCCAATTCTTATAAGCGAACAGCGTACATCAGATGTTGTTGGTTATCTCTTGGGTTCAGATCTTTCTATAATTGCATCTTGTATGGAAACATGTGTAAATCTTTTCTTAAGATATTTTGAAATGACCTCTGAGGTATTCCCAGCTCAGCAGCATGCCTTTGGGTTGATGTTCTGGGGTTTTCCTCAATACTCTCCTGAACACGTTGAATATTCATGTCACTTCAGACAGAACATGGTCTTCCAGATCTTGGCAGATCTCGCACTGCACCTTACTGCTGAAAGCGTCCCACCAAGCATTGGATCATCGATTCAAAGAGTGCATTTCGTGCATTAAAATGATGGCAATAGGCATGTTTGGTCAGGATTATTGAATGATGATGTTCAAAATAAAGCTCTATGATCTTAGTTCGTTGCATAATGGTGTAACGTTCCACACTGAATCTCCCAAATGTACTTCACAAGCTCTGAAAAGAAAAATTAGAGCAGCATTGAATTTCAAAAAGTTATGATTTTTTTTCAACTCCTTCACTGCTTTTGCACCACCCTGTAGTTGAGTTACTGAGTGATCATTTTGCAAAGGTGTATCATCCAAGTTGTGATTTTACAGAGATGCATATTAACATTGAGGTAGATGAACAGGAGGTGTTCAGCATATTAAAAAATATGAATGTAAACACAGCAGTAGGACTGGATGGCATATCAGTCCATGTACTAAGTGCAAGAGAATTGGCACTGCCTCTGATGACGTTGTTCAATCTAAGTCTCGGCTCTGGCAGGGTTCAAAGTGAGTGGAAAGAGAATACTACCATTGCATAAAGATGGCTCCAAGACAGAGGTAGCAAAATACAGACCAATTAATATACCAGGAGTGGCTCTTAAAGTATTAAAGCTGGTGAAAGGCAAAATAAAACAGTCGGTGGATAGGGATGCGATACTCTATAGTGGGCAGTATGGCTTTGTAAAGAGTAGGTTGTGTCTTAGTAACTTCTTCACATTTTATAATAGAGACAGCAAAATTGGATAAAGGTAATGGCTACATCATGATACTGCTCAACTTTTCCAAGGCATCTGACAGAATACCACATGGAAAACTATTACAAAAACTGGAGCAAATGGGAATGGATGAGGCTAGTAGCATGGATAGGGGAGTGGCTGATGGACAGGCACCAGAGAGTAGTATATGGTGGAGTGAAATCTAGGTGATCGCAACTAGTGAGTGGAGTACTTTAGGATTCAGTACCAGGAGCACTACTCTTTAATTTGTATATCAATGATATAGGGAAAGATTTCAGAGGGGATAGGCACCTTCGTAGTGCAATTGGAGGAACGACGGTATGTTGCCCTTTGATCAGAAAAGGCCTAAGTTCGATTTTTGTCATGATGGGAGGAATCCTTATATGGACTTTTTCAATTAAGGTGAGTTAGCCAATCTCATACATAGGTAGCAGGGTTTTCTCTCCTGGAAACTCTGGTTTTTCATCCCACATACAGAGAAATCGGCCTTTCAGAACACATGTAATTTACAGACAAAAAATACTAGTTGTGGTAGTGGAAAGTAGATGGCAATGATTGTAGATGATTGGTAGTAGAGGTGGAGACAGAGTTGTACAGTAAATGTCCTCTCACGATGAGTCTTCAGACTTCTTGACGGTGTCACGAATAATAATAATAATATTCAGTTGTTTGCTGATGATGCAAAACTGGGAAGAACAATAGCTGATAAAGGTGATGTAGATGTCCTACAGGATTATTTAAATAAATTGGCATTGTGAGCAAAGGATAACGATTGCTAATTTAATGTTGCAAAATGTAAGGTTATGCACTTCAGGTTGAAAAGGTTTGCAGGAAATTGAATTGGAGATAATGGTGGACAAAGAGTTGATGTTCAGAGAGCATATTGCAAAAGTTGGTCAAATATAGCTCAAAGGATTACCTGGATGTTGAAAAACACGCAAACAAAGATAAAGGAAGTTATCTCTCTTTATAAGGCTATAATTTGGCCACATCTTAACTACTGTGCACAGATTTGGTCACCTGACTTTCTTGGGGACCAGAAGGTGGTAGAGAGGATTCGGAGACAAGTGACCAAGACGGTGACAGGTCTGTGGAATACTCCCCATGAGGATAGACTGAAGGTTTGTGGGTTACAAAATTTAGTTTATAGATGGAAAAGAGAGGACATAATAGAAACTTTTAAGATATTAAAGGGATTGTATAAAATTGATGCAAGTGAAATTTTTCAATATATATGACAAATAGTCAGAACCAGGGCCATCCTGTGGAAGTTGTGTGAGAGCGTGGTTAGTAGGAGTGTACTGATATGGATGTTGTCAAAAATGATACTAAAAGAAATGGATCCTTGTTTTGTAAAATACACTTCCGATTTTTTGCATGGAGAGTAGTGAATGAGTGGAATGGATTGCCAGAATTGGTTACAAGTTCCAATAATGGTCAATTTTTGGTCTCCAATGATATCATCTCTGAACTCCATGGAGTCCAGAGACCATATCATCTTACAGCTCTCCATGAGTCTGCAGGAGCAAATGCTGGCGTTGAAATTCATGCTTGCTCGTTATCATTCAGGAAGTGAGAGGTGTGATTGAAGTCTGATTAGCGGAATAATGAAACTGACCACCATTTAAAACTACGGTATATATTTAGAAATTTATGTACATTTAATCATACAAATACAACATTTATTTTACAAATGATATTCTATCTTTTTCCATTTAGCTACTTGAATGCACATTCTACCCTACGGTTCTTTATGAACTGGTCAATAACATCATCATAAAAAGTTGGTTGTAACTTAATTTTCCCAAGCAACATGCACACTTGTAAAGGCTGGCTAAAGCTCACTGGCTAGAGCTACATTGACTGAGTGTGGCCTGTGTTTAAGCAACAGCATGAAGCAACAATGCGCGCACATGAAATCACAGTCTGCTGCAAGGACCTGGAAACTCCTACAACCAAGCAAGTCAAGGTAGCTTTGACTAGACGAGCAAGCATCGATCTTCGATACACAATGCCAAGCTCAATATTGTTGCGCAAGCTTAAGACGTCTTCTATCTACAAAAATAAAAGCCTAAATGGAATGCTTATAAATGCATGCATTTATTAAAAAAACAAATATTACTTCTTTCTCAATTAATATGCTTGCTGCGCAAGCTCATAAAATAATTTTACAGCTCTAAATTAAAAATGACTAAATATTAAAAACTTCTATATGTACTACATCCATAAGCCACATGTCACTTAATAAAGAGTGAAAGTATGTTGTGTACTATTGTCTTAAGAAAAAAAAAAAAAACTCATTAAATCTTTTCTGTACTAGGCAAAGTATTTTTAGGTGCTTTTAGAGGCACTACTCCAAATATCAGTATTTGATGGTTTGGATGGATTTGCGATTTGGTCAGTCATTAGCTGTTCAGAGGTAAAGAAATGCTTTTTGGAAAAAACAAGAGTTGTGTAACCGAGAACGAGATATGGATGTTGTCAAAAATAATAATGGAAGAAATGGATCGTTATTTTGCAAAGCACAAGACAGGAATGCATTCTGTTAACAAATAACAATGAAGAATGGTTTAGAGATCAAAATTTAAGGTTTCCAAGTAGTTCAGAATATGAGGTTCTGTTGATATAAGCAATGTAAAGTTTGTCAAATGAGAAAATGAAATGTAGTGTTTTACTATAAGAAAATTTATGGAGTGGATTTGCAGTCAACTAAAGAAGGTTTATGTGTAGAAGAAACATAACCCTGTGAAACACCATTATTTGGTGCAAAAATTCAGGATAAAGATACATCCATCACACATAATACGTGAATAGAGGAAGCTGATGAGCTAATTTTAGAAGTCAGAACACGAATGCTTTTTAATAGGTCTTAATGCCATATACCAGTGGTGCACCCGGGGTGAGGAAAGGGACTCAAATGTATCAAACCATCGACCAATCAGTGTCTCAGGAGTGGTGGTGAAGATTTTGGAAAAATTGGTTAGGGCTTGCATTCAGAAATGGGTTGACTATATGGGTTTACTAAGGGAATATCATGTTTTAGCAACTTGTTCACATTCTATAATAATGTTGCCGTTGAGGTAGACAAGGTGAACAGATGCACCATGATGCTTTTTGGATTTTGCTAAGGCTTTTCACAGAATACAGTATTATTATTATTATTATGTCACACCTCCAGGGAGTCCTAAGACTCATCGAGGGAGAGTGTGCCGACAGCATCAAACGATTGACCCCCGTCCAACTATTAACTACATTCAAGCTTGCTTAAGCTATTAGTAGCAGAGGCTCTACCAATCGACCAACCAGTATGGAAGACTGTTGCATAAATTGGAGAATATGGGTATTGGCTATAAAATATTAGCATGGATAAGAGGATAGCTAATTGACAGATATCAAAAAATGGCATATGGGGGGATGTGAGTCTGCAAGATTTAAGGTAACAGTGGTGTACCATAAGGATAAGTCCTTGGTCCACTGTTATTCAATCCGTACGTTAATGATATTGGGAAGGAATTTGGTAGGCAACATACAGCTATTTACTGTTGAGAGGGCGCTAGTGAGCCAAGTGCTGCGGACCCGATTTGAAGAGCTCCTGTTTCAGATAAGTTTTACTAGGAATAATTAAGTATATATGTGTAATTGTTTGAGTAAGAGCGGCTATAAATGTTGTACGCTACCGGTATTATTAGTGTGGGGAATTTTTCTTGCCTAAACTAAATTACGAAATCGTTATTATTAGACCTAGTAACCTGCAGAGAGGAAAAAATGGTGGCGGCATTGTCATTCCATGATTTTAATTTAGATTTCAGTTGTTTCGTTAAGTGTGAGGTCTGTTATATGTATTCCTTCGATTACATAAATGATTTGTGGATGTTTAGTGCGGATAGAAGAAGGGTGTGTGTGCGAAGTGTGACCTGAACGAGGAACCGATGAATGCAAATATGAAATTGATGACAGAAAGTGTTAGTACCGATTGTGTCGTGAGTGCACGTTTGAAAGAGAAGGATGGTGAGAAAAAGAGGCAAAAAAATGTTAAAAAATCAGGAAAAAAGAAAAGGAGTGATTTGAAAACCGTAACGGATGTTAAAAGGGACAAAAGTGAGGTGGAAAAAAACGAAATTGAGAGAACGAATGAAAGTAGAAATGGCGTGATGAAGAAATCGCAAGTGAAAAAAATCGAAAGAATAAATGATAGCGAAAAAAGAATGAATGATGGCGAAAGTTGGACGCATGTTGGACCGAAAGTACGGAAACAAAGAAAGATAAACGAGAGTGAAAGTGAGAAGAATGATAGTGAAAGTTGGACGTATGTTGGACCGAAAGTACGGAAACAAAGAAGGATGAATGAGAGGGAAAGTGAGAGGAGGGGGTTGAGAGTTAGAAAGATTTAATGATAGAGAGAATGTGTCGCGAGATTTGGAAGGTGAATTGGATTGGATGAGGCAAGAAATGAAATGGATGCGGAATGAAATTAAGAGAATTCAGGTCAAAACTATTAAAATAAATCATGATGGCATGAAAGAGTTAACGAAAGATGAGCGAGTGGTGTTGTATGGCGACTCCATTATTAAAGGTGTGCTAGAGGATAAAATGCACAAGGTATGTTTTCCAGGCGGTAAAATGAGTAGAGTGATTGAGGCATTGGATATGAGGCGGGAGCGAGCAAAAGAGTTAATTGTATTAATTGGTACAAATGATTTGAGAGAGAACAAAGAGCATGTCAAAATGAATATCAGGAGGCTGCTTGGAAAGATAAAAGAGAATAGTGTGATAGGAAGGATAGTCAGTGTGTTGCCTAGGTACGATTGTGGTGAAATGAGGCGGAGAGCAAGGATTATGAATGATATTCTGGCTGAAATGTGTGAGGAGATGGGAGTACAGTTTGTTAATGTGTGGAATGAGTTTGAGGGATGAAGTGAGCTGTATGGGAGCGATGGACTGCATTTGAGTGGTTATGGTGTGAGTCGCTTGGAGAGACTGCTGCTGGAAGGTAGAGAAGTGAATAGAGAGAATGAATCAGATCGAGAGGGGAGTGATGTGGAAGAGCAGGAGGTGGTATCAGTGGAACTAGCTGTAGATCCGGAAATGAGCTGTTGTGTTTGTATACCAATGCTAGAAGTATATGAAACAAGGTGGATGAAATGGTTGCACTAATTGCGTCTGTGCACCCAAAGATTGTCGGAATAAGTGAGACATGGTTAGATGAGGACGACACCCTGACAGGAATAGAGATGGAAAGGTATAATGTGTTTCATGAGGATAGAAGGGGTAAAAAGGGAGGGGAGTGCTATTGATGATAGAGAAAGAGTTATGTCCATACAAGGTAGAGATGCAAGAGGGAAATAGGGCCAGTGGTTTTAAGGCAGTATGGTGTGAGATAGAGGTGAACAGAATCAAATACTTGGTGGGATGTTGTTATAGACCTGGTAATGTGGATGGTGGTGATAGTGAAATGTATAGTCAAATAAGCCAAGCAAATAAGAAAAGGGTGATCATTATGGGTGATTTTAATTATGGCAATATAGACCGGAATGAAGAGATAGCAACTGGAAGTAAAGAAAATGAGTTTCTTGAGTTTTTGAGGGATAACTACCTCAGACAGTATGTAACAGAGGGCACACGAGGATTGAGGGTCTTGGATTTGGTCATCTCATCAGAGGATGTAATTATAAATGAAAGTGTCAAATCACCAATCAGTTGGTGAGAGTGACCATGAGGTGATTACCTGCCAGCAGTGCAAGGACCCCTGTGAAAAAAAAAGGTATATGTGGAACTACAAGGGGGGTGATTATGAAGAGCTCAGGGGACAGCTTGCAGGAGTAGCATGGAATGAGGAGTTAGTTAGCTGGAAAAGAGATCAATGCGGCTTGGGGATTTTCAAAAACTATTTAGTAGATGCAATGTCTAAACGTATACCAAGGGTGAGAAGGTTAAATAAGGTAGGTGTGAGATGGATGAATAAAGAGATTAAGCATGCGATACAGAGAAAAAGGGCATTATGGAGGGAGCATAAGAGAAGTGGAAGTAACCAATTTCATGAGGTCTACAAAGACCAGGCAAGGAGGGTGACTTGGTTGGTGAGAGTAGCTAAAGAGAGGTATGAACAGCAGTTAGCTAATGAAGACAAAAAGAATCCTAGGGAGTTCTTTCGATATGTAGCCAGTAAAAGAAAGAATGATTATGGAAGGATGACATTGATTGGAGGAAATGGAATAAAGATAGCTGTTGCACAATGTGTGGTGGAGATACTTAATGAGTAGTTCATAAAGATCTTTCAATCTTGTGAATGTGACTTCATGGAGAGATTGAGAGCAATTGATGATGGGGAGGAGAGACTGACTGTAAGTGAGCAAGAGGTGTTTGGGGAGTTGAGTAAACTAGATATAAATAAGGCTGTGGGAGTTGATAATATATCACCATGTATTCTGAAGGAATGTGCCAGAGAGTTGACACCTGCCTTGACATATTTTTTTTAATACGAGTCTTGCACTTGGTCAAGTTCCTAAAGAGTGGAAGGAGGGCAAGATTGTGCCACTTCATAAAGGAGGTGATCGAACTCAAGCATCAAACTATAGGCCTATCTCTGTCAGGTGTGGCAGTTAAGTTGTTGGAGAAGCTTGTAAGAACTAGGATCCAGAGTTGGGTTGACAACAATGGCATAATTTTTGATGGACAGCATGGATTTGCTAAAGGGAGGTCATGTTTTAGTAATCTACTTACTTATTACAATAAAGTGACTGCTTCCTTGGACAGAGGAGAAGGATACACAGTAATATACTTGGATTTCGCAAAAGCTTTTGATAGAGTACCTCATGATAAGTTGACAGTCAAACTAGAGCAGATGGGGTTGGATATTAGATTAGTGCATTGGATTGGAGACTGGCTATCTGATAGGTATCAACAAGTTGTGTATGGGGGTGCAATATCCAGGAAAAGGAAAGTCACTGGTGGAGTGCCTCAGGGGTCTGTTTTAGGGCCATTACTATTTAACTTGTATATTAATGATATTGGCAAAGATTTGGATGGATATATTCAGTTGTTTGCAGATGATGCAAAGTTGGGACGAACCATAAAGAGTAGTGAAAATGTTCTGGCCTTGCAAGAAGACTTGAATAAATTGAGTGATTGGGCAAGCAAATGGGGATGTGAGTTCAATGTTGCAAAATGTAAGGTTTTAAAATTTGGAAAACAAAGATAGGATGCAGAATTTATGCTTGGTGAGAATATATTGTTGGAAGTAGAGGAAATAAGAGATCTGGGGGTGATAGTGGATAAGGATCTAAAATTTAGGGGATACATCGCCAAAATTGTGAAGACAACACAAAGACTTCTGGGAATGATGCGGAGGACACTGACGTGTAGAAGTAGGGAGATTCTTGTTCCATTGTATAAGGCTTTGATTAGGCCACACATGGACTATTGTGCCCAGATTTGGTCACCGGGTTTTCAGAAGGATGAAGAGATGTTGGAAAGGGTTCAAAGGAGACTGACTAAGGTAGTTTCTGACCTCTGGAATGTTGAGTATGAGGAAAGATTGAGAAGATGTAATTTGCAGAGTCTAGTGGAGAGAAGGAAGAGGGGAGATATGATAGAGACCTACAAGTTGGTAAGGTTGTTATAAGATCAATGGTGGAGAAGTTCTACAGAGAATAGTGGGAGATCAGGGGGAGAATCAGAGGTCATCCCTGGAAACTGTATAAAGAGGGTGCGAGTAGGGGAGTGAGAGGCAGGTTTTTTTCGTGCAGAGTTGTGAATGATTGGAATGCCTTGCCTGAGAGTGTGGTGTCTGCAAGGAGTTTGAGTGTGTTTAAGACACGGTATGATGATGTGTGTGTGATAAAAGGACCTCCCAGATGAGTCTTTGACTCCATGTGGTCTTGTTTAATAATAATAATGATGATGATGCAAAGATAGATAGGGTATTCAGGAATGCTGCTGATATGCAGTACTTGCAGAATGATTTGAATAGGCTAGAATTGTGGGAATGGGAAATTGGATGTCACTAACTGTAAAGTCATGCAGATTGCCATGATTAGATATCTGAAAAGGGTAGGGATCTTGGAGTGTTAGTAGATAGGAAGTTGAAGTTCGGGGGCCATGTAGCAAAGATTGCAAATACAACTCAAAAGATAATTGCAATGCTGAAACGAACTTTTACATGTAAAGATAACAATGTCATTTTGCCTCTTTACAAGGCCTGGATAAGACCTCACTTGAACCACTGTGCGCAGGTTTGGTCTCCTGGCTTTCGCTGCAATTCTGATATAGTGGAGAGAGTGCAAAGGGGAGTGTAAAAATATCAGGATTGTGGAATACTAATTATGAAGTCAGACTGAGGATTTGTAGACTGCAGATACTAAACAGGGAAAAAGAGAGGTAATGTTATTGAGACTTACAAACTTCTGAAAAGGGTTATACAGGATTTCAGTAAGTGGAATTTTTAATTTTTCAAGAAAAGCTGGTGCGTGTAGTATGTGGTCTCCCATGATGAGTCTCTGATTCCCTGGAGGTCCCTCTTAATAATAACCAAGTGAAAAAACTTTTGACGGCTATATTTAATCCAGAATATTTTAATAGTAATGCGATACACTTTTTGACTACTTGTGTATGGGAAATATGACTTCTGCTTTACTTCATTCTTGGTATCTCTTTTGGTATGGCTCCCACTAGTGAGTTTGCTTGTTTCCTGGGGTGTAGAGCAGTTAAGCTTGTTCAGTGGTAGATTTTTTTCCTGTCATTGAATAGAACTACTAATGAGTTTCCTATTCCAGAGTAATTCAGGTCGGGAGCGATTGGCTTAGTAGTGATCCTTTCAGATCACTCAGATTCAGAGTGATCTTGTATCTCTCTCTCTCTCTCAGAGTTTTTGAAAAAGCTCCCCTGCACATAAGACTTGCTTCCTGTGGAGTAGAGTGGTTCTGCATGGTGGCAGTTTTTTTTGCCTGTTACTGAGTGGAGCCATTGCTGTGTTTTCTGTCCTGTAGTTTGATTCAGGTCAGGAGTGATAAGTTTAGTAGTGCCCCTTTAGAATCACTCAGTGAGATTTAGAGTGATCTTAGAGTTTTTGGAGAGATGTACTGCTTCCTGAATTTTAACAATGCTCAGTAAAGGTTGAAGTCAATCTGGGTAGTGACTCTTCCCATAATGCATAGCATTATACATGTCCAAAAAGGAAGTGTGATTTGCATTATGAGATATTAAGGCAAATTATGTGAAGTCATTAGCCTTTCACTTACACTTCGATAAAGTACTAAAATAGAATACAATGAAGGTGTAAAAAGCTTCGAATTTGGCTTCCACAGATCAACAGGATTTCAGTGAGGCATGGCATGCCCCACATTGTGGTGGCCTGAATATCAATCCTCCCATAGCATGTAGATATAATACATAAGTCTTCAAACCCAATGTTAAGAAGTTCTTCTTTTCCCTCAACTTACTTCCCATTTATGGTACTGATGTGTGCTACAGGTTGAACAGCCTCAAGTGTAAAGGTGAAAAGATGCCTCATGGAGTCTGCTAAACCATGAATTGTCACTATTACTTAACTTAATCCACAACATTTAGCACTGCAATTCGACATGCACTCACCACTTAAAAAAATCTGCTCTCACTCTTCTCTTTTCCTATCATCCTTCATTTCTTTAATAATAA
Source organism: Typopeltis vanoorti (assembly GCF_054136105.1). Lineage (NCBI taxonomy): Eukaryota > Metazoa > Arthropoda > Arachnida > Uropygi > Thelyphonidae > Typopeltis > Typopeltis vanoorti. The sequence goes on from NC_143574.1 coordinate 31,692,016, forward strand.
TAGTTATAATTATAATATCATTGTTAATCTGAGTAAAATCCCCTCTAACTTAAACGTTTATTATATCATCTCTCCTTCCATCCACCAGGCTCTGCAATTCACTCTTCCTCATCCTCTTCTCACAGCATTTCAGAGTTTTGAAATTACTGCCTTAATTCCTTGTCTTTGGAAACCCACCATAGAATTTTCTCATCAAATGGAAACAGTTGTTGAAAGTTTTTCCACTTGGTTATAAATTAAAGATGCCAAGAAATTATATTTTTGGTTTCATCCTTTATCCAAGTGTAAGAAAAAAAAGTTTGTGCATGAAGTAACCTTTTAATAATAAGATGTGACACCTTTGGCTACTTGTATATGGAAATATGATTCCTGCATTATTTCAACCATGGTATCACTTCTGAGTCTGGCTGCCACTGATGAGACCTCAATAAAGGTCAAAAATTGGTCTGGGTAATAGCAGCCCCTTTCCATAATGCATAGCATTATACATGTCTGTAAGGATATGTGCATTGTATTATGGGATTCTAAGACAATCGATGTGAAGTCATTAGCCTCTATATGAGTTGTCCTGTCATGCACAAACTTTGCTTGCACTTAGATAAAGGATGAAACCAACAATATAATTTCTTGGAATCTTTAATTTATAAATAGAAACAGTGTTAAATAAGTAAAAATAAGTATTATTTTAATGGCTAGTATAGCCCACTTTTGTTTAGGAGTGTGTCCCTTTTTTTACAATGTCATTGGCTCTTTAGCTAAATTCTAGGGTATTACTGAAGTGTTATAAAACTAATATATGAAGAATAAAATAGGAGTAAAATAGGAATAAAATATATGAAGAATAAAATATGATAAGCACAGACGACCTTTTCCAAAAAATAAAAAACCTAACTTTATCCCACAAAGACATTCTCACTTCACTGGACGCAACTTCGTTATACACCAACGTGGACATCCCCAGAACACTAGACATCGAACACACACTACTCACAGAAGACCACACACTACATTCATGAACAAAATTAACACCCAGTGATATCACAAACCTAATCAAACTAGTAATCTCGGCAAACTTCTTCAACTTTAACAACATGTACATCCAAATTTTTGGACTCCCTATGGGACAAAACATTCCTAGCACACAAATTCACCATAGAAACCGAACAGGACAAATCCATCAATTTCCTAAACCTGACATTAGTCAGAATCAGAACAAATAGCCACTAAATTTTCCACAAACCCACACATATCGGAAACTACCTCCATTTTAACTCATACCATCCTTATTCAATTTAAAAAAAATCAGTCATTTTAACACAATTCATAAATGCTTACAAGTTTCAACAAATCGTAATTATCTCAACACAGAAATAAAGAAGTTAACACAAATTTTTCAAAATCGGAATTACCCAACACAACTTATAAATTACACTGACAAAACAAACTTCCCAAGACAAAAAATTATCAAACTGCCATACATCCAGAACACATACAAATCCTACAAATACATTTTCAAACACACTGACTATAAGCTGGTGTTCACCACCAACCAAAAATTGGCAACACTCCTAAAACCTACAAAATCTCACACACACAAAGAAATATTAGAACACCACAATGTTGTTTACAAATTTCCCTGCCAAAAAAAAAGACTGTGATGTCTGTCACCTATACGGATTCTACCATAAGGTCTTTATAGACAAAACTACAAGAATACTTCTGTGACTGTAACATCCCTATTCCAGAACATTTATACAATAAAAAATGCAGCAACAAAAAGAAAAACAGGATACAAAGTACAGGAAAAACTGAGATAGCAGTCATGCCCTTGAACAAAAACATACCCTGCAAATCGAGGCTATAATATTAGACATACAAGACAACGAAACAATGCTTACAATATCAGAAATGATAGCCATAAAATGTAACGAAAACTCAATAAATGTCCACCGACCATACATAATCTCCAAGAGTCAGAAGCTCCATAACATAAAAATTAGGTCACGACTCCGACCAATAGGAGACAACACAAACTTTGTTTTCTTACACTTGGATAAAGGATGAAACCAAAAATATAATTTCTTGGCATCTTTAATTTATAACCAAAGACAGAAACACCTAACCGACATGACATAACATCCACTTCCCCCACAAGTTCCAAAGACAACGCCTGTCAAAACGGCTCGCACCTCTCTACTCCCACCCGTCTTTTTTTCCTTAAATCCCTCTTCTTTCCCAAAAAATACTTTCCATCTTTAGATCCTTCTATTACAAACACTCTCTACCCACCCTTAATAATAATAATATTATACATATATAAAAAAAAGGTTTTTTTTAAAAATAATTCCTCCACATTACTTCCACACACCCCCCCCAAAAAAAACCCCTTTAACAGCAGATGAAGCACATCTCCGTGATAAGGCAGTGGCATAGCGGGGGGGGGGGGGGGTCTGCCCCGGGCAGCACTTTGAACCTTTTTGAACTTTTACAATTAATTCTAAAATACAGTCTCAAGAACTCATTTCCAAATATTGTAATACTACTGCGAATTTTCTTCACAATTTCTGTAAATGTTGTTAGTTGTGAGCAGGGCTGCGCCAACCCAAGGGTGCAAGGGGTGCACCGCACCCGAGTGGCAACATTGATAGGTCCGCATTTTATGTAACTAATATCTAATTTGGATTATACGATACAGTATTAGGGGTGGCCGATAAAAGTTTGCACCCGGGCGGCAAATACCCTTGGCGTGCCCCTAGTTGTGAGAGGAGTTTTTCTAAATAAAATTGATTAAGAATTACCTATATTACTATGAAATAGACTTCGGCAATGTCATTGATGATTTTGCTAACAGAAAAACAAGAAAAAATAACATTTTTAGAATGTTGAAATTAAAGTTTTGCTTCAAAAATAAACATAGTGTTTTAATTTATTTCCCTATATGTCGTTTTGACTTTTTGTAATATTTTTGGTATTGAGAGGGGCAGCAAACTCAGGGACCGCCCCAGGCGGCAACAGCTCTAGCTATGTGTGATAAGGAGACAGAAAAAAACATCCAAAAAGGTATGTCCAAATTTCCTCCTATTTTATTTTTCATATATTAGTTTTATAACACTTCAGTAATGCCCTAGAATTTGGGTAAATAGCCAATGACTCACCAGGTCTCCATCGAATTGAGAAACTCACTGTGGGAGGTTCCACTGTATCACACACACAACACAGCTGTTTAAATTGTGACTTGAATTCATTCTCTGTTTCTGCACTTGCCACACTCTTAGCCAAAGTATTCTATTTGCCAACCACTCTATGCAAAAAACCTACTCCTCACTCCTCTTCTCACATCCCACTTATATAGCATCCAGGAATGGCCTCTTGTTCCATCCCTGTCTCTTCCTATTTTACAAAAACTCTTCCACATTAATCTCATAGCAACTCCTCACCAGCTTATGTCTCATGAGGTATCCCTCCATCTACAGGGGGAGGAGGGATATCTCTGCAAACTTCATTTCTTCAATCACTTCATAACCGACACTGCAGAGACTAGAAACCACCTTAGTTATCTCTTTACTCTTTCCAGTACATCTTCATCCCACTCATTCTCCATAAAACTAATGCCTTAGTAATTTATTCACTTTTTTTTTATGATAGTGACAGGTGAACCAGATAAAGGGAATGACTACATAATGATACTGCTGGATTTTGCAAAGACATGTGAGAGTATACTTTATGAAACTATTACGCAAATAGGGATGAATACAAAAGCTGGAGATGTAGATAGAAGGGTGGTTGATGGATAGATAACAAGTAGTAGTATAAGGAGATGTGCTACAGAGCTACTATTCAATATACACGAATTATATACGTGATTTGAAGAAAAATATTTAGTTATTTGCTAATGATGCAAAACTGTACAGTAATAGACAAGGTGATGCAAAGATTCTAAAGAATGGTTTAGACTGACAGTAGAGGCAAGGATAATGGACAGTTTAATCTTGAAAAGTGCAGGGTTATGCATTTTGGGATGAAAAGATTATGAGCTGCATACTACACTGACAGAACTGGAATCCAAAGGAATTGATGAGGATGGGATTTGGAGTTGTGGTAGCTAAGGAGTAGTTGAAGTTCAGAGGGGTATATTACAAAAATGGCCACAGTAGCTTATAGGATTCATTACCTAGAGAATAACTTCCATCCATCATTTTAGCTTTGATAAGGCTATATATAGATTACTGCAGACAGATCTAGTCATCTTAGAGTTCTGCAACGAGGAAGTGAAGGGGATCCAGAAGTGAGTAACCATGATGAGTGATCTGTGGAATGCTTTCTATGAGGACAGATTGAGGGTTTGTGGGTTGCAGAAGAAATAGAAAATAATGATATGATACAAACATAAAAACGACTTTATAGGACTGATGCAGAGGAAATTTCAGTCGATGAGTAGAAAGGGGAGGAACAAGGGTCATTTCTGGAGATTGAATAAATGGATGGTTAACAAGGAGATTAGACTAGATTTTTTTGGAGAGAGAGTAATGAATGAATGGAATCAGTTTCCATCTGGAGTGCTTTTTCACTGAATGAGTTCAAGATGTACAATATGTATTTCGTGAAAAGAGTTAGTTGGCATTCTACAATGAGTCTTCAGACCTCACGAAGATGTACATCTAATAATAATGTCCGAATCCAATATATTATCATCTATAGATCTAGAGTCAGGATTCCATATTGAAAGTCCTTACTATCAAGCAATGCTCAAACTGCTCCATAACTGTATCTTCTTTTTACTCTTCCAACATGTTCCAAGGAAAAAATCCACTCCTCACTCCATTGCTAATATCCTCCTTTTACAATTTCCAGATAGCACTTTTGTTTCTGCACCTGTAATCTACCACCACGAAAAATCTTTTCTACATAAATCTGGAAAAAAAAACACCTTACCAACTTGTCTTAATCATATCACTCATCTTATTCACTAGGCCCTAGGCTCTATAGTGGCATAATAGATAAGCTCAGGGTCTTATCTATTATGCCCTGAATAGGTTAATTATTTCCCTCATTATTTCCCAAAGATCCTCCAACTGAATACATAGCATCTAATCCTTGCCTTCCAAATTTCAAACCTTACTGACTCCACACATAAGTCACAAAACCTATAACACAACTGTGGCATGTGTGAGCAAGTAGTTAAAGAGAAGAAAGGAATCTATTAACAAGTTTCTTCAAAAGGTATGAATTTGCAACAATTATTATTATTTATTATTATGTGACACCTCCATGGAGTCCAAAGACTCATTGAGAGAGTGTGCCAACAGTATCGAACAATTGATCCCTTCCAACTATTAACTGTGCTCAAACTTGCTTAACTTTTTTTTTTTTTTTTGTTCCATGACCCATTAGTAGCAGAGGCTCTACCAATCGACCAACCTTTGCTGGTAATGAATCATTATTCCTTCATAACTAGATTATTAAGAAAATTAACATATTAATTAGAAAAAATTTAATGCTTCCAATATTTCAGCAAAGTCAAATTGCCACCATCAGGGAACAATGAACAAAACGGATATGTGCATGCAGTCACTACATATGATAAGTATGTCTTTTGTTTCTGCTTCAGTTATACTTATCGTATGTAGTGACTAGATAGTGCCCTCTAGTAGGCTAGATTGGGTGTTCTTGACCATTGGGCTGGTTCTCAGGATGAGTGCTTCCCAGATTTGTGGCAGTTTCATATAACCAAATTTACTAAGGTTCGGGTAGTTCCTCAAGGTTGAGCCAGTTTCCAGGAAGTCTTTCATAAATGAATTTGTTCCTGTGGAGAAAGGTGGCTTTTTTCCATCGTATCTTGTGATGGGTATCCAAGGCATGGTTGGCAAGCTCCTGAGTAGCTGTAGTGGTGGAACCAAGGGCACTGGTGAATCATTAGCTCACCCATCTGCCTACACAGTTTATTCAAATATTCCACGTAGGTACAACCAGTGGCGCACTCAGGATTTAATCTTGGAGGGGGCCGAGCGCTCAGGATTTAACCTTTGGGGGGAAGGCCGAGTTGAGCAGATGTTTTGCGAATACACACTACACATCTCATACGACCTATAACTGAGCATCTGCAGTGATCGCTAATTCATAAGTAGCACACAACATAAATAAAAAAAATGAATTTTAATTAGGAAAAGATTTTGGAAATTTTTCTAGTGTTTTTTCCTTTTCTTTAGGGGTGCCCGGGCCCCTTGGCCCCCCCCTCTGGGTGCACCACTGGGTACAACATAAAAGGTGATTCACATGACATGATAGATGTGGTTAAAAAATAAGATCCAATTCCATCCTGCCTTCTTGATACAAGAATGGCTGTTTGATATCAACAAGCTGTGTATCCCAGAAGAGTATCCAACACATTTTTCACTAGTGATGTTTCACAGAGGTCATTTTAAGGCAAATATATATTTTTTTTAACTTATATGTTAATGTTATAATACACGTACCATATTGTCAACAGTAAGAATGTAAACAAGGGACAGGTAATGTCAGGATTTTGTAATTGGTTATAAGGTAGGTGGAAATGCAAATTGAAGAATTTGGTGGAGAGGCAAAAAAAAAAAAATGATATGATGGTTACATTAAACTTGGTGAGGGGATTTTACAGAATTAATGCAGAAGGTATTATACAGGAAGAAGTGGGATGAATGAGAAACCATTCCTGGAGGTTATATAAAAAGACATGTCATAGAGGGAAGTGAAGAATGCATTTTTTTGCACAGAGTGGTGACAGGCACTGCCAGGATATGAATAAATTTGACGTTCAATATGAGAGATATGTTACTTGCTTAATGAGACTTCTCACAATGAGTCTCTTAGCTCCACTGAAGTTATAATCAGGGCTGGTTTTTGGCATTAGCAAAGCAAATTTATGATGGCACATTTACAAGGTCTGTAAATGTGCCATTTGGTTTTTCATCCTGCATGTTTTGCAGGATATATTAAAAAAAAAAAACACTCAACAAAAGGTGGGGATAGAACCAGTTCTGGTTATGAGTAGACTGAAAGGACTAGGGAGTTCGTTTTCTATCATGTTTCTTTCAACCAAGAGTTTAATGAAGTGACAGGTAGAGGTTTGAACAAGTTTATTACATATGAAGTTTTCAGTGGAATGACTGCTAAATAACTGTCCTAAAAGAGACCTGCCTTGGTGATATTATCATCAGGTAGCTAATTTCCTATCTAACCAACATCTACTACAATATAAATACCAACTTGGTATATGAAAATCTGGCTAATTGTAAACCTAGCTATATTAGGACATACATTTCCCTTTATCCAATATATCTGTCATCTTACTGTAATATGGAAATACTAATGCTAAAATACAACCTCTACTTAACTCAAGCTATCAGAAAATCCTATCTTCACCCCAATGCTGAAATCTTGCCTTGCTTAACTTATACGTTGAATCAGTCTAACACAATGATGCACAGATTGACCTGAAGACTGTCTTTTCAACCCTTTATACAGTGGAAACAATTGTACTTTTTTCTTCTTCTAATCTTTGGGAAACTTTCCTTTTGTAATGTTCTTGGTAAACAAGTAATTAAGGGAACGAATTAATTTCCCCTTAACATTTCATTAAGATGGATGGTGCTTAAAGCAATTAATTCTAAGAGGTCAGCGCAAATGTTCTTCTTTTCGGGATGAAGACACGAGTTTCTGGGAATAAAACCCTCTACCTCCGTATGCGATCGGCTACCACTTTCCCATGGGGAAAAAAAATCTTAATATTTCTCCGCGGATTTTTCCTTAAAGCACGCAGTGATATATCGATATATCTCGTCGCCTTATTAACATCTAGTTTACTAACTTCCCAAAAATTAGGGACTCAGAATTCAGCCCATTTCCTTTGGAGAATACAAAGACGATGGATTAATTTGTGCATTTCAGTTCCTGCTTACTGTAGCAAAAAAAAAAAAAAATTTTCGCTTAGCAAAAACAAAACTTCATCCACAAGAAGTATACGAAATTGAGGTTCTAGATAGTAACGATTGGGATACAAAATAATGATAAACAAAGAATCCTCTCTGTGTGCTATTTTATGCGTAATAATATAAAAAGTTTCAAATAAATCATTGGTGTAAATTTAGCATATTACGAAATGTTGATAAACCTGAATTATCTGAAAAATATCTGAAAATCCAGATATTCTTCCCAAATAGCAAGACTACATTCTTCCCTTGCTCCCACCAAAAAAAAAAAAAAAAAAAAAAACAATAGAAGGGATGGATGTGAAGAAATTTTCATTATTTAAGTTCTGTGTAGTAGTGGAGATGGAGAGTTGTACAATAGGTGTCCTCCCGCGATGAGTCTTCAGACTCCTTGGAGGTGTCACGATAATAATAATAAAGAATAATCCCCATCCCTCGAAGGAAGGAATGTGCAGTTGCTCCCTAATTTCTGTGGTGGAGTGATATTTTTTTTCTGTGCGTCACTCACGTACAGTTCACCTATTTACAAGCACGAAAAATCGAAGTCGCCAACTGGAAGAACGACCGAAGCGCGTTAAATTTCGCTCATTGTAAAAGTGGCCGAGTTTCTACTTTTAACAGGAACGATTGCGAATATTTTCAGATTTATCAACATTTCGTAATATACTAAATTTTCACCAATGAGGTATTGATGGAGGAATGGACAATTGCTCTCTCCTTCGAGGGATGGGGATTATTCTTAAATGAAAATTTCTTCACATCCATTCCTTCTATTTATTTATTTTTTGGTGGGAGGAATGTAGCCTTGCTACTTGGGAAGGATATCTGGATTTCAAAATTATAAAAATGAAACATAATGAGAGAATATTTGTTAATAAGTTTATAACGTAACATGGAGGAGAGGCAAATAAAGTTATGATAAATCTTGTGACAGAGGTAGGGCCGAGCCCAAATCCTGAAAACAAAACGGAAGCCTGCCATTTACGGATGACACTTTGAAGTCTATCAAGTGCGATGTATCGACAATTGCTACTATAGCTTAAAATGCTCAGACATCCAGAAATTTTAAAGCAGAGCAAACTGTTGCACATGCACTGGATTTTGTTTGCTTGTAGAGTAGACTGGATTTTCCAGTCTACTCTACGAGCAGTAGATTGTGCAGATTTTAATAACACTTGCAAAGACTGGAGGAGTAAAATTTTACCAATATATATTGTACTTATGTTGTCCCTCCCTCCATTGCTTGCTCTAATATATCTCTCATATTTGCTACATTTTTCAATCTCATTTCGCAACCAATCATATCGAAATATTCGCACTTCTGCTTGTCACATGAATGGGATCGTCTGCTTTTCTTGAAACCGTATATCGGATGCCGGGTTTGAACTACAGTATCTCGCAATTTATTTAATGGCTTGTCTCTTAGAAATGAAAGCTAAATAAAACAGTATGAACACTAACATATATATAATTCTTACCTTTTTGAGTAATTGTTTTCAATCTCTGATATTTCTGATCCGTAATTTCATATTTTGCTTTCCATTCAGCAACTTCGGTTTTTCGGGAACGCCTTTTTTCATCCATTGTTTAAATCAGAGGAGAATTGGGGAGGGGAGGGGGATATTTATATAATTATATAAATAAACAGGTTTCGTTAATCCGACACCGCATTTATTAGCTTTGATATTGCAGTTGTTCCTTGTTACTGCAAAATGTTAAGTTTACAACTACCTCTTCCACGCCCACTGTACGTAATTTCTTTTGTACACAATTGACAGTGACATTTCCTCTTGTAAAATTTTTCATTTGAAGATTATTTGCTGCCTGCAGAATGGAGTACACACACTGAAAGCTTATAGAATTCCCACGGAGATTTCGATCTGCAAACTTCGGGGCATAATGCATCCTAGTCTACATGAACACTACATAGAAAATGACATTCAGATGTCCTATTACAGCTTCCACTGTATCATCTTTAATTCATTTCCGCCGCTGGTCTGAGACGTCATTTTGTTTGGTAGCGTTAATGTATTTCTCCATTTATTCTTTCTTTTATATCATAATCTTAATATTCTCAAAGAAATATATAAATAGGAAAGAAGAGAAATCAAATTTCCAGAATAAATAAATTAGCACGGTGGCATTTGTCATAAATTTATCTCCCCCCCTTCCAAGTACGCGATTCGCTGGCTCTATAAGAAGGTGTGGCCAAAAGTTTGTACAATTTAAAATGCCACTTGTTTGCGTGCGCTCTCTTGTTCTTTTAGTGATAGGAGTAAGACTTTATTGTTCGCGAACTTATTTAATTAAATACTCGTTCGTGATGGCTGGAGTTTCGGTGGAATGGTTTTTCTGGGTAGTGAGGAAAGAGAAATGCTAAGGAACAGAAAAACACTAACCGATATCGACAGTAATATTACAGAAATAAAATATTTAAATAACATCGCTTTTCTATCATTCCGATGTAAGATCCTCTTGAAACTTATTCGCGGATAGTAATTGATTTCAGTTTTTATTCATTGAAAACTTTTTTTTTTCAAAGAAAATTTTCCTGTAGAAACTTAAGCCTCTCATCAAATATAATATAATAGCATTTGGTACTTAGTTTTATTTTCCTCAACTTTCAAGGAAAAGCAAACTATTTTTTTTTACTTCTTTATAAGTGTACATGTACGACGGACGTATGCATTTAATGTTGATGACGTAGTCTGCTTTTAATAATAGTCCATAACTAAGAAATTCTTCGGTCTGTCAGAATACACTCATTGAATCCCTTGCTCTTTCGCGAGATGCCTTCCTCCTTTACTCTTTCTTGGTTTTGTTAAACTCAATTTTCAGTGAACTGCATTGGCTATATCTCTATTTATTTATTTATTTATTATTATTTTTTTAAATAATTGTTTCTTATAGCAAGTAACCAGGATTTGCATTTGTATATGGAGTTAGGTTCTTGTATCATATATGTTAAAAACTGTGTTATATTTTAAACACATATATCGTCACAGGTAATAATTATTATTCATCAGTATGAGGCATATTTCAAGGAGATTCATTTCACTAATGCTTTTTTTTCCTTTTCATTTATTTATCTTTTTTTTTTTTTTTTAAAAATCATGCACTGATTCCTTTAAAACAATCCACAAGAAGACAGGTCTAGAACATCAAACTTCAAAGCAATCCCGGACAGTATCAAATCTATTGCTCATGGATAGCTGGTTTCCATCCAAAGGGTTTCGAGGACCGACTGAGCTACGAGCGATACGAAGTGCATATTAAAAGTGTAATACCATTGATATTACATTGAAATATATGATGGGTACAAAGAAGAGGAGGGATGTATTTTATCCATGTGTTAGTTGCAAAATATAGTTGATAAGCGGAAAACAGTGGATATAATAGAAATCTATCTTACGAAAGGAATTTCATGACAGCTGCTGGAAAAAAAATTTTCAATAAATTCGTGGAGCGAAGTGTCACTCTGGCAGTTGAGCAAGAGTATGATTAGCAAAGATGTTACGACTATTTTTTCTGTGTATGTGTGCGTTGAGTGGTAAAGAGTCCAAAGACTCACGCCGAGACGTCAGTGTATTGCCAGTGAATCAGTTCACTCACGTCTCGGCGTGAGTGAACTGATTCACTCACGAATTCACTCACCAAGTTAGTGTGAGACCCCGACAATAATTTTACGAGTCTCTTAAGATGTCCGAATAATAATGCGTGCAGTAATCCCTATCAATAGAAGGAACCTTGCTCATATAGAAGATTTTGGTAATAGAAAGAATTTAATTGCCAAAGGGAAATATAACCAAAAGTTTAATAAAGAAACAGGACTACAAATATTTGAGAATCCTTGAAGATAATGGTATTAAATTCAAGAGCTTGATAAAAAGGTTACTTCCTAATATATGAAATGAATTCGAACAGTTTTAAAATTGAAAAAAAAAAATTATATGGGCACCTCTTTGGAGCGGTTAGCCTAGTAGCTTTGCGCTTCGCACCTAGATGCCTGGGGAAGGAGTGTCCTAGGTTCGATTCCCATCGACGACGTGAGGGGCTTAAGGATCTTCCTCAGCTATAGCCAAGTTAGCTGTTCTTGGGCGTGGACAGCAGAGTTTTTTCCGCCAGTTTATCTGGCGTTTTTCATCCTGCAAGCAGGCAAACCGGCCCCGTGAATACACAGGCATACAGTCAGGAATACTTAGTCAGGCATAAGGGCTGATCATCCTATCCTCGTATTTCTGTTACAAAATCCAAGCATGATTGGAAGGTTGTGGGCCTTAAAGGCCTGTTAAAGCCATTGGGATAGGACTTCTTTGGAGCACTAAGACACACTGTAGGAGACCCAAACTATCAACACAATATCTATCATACCTCTCCTTGAATGAATTAGCAGACAAAGCATTCACAACCGACTCTGGCGACCCATTCCATTCATTCACATTCTCCAAGCGAAAAATTTAGTCATCAGGCCCTTGCTGATAACACTGTTACCCAACTTCCAGGGATGACCTCTCTCTCACCAAGTGTCGAAACATTTCCCCTGCATCAATTCTATAATATCATTTAAGTAATTTAAATGTTTCTATCATATCTCCCTCTTTTCGCCTATCAATCAACTTTTGCAATTCACAAACCCCCAATCTATCCTCATAGGGAGCATTCCACAGACCACTCTCACTATTTTGGTTACTTGCCTCTGGCTCCTCTCCACAACTTCTTCATTCCAAAGAAATCCAGGTTATCAGACATGAACACAGTAATCCAGATGTGGTCGTATAAGGGTTTTATAAAGAGGAATGCTACTTCCTTACCTATGCTTTTAGTATATTCTTCAATACCCAAGGACTAATCGTGGGAGGGCACACTACTCTACTTCGCTAAATACATCTCATCCTCTCCACTACTACTCAATTCTCCAACTACGAAACTACTACCATCAACGCCAATCATCACCAACAACAGTATTTTTTGTCTGTAAACTGCGTGTGTTCTGAAGGCCGATTTGTCTGTACAGAATGAAAAACCCGAGTTTCCGGGAGAAAAAACCCTGCTACCACCATACGAGATCGGAATCCTTATTATGTTACAAAATAATATAAAACTGATTAAACTTATATATATATATATATATATATATATATATATATATATATATATATATATATATATATATATATATATAATTATGATTTTTTTTATTTGTGTATATTTTAAACTGTGTTCTAGTGCCCCTTGGCCTGTTTTGAGTGATGCAATCCTGAGTTTAAGGGATGGAAATCCCTACTACTCTTGTATAAGGTCGGCTAACTCTCCTTCAAATGAAGGAGATTAAAAAAAAAAAAGAAAAAGAAAAAAGAAAACTTATAAAGGTTCTTCGCGTTCTAGACAGGGTTTGAACCTAGATCTTTCCAACTAAAATGATAAAGTTATTGTAGATACAGGCACTATGAACTATTCTATAAAAATAAATAATAATCAGCTAAAGCCTTTTTAATTTCCTTATAGAGAGTAGGCGAGGCCTTTATATTCTAATAACAATAATGTAGATAGACTCATTACCTCATATAAGTAGAGGATGAGAAATATTTGCAAGTTAAAGTCAAACACCTGGAGAAGTTTGCATGAGTTCAAGGCAACACTAGAATAAAAACCAATTGATAAAAGAAATATAAAAACTGAGGAAAATTCACGTGAAAACTTTATTGGCAGTAAAATTTCGCTTATGCCACACGCATCGTCAGTACACGTTCACAGAACAGCAATTAAACAATAACAAACAATTCTAAAAAGCGCCACCTAACTTATCTAAGATAACTAAATAAGGTCAATAATTTCATACTTTAAAAAATACTTACCAAAATAAATTAGTGAATTTTTAGTTAATAATTTATTTTTAAAAATTCGTTCTTTATTTATTAAAAAATATTGTTTAATTGCGGTTTTGTGATCTTGTACTGACGATGCCTATGTTAGATAAAAAGTTTTGAGTTTTTCGCCGTTTTTATATTTATTTTGATTATGCTAACTCACGGTATTCAATTATGGAAACATAAACCGTGAATTGAAAAATAAAATGTGACTGTTGTACATTCACGATATTTGTACACTCTCGGATTTTGTAAAAGAAAAAAGTTATTCTAGAAAAAAAAATGAAAATTCGATTATCTTCAATAAGCATCAACATGAGATTGGGTGATCTGAGGTATTTTGGCACTCGTTGAAAAGATATACAGTATAACGGCGTAATAGCTATGAATTTATTATTGTTATGAGGATGAATATCAGGGGCGAATTCTCCATGCTTGTGCGCAAGCTCATTAATTGAGAAAGAAGTGATATTTATTTGTTAATAAATGCATGCATTTATAAGCATTCCATTTAGGCTTTTATTTTTATAGACAGAAGACGTTTTAAGCTTGCACGGCAATAATTGAGCTTTGCGTTGTGTATCGAAGGCCGATGCTTGCTCGTCTAGTCAAAGCTACCTTGGCTTGATTGGTTGAAGGAGCTTCCAGGTCCTCGCTGCAGCACTGTGGTTTCATGCGCGCGCATAGCCATTTCCGCTTCCTTCCCGTGGACACTTAAACACAAGGCCATACGCAGTGAAAGTAGCTCTAGCCAATGAGCTTCAGCCATCCTTTACAAGTGTGCTTGTTGCTTGGGAAAATTAAGTTACAACCAACTTTAAATTCTTTTATTGAGCTGAAAGGGATGGTGAAATGTATAGGCAGGTGGCATTTCAATATTCAGAATACTTTTCGATATATACAGGGTGTTCGGGATAAATTTGACAGTTTCGTAAGGAAAAAGAAAATCTTCTTTGTATCTATTAAATTTAATGAATTGACAAAAAAACATTACAGGCAGAGTTAATTACAATACTATCAACAAGATTTACTCAAAATAACCACCATTAGCATCGATCACAGCTTCAATTCTGCTTCGGAACCTCGAACAAGCTGATGCTACAGTCTCCCTGGGAAGGGCCGCAAAAACTGTTTTAATTTTATCCATTAACTGGGCTTTTGTATTACTGGAAGTGCGATTGGTGTCTTTTTCAACTGCGCCCCATACAAAATAATCCATGGGGTTAAGGTCTGGGGAGTTTGGAGGCCAAACATTTGGACTGGTGAAGTCGTAGAAATTTTCAGACAACCATTTTTGACTTTTCCCAGAGGTGTGGCAAGGGGCCGAATCCTGCTGCCATACATACGGCCTACCATTGGCTACCCTTGTTATCCAGGGCTTGACTACAGTTAGCAACTCCACGAACAAAGCCCGAATTCCAATGCCAGGGTTCTTCAACACCTGTTCCTGCAGATTTGCGAGGAATTCTGCTGTACGAACGCAATCAGATCGTCTGCTAGGGATCTTTCTTCTTGCTACATCCTCGTAGTCACCATTGCAAGTCTCTAGTTCATGCCTGATTGTTTTTACTGTATTCAGGGAGCATTGGGCAGCAGTCGTAATATCCTTATTTTGATGGCGGGCACGAATCATCATGATACAAGTTATTCTCTTCCATGATTCAGGTGGGTTCCAGCTATCCATCCTTTCTGACATCTTGTATATGAATGAAGAAGGGTCCAAACTTTTAAATGAAGAGAAGTGTGTGTTAATACATGTAACTTACGGAAAAATATAATTAATTATAAATATGTCAAATTTATCCCGAACACCCTGTATATATCGATAGCCGTATGGCTAATACAACTGAATCCTACTAGGAGGTCTGTTCAATTTCCGCATGGAAGCTTTAATCTGCCGACCTATTAGGTCATGTTCATAGCATCTATACTCATCTATAGTATTTATATATATATATATATATATATGTATATATATATATATATATATATATATATATATATATAAATTAGGGTTACTAAGTAATTTTATAAACTTAGTTATTTTACTCCTAATTCTAAGTAATCAAACAGTTAAGTTTGCGCCTGAACATAGTTCAAGTCTAAAGGTGGTTCAACTCCATGTTTGGTATCCAGAGTAGTTTCCATAATGTAATAATAAATAAAAAATAAAAACTGGTATAAAAAAAAAATCCTTAGCTCCCCCATCCTGTACTGTACTAATGTACTGTAGGTTTTGACCTTTCGTGGGTATGAGTCACATTAAGAAAAGTTGACTACTGGCATGTAACCCCAAATTAAAGTGGTAATGGCCTCCCTTCCGGTAAGGAAGAGAACAGAGTGGCTATATGAACTTAACATAGAGCAAATTTTCCATAGAGAAACGGTTCAGTGGCTTTACATGTCGTATGACCATGCACTAGTGGGCAGTAGTATTCAAGCAATGCTTAAACAGTAGACATTACTAACTGTGGTGATTTGTGAACCGCTTCTTGACATCTTTGGCTAGTTTATCTGGCGATGATTTAATTACTTAATATGTGCACATTTGCAATACTTTAAAAACTGTAGTTTGTATTTAATGGTTTTCTATTAAATCAAGTAACACATAAAATATTTCATATTTTATGGTCTACATTTGTTACATTACAAACTTCGTAATTTAAATAACTAGTTTTTAATGTTTACCTGTACAAATCTGGTATGTGCTTCTGTATTCCGCTCTTGCTAACGAATATTTATTAAAATTAAATGTCAGACAGTTAAAACCCATTGAATTAGCACGATGTTTTCATATTCAGTATAGTAATCAATATTGTTAATTTAGAAAAGATGGACATCGATTTTAATGCCTGTACGTTTGCATATATAAATGTTATCATTCTATATCACTGCTGTAAAATGTTTCTGACCTTCCTCCTATCTTATCCTAATTTACGCTCATGCGTAGACCTACACTTCTTAATTGCATATCTTTCTGTTCATTTTGTATGCCTTGTAGGATGAAAACCTAGAGTTTCGGAAGAAGGAAACTCTTACCTTCATGTAATTGGATTAATTACCTTCATGGGAAAGGACTTTAGTAAGGGTTCCTCCCATCCTGGACAGGAAAAGAACCCAAGCCTTTCGAAGAGATAAACAAACGCCGCGAAGTACTCCCTACTGCGACACGGATGGCGTTTAGAAATTGGTCTAATATCCGGTTTCGACCTTCGCACGTAACAAACAACTGCTATAATCTCGTGTTCCTAATCTACCTGTAATAATATGTGCATATCCTATGGTCAATTCTGCGTTTCGGAGTTAAAAAGTCGAGTTTCGTTTGGAAAACCTGCGTACCTTCTAAAAATCTACTAACTCAGGAATCGGTTTGCAAAAAGACCTAAAAACACATTCTTCTGTTTGTTGGTTAAAATATGACCTCAAATGTCTTTCTTCTAGTAAACCAGCAGTGAGATCACTATGAAGCTACGTGGGCACCAAAAGGAATTTCGAGTATTATTTCTTGAAATTATTTTATAATTTTTTTATCTTTTATATAAGAAAAGAATTATACTTTGTATGCATTTATAATCTAATTCCATTTAAGATTTTGAAATTCTAAGTGGAATTAGATATAGAATTTCCTCTCTTTGGCTAACAGTCTGTGAGTTCAAATTCCACCGTAACAGGAATAAGTGTTTGCGAATGTCTTCAGAAACTTAACATAGTTTAAAATGATTAAGAACTTAAAACAAATTTGTTTCGTGTAGCCATAGCCTATACATAAAGTGTCAAGATATGATAACACGTTTGTGAGACATGATTGTTTTTTTTTTTTTTTCTTTTCATCGTTGGCCCCTTAGAATGAACGTTGTATTCACGCTGTAAGGTCTGTTTGTATTGTGGAGTATGCAGGGCCGCCCCTAGGAATTTTGCCCCCAGAGCAGTTGCATATTTTGCCGCCCCTTCTCCCTTATTTTTCGTATAGTTTATGCCAACTTTGCCTGCCCCAAAAAATTTGTCGCCTCGTGCCAATGCACGTCTTGCATCGTCGGTAGAGCCGGCCCTGGAAGTATGCAATGGTTTTAACCGAGAAACGAAGATATTATCCTACTTTTTTTTAGTATAGTAAGGGAACTGGTTATTTGAGAAAGTTTTGAAAATAATTTATACTTTAGACCCCCGTTTCTAAAATTCAACATTATGTACAACAAATTGGAGATCTGATCGTTGCTGGTTTTAGGTTATTTCATATTTCTATTTTTTTTTTTTAATTTTAGATTGTGCTACTATAAACTTCATTTATTGTAGCACAATGTCTACTATAAATGATGTTTATAGTAGCACAATCTAAAATTTAGATAAAATAAAAATAAAAATATGAAATGAGCAGCAAATGTAATGTTTTATTCCTGGATATCAGTTTAGAATTGAAAGAAGAAGAAAAAAAAACAACAGTTAAAATGAAATAAAGCCTGTTTTAGTTTCGAAATTGTGAGTATACGCAAGATGTCTTGAAAATTTTTACATTTTTTATGACTACTTCACAGATTAATACATACAGGAAATGTCGTGGAAGCCAACTTCGATGCTTTAATATTACTAGGCTTTTATTAAACCAGTGGCGCACTCAGGATTTAATCTTGGGTGTGTGTGGGGGGGGGGGGGAAGGGGGAGCGAGTTGAGTACACGACTTGAGAATACACACTACGCATCGTATACGACCTATGACTGAGCATCTACAATGATCACTAATTCATAAGTAGTATCGAAATAGAAGACACGACACAACATAAATAAAAAAATAAATCTTAATTAGGAAAAAAATTTTAAAAATTTTCTAGTATTTTTTCTCTGTTTCTTTGGGGGATGCCAGGACCCCTTGCCCCTCCCCTCTGGGTGCGCCACTGTATTAAACGGGGGGGGGGTTCTGGAAGATGAATTTGATCTACTAATTTGCAGAAAAAGATAATAAATAAATAAATAAATAAATAAAATAAAAGCAAATCCTGGAGGGATTTTTTTTTCCATAATCACTATCCACAATTGGAAATTGTTCTTCAGATCGTAGTTGCACCATACAGCGTAACTCAATAATGAGTGGAGGAGTCCAAGAAGTTAAATGGACCCAATGACAAGGACCCTGAGAGTTTTCTAATAAAATTCTCAAGGCCTCGCTAGACCTACCGAAACTTGCTGCAGACAGGAGACTGGAGAAACCGACTAGTTACGTCACAATAGAATTTAAACGTGCAGCCTGCCAATAACCAAGCGTAGGCGTTTCACCCAACTCTTCTATGAAAGCCGGTATTTGATTTAGGAAGCATGAATGAGCATTTATTTTACTTTTTTATTATTTATTTTTTATTTATATGGTAATAACGTTATGCTTACATATCGATCCATGTAAGTGTAAAAAAGCATGCAGGAATTGTCTACAAAATTAATTTAAAAAACAAGTAAGAAATTATTGCAGATCATCAAAAGGTGGCTTTGATAATTACAATATTATACAGAAACCCCGTCTATTAATCATAGCAGTTGAACTTAGCGCAACTCTCATTGCCAGGGGCGGCTCGTGTATTTATTATTATTATTATTATTCCTGATACCTCCAAGGAGTCCGAAGACTCATCGGACTCCTTAGGCACTACGAAACTGCAGCACCCCCAATTTTTCTCGATATATAAATATATTTATTAATTTATTTATATTTGCTTATAACATTTAATTTTATCATCAACAATCCCATACAATTCTCTTATTTTGTATAAAAAATAATAAAAATCCATCTTGTAGCACTTAGGAGGGCGCTAGCAGCACTGTGTTTACCACAGTGTCGCATTGCTACGCGCGCAAGCATATGCACGTCATAGTGAGATGCGAGCTATTAGCGTAATGCGGCACTGTCCGTGGCGTAGTTCCACTGTTGTTTATATGCAGTTTGTGCCAGTAGTAGAGTTTTCGTAGTGCTTATCGTGTTTACTCCATCTCTTTAAATATTTGGACACTACAATTAAAGGATTTAATTGTAATGTCCAAAAATTGTAAATCCATTCCTTTAATTATAATTAAAGGAATGGATTTTATTTTTAAGTAATTCTGAATTATACCAAACTGTATAATTTTATCGATAATAAACAATATTTTTTCATGTTTAATTTTTTTTAAATTTTCACCATAATTTTGATATTTGATCGAAACATGTATACACTGTACTTACAGTGTGTATGTATATTTCGAAATTTGCAGTCCCCCGATTTCAAGCCATGAGCCGCTACTGCTCGTTGCATATACAGCATATTGTAAAACCAAACGCTAATTCAGCCTAAGTGAATGGCCTGAAGTATCAAACTAAAATGTTAAATGTTACTCCAGTTACAGAAAAAAAAAAAAAAAACGGAAAAGAATATAAACTTTCAGGATATAAAGCCTGAAAGTTTAAAAAAAAAAAAAAAAAACAGCATTCTTAACCCCCCCCCCCTACAAACTTCAATTATTTTCATTCCTCACTAAAATACTTCAAGGATTTCAGATATTTTGTTTTCTTTTTCTTTCTTTTTTTTTTTTTTTTTTTTTCCAAAGCACTCCTTAATGCATTTCACAACATCGCCTACTTTCACATGTTATTTCTATTGGATTATTTTACTTTTACTTCTATTAATGTAGAATCAAAGCAATTTAATTTGCCTTTCAGTTTTAAGCCTATCTTTTCTGCGCAGTGTATATGAAGTAAGTATAAAAATGGCGTTACATCCTGCTCTCTTGGAAGGGCATTAACTAAATTGAGCGACCGTACACGTACTTATAAGAAAGTAAAGTTTTCCTTGCTGAACAACTTTTCTATTTTCCTGTAAATGGATTTACAAACTTCTTTCTCAAGCTAATGGACTGGTTTAAAATTCTTAAAATAAAATTATCGGTGTATACGATGCGGAACTTCATATTTAATGTATACTACTATCAACTTTGTATTGTTCCAGGAAGGTGTATATGACGGGTACCAGTTGGAGATGCAATCATGAGTGATGTGAGCAGTTGAAATTATTTACGGACTATGGACTGTGAAACTAATACTTTCAAGGGCGTTTTCAAGTTTCGAAACAGAAAATAGACTATTTATGCTGTTACTACAATGTTTGTGATTCTTGCCTTTACGTTTGCTTCTACAAGAAGCAGGTACTGTGCTGTACTTTGACCAAATAAAATGTAAAAAGCTCTAAATTTATCTTAATAATTGCGATAAGAATAGCAACCGGTTTGTGAAAGAGAGAGAGAGAGAGAGAGAGAGAGAGAGAGAGAGAGAGAGAGAGAGAGAGAGAGAGAGGGAGAGAGAGAGATTCTTAAATATAATCTTAGAAATTAAATCTTAAATCTAATATTAAATTTAAGATCGAGATATTAAAAATCCTAAACAAATATTTCTTGTTAGTAATTAGAAGATATTTAATGACATAATGTCTTATTATTATCATTATTATTATTACAATATTGGCAAATTAACATATACTTATAAAACTTTATTTTTCATATTCGAATTTATATTTCAAATAGTTTCGAGCAGCTTCCACAACTTTTGACAAGAAAAGCATGGAAAACGTTATAAGAATAAATAACAGTAACGAGTGCCTGTTTTAAGTCTCTGATTTGACACGAACTACGCAAAATCTGCCTATCCCGGAACTAAATTTAATTAATAACATTAAACATGAATCAGCAAACTGCATTACTCACTCTAAAACTGAAAGAGTGGCGCCCTATATACTTTTCTTTAATTCTCTGCTAGCCCAACTTAAGCCCATTGTTTTAGTATTAGCAGAATTACATATGGTTTATCTGAATGATAAATTATACACAATAAAATAAGCTATTGTTTATTTCATTAATGATATGCTACTTATTCCTATAAATCCAAAACCGTTAAAACTATATATTTGTCAAGTTATATAGTTGGAAAAAATATGCCTATAATCTTGTATAAATTATTTGTTAGAAAAGTTTTCTGTAGCGTGCAGTTATTTTAGCAAATTAAAGAGAGTAAACCTTGTTTTGTAAAATAAATAAATTCCTAATTACATCTGATTATTTTTCATCTTTTTTTTTTCAAAACATATTCTGCTGTCGATAATTCCTTTGATAGATGCAAATTTTTTTAAAATAATAATTTATTATTACAGTAATAAAGAAAAAAATGTAATTATTATTATTATTTATAAAAATGAGTTATATGTTGTGATCAAGCCCGAAATATAAAATACACTTTCGAGATATTATTTATAAAAATGCCATTAATTTTTTTCCCCTCTTCAACTTAACTATTTTCGGGTATCTAGGTCTATATAGAAGCATTTTTTTAAAAGCTTAAAAAAACGAACGATATCGTAAGATAACATGCATTATTATTAAATATTGCAATTTATATTTTTGCTTTGATAACTGGGTAAACAAATTAAGAAAATAATAATAAACGTATAACTAAGATAAAAAGCCAAACGACTATTTTTTATGGCGGTAAACGTATTCATGGAGAGAGAGGTGACCTTGAAAATGTATGCCTGTTGGCTTTATCCGCCTTCAGCGTTGCTATGGTGACTAAGCAAAGCTTTTCTTAAAGAGTATCAAAGGCTTCACATAAATATCATTAATTACATTAGAGATATTATTTGGCAGGGCAATCAAACTCAACAGTTTAGCTGCGTAACTTGTCACGACTGAGTATTAGCATGCAAAAACACCATGAATCATCCAGTAAGTCTCGGTTAAATTTTTATTGTCATTCTGTGACGTAAGTATACGTAAATTCATTACAAAGTTCTACGTCGTATATGTGCATTAAATTATGCGTAATAAAGAATGAGGTGTTAAAGTAATCGAAGAGACTTGACTGGAGAGAAAAATATGCAAATGCAAAGTTAGAGAAACAATGTTGTTAGTTGGAGTGCTTTTTTGTGAATATAGAATATAATAACATAAACATGATCTAGAGCAGAGGTCGGCAACCTTTTTAATATGAAGAGCGCAATATAAAATTTGAAAATTACGAAGGGCTAATGACACAGGCATTTTCCCTCTCATTTTAGGCTTAGAGATTCTATGATTAGTTGTTTTTAAGAAAAAATGAGATTTCAAATTTTAACATTATTTATTTATTTATTTATTTATCACTTTTACAATATATTTTTGTCATATATAAAATACCATAAAAATAAAATAACAAATGAATATGAAAAATATAATTTCAATAGGATTTAATGAGAAACCTGGCCTTGTACATCATCTGCTAATTTTTTTTATAATCAAGCATATAGTTTGAGTACCTGCTCTTAAACAATTATATTTGCCATTAAGATTGATAAAGCAATATCCTTCCTCCCATTAAAATAGTACGTTCGTTTCTTTAACGTTTTTCCATTATAAAGGATTAAAAATATCTTTGCAAACAAAGTATTTTTATTTGCACTGATAGCGGGAGTGATTCAACAAACACACTAAAAAACAAAGGGTTGTAACAACGTTTAGAAGTGGTGTGAAGGGTAGTGAGAGGGTAGCATTGATAACTAGATGACGTCATCATCTCAAACTACAGTGATATCTCGCTAATTCGAACCTTTTCAGTAATCCGAACTGTGGTTTGAAAGAAAAGAAGTTTTATTTATTACGTATTATTATTTTGTGCACTATTATTTTTATTTAATACTTATTATTTTAACTATTATTTTATTTTATTATTATCACAGTACAGTATTTTTTCATACTGTCGATTGTATAGTTATATTGTAGGCCTATTTTGATTTATTGTGTGTGTTCACGTTTGCTTTTTTATACTGTACAGTACGTACTGTATTTGTAGGCATGAATCACCGAATTCGAAATCAAATCAGCAAATTATAAATATGACGCTACAGAATGAATTAGAACACGATGGTGACGATAAAGAACTCGAAGAAAAAAATAGTAAAACATGAAGAGGCAGTTGACAGTTTTAATGTGTACAGAATGATACGCCATTCCACAAAGTTTTATTGCTAATGCAGCTCCGAGAAGAAGCATTCGAAAAAAGTCTGGCTTCCAAGAATCAAAAGAAAATCAGTGACTTTTTTACAAAGAAATAAAAAAACTTTTTTGTGTTATTTTGTGAAACTTTTTTTGTGTTGTGTACAAGAAAGTGATATTTTTTAAGCAAATTAAGTTATGTATGCAATTTTATTAAATCAGAATCCTCAACAATACAGGTACTTACAAAACTAAATTTTTTACTAAAATAAACTTGTATACTGTATTATTTTTTTCATTTTTACATTACAGTACAGTAGCTTTTTTCTATCAGTTACTTCATTTATTTACAGAATTAAATTGATGTACCATTAGAATCTGATTATTTTTGTCTTAAACGCTAGATACCACTGTACTTATAATCAGTGGTCTCTCGTCTTAGTAGACACACATAAAGCAGTTTACAATAATTTCTCTGAGGGCGTCATTAAAAATTCCCTGCGGGGGCGCTGCGTTTCCAACTCCTGATCTAGAGTATCTTTGTACATGTAATGATAGCCTGGAGACAAGGAATAGGGGAATGATGGATGCTACATCAAAAGTTACTGAATGGTATATTTAAGTGTAAAGGCTGACTCACATACTTATTTGCTACTGGTAGGAATTTATAGTATTAGTCAATGCAAACTGTCTAAAATTATTGACAGAAATGAGATCTAGTTTACAGGGAAGGATATTACGTATAGCTATGTAACAGAATACGAGGAATACATTATTTTCGTAAATACAAATGAGAGTAGAGGTGGAAAGAGCATTAAGCCCTGCATCTTGACTGTTGTGCGCATGACTAATCGAGACACAGAAAGACTAAAATAACCGTCATTATAATTCTGTGTTGTTTCGCTTTCTTTATTGGCACTTCCTTTCGTCTCCCTGCCGCTTCTTTAGTCATGGTATTTTAATTTTATTACGTCTTCCGTTTTCTTCGCCGTGTTTTTCATCTGTAATTCGATATGCTTTTAAGGGAAGAGCGAGAAAGCGAAAAAAGTGATAGAATATTATTCACTTTGGTTGTTTTCTCACTCATTACGTCAGGGAAATCATCTGTGTCAGTCAGTCACCCCATGCTGCTGAGAAAAGAGTTGGCTAGCGAAGCGCGTAGGGGCAGAGTTCCCCTGTAAATAAAAAAAGAAAGAAAGAAAGAAATACTGTACAAGAAAAAATGCGTATCATTAGAATGTGTATCACTTATGTGATACACATACTAGTCTAGGTTAACAAAGTGACAAATAATAATCTGTCGTACTCATAGACCCTTAAGACCTTGACCAGTCCCGTTGACCTATAATTATTATTATTATATTTAGTTAACAGGATTCACTGTCAAAGAATAACACAAGTTCCAGTGTACAACATTTGCTACCCGATCATGCCTTTGTTTATAGTCTGCATGAGCAATCTTGCTGCAAGAACTAATTAAATGGTCCACTGTCTCTGATGTTTCCCTTCAATATCATTCAAATATTGAAGGGAAAGATCAGGGGAGCCCTTTATTTATTATTATTATTATTAAAGAGCCAAAAAAGGCAATTGCAAGGAATGGCATTCCATATTTAGAGATTATGTTATACGTTATTTCTGGTAGGAAGTGATGGTCTTTCATGGCAGAAACGATAATTAAAGCCACTGTTGCTTAGAGAGGAGCAAGTAATAACAAGCTAGATAATATACATGTTTACTTTTATTTCAATCACTGTCTGATGATAACGAAACTGAAATCAATTAAATCAGAGTAAATATTGCTATTAGAACAGCATTCTTTTTTCATATTCTGTGCACAGTGACCTCGACAAACAAGCAACCAAAACCAATAACAAACTACGTATTAGTTGGGGTTTTGTGTATTACAGGAGCAATTTTATTTCATGAAGCATCTTGTTTGCCTCTGATTTGACAACTCATAACATATTTTACTAGAAAATATAACAATTAGTTCTAATTATTTCTTTGCAGTGTGGTAATCATCAGAGGAGTTTAGAATCACAAAGGTGACATGTTTCATGTTGTCTGCATGTGTCCATGATAAAATTTCGAGTTAGATTTAGAAGTTTAAATACATTTTAACAGGCTTTTCTTACTTTTCAAATATTTTCATCATGTCAAATCCTAAAATACTATGAAATAGAAACAGAACAGACCATTATGGAAGTTAATGATTTCATATAATAAATTTTGTATAAATTTATTATATGAATATATTTATAAGAATAAAATAAATAAATTTCATAAAGTGCAATATTAAAACGATGTAAGACCTATGTTGCAAGACGAAGACCTATTTAAGGGTTATTTATTTTCGCTTCGAATTTATAAGTACGAAAATAAATCAATTTAATGAATTTACTTATATTAATTAACCATTGATAAAAAATAGTGGGGCGAAAAGCTGAAAATGAACGAACAGGGATCTGAAATACCCATAAATGCTAAACAAAGACATAGAAGAATAAAAAATTGAGTTTTATGAAGAGGAACAAAAAACAAAACAAAGACTTATTTGAAAAATGTCCTGAAGAAAATGATATTGGGTCCCCTTGTCTAGTACCTCTGCTTGTTCTAAACCATTTCCCCAAATCATCACCTATTCTATGCATTCTGATAAACATATTTTAATATAGCTATTAGTTTTCTATCAATTCCATAGGATTCCAGCACTGATAATGTCACTTTCTGGTTGATGCTGTCAAATGCCTTCTGAAAATCAACAAAGCAAGTACATATGTTTTTTGTTTTTTCTCCTAGCTTTCTCTGTTATTAACCGCATTGTAATAATCTGTTGAAATGTAGTTCTATCTTTCCTAAATCCTGCTTGCTCGATTGCCTGCCTGCTTGCTCGTCTGCAAGCAGGATTTAGGAAATCCTGCTTACAGACGAGCAGGATTTCCTTCCGTTATACTTCCAATTGTGTTCTCAATCTTTCTGTCAATATCATCATCACCACTTTACCAAGGTGACTTGTGAAGGCAATTGTTCTATAATTTTTACATTCTAGTTTATTTCCTTTCTTGTATAATGTCACTAATATTGATTTCACCCACTCCTCTGGCATTTTCCCTTCTTTCCATACCATATTACATAGTTGGTGCATTTCTGTAACCATACTTTCGCCACCATATTTAATCATTTCTCCAGTGATGTTATCGTTACCAGAACTTTTGTGTTTTAGCCGTCCAATTGCTTTTTCTACCCTCCTCTTAAAATGTCCATATCATGCTCATTACCTAGTGGTGATATCTGCTTCAATTCTTCAGTCAGTTTTCCCAACGCTATCTAAATCTAGTTTGTAGTGCCTGCAACTGCAAGCACTACAAATAAAATTGTCCATCGCTGTACAATTTTATCTCTATTCACCAATACTTTGCCTTTTTCATCTTTAACTGTGGTCTGTTTTGGTTACCACCTTCCCTTAATGGTTCCAGTCATTTTGTACATTCCCTAGTTTTATGCTCACCATAGTGCTGTTCTATATTATTAAACTGAGTTTCTAACCATTTCATCTTATCCATTCTGACTGTTTTTTTCACCTCATTACACTTTCTTCTATATTGCTCCTCTATTTGTTCTGGTATATCCCTTCTTATCTTCAACATTCTTTTCTCCTGTACTAACTTCAGTGTTTCTTGCCTAATCCATTTCTTCTTGATGATCTCTTCTCCAACCGCATCTCCTATCGCCTTCATTACTAGTTTCACTCTTAGATTCGAATTTTTTTCTTTGTCCACACTTTTAAGTTTCTCCTCTAACACTGTTCTGTACCTTCTTTCTATTTCTGCTTCACTTATTCTTGTTGTCTTCGTTTCTAATGATGGGGTGTATATTTTCTTTTTAATTTCAACTTGATGTTTGCAATTGCTAAACTATGATCCGAGTCTATATCTGCTTCTTGAAAAGTTCGACACTTCTGCTTCTTTTAATCATAATCATAACAATCATGTTCTTGGTTTTCCCTTCATTTAATCGCCACATTCATTTTCAACACTCCTTTTGCTGGAATCTTGTGTTACAGATCATCATATCATGGTCCACAGCAAATTCTAACATTTTTTTTACCTCGTTCATTTCTTTCTCTGAACCCATATTTTCTCCTGACTCTTTCCCAACCGTCATTATCTATTCCAACTTTGGCATTCCACCAATACTTTGCCTTTGCTAACAATCTCCTTCAATAATTAGTACATCTTGCTTTGGTATTGTTTCTAGTGTCTCTGTCAGATCTTTGTAGAATAAGTCAATATCCTCATCTGTGCTGTCAGATGTGGGTGCATATATCTGGACTATTGATATGTTGAATGGTTTTGCTTGAAATCTTGCTGCTATGATTCGTTTATTGACTAGTTTGTAGCCTAACAGTGCATCTTTCGCTCTTTTGTCAAGAAGGAAACCAACTCCTGCTTCGTGCTTGGTGTCATGTCCTGACCCTATTACTTCGCATCCATTGATTTCTCCTGATGATATTCATCGCATCTCCTCCAGTCCTAGTATATCACACCGATATCTCTTCATTTCCTCGCGAAGTAATTCTAGTTTTCCTGACATCCAAAGTGTCCGTACATTTCATATTCCTACTCATAATAGTTCCATTAGTTTCAGTTTCTGTTTACTTTCGGTATCCCACTTTTCGATCCAACCCCGATCGCCCGATTGGTATCGCGGACGTTGATGATCCGGGCGACGTCCGAGCCGGCATGTTGAAGCTGTTGATCGTATAGACATCACATAACAATTGTGTTTTTTCTTTACGGTTAGAACATCGACACTCATCTGACCGACCCTCCTCCTTTATCCAGGCTTGGGACCGTCATGAGACCCCTAAGGTTTCCATGGCGGTTTTTGCTTTGCTTCCTGGCAAATCAGAATTAACTTACAGTGCCTTAAAGGGCTTACGTTCATCATTAGATACCGAAACATTGACTTCGAGAAAGCAACTATCAACTCTTTTTCTAATATATTTACATCAACAACTATAACAAGTTGTTTATTTCATATGCCACAAAATCTTTATCGCAAATTTGTTGCCATTGGTTACGCTATCAAACAGATGCTGAATTCAACTCGAAAATTAAATGCTTCACAGCATTAGCATTTCTTCCAATGAGCGATGTTACTGATGGAATTATTGACTTGACAATCCGCAGCAAAAAGTTATTTATTATCACAGCATCACTTTTAATTTGCACAATTATAAAATGATTTCATTTGTTTCTATTGTCTCTGTTGGAGCTTACCCCACCTTTACTACGAGTTGTCCCTGTCATGAAAGGTTTGCTTACGCATGGATCCGCCGGAACTTTTATAGTTTCTATATTCGGCATGAAACTCTTGTAGTTTTTCTATTCGGCTTTGAAATAATGTTGGATTCAATATCCACTTAATTTGAATGATTTCATTATGTTATGTATCACTGATATTTACCTTAATAAAGATTTGTCTTTTTAATGATTTTTAATACCGTTTATCATCCATTGATTATTTACAAAAAATAATGAAAAATGTCTTACGCCGAAAATCTCTTAGGGCGTAGATTCTTTCTTTAAAATTAAATTCTTTCTTTTAGGGTGTAAATGTTTACGGCGAATTTTCCTAGAACCTATCTTCTGGAGTAAACGCCGCTGCGTCCTGGTTAGAAAGTTAATTATTGTTTTGGAAACATAGCAGCGTATATAATCAAGTTAGGGGTTGGCTACGCTGTCCGAGTGTCTCTGTTTTCTAACCTATAAGCTGTAGGCTCATACAGCTTATAGGTTAGAAAAACAGTTTAGTGGCTTCCTAAAATTTCATCTTTGGTCTCAAGAGCAGGGTGGTTTAATCACTTAACTCTTAGTCTATTCACAGTATTCACAATGTATGTATACAGGTTTGTTATGTAACAAATATTTGTCATGGCCAAACAACACGATTTCGTTGAATAGGGAAACGAGTCATAATTCCATCATTATTGCTGTAGGCGATGAAGATTTAGAAAAAAGTGAAAGTAAGCCGTTGGGACCGGTTCCTCAAGAGGAATTATTTCGGGATATTCATTAATTTTGAAATAAAAAGAAACGTAAAATTTTAAAGACCCCAATCACTATCAAGAAGAAGAAAACACCTCTACGTCCCACACATTGAGTAGTTTTGATCATCAAGCCTTGAGTCAGAAGTTGGGAAACCAAAATCTCTCGATTTTCACGACTTTTAAGTGAAAACAAACATGGTGCTATGTTTAAGTGCAATGGTGTAATATGTGAGGTATTGTGTTTGATGCACAAATTGTGTCGAGTGTGCAGTGTCGTGTTGTCTTCTTTTACTATAAGAGATATGCAGTCAACTCAAAATATTATTATTATTTCGTAACACCTCCAAGGAGTCCACAGACTCATCGAGGAAGGGCACCTACACTACAACTCTCCATCACCACCACTCCACCAACCGCAACTACCTTCATCATCTACACCAACGTCATCTACCGCCGATCACCATCACTAGTATTTCACAGACAATCACAAACATCCATGCCCACGGCAGGATTCAAACCCGCAGCCTTTTGTCTGCAGAGCAGATACGCTAACCACTCGGCCAACCAGGTTGCCATCGCCTCGACTGCCACATTAAGAATGGACTTTCTCCAGACGACTCCTATAGAAACTGCTAATGGCACCATGATCATTTAAATTGTAAAGACAAGAAAAACTTCTTCCAAACTACTGGCTTGTTTAAAAACCTATGAAATAAATACATTTTTATTTTTATTTTACTTGGATAGAATTTTTTCTTTTCCTCCCTTTTATTTTATTTTATTTTTATTTTTTCCTGGTTCATATATAATTTTTCTTTCAGGTAGATTGGTTTAATCTTCATTTAGTGGCCCTTGAATTTGTTTTAAGTCTATTTAGATTAAACGTTTAATCTAAATATACTTGTGAATTAAATTATACATGTAAATTATCCGTCTCAGATGAGGTGATCTTGACAGAGGTGGCGCTGCTATTTTAGATTATAAATGTAAATTATCAGTAAGCAGATGCCTTTAATTTTATCAGTGCACAGAAATAAAAATATGCTTACAAAGTTATCAAAGAATGGATTGGATCAGGCAGAATTTGTTAGGTAATTATACAGCTATGTGATTTAATTCATCAGATTCTTTTATAAAAAAATTCTATATATGCTATTATACTGGAGTTTCGAAGTATATAAAGTTCATTTGGTTTTGTGCTATGCTTTCAGTTATCTTTACCCTTATGTATTTAAAAGAATTTTTATTTTTCGATTTAGCATTATTCGTTTAGAATTTACTAAAATAAAATTTGCACTACTTACTGCACCAAAAGTAATTAATAGTAACTGTTTGTTAATGTTTGATTTTTCATGATAACATGGAATAATGATCAAGCATTGAAAAGCAAAATAATTTATTGTTACAATTACAACGTCTGAATTTGTAAAAAAAAAAAAAAAAAAAAAAATACATCGTACAAACACAACATTACATCCTTGTTCAATCACTTCGAAGTCCAACTTTTGGCACCATTTGGATCCATCGTGGATACAGTCTAGAAACAATAAAAACAAAAGAGAAAGTTAAAATGAGAGAGAGAGAGAGAGAGACTACGCAAGCTAATAACTCTTCATTTGTTTAGGCTCGTTCTAAAGTTGTTACGAAATTTTGCAGGTCAGAAATGAACGATATATTTCTTTCACCTTCTGCATCTCCCCTCTTTTTCTTCAGGATCGCGACTATTTATCTGTTGCTTATTTCAGTCTCTTTGTTAAGAACGTGGGACTAAAACCCCTATCAGACATTTCAAAGCGTTGTTGTCCTTTCAGTTACAGGATGATCTGTAGTGGTTTCATTGGTCGTTGTTGTTGTGATTGTAATAGTATCTTGAGACATTTCTGTGTTATCTTGAGATGTTTCCGTATTATCTGTCTTCATTTCTGAATGAAGTGTCGTTGGTCTGTTTGTGGTAGCTTCTAAAATCGTGATTCCTGTTGTTGCTGTTGTAGTATTTTCAGGATTAGTAGCTGGTTTGAGGTCTACTTGAGTCTGTCCTGCGATTTCAAGAAATTTAGCTGTTGTTTTTCCTATCAGTCCTCCTGTTCCTAATAAAGTTGATGTTATTTTATCAATTACTTCACTTGCTTTCACACTATCCGAGATATTTGAGCCAACCGTAATTGGAACATCAGAAATTGTAGTTGCGGGAGTACTAATGGTTAACAGAACAGTGGTTGGTGGAATACTAGTGGTTTCAGTTGTTTCCCTTATTCTCTCAAATGTAGACTGTTTTGATACTGTTGTTTCATCATCAGGCATCACTGTAGTCACCATGGCATTTTCATTTGATTGAGTCACCTCGTCGTTATGCGTCTCTTCCTTTTCTCCTGTTGGCACTAAACTCGTCTCTTCTCTTTCTCTTGTTGACGATAGAGTTGTCTCTTCTTTTTCTCTTGTTATAGATAAAGTTGTCTTTTCCATTTCTGAAGTGGTAAGTGTGCGAATGAGTATTCCATTTGTAGCTTGGCTATCGAGGTCTTCGGTTTGAGGCTCTTCAGTAGTGGACACAGGAGATGTCAATGAGGATCCGACATCAGATACTGTTTCAATTGTAGATGTTGATGAAGGTGTTTTTTGAATGTCGGCTGATTCCTCTATTTCTCTGGTAATTTCCATTCTTGCTGTAGTTTCTTCTACATCTCCGTTCACGATACTCGACGACAGAGATGGTTGAGTTGGACGAGGCGTTCTGGAAGGCAACTTGATTGTTTTGACTTCACCTTCTCTTCCATAACTGTAGTGTGGGTCAGGATACTGATGAAAGTGCTGATGAATAAAAGGCCCATTGTTTGGTGGATAACCATATTCGTTATCATAGTAATCAGGAGAAGCAAAGTATCCAGACGGATGGTAAGGTGATAATTGACCTGGCCCTGAATGAGGTGAAATATTTCTCGTCTCTGAGTGGTTTCCATTTGCATGATCAGATACTGGAGAGATATGAAATCGAAACCTTAGTGGAGGCAATTGCAGTTGTGTGTCTAAGACTCCATATTGAGGATGCCTACTGCGATCGTGTTGTTGTTGATATCGAGGCATCTGTGGATAAGGACTATGGATATGGGCCAATTCAGGATCGGATAGATCGCCATAAGATGCAAAGGTATGTCGGGGGTTGAAAATTGGTGAAGGTGATCTTTGATTATAATAATGTGGATGTCGACCCTGGAATGGAAATGGACCTCGAAGTAATGGGCGAAAGCCATTGTTTATGCTAGCTGTGTCATTTTTAGGCAGTACTCTATGGGATCCATAGGTCTCATATGGTCTGTAATTTGGTAACGGCTGATAAAGATTATATGGCTCTAGATGTCGAGGCCTATATGGTGAAAAATCATTGGGATCAGGATATTCGGATGAATGTGATGTACCATGAGTGTTAGTGTAATTACTATGTGGTTCAAGAGGTCGCGTTCTAGGATTATAAGGAGGAACAGTTTGGTGAAAACCAAACGGATATGGAGGAAGAGGACGGCGATAGTTATTAGAATGATAAGGACTTCGTTGAAAAGGCACTGATGTGTTTCCATGTGTTTCGTTATCAGATTTCGGTAAAGGAAAATTATGAGCATTGTATTGCGAGTCAAAAAATGGTTCTTGAATTGGTTGAGATGGAAAAGGTTGGTAATTATTTAAATAAAATGGTTCAGAATCATATTGGAATGGAACAATTGGGGTTACGCTTTGCTCTGTAGAGTTACTTGGTGTTGATAATTTTGGAGTGGATTCTTCAGAATGAGTAGGAGGAGGAGGAGGAGCACCATAAGAAAAAGGTGGTGGCTGAAATGGATAATAGCCTGCATAATCAGGAGGAACTGGTTCATGTTGGGGTGGACGTTCGTGTTCATGAATTAAATGGGTTCTATTACTTTCAGTGGTATTCTGTGGTAGTTTAGAAGCTGTCGACTCAGAGTCGTTATTCTGGTGTGGTATTAATGATGGTCTATTAAGTGGTAGACCATGTTCACTGTCTTTAATAGGGGGACCTCCATAATCAGCAGGTGTTTCGTTTAATGGTTCCAGAAAATGTGGGTAATTTGGCGAATCTTGAATGCCTCCTGGACGGAAACCAAATTGTGGCCTTCTAGGCAGTGGTGTCTGCGGAATAGGTTGAGGAGGTACGCGATTTGGTCCCCTTTCATATAGAGGCAGATTAAAATTATTTGGATGAGCAGCGCCGTTACCATAATCCGGTTTCAACGGTTGGAAACCACCGAAACGTTGAACAAATGGTTTTTCTCCATCGCGCACCTCGTAATAAAAACCTTTGGGTTTGCCGCTGTTCGAATTATCACCTTGCATGTAAAAGAACTGAGACCATTTTACTGGATTCTTTTCTTCTTTCTTCGTATTAAAGGTTGGGTAGATGGAACCAAAGAGCAATTTAGGGTTGCGTTGGGGAACATTCGAACGTGGCTGATTAAATGATGGACTTCGAGCATTTCGAGGTTTCAACTGGGAATGACTTGCTCCGTTACTGCCGATCAGCGCAGTTAGTAACAGAAATGCCAGTACGAGACCATTCCTCTGGAAACAGAAAAAGTTTGTTAGTAAAGATGTATGCACACAGAACTTATTACAGCATTAGTTTATTAAATGTTTCAAAACTTTATTTATTTGTAATCACTCCATATGAGCTAAAAGCGAAACTGTGTTTGTGTGTATTCCGTATCGGTATC
The DNA here is from genome assembly GCF_054136105.1 of Typopeltis vanoorti. Taxonomy (NCBI): domain Eukaryota; kingdom Metazoa; phylum Arthropoda; class Arachnida; order Uropygi; family Thelyphonidae; genus Typopeltis; species Typopeltis vanoorti. The sequence goes on from NC_143574.1 coordinate 31,726,598, forward strand.
GCAACAGAGTAAGACCATTCGCTTTTGTCCGAAAGCTGGGTTCGAATCCCTTTATGGATATCACAAAAAAAAGAAACCTCAACTTGCATACAATTTTCATCTCTCATTGTGAGAATACATCGCATTGGAAGCTTGGAAAGTTCCACTTTTGGTCTCTGTAGATGGAGTATTGTCCTATAGATTTGATAGGTTTAGAATCTTACATGGATGGATTGCCATAAAAAAAATCCCGCTGGTGGGAGGCCTTGCACCAACTGAAATGCACAGTGACCTTAAAAATATGGCATTGGCTTCCATAGCAATAGACCTCTAGAAGAAAGATCGTTATGGATATCGATAGGTTATTCTAATCGCTGACTAGAGGAACTTTTTTTTTTAGGCCTTTCTTTAGCCAGTTCTCAAGTTGGTCGATTTTTGCATTGGCACAGGCAAGTGGAGTGTTTTCTCCTAGAAACAGGTTTTTAATGCATCACCTCACAAAATCGACCGTAGAACTCACACAATTACATCCATATATATATATATATATAATTGACGAGGCATCCATTGAACATATGCATATCTCTCAAATTCGAGATATGGAAAAGTATCTGTCGATGATTCTTAATTTGGTGCCAAGGGCAACAGCTACTTTTCACTTTAAAAAGTGGTTTTTTCCATTGATTGAGGTGGTCTAGAAAATCACTTTGATTTTCTGGGTCACCTTAACAACTGTCATTCCAAGACAAAGTGCATTTGTGCATCCTTTCCTGGATTTAAAGCTAAAAAAAAAGGATCTGGAAAATTAAACATTTTTATCCTCAGAAAACTAATCCATAATAACAGATACCTCCATGCCTCCAAGAACCGCTACAAACCTCAAAAATTGGGCATTATCTTAATACTAGGGGTAAGAGCTCGCGGTCTGATTAATGACTGAGGAAGTGTTAGCCAAATAACTGAAATTGCTAATAAAAATCTTTCTAAAATGTCTATAAAAATGATATATTTCTGCTCAGGCATCGTGGATTAGTTGATAAAATTAAAACAGTCAGTGATTACTCTTTCATCAGAATCCAGTCACTTTATGCTTATACACAACCGTCTGGAATAGCCAGGACTTTATCGTGTAGGTATATTGACAAGGAATCCATCGAACAAAATCCAATACAATAGAAGTGAGCCCTATCATTACATATGTTATTTCATCAACTAATCCACGATGCCTGAGCAGAAATATATCAAGTTCTATGGAATGATTCTGAAATATTTCACAGTTGTTATTCTGAAATCTGAAATCTTTCACAAGTCTTCACCGCCTAAGCCTTATCAGCCTAATAACCCAGATTTTTCGAAAGAAGAATCTGGAGACGGAGATGTTATTAGACTCTGGTCGATTGAATGTAAATCCACGCATTAATCTTTCTGAATATTTCCTAGCTATGATCAGTCAAATACACAAACTGAAGCATGTCAAGGTGTTCAGCAATAGGCACAAGGTAAGCCTGCTTGTTATTTCATTTACACCTAAAGAGGTCGGCCCATGTAATTAGGAAGAAAGTAGTACTAGTTTTAATAAGTTTTAATTAAATTGTTTACGTTATTCCCGTCTTGGTCAACTTGGTACTAACGTATAGCTTTGCGAGTCATTGCTGTCTCTTTGTATATTAATTGTAGCTTATACCTACTTTAAATGGATTCTTTGTCAGTATTGCCAGAGAGAAACAATAAGATCACACCCTTCATATATATCTTTTCTGTTTAATTTCCAATGTTGTTTAATTAGATTATGTTAATTTTGTTTTTAAGTGCTTTTCGTAATTACTTTAAATTGGTGATATTGTTCTAGCTTCGTCCATACACCATCGAAAACCAAATGGCCTTGTCCAATCCTTGGAGATGTTTCTCTTTTCATTGCAACTGAGGTTAATTAGATTGTTTTCGTCTGTTGTAAAATGTTACAAGACAGCCTACTCATAAATGGGTGGATTCATTTTAATCAAATTGTAGTTTTGACTCAGTTATGATTTTAATTGATTTAAATTATAGTAATGATCTTATTGTTTGCCACTAATACACCGTACAATGTCCAAGATCTTTTTTATTTATTTATTTTATTTTATTATTTATTTATTTTTGTACTAAGCTAACCTCAATCCTTGTAATACATGAATCCTACAACAATCTGCCATGATAAGGTATTCAAATACAACTCATTCTTTGCGGGCGTCAACTCTACAGCTAAGCCAAAGAAGTTCTCTCATTATCCTGAATTTTGTTTAAAGTTTATACGTTATGATTTTAAAATTTAAACTACAATACGCCTTTTTAATTTCTCAGAATGACTGGTCATAGAGCGGTACATGAAAAGGGTGTGGCTAGATTTATACGTCATTTAGGAAAGGTTTTGGTGTCAGTAACATTTTCCCCACATTTATCAAGTGTAATAATAATTTTAAAAAAGGATACGCTGCATTCTGCATTTGAATAAACGCCTTATTTTGTGTTCTAAATACTTGCAAAGAAGATATGTCCGGAAAGAGACACAAAGAATAAGACCTGAGTTAAACCTCCTTATCAAAGATATCTCGAATTCTTTTTTGTATTTTTATGTTGTCTTACATTTCATGTTGTTAGTGACTAGCGTGATGTAGCTGCAGTTAGGAATATCTAACTTGCACTCTTACCAGATGACCACTTGAAATAATGACAGATGTAATCTTTTTTTCTTTTCTTACTAGGATTCTTATCGTTAGTAAAAGCAACATAATTACATAACGCAGAGATTAAATGAACATTACTGGATCTTTTGTGTGTAAAAGCACAGAACACGAATTGGCAGTGTTCTTTTGTATTATTTTTTAAAATGTTTCCCTTTTAAAAATAATATATATGCACCCTCTGTCCAAAAAGAAACAGAACTGTTCGAAAATAGAAAGAAACTAGTGGCGCCACCTATTGCATCTTTTTGTTGTCGAAAGCGGCAACCTTCATTAGTGTTGTATCAACTGTTTATGACATTTGCTTCATTAGGAGACGAGTTATAGTGCCAAGAGTGACACAGTGTTTTGACGAACGGTCGGTCGTCACGATATTCATACCTTACCCGACGAATTCTTGCTATCAATCGCTTCAAAACTTCGAGATAAAACTCACCTTTGACCGTTTGGCCAGACGGAACTAATTCTTTGTGGAAAATGCTCTTGGAATCGAAGAAACAAATCGCCATTGTCCTTACTTTTGACTTCTCCAAGCGATTTTTTTTCGGATGCCCTCTTCTGGTGGTCTCCACTCAGTGCTCTGGAGCTTTGTTTTGGGCTCATACTCAAAACACCACGTTTCATCACTAGTAACGATCGTTTCAAGGACGTTTGAGTCCTTACGAGCGGTTTTAATGAGGTCCTTGCAGTGTTCAATTCGATACATTTTTTGATCGTCGGTCAACTTGAGGGGAACAAATCGCAAATTCAATTTACGAAGGCCCAAACTCTCGGTCAAAATGTTGTGTGCAGTTGATTTTGGAATCTCCAATTCATCTTCAATCAATCTCACGGACGATTTCGGGTTTTCTTTGATGAAATCACGCACTCTTTGGATGTTAACTTCGCTCAGTCCAGTTTTTGGACGGCCCGGCTTTTCGTCATTCTCAAGCGTCTCACGACCACTTTGAAATCGCTTAAACCACTCGTAAACTCGAGTACGGGATAAGCATTCATCACCGCATGCTTTTGGAAGCATTTGATGGTAAAACGTTTACCAAGTTTAACACAAAAGTCAATCTCAGCTCTGTTTGAAACTCATTTTCCGACCGTTCGTCAAAACACCCTGTCACTCTTGGCACTCATAAACAGTTGACACAACACTAATGAAGGTTGCCGCTTTCGACAACAAAAAAATACAACAGATTGCGCCACTAGTTTCTTATATTTTCGAAAAGTTCGGTTTCTTTTTGGACAGAGGGTGTATGACATGAGAAAATCTTCCTTCTCACCGGCAATGAGCTAATAATTTACTCGAGTTACTTATTATCAACATTTTAACACATGCTGATTCTCGATTACACAACACTTTGGGCACTACTGTGGAAGGATGAGAAATTCTGAAATACTTGGTAAAGGCGCATATCGAAACGTTTTGATTTGCCCTCTAGAAAAATAAGAGGGCAAATCAGCTGATGAGGAAGCGGCAATGAACTAACAAACAAAAGTGTACTATAAAAAGTTTCCAAAATACTACAGCAAGGTTTACGGATAACTCGGTCTAAATGCAGTGGGGGGGGGGTAAAAACACAGAAGGAATGAACGAGCCAATGACATAAGAATTTCTTACAACCATTAAAGCAGATCGTAGTTGTAAGAAGACACTTTCACCTAAGATTAGCTGTGCTACTCACAGATCACCGGAAAATACTTGAGTATCTTAATAGAATCCGCATTTTTTGAATAACTATTTAGTTGCTAAATTAACAAAATTTTATACACAGGCATGAAATGAAACTGTAAATACTTTTGTATTAATCTGGTTAAGAAATGTAAGATTATAAGAATGTGCAAAATATAAATGACAAAACTCTAAAATATTAATTAAAATCCACTTATATACACGTAATACATGTATTGTATGAAGTGGAACTTTACAAAATCGTTCTTCATAGAGTTACCATTTGGATGACACAAATACGTTTTTATTCTTATCTGGAACTCTATCCGTTGCTTATTTACCTTCTTGAACTATCTTTATCATAGATTTAATCTGCTACTCTATAGTTATCTTAAAGGAATTTATCACGTGGTGGAGCCACACGAAAATAATTTTTGTGGCAATATTTACTTTTTTTTGCCTATACATGCACAAACTGATATTATTACGTAAAGAAGAAGATATTGCATGCTGCTATCTCCTTATGAAATTAATTAACTGTCTTTCATTTGATAAAGAAAGGTGGGATAAGACGCTAGAAAACAGATTTATTCCTACAAGTGATTTTTCATCATGGTACTGTAAATATGAGAGGTGATTGATGGGCAAACAAAACACAGATTATTATGGGAATTATAACAGGATTACAGTCTGGATAGCCTTGCTTGACAGAAAATATAAATTTGGTTTCCTTTACATTGCTTACAGAGTTTGAGAGGAAATCTATAGAAATAACGGAATTATCTCAGTGACATGTTATCCTTGAAGTTTTGAATACAGTCAATATAAGGAGACAAACTAACATTGGACTTAATGGTAAGCAAAACGTGTAACTTCTAGGAAGGCTTTATGGCTGGTACCTGAGGGGAAAAAAGTGTGTGACTATTGCTGTTCTATTTCTTCAATTGTGAAGAAATACAACAGTCCAGTCAGTCAGTAGTGACTGACTGGACTGTTGAGTGGAAAGAGTATCAAGCAGAATGTGGAGGCAATCACAGGAAGCGATGGATCCCTTCATGTTTGCAACTACTCTACATGCTGCTGAAGACTGAATAATAGTGAGGGGTGGATGTTCACATGCATAAATTGAACCCTTTGATATCTTATAACGAATTACAAATTTCAGATTACGTTACCAACCATTGAGATTAATATTACTTTTAAGATGACAATGTAGCTATTCATTTTGTCAAATCTGTGGCTCAATGTCTGGGAAAAAAGGTGACGAAATCGATTATTTTCTCGGTGATTCACTCTCCACATCTTAATTCAGTTAGGAATCCATGAAAATTCTTAGAATATACAGATACATAGTGGCTGAGTCATCAGCTCCTCATTTAAGACATGTATGGAGGAATTATTGTTATGGGAATGGACTTAAGTTATTCCGATACCTCAAACACTAGTGAAATTCAAGTACGTCTTCTTCCGTTTCATTTGAAGACACGTAGAGTTCCAACCCTACACCACCGCATATTGAAATATGGTTTCTATATTTCTGCTAGGTAGTGTAGTTGTAGATGGTTAGCGGTTAGATCGCTCGACCTTGATCTTCATGATACACGAATTCAACAATCATTCCACTCACCAAAGCGGTAAACCTATTAGTGTCGATAGAGGGCTGGAGTTAGATAATTTAAAATTCCTTTTCTAGAGGTCAAAAATGATTTTTTCGAGCCACTTTATGCCTCTAATAAGCAATCGTGACCTCATGAATGCTGAAACCATCTATCATTTAAAAACATATTCACAAACATTCATACCGAAACGGGATTCGACCAATGGTCTGTGGATTGAGAAGAGTAGAAATGCTACCCACTGTGCCAAAGAGGCATGCAAACTGAGCTTTCTGTATTTGGATAGAAAGCGATTTAAATGATTATTCCAACACACACACACACACACACACACACACACACACACACACACACACACACACACACACACACACACACACACACACACACACACACACACACACACACACACACACACACACACACACACACACACACACACACACACACACACACACACACACACACACAGGTATAATTATTTACGCTTTTGGATAGTAATTGCATTTTTTTTTTTTTCACTGTCCTATGTTTATATATACTTATCTTGCTACTTTCATACCGTTAGGATTTGTAGTTATTTAAAAGAAGTATTTCCGCGCATACTTTTGGGCAGTTATTATTTATCAGTAATTCATGTGTGTGTGTGTAGAAACTTTTAAACTGATGGTATCAAATATTTTATGTTTGAACTTACATATTTATAATAAAATAGCTAAATGTGGAGGTAAAGAAATGCATGAACAAATGACAATCTTAGTTAAAATAATTAAGCATTTATAATTACCGTACTTTGATTAAAAATGCATTTACTGCGTAGTTCCTTAAAATTATGCATAACAGTGATCAAAGAAGAACAAAATCATAGCTAGTGACTTTTTTGGGCTTAGACATGAATAGAAAATTGCAACTATTTTGTTTAAAAAAAAAAAAAAAGAGGTTGAAATGGATGTCGGCGTGAAATGATGCAATACATACGTTTAATGTATGCAGCGCACTCTATTTATTTTCCATGTTAATTTTTTATTATTTTTTAAATACAGTATAATAAAAAATGATAGAACTTGTCTTTTTATGTATCCCTCATCCTGTGCACCCGAGGCCTGGTGCCTCACTCGCCTGCTACGACCTTGAAAGAAGAATTAGAATCGTAGCTAAACTATAATCACGAACAACAAAGATCCCGGAGGGGAGATCTTGTTCTGATGCTGTATTTCTCTTAAACCAGTTAATAGAAATATGTATATTACAAACTAATATATTACATTTACAAACCAATGTGCTGCATTGATTTAGAAAATGCCTTTCATCAATTTAAATGACACAATGTTTTAAAAGTATTAAAATCAAGAAATATACCAATAATTGAATTGGTAAATTTAAATACTTAGAAATAATAATTTACGGTGAGCTCAAACGAAAATAAAAGTGCCATCTAAAACCCAATAAAATATCAAGATGTTTAAATTGAAAATATGGTAAAATAAAGATCTAACATAAGAAACAAAAGTAAGAATCTATATATTATTGCTTTGACATTAATATGAACATACATGTGAAACAAAAGATTGTGGGGAATGAAAACATTAAAAAGCAGTTAATAAAATCGTATTTGACAAAATAAAAATTTAAAACAAAATATGAAGAATATTAATTACAACCATAAACGAACTAATAAAAAAAAATAAAGATAAGAATAAAATGAGCATATTAATAGAATTGAACTCAGAAATAGTACAGTTAGTAAGAAATTGGAAACCAAATACAAAAAGATAAACTGGATAGACGAAAACAACATGGACATCGTCTGCATTGAAATAAGGAAAACGCAAAGCGACTTCTAGTGGATTTTTTTCCCTCACAGTTACTGACAAATAATAATTACCCGAAAAGTATGGTAATATATATTTTTAAAACAACGACATCTTTGTGCTATAGTCACGAAGTACTTTCGTTTATCAAACCAGTTAATATTTATTCAAATATGAATGCAGTGAGACACTCGAAATCTTTTTTATTTATTTATTTTTTTGTATGTTTTGGAACTCCAATTGAATACACGCGTTAAATAGCTGCTTGAATGTGATATTAATTTCTCAGAATATATAGGCACAGCAGAAACTAACTTAGCTAATATGAAATAATTTCCGCGCTACACAGAAAATAAAAATTGAGCTAAACTTTTCGCGGAAGCAGAAGCGGAAACCAACAGCAATTCTCAGAAAATCTTTGTGCCGACATTACTGTGAGCCTACGCAGGACTAAATATCCTTTATCGAAGGTTAAATATAGAGTTAAAAGCTGTTTTCAGATGAATTTAAAATCGTTAGTAGTAATGATAAAAATAAGTGAACGTATAGTTAGTGTTAAGTTACAAAATGAATTTTTTTAAAGTCTCAAACAGTTCAGTTTGTACGATTACAAATGCGTAAGCATACTGCTTGGGGAACGTTATTTTTGTTTGGAAGTCTAAACATCTAGTCTTTGAAAGAGCTGGAAAAGAATATTGATCAATATTGATTGTAATAGTTTAGATGCTTCTCTTGAATACCAAGATAGGATCCAGGGTATATTAATATTCTTCAGAATAATTCCCGGATGGATATTCTCCAGAGCATAGTAATATTCTCAGAAGAATTGGAACGTCAAGAAATTCTGACAAATAATGCATAACTAAATGTATTTAGAAGGATATTGAAGTCACCTACTTTTTATTCACTTTAAAAGTGTTCTTCCAGGATGTGGAGCTCACGAAATGGGCGAGAAGTCGACTACGAAACAGGACAGATGGAAATATGCATAATTGAACAGATTAAATGTATATTTTGTGTTAACTGGTTTCGCCTTTCAACTAAAATAGATGAGGGGAAAGCATTAAACTAGTCCCGTTCATAAAGCGATGTCTGGAAAATGTTGATTTGTAGGGTGGTCGTTAACCCGCAAAATGGGGTGCTTTTTTTGTAAAGCACACACACAACAGTTTGACTCTTTTGCCAATAGTATTTGCTATCGCTTCACTTAAGGTCTCTTCCAGAATTCTCAGAATGCATGAGGGTTTGTGCAATTTAACCCCATTGCTTATCACTTTATTCTTGAAGTTCATTTTCAAACTATTTGGTATTGGCTATTAGCATTATTAATCCTTCAGGTCGGTTTTACTTCCTGGAAAGGGCACTCTTTCAACTTGTAATCAATAATTAGTGAGTGGTCATTGAGTTCTCATGAATTTTAAAGTGACACATAAATCGAACATGAGGCCCCAATAAATTAATCTGCAAATAATCATCGCCATCGCAAATATAATTTGAACCACCATTTTAAAGGTTAGACAGCCTCACCTGCTGGGAATTTTCTTCGTAATCTAGCACACAAATGAACTGTAAGTAGCTTATTTATGTTTTTTAAGGTGGACGATAACAACAGGGTATTCAAATGAATGTGAGGCCGCTAAATAACCTGATTCTCACTGTCCTGTTTTTAACACGCTACAGATGGCCTAGATGACCATCTGTTTTTCTGTTTTGTCGACTACCCATCCTTTGGTCAAATATCAAAAAGAGTGTTCTAGTTTGGTGGATGCCAATGGGATTGAGAAAACAGGTATAAGAGAAAGAGAAGTTAAAAGAAAAGTTAGAATACTGTCTTAATGACTACAGTGAATAACAACAATAAAAAACTGTTTGATTTGTAATTGTCTTATGCCAGTTATCTGGCTAGAGATAGCGCTGGTTAAGGTAGGTATTGATAAGAAGCTCTAGAGACGCAGTATAGTTAAGAAGTATAATTCAAGTACTTTAGAGCAAAAAACAGTATTTTTTTTTTATTTTGAAAGAAGTTATTTATTGTCGCGTCTCTAATACTATTTCTCTCGATATTGTCTAACAAGTCTTCGTGTTTCCATTGCTGTTGACATTTTAACGTTTGTGCGCGGGGAAGGATACTGAAGGGCATTAAACTACTTGGAGAAGGGAAATCCCGTGAATACGCTTATTATTCAAAGCCGATAGTAGCTACGCATGCTATCTTTCGTGACCCGATTACGATACAATGGACAGTGTGCGACTCTGTTGTTGTACCACACCTCGCCCCAAGATCGCCACACATCAATCAGATACGACCTGGATCGAGTGAGTGATCACCAGATTGCCTTGAAATTACTAAATATTTATATTCGAAACGGGTTCCGGTTCTAGAGAAAGTCGCATTGAGGGAAAGATAAAAATCGACAGCATGACCATGAGTAACATGTGCGATAATGCCCTTATGAACGCTTGTATTATTTATATAACAAAACAAGGGACATGCAGGTAGACTACTGGTTTAGATTCGTTTCAGGGGTCACCCAGTATGGACATAGACACTTTATCGGACAATGTCACCATTAGAATTCTTCCGAGAACGGGACATTAAAGTGCCAACAGCGCATTTGAAAAACTCAAGCTGTCACGTGACTCATCGCATGATAATAGGACCAAATTAACATTTACAAACGGATAGTCAGAACAAAAGAAGAGAATGGGAAGAAAGAAAATGATGGTAGGAAGAAGTAAAATATCGCATGAGTAGAAAGTGAAGAATAATGAAGTTAAATATACAGCCCGCAGACATTGGAAGAACAATTGCCCCCTCCAGGGACGCTCTGGAAACTCATAGTTGAATACAACCAACTGTGTAAAGATACATCGCCTGCTCTCCAGCGGTAAGATCTGATCTCATCACTAAAATGATGTGAAAATCAGTTCATATGATACTAAGGTTAGGAACATTGATTGTCAGTCAGTGAATTTCTAAATATTTAATATAGTTATGGACTAAACACTAGGTGGTCTGGACTGTTCTGCTCATGGACAGCTTTGTTCCAGGTCGTGGAAATTTTGCTGTCTGTTCAAGAGGTTATGGAACAACTTGAATGATGGCTAAAGCAGAAAGGATGCACTAATAGGCAATTTATCTGAAAAAAAAAGTATCGGCTGTAAGATTTGTTTTGATATATTCTAAAACGTTTCACTATATTCTTTTTTTTTTGTATGAGACCGTGGCTCATTCAAAGAACAAATGTATGTCCTTTGGTTGTGAAGACAGGTTGGAATTCATGGATATCAGGAACATTGGTCACGGTTTTTAACCCGAAGTCTTGCAGCCAAATGCACAAACCGTCAACCAGGTCAACAAAGTGAGTATGACTGATATTAGGCATACGCTTTCCTCCCAAACTTAGAGAGATCAAAAATTTGGAAATATCAGTAAAAATTGCTAATAATTTTTTGTATCAAATTAAATTCTGTATTGTATGAATAACCACAGTCCTTTTTTTTTAATGAATAAATTCACTGTTCGCATCGTAATATTATTCCTTTCAAGTCTCAGCGATATTTTAGTTTTCCGTATGCAGTTTAAATGCTAATAAAATATTTTATTAAACTTATTATACTTTAATGAAAGAATTAACTATTACAGAACGAGGTCAAAAATTGTTCGCATCCAAGTTCTCTGTATTGTGGTTGGCCTTGGATACCTTAACGTTAAATAGCCATGTCTTTAGTTCCATTAGAATTTGACAACGTTTTTGACGTCTTAGTCTAAATCATTTGTGGAAATATACGACAATTTTGGAGTCCTCCGTATATTAATTATCTTGTTATTTTGATGGCCAAGTTAATTAAGCAATGTTGAAATGCACGACTTTGTGAAAATTATTAAAATTGTCAGCAAACGAGATAATTAATGAGTTTTGGGAATCACAGACCAGCTGGAGAGTGGATGCATTTGGAGGGTAAAACTAATTCACTAGCAGCAATGTTGCTTAACTTCTTGAAAGGGTCTATATCGTTGTTTTTCGGACGAAAAATTCTGTACAATTTTGCTATCTCTTCAGCGTGCTTGTGTTTTTTTGGAGATTTAGTAGTTCTGGATAGAATTGAGGTAAAACTACCCCCAATCCCCAAGCCATTGTATTCTACACTATGGGAGTGTTTAAAATAAGCATTGGCACTTTTTAAATATTACAGAAATCCTGGTTGAGTAACGTAGCTGACATGAAGGAGGCAACGATTTATCTTTTATAAGGGCGTATTTATTAAGAAACTGGTTAACCAAAGGAGGTCATTTGGTAGATTTCCGCTTTCTCGCTTTTGGATTAATTTTGTTTTTTGGGTGCTGCTTGGTCATCTGCGAGTGATGCAAATGACCCATTAGAATAGCTGTTTGTCTTAAAATTAAATTCGAATAAACAATCTAAAGGATGTTATTGTTGTGTAGAAAGAATTGCACATTCCTACAAGAAATAAGAATCTTCCAGTCGGAATAATAATAAATTAAAAAAAAAAACTTCTTGTTGTAATTATTTAGATTCGGATTACTTAAGTTATAAGTAATCAATCTATATTAAGATTAGTTGTTTTATTATACATATTTATCCTTTCTTTTGCGTTGTTAAGCTCGATTAGAATTCCACGTCATCTATATTATTATTATTATTATTATTATTATTATTATTATTATTATTATTATTATTATTATTATTATTATTATTATTATTATTATTTGACACCTCCAGGGAGTCCAAAGACTCATCGAGGAAGAGTGTGCCAACAGCATCGAACGAGTGGTATTGACGCTGTCAAGTTTCTAGCTTGGCATTAAAGAAAAAAAAAATGCTAAATTCTATCAATAATTTAGTGTAACTTTTTTGTTTATGTGAAAACCATAAACAAAAATATTTTAATTTTAAAGTAGGGAGAAATGTAAACTGCATTTAATTTATATAATAAAATGATTTGGGGATATTAACGATAGATGGCAGCACTAAAGAAATAGTTCTTTTTCTAAGAAAAGCAGAATCGAGGGGGCAGAATTTTTATTTATTTATTTTAATACGGCATAAATAGTGAAATGAAGATGTACAATGGGTATCTGTACGAGTATATGATGATAGTATAGTTATGATTGCTATTCAAATAGCAGTCAACTGTTACTCAAATAAACTCCTGAAAGACTCGAAGAAATCGGAGGCGACTTTAAAATTCTGAGGCTACTAAAAAATTACCCATTCACACTTTTATCAGAAATAATTCAGAATTTTTACAAGGAAAATAAAAATTTGAGAGCCTTCTCAAATGACTCGGTAAGGATCGTGACTCAGATTATATTCCCAATTTAAATGAAAAACCTGCTCTGAGTAAATAATCCTTAAATAATAAAAATTATGAAAACGAGGCATCTATAAAAGTGCTCCTCTAAAAGAAACAGACTATTAAATCAATTCTAACATATTATTATTATTATTATTATTATTATTATTATTATTATTATTATTTGTCACCTCCAGGGTGTCCAAAGACTCATCGAGGGAGGGCATCCACACAAATCTGCTTCCATCACTCACAATCCACCAACTGACTGCAACTACACCAACGCCATCTACCGCTGACCATATTAAACGATTGTTATTAAAATAATTAATTTTGATGTCTTTCTTTTTTTTTTATTTGTTTATGATTTCTTTATTATTCGTTTTCCGGGATATAATATTTACTAACCTAATATTATTATCAGCACAGATTAAAATTTCTGTGCGTACTTTTGGTTTTGTGTATACTATCGGTACAATTTTGCAAGCTTGCGACAGTTGCCAAGTCAAACTTGAAACACTACTGTCTATGTGCAATTGCCTCAGAGCAATGATCTAATTAATCAGATAATTGCTCATTGCGACATTTAGTTCTGAGTACAGAAAGATCTGTAATCAAGAAAACCTGATTGTTTTCCAAAGTCAGTTAGACTAAAATGGCGACTTCATAATGCTATTCATTATTGATTTTTTTCCCCTTCAAACCAAGAATAGTGTTTCGGACAAATTCAATAGAAACAACATTGAAATAGTCGTGTTTCAATATATTCGTTACAGTTTTTTTAAAAAATGCATTATTTCGGTTTTTTGTTACTGCAATATTCTATGCGAACTCCTCTTAAGAGCAAGAATTTCTTTATGTAATAATTTATCTTTATTTATCTTTATAAATATTTATATGGGCTCGTTCAACCTTATTATGAAAGTATCTGTCCCATGACTATAAACAAAACAATTTCATGTCATGAATTTACGTACCATACTATGATTCATTTCTTAGTATCGAATGTTCTTCATTCCATTGATCTGAACTTGTAGCTCAAAAATGTTAGATGAGGCTTATGCACAGGCTCTATAAAATTGCCGGAACGACTAAAAAAGTAAAAGAAACCGCTAAAGCAGGGTGATAATTCGGGTGAAATGGTATCCACTTTGAAAAAAACGTACATTTCAAACAAGAAAGTTTTTTTGATGTGTTAAATGAAGATGCATGACTAGATAACCCTGAAAACTATTTTGAAATTCATGTATTTTATGCAACTGTCCATGTTTGCCATACATTCAACGTCTATCCGTATTCGCTCACAAGATAATCACAAGCATCCATGTCCAAGGAGAGATTCTAACCAGCAACGAGTTGGTTGGAGAGTGGATACCTAGCAAACCAGGCTAACAAGTATGGTTAACGGTAAAACACTACTTTTTCCCTTTAGAATTTTGTTATCTCTAAATTTACTGCCTAAAAAAAGACTTCTTCGAATAATATGTCACGATACCGGAACCTCGAAAATTATTTTAATTGAACAGTACTTAATTAGAATGTAGTTTATAACTGGGCCCTTATGAATCATAAAAAATTAGTAAGATTATGGCTAACTACCTAGTAGCACGTTGGACCTGTTTTGGCTGAGATAACTGCTTGCACTCGTCTTGGCATTGACTCCACTAGACTATGAAAGGTGTCCTGAGGTATTTTTTCCCAACTAGACAAATGTAAGTCCTGGAGCGACTGAGCAAGGTGGCTTCAAGCGGAAGATGTTGTGTTCCACATGATCCCTCAAATGTTCGATGACATTCAAATTAGAATTAGACGACCAAGGAGCACACAGAATATAATATTTGAACTATGCTTGCACAATTCGAGTCTTAGGACACCGGCAATGTCCTGCTGGAAGAGTGCAGATCCATCCGTCTACATTGTTCCCGTGCAAGGCATTAGTAAACAATTCCAGATAAGAATTAGCAATCAAGGTGAGCTCTTAGTGATGTCCATGAGAACAATCCGCACAGCAGGATACCGTCATAATGTCCAGTCTCATGATGTATGATTTTTTTTCATGTATTGGGGTAGGCCATTGCTTTGCCTGCTTACTATCATTCATAATAATGATATTATGAATGATAGTAAGCATTTTCTCTTCTTACTATCATTTATGATAGTAAGAAGAGAAAATGTTCATTAAGAGAAACTTAAACCAAATTTATTATGTTTTAAATCAAAAACATATTTTCAAGTACTGTACGCGTTTTTAAACATAATTGTTAAGAATTAATTTTTTTATATATTCAACAGAAATATCCTGTTTTTCTCACATAAGGTGCTAATATGATTATTATTGTGAAGTATCTGAGTCGGTATGTTATCTGCATCAGCCATCTCAATGGAATAATAGCAATAATGGATTTACCCATTTGCAAAGACATCGCATGCGCAAAGAAGGAAAGAAAGAATAACAATCTTAGTAGATTGTTATCAAAAAAGAATAACGATGAATATAATAAACCCTCTGTCCAAAAAAGAAACCGAACTTTTCGAAAATATAAGAAACTAGTGGCGCCACCTGTTGTATCTTTTCGTTGTCGAAAGCGGCAACCTTCATTAGTGTTGTGTCAACTGTTTATGACATTTGTTTCATTAGAAGCCGAGTTATAGTGCGAAGAGTGACAATGTGTTTTGACGAACGATCGGAAAATGAGCTTCAAACAGAGGGCTGCGATTGACTTTTGTGTTAAACTTGGTAAAAGTTTTACCAAAACGCATCAAATGATTCAAAAAGCATACGGTGTCTCTAAGTGAGACACCGTATGCTTAAAAGTGCCTCTGTAACGCAATCCGAAGAATGAAGCGAATAAAGTCCTTTGGTTGGGAAGAGAGCTCAAATTTCAAAGACTTCAGCTACATAATGGAGGATTTTTCAACTGTTGATGAGTTAGTAGATTCAACACAGTACAGGAAGCAAACCAGCCCGAGAACAGAAGCAATGAACAGACAAAAATACAGAAAATAATTAACAGAGCCAATGCATTGGCTCCGACGATACGCCATGAGACTCCGTTGGCGATTGCAAATAATAATAAACTTTGTTTTTATTCTGTTAAATAGATAAAACAACGTAGTATCCACACAAGTGTGTAATAATACTTATACTCACTTTTATATAATTTTGCAGAATGCGTCGAAGTCAACACCACTTAAAGAAGTGCATGTATGCAGTTTCAGTAAAATACTGATGGATGTTCTGACCGATTTATCTGGCTTATAAAGTAGGTCTTAGTTTTTAAAAATGCTACCTGTGACGAAATAACCATATTTCGTTTCACTTTCAAAGTTGAATTAATTATTTTCTTCTGGTTTTCTAATCTACCAAGCTATTTATGAATAAATTTGCTTAATTTAATAAATAGCTTCTAAACAAGCGGACATTTTTCATAATATTAATTTGAAAAACGTTTTATCTCAGTTACGCAATTGATTTCTTAATACGAACTCAACTATCAACTCTTAGGTATAAGTCGAACAAAATGAAAACAAACAACAAAAAACTAACACTGCGTGCTCTTCGGTTATTACACACACACACACACACACACACACACACACACACACACACACACACACACACACACACACACACACACACACACACACACACACACACACACACACACACACACACACACACACACACACACACACACCACTGACACGCGAGAACGACCGACTTTGCCCCAGGGATGGGTAGTACAGCTGTGTGACCAGGTTATGGTGGCTGTTTATCCAGATTTTAGTCCTCTGACCTATCTGAGTAATTATTATTACGTTGATAGCACGTGGCAAAAGTCTGGTGCCATGCATCATTTTCATCGTGATTAACAGATAAAAAGTTTCGTTTTTTTATGTTTCTTTGATGCAGTTTTTGTTGTGCTAAGATTTCAACTTCACATATTCTGCTGACGTATAATGTTTAGCAACATTGCTTAAGTGAATAGTCATCAAAAATCCGCTCATGCTATGGAACGACGGGCTTATTCTATCTGTTGTTTACTGAATTATGGTTTATGGACAGAAGTAAAATTAGAAATACTCAGAGAGAGAGAGAGGGAGTAACAGTATCTGGTTCATCTGAACTAAAGGTAATGGATTTTGCACACGCGTGTAATATCAGTATAATGGTTCTCCAGCAGGCGATAAAGAATTTCCGGTTTCAAGTGACATCATCTTTAAATTTCTTGAATTTTATAGCTCGGAAACACATTACTGTAATAATGGACTGTTTTGAGAGATCCATTAACATTAGTTTCAGTTGTATGTAAAAGTAGGATTGCTTAATAAATATGCACAACTCAATTATTTTGAAGAAAGAGCCTCAAAACTTTTCAGTTTAAATGTAATTAAGTATTTGAACCAACGAATATGAATAATATTTTTAGCGAAGTAAGCAAATATTTGTACTGAGGTACAAACTTCTAAGAGCATAACTGATATATAACAACAGACATCATTTTCCCCACGAGATACTTTGTGTTCTTCAAAGAAACTATCGTGAGGATAGGAGTCTACGCTCAGTATAGTAGTAGTCTATCCTGAGGATATACCATCTATGGTCTAGTAATGAAAATTCAAATGGAAATTTAAAATGAAAAGTCAGATTATAAAAAAAAAATTAAGGTGGATTGAAAGGTGAGTAGAAATATGATACTGTATTTGTTAACATTGGATTCGAAGACTATCTTGTACTCTTTAGGAAATGAATAAGAAGCAAGATTGTTCAAGCAAGATTAGAAGGAACCAATGAAGATGAAGAAAATGTGGTCTATGAGTTTAGACTGTGAAGTGGGAAGTTGAATAGCTGCTGTATGCGTTTTAACATATTTAGAATAGAGTGGGGGGATTTGTTGTTGATGCCAAATCTGATGAACAGTGCTCAAATGGAAGCTAAATGTCTGAATGAAAGAATTAGTGACAGATGGGCCATCAATCAACCTAATTGATCGCTTCTGTACTAATTCAAGTATTTTTATGGAGCTCTTAGGAGTCGACTCTCAATGTGAAAACAGTATTACGGCATTTTTCCAAAAGTGAGTAATATAAACAAGTAGGTTTCTTGATGATCAATGGTGGAATTCATATTGGTGATTGTTTTTCAGTGAGAGGATTCAGGGTAGCTTAGAAATTCAGTGAAATTGGAAGGTGTGGACAGAGCATTGCTCCAGACCTAACAAACTCCACCGGACTTTCAGTCTACTCCACATTGTGGTGACAAGTACATCAGTTCCATCGTGAGACTTCTGAGGATTGGCATTTGACTCTATGATCATTCAATCTAATTAGTTGTCCTTAGAAAAAAATATCCTCAGTCCTCTTTTAGACTCAAATATAATTTAATTATTAATAAAATCAAATTCACATACAAAAAAAGAAAAGTATCAAAATGCAATTAAATATAGAAAGCTTTAAATTTAAAAATAGCTAAATAAAGTCACGATGTAGAATACATATTCCTTACAGTTATAGTCAGTGTGGATTACAGAATGAGATCTATACTCTGACGTCTACGAGTTTAAACATCAAGTCTTGATATGAATTTCAATAACAAGATTTGTTTTTATTATTTTTGTAATGATAATTAATTCTTAAAATTTATTTGCCCGTTAAAAAACTTTTTCCCTTTAAAAAACTATTTGAAAGAGTTATTTAAAACTTTTTAAACGAATTAATGTGAATTTCAAATTAACACACAATTTAAATATTTGGAAAATTAAAGAGGATATTACAATACCAAACTAGGGGTCTGTTAATTTCGGATAAAATATCAAATTATGTGTGTAACAGAGAATTTCATTGGATCCTCAGGTTATTTAGTGATCTTATCGTTGATCAACATTGATCAACGTTGATCATAGTAGATGATAGACTTATCGTCGTTTTTGGGATTGGCTGAACGTGGGCTTGCTTTCCATGCTGTAAGGTAGATGTCAGCTGACTATGAAAGAATTCAAAGAACGATGTAATCTCGAAGAAACTAGTGCAAAGCAGTTATACCGAAGTTAAAGAAAACGAGGTACTTCGTCACTTGAGTTTATTCTTTCGAAATATATGAGTGGTGTCATCTTTGGCGCTTAGTGTAGCCTCACTAGACGCGTAACTACCTAAGCAAGTAATGGTAAAAGTGGAGCAGAATCCGCTCATTTTTTCTCTCTCTCTTTCTGTGTGTGTGTGTGTGTGTGTGTGTGTGTGTGTGTGTGTGTGTGTGTGTGTGTGTGTGTGTGTGTGTGTGTGTGTGTGTGTGTGTGTGTGTGTGTGTGTGTCCTCTTTCTTCCACACACGACTTTTACTTGGCACGTATATTAGTGACCGTGGCTAATCTGAATGTGTCCCGTATTGAATAAATCACTTTTTCTTAGAGTTGCATTCCAGTACTTTTGTTTTCTTTGTCTTAAAAACAAGCGTGACTGTAAAATAGTCATGGTTCAAGATCGTGGAGATGGGGATGATATCCGGCTGTTCTTCACAGGTCAGAAACCGACACTTATTTGTACGCATTGCGAAGAGTCAAAATAAACAGAATGATTTAACGTATTAGTGAAGAGCTCATAGAGAAAAGGCAATTAATGCAATGTTAGTAAGTTTTTGTAAAGGGTTATGGATGCACATCAGGGATTGCAAGCGTCTTTTGTTAAGGGCTATAATTTTTGGAGAAAAATGATGGAATGCTTCACAACATACAGATTTTTCATTACTCGATATTGCAAAATTTATTCAGAAAATTATCAAAGAAATGTTTAATGTTTGATGCTAATGTATATTCTGGAAACCTTACTAGCACAATACATTTAGCCCTACAGATGTTCTAGCTCACGATTTCCCACTGGCTAATATTATAAGTTCCAGCCACATTGAAGAAAACCGAGTTTTTTAAGCAGTTACGTTTAGTAGCAGAACCTTATATTGAGCGAATAAAATGTGAATATGCAGACACTTCAGCGTTTGTGTCTTCTTCTTTTACACCCTCTGTCCAAAAAGAAACCGAACTTTTCGAAAATAGAAGAAACTAGTGGCGACATCTGTTGTATTTTTTTTTGTTGTCGAAAGCGTCAACCTTTATTAGTGTTGTGTCAACTGTTTATGGCGTTTGTTTCATTAGAAACCGAGTTATAGTGCCAAGAGGGACAGTGTCTTTTCACGAACAGTCTGAAAATGAGTTTCAAACAGAGCTGCGATTGACTTTTGTGTTAAACTTGGTAAAAGTTCTACCGAAACGCATCAAATGCTTCAAGAAACATATGGTGATGAATGCTTATCCCGTACTCAAGTTTACGAGTGGTTTAAGCGATTTCAAAGTGAGACGCTTGAGGACGACGAAAAGCCGGGCGGTCCAAAAACTTGACTGAGCGAAGTTAACATCCAAAAAATGCGTGATTTCATCAAAGAAAACCCGAAATCGTCCTTGAGATTGATTGAAGATGAATTCGGGATTCCAAAATCAACTCTTCACAACATTTTGACCGAGAGTTTGGGCCTTCGTAAATTGAATTCGCGATTTTTTCCTTACAAGTTGACCGACGACCAAAAAAATGTATCGAATTGAACACTGCAAGGACCTCATTAAAACCGCTCAAACTTTCTTGAAACGATCGTTACTGGTGACGAAACGTGGTATTTTTAGTACGAGCCCGAAACAAAGCGTCGAGTGCTGAGTGGAGACCACCAGAAGAGGGACATCCGAAAAAAAGTCGCTTGGAGAAGTCAAACGTAAAGACAATGCTGATTTGATTCTACGATTCCTAGGGCATTAACCACAAAGAATTCGTTCGGCCTGGCCAAACGGTCAATGGTGAGTTTTATCTCGAAGTTTTGAAGCAATTGATAGCGAGAATTCGTCGCTTACGGCATGAATATCGTGACGACCGACCGTTCGTCAAAACACACTGTCACTCTTGGCACTATAACTCGGCTTCTAATGAAACAAATGTCATAAACAGTTGACACAACACTAAGGAAAGTTGCCGCTTTCGACAACGAAAAGATACAACAGGTGGCGCCACTAGTTTCTTCTATTTTCCAAAAGTCGGTTTCTTTTTGGACAGAGGGTTCAGTGTTGTGACTACGAAAGCGGAAATTACAAGAATCGGTGAAGGCCAGATTTCAGAGATTATATCATTTTTTTTTTACGCTTTTCGTTTCAAGTAAAAGATCGATATGTTCTTTGAAGATTATACGATTTCAAATGGAATACAGGTGCACAATATCAGTGTCTTTATGTTATAACTGATTTTTTTGTCATTTTCTGAGTAATTTTTTTCTAGCAATTCTTTATCATTGTAAAAAAAAAAAAAAACTTATAGACGTCCTTCGTGTCCTAAATGAAAGTCGATCCATGTCTTTTCATGCGAATGACCGACAGACCACAGATACTTCCGATAAGATTGAAAAACTTATCAAAAGTATCTGAAACTGAATATTTGTCTAGCAGTAAGTCACAATTTTCGTATGTGTATTATAAATAGCATTCATTACTCTCTTGCGACCTGTCTTCGAAGATCAAAACGGAAATATCCGCACTCTACTCTCTCCTTTCAGAGGCTCTTTTGTTCTGAACTGTACAATCTTTGTCACTCACCTTGAAGCAACCGACCTGAACTATCTCTTTCAAGAATGAATTCCAGCCGGTCACGCTTCATTTAAGTTACTTGCTTATCAAGCTCTGGTTTTGTCTCCTCCTGTCTGGGATTCCTCGGGATCACTATAGTAGCGATCGATTAACTTAATTACTTGGCAGTATTCGTTTCCTTCCATCTCGCTTCCAACATGTTCATATTGTCTTGGGGCGTTTTCCTCTTGGGTTAATATTTGGTTCGCATGTCTCTGGTGTTCTCTTAAAACTCGTAAAGTGAACCAAACTTCAGTTTCTCATCAAATTCAGCTGCAGGACTTTCACAACGTAATTAGCCTTCGTTTTCGGCACATTAGCCTTTACAGAATTCCTTTTCCAACTGCCAAACTGACTGTGAATCAAGTTTTCGATCACTTCTTTACACGTACCCTTCACATACTTGTTTTAATACTCATTTTGATCAACCTGGTAGTGGTGATCGAGACCCATTTGTTTTCTTTATCTGCCTCTAATACATGATAAAAATTTCTTACTTCTTTGTGTAATATAGCACACGAACTATGCTATTGTTTCTAGTGCGCTAGAAACAAGTCTAGGTTACAAGTTAACAGTGGAGAAAAAAAAAATATTTGTTTTATAAAAAAGTTTATAAAAAAGTAGAATAAATTTTTATCTTATGAGATTAGTTCGATGATGAAGTTAGATTAAGTATTGGAATCAAAACATTGCAAACGAAATATCACGGTAAAGGAAAAATTGATTTTATGAAGATAATCATATTTATATTAGTGCCATGTACCAAAAGTAGAACAGAAAAGTTCCCCTCCTTGAAAAACAGAATGAAGAACATAGAAGTTCCCACCTCGGCAGTGCGAGGCGAGAACCTCTACTATCTATAATATCAGATTGGCTTTCTTGTAGAAGAGAAAATTTTAAGAAGAGAAAATTAACACGCTAGAATTTCAGTTGCACCAGAATTGAAAATTGATCTCTCTCTCTCTCTCATTCTTTTTCTCCCCACAAAAATCTTGTTTATGCATTGTTGAGTAATTGAGTAATTCTTATATTTCATGGATTCGGTTTTTTGTTTTGATAATTTGGTTTTAATTCTGGCTATTAGAGCAAACAATACACAGATCACTCCATCTACCAGTACTTACTAATCCTCTCGATTGTTAACGATCTTCCTTGCATTCCCAGTAAAAGGAATAATCGTATCTCGTTATGGAGACACATTCAGATGATGTGATACTAATTAAAGAGGCTCAAATATTTACATATACTGTTACTAAAAGTATAGGCACAAACAAACTTGCTCTTCATTGAGCCTCTTTAATTTGATGATGGGTATTTCTAAAAGTTTCACGCCCGTTAGGGTGAAAGATAATTTCCATTCAACTCTCCCCCACCATTATAATTTAATTCCATTTCTACCCTGAAGGATGCGGTCCGGGTGTCGTAAATTCGATATTTCCGGTTAACACATCTCTGATCAATGATTTAATGCAGTTAATTCTAAATATGGAAGGCGATTTTTTGCATCCGTTGTTTGGCTTGAATTTGCACTTCAAATTCAACAACATAAATGTTTTGAGTTTGTTTGGAAAAGTGAAAAAATGCACTTTTAAGCCGTTATTTCTACCTTAAGACTAAATATGAGCTAAATAGTTTGGTTAGGTGACGCTAATTACATATAATTAAACCACTGAGCTTGGAATATTGTAAGTTGAACTCTGAACTTACAGTTTAGAATACTGTAAGTTTTTTTCAATTTTGATTCGAGAAGCGATTGGCACAATCTGATTAGTAAGGCCAGTGGAAAAACCATGAGAGTGCTTCGCTTGGCTAAGAATTCCTGGACACTCAGAACGGCATGGTCTCTAGAAGAAGGCCGCTTCCAATGAGTTGCATCTTGACTACACTGGAAAATGGTTTCTAGTGATGCTTTTATTCAGGACTTGATCTTTGGGGAAGATTCTAATGGAATAGACATTAACCCATCAAGAACAGATATCAGGATTGGAGAAGATGGTAAAAAACAGACAGAAAAACGTCTCAAAAGTTAGCGAATCATCTGGAAACCAACATCCACCGGTCGACATCAGTACTTTCGTTCAGTCGCTAACTTCTGAGACGTTTTTCGCCCGCTTTGAGCGGCCAGGGGGAGCACACGGAATGCTGGTGGACGCGTGCCTGTCCGTAGCATTACACGTCACTAAGACAAACTAACAGACAGGCATTTACCACAAGGTAAATGGATGAGAAAGTTGAAATTGTCGAGTATAAGACGAACCGCTTCTCGTGTAATCAGGAACTGAGATTACACGAGGAACGATCCGAATACCGAAAACTTATCAAAAGGATCAAAACATTTAGCATTTCCAGCGATATTTTCATGTAGTAAATGTATCATCGTAAACATCGAGTTGGATTTAAAAATCAACAACTTTGAGAAAGTTTTTATCAAAGCTGTGTACACAGTTAGGCTTAAAAAAGTAATGAACAAATATTTTAAGAAGTGAATAGAATGTGTGGATATATTATGTATAACTGGATACTGCGATGTGGGAGTCATCGTACTGTATTGGGGGTAATTTTTTGGGTGTTGATACAGAATGAAATGTTGGCTTAATCTTGAATTAAACAATCGTGTTAAGTGGGTCGGCTCACACATTTTCATTACATCCTTTTTAATGGGGTAAAATTCTTGCAAGGAAAACGGGTCATTTGTACACGTACCTGGACAAGTTTCCCTGTATATGAATGCATTTTATTATTTGTTTCACTATTCTATTTGAAATCACTATATCTCTCCACTTGCTTTGTAAGACCTTACAGGCAAAGCATTTTCGCAGGTGTATTGCCTAAAATAATTATTTTTTTTCTGATTCGTTCGCATCTTATCAAACACTAGGCTACATCGACACCTATTTATTTACTCGTGTGGGGTTTCCACCCGTTCTTCGACCGCCGCTTAAGACTGGTTGAGCCTTCCTAATGAGGGATTAAGTACTGTATCCTATGACTGTAGTCTGTTTGCGGGATGAAAACCCCCAGATAAGCTAAGGGGAAAACCCTGCTGTTTACGTCCAAGACCGGCTAACTTGGCTATGGCTGAGGAAGATTCTTAAGCTCCCGTCGGCCACGGGAATCGAATCTAGGACACTCCTTCCCCACGCATATGGTTGCGAAGCGCAGAACTACCTTGGCACTATACTGCTGTACGACTTGAAGTCATTCGTGACTCATGATTCTACAAATGTTCGCTGGGATTCATATCAGAAGAATCAGGCAGCCAGGGGACACACGGAATGCTGGATATAGTATTCGAACTATGCTTGAGGTGTTTTATTGGTGGAAAAGTCCTGTCCAGGATTCGAATAAACTTTATATGGTTCTGAATCATTTAGCTGATTTCATTTACGACAGCGACAGGTTTTTTTTTTTTTTTTAATCTCAAACACTATCAGGCTAGAAAATTACACACAACTAACATAGTCTATGCAGACTGGATTAAAAGTACGATATCATAATAAACGTTTCTATAAAGCCAGGTTAGTTGACCATGATAGGTCATTGAGTCTAACACACACACACACACACACACACACACACACACACACACACACACACACACACACACACACACACACACACACACACACACACACACACACACACACACACACACACACACACACACACACACACACACACACACACACACACACACACACACACACACACACACTTTTCTGGTATACTCTGTATTGAAAGTATTGACAGCACTAGCTAACATAGAATTCTAAAGTATGCACGCGCGCGCGCGTACACACACACACAACAATCGCACGTGGATTTCCCCTTTAGCTTCACTGACACTTTACACCGTCTACACATACTCTCCCCTACTTGATGATATGAGTAACATTTTTGGATAACAGTCATCCAACATGAATCTGTGTCCTACTGAATTAGGATCGGAAACCTGTGCATGGAAGTAAGTTTTTCCACATCATTTTTTTTCTCAAGCTGTGTCGCTATAGATTCTGTGGTCTGATATGGTACGTTGTTGTCTTGAAAAAGATAAACAGTTATCATTATATTACGTAAAACACACCTTATGTCCAAAAAAACCCCGAACTTTTCGAAAATAGAAGAAACTACTGGCTCCACCTGTTGTATCTTTTTGTTCGTCAAAACAACCTGTCACTCTTGTCACTATAACTCGGCTTCTAATGAAACAAATGTCGTAAACAGTTGATAGAACACTAATGAAGGTTGTCGCTTTCGACAACAAAAAGATACAATGTATAAGCATTGTATAATCCATTGACATTCATTTTTCTTGCACAGCAACCAAAGTTCCCCATCCATACCAGGAGAAACAGATCCACGCTACACTATTCTTACTAATCTCCATAGTTGGGACAAGGCCTAGTGCATGAAGTGTTTGACCAGGAATAACTTCTCCACGACAGTATAATGATGTACATTTGGTTCTAGGGTACATGTCTATTAATCTTCTACTGCTGTACAAGTGACATTAAAACCGTAGGACAATATTAGGTATCGAGACTCAAACATAAGTCAAAAACGAAATAAATATGATATTTTATTAACCTTCTGGTAGTTCAATAGATTTATAATTATATTCAAATTGATATTGAAGTAATTGTAAACTATTTAAAAATTTTAACGGACAAAAAACCTGTCTCTTTTTAGTCCTAATGGCATATTAATCGATCTTATTTATTTCTTAATGTTCTTCAAGGCAGATGTTAACATTTCTTCCGTTATAGATAAAGTCGTCCGTTATCGATAAAGTCGTAGACCCATGGCACTTTATACACTCCTTAATGTATCAAAGGATAGTGGTTTTCCTTAGGAGAATAGATAGCGGGTGTAGTTTGATGTGTGGTTTGATGCTGGTGGTGTTGTATTTGTTTAGCACTTTGGCTGTCTTTTTCAATGTACTCCGGATATAGAGGATAGGAATAGCTTTGCGTGACATATGTCAGGACGTGAGGAGTGTTAGCATTTTATCTATTATACAGAAATTACAGCCATTGGTAGGTGGTGGTCTGCTGATTGTTTATGTATCTTCCAGTGTATGTGGTTCTATACACTCAGTAAAAAGATAGTGAATCGTTTGAAGCCTAGTTTTGAACGATAGTTGTTTAAATTTGCTAAAATATATCTAATATATCTGGGCAATGGTACAAAATAAAATATATCAACAATACGACGTAGCCAAAACTAAGATGGTGGAGTATGATTGTGTTGAGGGCTTTGTTGCCGAAGTATTCCATATAGAAACTGCTTAGACGGGTGGGAGGGGAATCCAATGCAGTCAAATCAAGCTGTATATTTTTCATTGTTCTGTAAAATATACAAATAATGCGATTCATTAAGATCTAGAGTCTCTTTTAGTGGCACGCCAGCTAAGACAGAAGTAATATCAACAAATAAACTTGCCAATACACACTAGCTTCTTTGTTTACATTGTTTGCTACTGAAAAAATAAAAATAACCATAAAAAAATGTCTAACTCAATGCGACGATATGGTTGTTTGCCGTTTGCCATGACCACGCACACAGGAAAAGGTCTCCGATACACATGCGCCGGAAGGGGTGGAATGTTTGCAATGTTCTTAACAGGAAGCGGTGGTAGAAAGTTTGAGCAAATAATAGGATTGCGGGTTGAGCATCTCGCGCCACTGAAAAGTACTTAATGAGAGTTGGATGTGCGTTAGGGACGTTACCCCGGATTAATAAAGAGGTCGTACCTGTGCCGTATGCCATTAAATGCAAACGCGTACTGTTTGGACATAAATCTTGCCGATAAACACTCCTGGACAGGTATTTTTCGTGAAAAGAGAGCGTTCACCCGAGATCACGTTTTCTAACTTATCAAAGACTCTCATTTTCACCTTTTGTTGGGCAACTTCCTCTTCCTGCCGATAGTTATTTGATTCTCGTGTTTTATGATCCTCATAAAGGATTAATTAGGACATGAGCGAACTGCCCGCTAGTTCTATACGCCACACAATAAGATGACACATTTCTTCGTATTCCATGTCTTTTTTTAGCACCAAGCGTTTTAGGAATGTTTAGAGTTTGGTATATGTCGTTGAAAGAATTTGCTACCTGCTAATTAATCAACAACAGTCTATCTCATTCTTTATTATTATTCAACTGTGTTCCCACGGACCTCAGCAGGTAGATGTATCTAGTTGTGTTGTTCATAGTAATCGATGGTGAATGAATATTGCATGAGCAAAATGTCAAATAGTACTGCGGAGTTGTAAATGCATTTTGCCAGTTGGTATTACGTATTCAAATTGATGTCCACTTTTGTAATACCAGACAATTACTAAATGCAAGAGTCTTGTCTATCACGCATATTAATGGATGGCAGAGACCCCTGGGGAACAAAATGAAGCAATTCACGGATGAATTTATGCACAGAGTACGTAAAATGACTTCGGAATTAATAGAGTGGGGAATAACGAAAATTAATTCTGGTTAAAAACATGAATTATTAATACCATGAGGTAAAATATAAATAATTTAAGGTTTTAAGATTGAACTCGCTATAAACATGCCATCTTGATTATCAGCAGAGGTTTTTGAAAGAGCCCAGGAAAGTTAATATCTGTCAAGGAAGTTCCTGGACTCTGTACAGCCTGCGTGCATTTGTTAAATTGCAGTTGTGTGTGCGTGTGTGTGTGTGTGTTGTTCGCATCCGGTGTAAATGATTAAAATCTTCTCCTATACTTTTTTAAAGTGATGCTAATTTTTTTTTTTAAATCGTTAAAGTAGTTTTAAACAGTTGGTGTTCCGCGATCTTTCTCATTAAGGTTTTTGTAGATAACGATGCTTTTCAAGTCCATTTCAGCATAAATTTCGATCTATTAAAGATGCTCGAATTCAAGAAAGTGTAAAAAAAGTTCATTTACTTACACCAATTAATTATGCAAAAAAATAAAAAAAGTCAAAGCGTCATCTGTGCCTTGTTTCAACTGATGTTTGTTTAACAAAATCAGTACTTTCCCTTCTCCCTCTATTATTCGCATTTTCTTCTTTTCTTTTGCTACCTATTAAAATGACGTGCCTGAGGAACTGCACATCTTATAAAAATAAACCAGAAACAAGTTCAATAATTTTCAGAGCCATAAAGGCACGCTAAGATGATTACTTTTTTCGTTTATATTCAAACTACAATCCTTACATAATGAGCAAGTGAAGTCTATTATAAGTAAGTCTGAGTGTGTTCTGTCTCTCCTTTACTTTAATTACAACACGCTATTGAATTTTTTCTCCACATCACATCGCGAGCCAATAATTTTAAGTCGCTATGAAAATCTTATAATTTTTTTTTCTGCAATGATTAGTTCCCTATGTTCTATATTAAGACTTTAATATAGTTTTCGTTCACGGTTGTTTTGTGTTTTAATATATCTTTAAGAGGATTTCCAGAGAAGCGTTAGTAATTACTTCTTTGCATTGAGATTTTTTTTTTTTCTTTTTTGCCATAGAACAGGTTTATCTCGCCAGTAATGTAGAATCTAATGATGGTAGATTTTCCCTTCTAATTTTAAATCCAAAACCGTAAAATAAACTTCCAGTATTAGATGTATCACCAGACGCTTACCACTCTTGGAGAAGCAACATCGACACGATCAAAGACCCCGTATATTTGCTTTTTATTAGTTCATCTTTAAGCTTCGTCTATAGACGGCGCTGTTTCAAATTTGTTTTTTTTTTTTTTCAATGGCAGTTAGGAACTGGGATGTTAACCATCGACCATTTGTGAACCATAAGCGATTACAATTCAGATTCTAATATAACATTCTTCTTGCTATGTAAGTATCACTGAGACCGAATTAGTCATAAAGATAACAGGGTTTTCTTCCTAAAAAAACGTAAACTGTTTCCTTTTTCGTATTTTGGCGAATCATCCAGAGAATATAAGCAATTCAAACATAAGAAACTCGTCTGGTCGCTTCGACATAATGTCAACCAACAAACCAGCCTATGTGGACAGAAAACTATATGCTCAATTTTTCGATATCACAAGTAGTGCAAAACCGCCGTATTAATCCTACCAATTGATTATATCCTCCCACCAATGCGAGAGTTTTCGGAAGAAAGAGTATTGGTTGATTGGCTACAAAGTTCTCTAATATACTGCTCAAAACAATTAGGGAATATTTTAGTTTTCTTGTAAATTATAAAGTTATAAAAATAATTTACAAATGTAACACACTTATTTTAAAATATTCTTAATATACAATGCTGTAGAACACGCATCTGGGTACAAAATCGTGTTCAGACTTGTGGAAACGTGTCAGCCGTATTAGCATGTAGGGGATATATATAAACGTGGCTTGTTGCGTTCATTTCCACAGTGCATAATTATCACTTCAACTGTAAACTTGTGTCACTTACCACCCATTATTTTGTTGAAAATGGCAGAGCAACATGATATTCTGGAATCCATGACTTGCAGAACCACTGGTCGATTAGAAGCTGGACAAACGCAGCAAGTTGTCGCTCAAGCGTGTCGTGTATCTCAAAGCGTACTTTCGCGACTTTGGAATCGCTTTCTGGAGAACTGGAAATGTTCGAAATCGTCTTCATGCCATAGGTTTAGATGCTCGAAGACCAATGGTTTGCATTCCACTTACTGCAAATCACAAAAGATCTCGAAGAATTTGGGCACTGGAACGCCGCAATTGGGCAAATGAGGATTAGGCTCGTGTACTTTTAAGAGATGAGTCCAGGTTCAGTCTGCAACCAGGTAACTGACGTATCTTGATATGGCGTAAAAGTGGAACAAGAAATAATCCACAGTTTGTTCGTGAAAGACCCCAACATCAAGGTGGGAGTTTGATGGTATGGGCTGGCATAAGTATAGGTGGCCATACTGATCTCTATTTTATCAGAAGCAGTTCCTTAACTACCCAAAGTTATCGCGATGAGATTTTGGAACTTATAGTTCTTCCATATGCTGCTACAATTGGCCAAGAGTTTATTTTTATGGATGCCAACTCGTCCACACCGTTCAAATTTGATAAAAGAGTGGTTTGAGGAAGAAGGTATTGAACGAATGGACTGGCCTGCCTGTTCACCGGATTGTAATCCAATCGAACATGCCTGGGATACTTTAGGTAGGCGCATTTCTGCTCGACAGGTGCCACCACGATCGTTTCAAGAGCTCGAAATTGCTGTGACAGAAGAGTGGGGAAATATCCCACAAGAACTGTTTGATCAGCTTATCCGATCCAAGATGTAGCGCTGTGTTGGCTGTTAATGGAGACCATACGCCCTACTAAAAATCAACAAAAGCGTTTTTGGCTATTCTTGTTAAAATTATTTCACTCTAAAATGTATAATTTGTTAAATTCCTAATAAATATATAAAGTTACCAATAGTTATAATTATTTGCAGAAATTTATAATTATCCGATCCGACAGAAATTAAAATATCCCCGAATTGTTTTGAGCAGTGTAGCTCAGTGCATTAACACAAAAAGCTGCTCTTGGCGAAAGGTATTTTGTATTCATTATTCTGTAAGCAGGGAATAGAAATGATGGTTCTGATAGCATCTCTATGGCAACATATGTTATTTCCCCCGTGTTGACATTTATTTTTCAACACATACATACGTGGGACACGAAGGGTGCGGCTGCCCTTTTCCTATGAGAGGCGTATTCCGAGATTTCGGTTATTATTCGCTTAATTATTAATTGAACGTTAGTAATTAATTTTAACCATTAACCGAACGTTAATTTGAGTTAATGCCATTTTCTCATTAGGAAACTTCGCGAGTGGTTTGTAAACGAGGGAGTGGAATTGATGAATTGACCGCTTGTGACGCACGGAAGAATATAAACAAAACAACCCATGCGAACAATTTGGCTTTAAAAAGTGACCTTTCAAAGAGTGTAGCTCTACAATAGTACTGTGAACCAGAGTGCGGAGTTTAAATAGTAGCAAACCAAGATCTTTTTCGAAGCTTTCAGGAACATAAGGAGATTTTGAGTCATCGCTAGACTAATGAACGAGATTTAAACAGCAAGATGGTGTTGGAGTAATTGCCAATAAAGCTAAAATCAAATGTTTCCAGATGACATTAAATTCAAACTATGCAAATAAATCAAAACATAAGCAAGAGTAACTGCATTTGTACTAATGTTACAGGTAATGCAAAAGTAAGCTTTGTCTAACAATCATGCAAAAGACAAATAAACAAACCAAAAAAAAAAAAGAAACGTATGCGTTTTTCAAAGGATCTGAAAATAAATTTCTTGGTTGCATTCTTAAATTAGGATGGTGTACAGTTAATTCGAAAATACTGTCTGGACAACTGAGAACTCAGTTCCAAATATTTTAATACTAGTGCAAATTTTCCTCACAATTGCTGTAAGTGTCGCTAGTTGTGAGAGGAGTTTTTCGAAATAAAATTGACTAAGAATTACGTACATTACTATGAAATAGACTTCGCCAATGTCATCGACGATTTTGTTAACAGAAAAGCAAAAAAAAAGTAACATTTTAGAATGTTGGAATTAAAAGTTTTACTTCAAAAATAAACAGTGTTTTAATTTATTTCCCTATACGTCGTTTGGACTTTTTGTAGTATTTTTGATGTGCATTGAGAGGGGCGGCAAACTCAGGGACCGCCCCGGGCGGCAAAAGCTCTACGCCACTGTTCCAGAGAACTGACTGTTTAGGTTTCAAGCAAGAAGACATTTTAGTAGAGCAGTTGACTGTCATTTTGCAACATCCAGCCTATTGTTTGTTTAGAAATAGTTCACGAGGTTGCTGTGTTGTCATTCTTGTGTGTTCTTAGATAATTTCCAAACACAATGCTACTTGGCTTCAAATCAACGTTAACATTCATGATTGAAAGTGATTGTCAGTTATTTTATATGAATTGTTGTAATGTGTCATTATAATAAAGTGTTTGTAGTAGGGAAAAATACACTCCGTGAACAGAATATTAGAACCACTTCTCTGCTAATATTACAGCAGAGATATTTCATATATAATGATATAATGTTAATCTTGGGTCAGATATTTCTGGCCCAAGACTATCATTAATTTTAAGCATCCTGTGAAGAGAGACACACAAGTGCTCCCACTTCAATGTCCCTTACCCTAACACAATATATTGTCTGAAATAGTGTGGGTTATTCGATTGGTTTTCTTTAGTTTCCGGGACGAAAAACTCGATTTCCAGGAGAAAAAAACCTGTTTGCCTGTGTCAGAGATCGACTAACTCGGTAACCAGAGAAAGAAAAGGTTAGGAAAAGTTTCTCTAGTTGGTGACTAAAATCGAACTTATAAACTTTTTTCGGGGAGGCCTAGCGCTATGGATGCAACACCATTTTCACACGACTACATAGGTCTTAGTTATTTTAATAACTAAGATCTAATATAAAACCTAAAAATATAAGACCTAATAACTAATCTGCCCATGGTGGATTACGAAAGTTTCTTCTTAGGTTTTTTTGAACCAAGCACTGAGTTAGTCGTTCATAAATGGAGATCATATTTTTTTCTATATTTTATCTCGGCTATCATATGTAATAGGGCACGTATGTATAATAAACTGCTGTAACAATTAGAAGACTAAAATTAACTGAAATAATAGACCATGAAATATAAAAATCATTACTGCTATATCTAATGAAAACTCAACTTTTAAAAAATAGTCCACCTCTTAAATTACTTGCATGCTAAAAAGTTATTTGACGAATAAGGAAAGAGCTATATATGAGACTCAAGAAAAACGTATCTGCTGCAGATTTATTTTATGAAACATTTTTTTAATTTTTTTTTTTTAAAACTGTTTTTTGATGAAATATCTTAAACTTAGGTGTAAATCACATATTGAACACTAAGTATATAAATAAATTTCTTTATAAAAATGTTACTTACGCTTACTTTAGTAATTTATTTACAAGAAAGTTTGAAATGCGCCACCTGCTCATTTTGCTATAAATGTAATTTACTTAAACTGCGTCTTCTGCTATGCTTTATTTATTTTATAAAACATTTTTTGAAATTTTTTAAAGCTGTTTTGATGAAATATCTTAAACTTAGGTGTAAATCACATATTGAACACTAAGTATATAAATAAATTACTTTATAAAAATGTTACTTACGCTTACTTTAGAAATTTACAAGAAAGTTGAAAAACGCCACCTGCTCATTTTGCTATAAATGTAATTTACTTAAACTGCGTCTTCTGCTATGCTTTAACTGGTGACAAAACCACCAGGAATCTCATTATACGTTACTAATTAAGCAAAGCTGTGTTCGAAGAGTCAGTGAACAACGGATTATCCGAATTAAGTGATTAATAGAATGAAAATAAAACTTTCATTTCATTAATCAAGTCACTACTGTTCATTACTTGAAAATTCATTACTCAATGATAATTACGTTTCTTAAATGCTACGATGTTTAGCCGTACAACGCGTTTATGAGGGCACTCTCATGCAGAAATATCTTTAGAATACGAGTGAGTGAAAGTGGGTCACTAAATGAATGCAATAAGAACAAGATTGGCTGTCGGATAACGAGAGCGAATTACAAAAAACTTCTCATTCATTTTCTTTAACATCATACTAACAAGAAATCATTTCTTGGGTTTAAATTTTAAGACGTTTCTTTAAGGGTGAATTGGGATTTCCGTTTATAGTGGCTTCATCGTGAAAGAGATCGAGTTGGTTCGATTCCCTGTGTCTGAGGAAAATCAATTTTAGTCCTAGCTTGGGGGAGAGGGGGGGGGAAGTCGGCCAAACGTTTGATTTCTCAGTATCGCAGAGATTGAATTGCATTCCTATGGCGTGCCAGTTTACGGGGAGACGTTATTCATTGTAATTAATATATATATATATATATATATATATATATTTTTTTTTTTTCCCCCGTCATCGAGGTTCAGCGCAGTACTTTATCGTGGCATCTTAGATAGGCGATGTTCCTAACCCTAACTAGCATTATTTGTAGGCGCGAATTCTCCATGCTTGCTATGCTTCCTGCGCAAGCTCATTAATTGAGAAAGAAGTAATATTTATTTGTTAATAAATGCATGCATTTATAAACATTCCATTTAGGCTTTTATTTTTGTAGACAGAAGACGTCTTAAGCTTGCGCGGCAATAATTGAGCTTTGCGTTGTGTATCGAAGGCCGATGCTTGCTCTTCTAGTCAAGCTACCTTGGCTTGCTCGGTTGTCAAAGCTTCCAGGTCCTCGCTGCAGCGCTGTGATTTCATGCGCGCGCATAGCCGTTTCCACTCCCTTCACGTCGTCTTAAACACAGGCATACGCAGTCAAAGTAGCTCTAGCCCGTGAGCTTCAGCCAGCCTTTACAAGTGTGCGTGTTGCTTGGGAAAATTAAGTTACAACCAACTTTTTATGACGATGTTATTGACCAGTTCATGAAGAAGAACCGTAGGGTAGAATTTGTATTCAAGTAGCTAAATTGATAAATATAGAATATCCTTTGTAAAATGTTGTATTTGTATGATTAAATGTACATAAATTTCTAAATATATAGTTTTAAATGGTCAGTAATTCATTATTCCGCTAATCAGACTTCAACCACACCTCTCACTCCCTGAATGATAACAAGAGCAAGCGTGAATTTCAAGACCAGCATTCGCCCCTGATTGAAAGCCACGAACATATTGGTATATATTGTAAATAACACATAATAAAGAATTTGTTCCATGACCAGCGCCCCTAGGTCAGGTGGACACATAGTAATATTAAGTCAATTATAAAATTCAGTCAAGTTATTATATAAACGGAATTATAAAATATCATGACAACATATTCGTTCTTCAAAATATTTCCCCCACCCTTCACGATATATTTGTTTATTTGTTATTATTTAAAGGCTACAATTGTAGTATCTCTTCATTCTAATTCACGTAAGGGCTACTACAAAACGATAAATATTTGTTTCAGATTTTATAGGAAAGGTTTTATAAAAAACTATTTTACGTATGTATGACGTAATATAAATAACAGACATAAATGTCTAAAAATTTCATTCCTGTAATGGGAAAGGTTATAAGGTGCGTATTTCTATGATTAGACGGGAAAATTGTGATTGCTTGAGAGAGGCTCAAAGATGGTTTGCAGTGATGATCACTTCAGTTTAGTTTGCGAGAGTCAACAATATACGTATTCAGACAATACAGTATCTACTCACAGCTACTTAGGTAACGGATTCCTCATTACGTCACCTTCAAATATATAGGTTTAAAAACTGACATGAGTAACCGGTTTATAATTTTCTTGGATGATCCCAGAATTTCTAGTTACATCACTCATCCATCCCAACCAAACATCTTTCTGTTCGTACTTGTTTTGGTGTCAGAGAGTTAAATTTTCCTGCTTCCTCCCACCCTATCTCCATTTCCCTTTATACATTAAAGAACACCACTTACCGCTAACATTCCTGTAGCGTCGGTATTTCCTGTGCACGTTCAGGTCACCGATTGGGGTTCACTCTGCCAGACGAACGGCTGAAAAGTGAGCTCGACCACCCTTCCTGCTTTATATACTTTCGTTTTCTCCTCTCGCCTCGAGCCACTTGACCTACCTTTTACCCGCCTCAGTCTACTTTCTCCGGTTTTTGCCTTTCTTTTTCGTATTGGCGATCGCGTCGTACGAAGGCGTGGAGCGTCTATTGCATTTACTTTCACTAACGAAGGTGTGATAATGGTTCGCCTTTCTTGCTCTTGACCTCCATTGTGTGGTCCTTCTCCTTGTCACTCTCACCGTACCGGTTCTGTTCCACTCGATTCTTTCATTTTTTTAAAAATTATTTATTTATTATTATTATTTTCCCTCACGACATCTGCCAGAGAAAGCAATCACAAACCAACACAGATTAAGTTTTTAGATTAAAAAGAGTAATTACAGTCGCTAATATTGGAATACAAGAATATGCCAGTGAAGTTGTTTATTTTTCGAGTTCTGGAACATAACAAGAATTTAAAAATTGTCCAGGATTATTTTTATCGACGACAGATGGCAGGAACATCGGTTTCCCATAAAACGCCATTATTTGGATACGGCAAAATTTTTGTCGCAATCCTCTCAAGAGTTTGTTTAGTATTGTACAACCAGAATAACATTTGGCAATTTCTCTGTGTGTGTCCTAAAAAAATGCTGAAGAGATAATTTGTTTCGAATTCATCGTGTTTATTTTTATAAAGTTGGAAACAAGTCAGAATTAGTACAGGTAGTATCTTGTAAATTAACGTTATAATTATTTGACTCTTCACCGAAGTATATAAAAAAAGTGTAAATGTGTAATTACATGTAGAAGTTATTCTGTTTCTAATTAAAGTGTTGTATATCGAAACCATTAAATAACATCATCTTCCAACACCCAAACAAAAAAGTTAACTTATAATTACTTATGACTTAAAAATATTCTGACTTTTAATGTTTCGAAACAATTTAACTTTTGAAATATCTGTAATTTATATCCCGTTAATGTCTTTTTTTTTTTTAAAAATTTTCTCATTCTAATTTGTAATTAAGATAATTGAGATATAAACTTTAAAACATGCAAATCATGAAGCGTTTACAAAATAAGATTTTTTTTTTTCTAAAAGAAATAAAATAATTTTATATTACTCGAAGTGTTTTATGACGCTTAGTGGCGCAGTTGGAGTGAAGCAGCCCTCTGGTGAAAGAATGAGTGTTTAAAGTCCGTTAAAAATAAGTAAATTTCTTCTCTGTCTTTTTTAATCAAGGAGGTGTAAACTAGTGTCAGACAAATGCGTTAGGTTTTCATTTATTTATATTTCACCTTTTTTTTTTTTTTTGCTTTCTCTCTAGCATAAACAGAAATCGATTGTGTAATACACTCAGTAGACATGCAAAATACATAAAATATTCTCGTGGATTTGACCAGATACAGCTGGAATAATTTTAATTAAAATTAGTAATAATTTAATTAAAATCTAGTAGTATGCGATATCTTTGTAGTGATATATCTGATTTTGATATTTTGTAGACATTTTGTGCCCGACGGATTGAAAAGAAATTTCTTTTTCTTTTTTATCTCAGAATCAATTCCAGTATAAATCTGTGGTGATAGATTATAGATTATACATACAATAAAAAATATACTACAGATCATAAAAAAATCGACCTGTAAACATAAATCAGAAATGATTCGGACTACCAAAACCTAATTGCTTAAAGAAATTTTTTTAGAAAATAAAATGAAACACATGCTTTGTTTTAATATTTAATTGAAAATTAAATAAATAAAAATTGTTAAATTTATTTATTTAATTTTCAATCGCCTTGGAAAAGAAGTTCGCATTAATAAAAGAACTGAAATGATTGAAACAAAACTTTTTTGATAATATTTACAATTTGTTTGTCTATTGCAAGAACAGATTTTTCCCCTACATCCTCAATCGAATGCAATTTCCTAAAAGATTTCGAAAATCCACCTCCTCTCTTATTCTGAAGATCCGACTAACGCATCAATTGTTACAAAAGCAAATCTCGATGAGAATACACAATTCGAAATCGATAATCTGTTGAGAATTGTGTACACACATACATAATCGAAATGGATAATCTATTGATACAAATGGGACTCGTGGAACTCAATGCAAGGCTTATGAGATTCAATCAAACCGTCTCTATTTAAGAAACCACAGGAGGTATCCATGTACCAAATTTGGTAAAAGAACAATCAAAAGCAAGTCGAATATGTTCATATCGCAATAAATGACTGAATAAATAAATAAGTAAAATAAAATAACATAAAAGTAGAGGGTACTTCGTTTAAAAAAATGTGCAACCACTTATTTGATTAACTACTTGGGATACTAGCACTCTAAGGACTTTTATTTAAGAATAATGAGCTACTGAATTAATTTTTATAAAGAGTATTAAATCGAAAAGAGGGTGTGTATGTATTTAAATATTTCATTTTGTTCCTATCTGTTGTCTCGTAAATCTTAAGTCGCACTTAGTTAATACCTTAATAATAAAAACGTACCCTTCTGTAAACACAGCGCAGTAAAAGTACGATGAAATATTGTACTCAATATAATGAGAGGTCAGTTTTTACTAGTGTGTTTTTGTTTGTATGCCGGTGAATGTAATAATGTTAGTGGAATATTTTTCGGGTTGTAAAAAGCGAACACTGTTTATTATTTTCATCATACCGAGCACTTTTGAACATTGGCTGGTTATGAAATTGCGTAATAAAAAAACGACTACATATTTTGAATGTAGTAGATGAATTGGAAGGCGAATCGTTGGTTGGCAATTAAAGTTAACACGAAATAGTAAACCAGTATTGTAAAAAAATAAAAAAATATTGGTTTTATTCCATGCGTTTGTTCATCCTGCGCTATCTAATTAATGCTCGATAGTCAATTCCCGCAATGGATTACTTTTTTCCGTTTTTTTTTATATTTTTTTTATTTTATTTTATTTATTTTTTTTTAAAGAAAACCAACTTTTATTGCTTGGTGCCATTCCATGTAGATTTTTTTTCCACCTTAAACAGACGCCATATTATAAGTTTCCTACTAAGTCACAATATCCATTTCAGTAGTCATCAAAATAGCATAAATGCCATTAATTAATCAATCGAATGTGAATTGTTAGTGAGAATAATACGCTGTTTAACTGGATTTGATTTATTGAGGTGCCGATGATAATATAAAGGAACACATTTATTTCTTTGCTGTTTGATTCTCGAAGGTATGTTACCTTTTCCGGATATTTTATGGTTGTAAAGCCAGTGGGCTTAACTGAGTGATATTCAAGATAAATTACTTCTTAGTGGATATTTTCCTACTTTCAATCTATCGAAAGATATTAAAAATAGAAAAAGAGTCAGTTTAACTTTGATTAATCATTCCCAGTGAAGTTTTTATGTGCATGTCGTAGCGAACTTCATTATGAGTTACGCAGTGAAGCTTGATCGCAGTATTCATCCAAGTAGATACTACAGAAAGGCCTTATAACCTTCATTGTTCTGCGCTTATCCAGGTTAGTTGTATTCGACGCTGTTTGTTAGCAACGATAAAAGACTCTATTGATTCAAGTGGGGCATATGACCCCGAAATATAAATACCTCCGAACAAGAGGTGCTATGAATATACCCCTGCCTGTGTGTCAAGGTACTATTTTATTTATTTATTTTTTTCATTCTATAACAGGCGAGTCTAGAGGCCATGCATTCAATGCAAATCTTACGTGATGTTTGGCTGACTATCTCCGAGAATCAATTTAGATGAGGCGTAATAAACATATAAGATAGACAGATGTGGAAAGAAACAAAAGAGAGATGGAACAACCATTTCATATTCATAATATCTCGAAAGCTATTACCACAAATGTATTGACAAAATGTTTGACTTTCTTTTAGTTGATGACGTAGTACAAAATGAACTTCTTTTTTTATCCAGTCTTTTTGATAACTTGTTAATGCAATATAAATCACCTTCAATCAGCATTTACGATTGGTTGCAAATAAACAGGTGCAAATACTGTTTTCACATGTACAAATATTCTAAAATATCTGTGGCATTAAATTGTCTATTTATTAATTACAAGATTTTGTACGCTTTGCTCAAACAGTGAGAATTAATTATCATAGCATTGGAAATTAAACATTTTTTTTTTATGTTGCTCCCACACACACACGAAAGCAAATGTACGCAAGAGCACCGGTGTATTTAAAAAAAATCTTAATGGTAACTATCAAGAACTTTCCAAGCATTTTATGACTATTGTAGGTTGGCTCACAAACTTTTCGTATGAAGAATAATTTTTACCCGCCAGTTAATATAAATGATTCACTTTTAATAATTTATTTTATGTAATGGTGGAAAATATTTATATCCAATTGTAAATTTCCACATGTTAAGTCAGAAACCAAGCTATAATACACGGTAGGGGTAATAGGACTTGGCATATACTTTGCTTTGAGAACCCTAAATATATGAAAAAGTTTATTATGAAATCGAGTCGACTAGTTTTAAGAATTTTCTGAACATCGGGGAACTCTTTCCAAGTTTCAGGAGACCTTTCAGAAACTTTATTAGATTTTTAAACATGTCATATATTTTCTAAAAAAAAAATCGACTTTTAGAATTTTCTCTTTAATTTTATTTTCATTTTCTCTGCATTTATTTTTATTTAGCTGAGCAACCCAGTGTTACTCCGAAGCAAATTTAAAAGCAATAAACATTTGGAAGAACGAAATGTTACTTTAAACATGGAAGTTTGCGAAGCCACTTCAGCCTTCCAATTGAAGTGGCTTCAGCCCAAAGCATCACTTAGCACAGAAGATAAATCTAAACGCTACTAAATACTTGCAAAATGAGAGACCTTTTCTCCATTCTCAAGTTAAATTTCGTGGATCAATCTCCATCTCACTTTGGCACTTGTGATTCTATTATTACTGTGGAGTTGCCAACAACTGTTCATCATTTATTTGTCTCAGATGATTCTAACGGTGATGTAATGAGAAAGCGTACAAGATCCAGCAACACAATTCAATCAACTAAATTAAATAAACTTTTAATGGATTGTTTACGGAATATTAGTTTATATATTCAGTTCAACCTGAGGCACAAAATACCTCGACTCTTGATACGGCCCATCTTTCGATTTAGGTTAAGTAGCTCACATCCAGAGTGTATTTACACACTTCACCCCATTTCATCCTCCTGAGTACATATGTGGAGCACAAGTATTTAATTTGTTGCTGCAAGGCACGATGTTTATACTCGTGCAGGAAGCATTGTTCGACGAGCTCGCCTTATTCTAAGTCTGTTACCATAGAGATGCCAATACCTTTCTATAATTAGCTGCACACTAACTGTATATATTATAATGCTATGTATATTTCAATTTCATTTTTTAGGATAATATTAAATGTTCTTTTCATTTGAATAACGTTCAGGGGGCAGCACTGTCGAGTTGCTTCTAGGCCTACATTTGTGCAAGTTTTGTTAGTGACCTGTGACACATTCTAATACTGCAGCTTCGCTCGAGTCTTGTTAATTACAGAGTTCTTTTAACAATGCAGAACCGCTATTCTCTGTGTGACATCAGAAATGTGCCATTTCATGGAATTCTCATCATTGTAGCGTGACTGAAAGGATGTCACTGCTAAATTACAGTCTGTTAACGTCAGCCCTGGGACGCCTACGAGGCGATTTGAATTATTGTCTACAGAAGAATGCGATAATCTTCACCCTACGAGTCGACCTGCAAACGCTTATGATTATTGTAAGGAACTGCACGTTACTTCCATCGTAAACACAATGTGATGAAATAAGTACAGATAGAATAGCATGTTTACTTTGAAAGGAATGTTTTTATTATCAAGAGGTATATTTATTTGGTTGGGTGGTCAGCTCAGTCTGTTACCATAGAGATGCCAATACCTTTCTATAATTAGCTGCACACTAACTGTATATAATGCCATGGTATATTTCAATTTAATTTTTTAGAATAATATCAGATGTTCTTTTCATTTGATTAACGTTCAGGGGGCAGCACTGTCGAGTTACTTCTAGGCCTAGATTTGTGCAAGTTTTGTTAGTAACATGATTCTCCTGTAAACCGTAAATTTTAATTTTCATTCTTTTAGTTTTGATGCATTTACTGATTATTGAAACTAATAAAAGAGAATTAGTAAGTTTCTATTAAGTTATATTTTAACTCCGATTGTATTCAATCATTTTATTAGACTCTATTTTTGTGTATCTATTTTCATTTATTTATTTGGAAATTGTTTTTTCTGAATATAAAATACAGCTGAACATATTTTAAAAAAGAATAGCTTAAAGGAATAGTAAAAGAATAGCTAAAATAAATAATTAAAAAAGTACATTCAAAGAATAACTGAATATAAGAATAATTTTGCCTCTTTACAAGGCCTTGATAAGACCTCACTTGAACTATTGTGCGCAGATCTGGTCTCCATTGTGATTCTGATATATTGGAGAGAGTACAAAGGAGAGTGTTAAAAATGACATCAGGATTGTGGAATACTGATTATGAAGACATTGAGAATTTGTAGACTGCAGACACTTGCAAATAGGAGAAAGAGGGTTGATATGATTGAGACTTACAAACTTCTGGAAGGGTCATACAGGATTTCAATTGATAGAATTTTTCAATTTATGGAGGATGGTGAAAGGACTAGATCTTTGGAAGCTGAGAATGAAGGCCGCCAAGAAGGTGTGAGGGCTAGAATTTTCTCTCAGAGGGTGGTGCGTGATTGGAATGGATTGCCATTGGATGTTGTGAGTGCAAGCAGTGTGAATGAATTCAAGAATAAGTATGATAGTTGGTGTGTGTAGTATGTGGCCTCCTCGATGAGTCTCTGACTCCTTGGAGGTCTCTCTTAATAATAATAATAATAATAATAATAATAATAATAATTCAGCCGTTGATTTAGTTATTTTTTATGATTTCAAAATCTGGAAATATGAATGCTATTGTGTTTCATTATTACCTTTTGAAATAATAAACTAAATTTTTCTGGAAGTGTTTAAAGAGAAACTTGGTTCCATCCCCCCTTCTCTGTTTATGCAATTTTATTCCATTTTTTTAAATTTCAGTTCGAATTCAATCCAGTTTCCAGAAGATATAATTTTAATTTGCCCAATTAATTTCCTTAAACTTAATTATTCAAAACGAATCAAAGGTAAGTAACCCACATGATATAATCAGCTGCAGAAATAAAACGTAGTCGAGAATGAACTTCTCCGTTTACATGTTACAATCTCCACTTAACTGAAAAGTAACTATGTTAACCCACTTCACGAACAAACTCATATTACGTATTTTAACCAAGATTTAATTTGCATCACGAAACGACTAATATCTCTATCTGAACATAAGGTCGTGGCAAATGGCATCATTAGTTTGCTCTGTTGTAGTTCAGTTTGTCAACAGACATTTTGCCCTCACTGCTTGGAGGTTTGATGCAATTAAAAGGGAAAAAAATAGACGAATAACCCAGCTGTTAGTAAAACAGACAGTTACAGCAGTTATCTGAAAACGAGTAAGAGAGAGAGAACGACCAAAATAATTACACTCGTTATACCTCGCTGAGTGATGCAATTGTATAATAAATGTCTGCCCTACGACCGACAACGTAGCATTTGGTAAGATGAGCAGAATACT
This sequence comes from Typopeltis vanoorti, assembly GCF_054136105.1. Lineage (NCBI taxonomy): Eukaryota > Metazoa > Arthropoda > Arachnida > Uropygi > Thelyphonidae > Typopeltis > Typopeltis vanoorti. Next base: position 31,770,544 of record NC_143574.1, read on the forward strand.
CTTAATTGGGTTCAAAATGGCCTCTTCCGCTTAACATGAATCCCCTGAAACGTACCAAGACTGTCGCAATTATCCCACATATATCATAGTCATATGTAAGGTCCTGCACACAATTACGTCATAAGTAGATACGCTGAAGTGTTTTGTCTGTCGTGAAGCAGCTTTGAAAAAAATACAACGCATAACATAAGACGGATGTCCCTGTTCCATTTCCTTGAAAGCACTTTTTGATGAGATGAGAACCTTCATTTAATGCACCGAAGATTGCATCCTAGTAATGAGGGCTCATTTTCTTGTGTGAGAGACCTGTCTGTGATATCGCCTACCGCTAAAGATGAATATCGTTTGATAACAGACCACACAAGATCATGATGCGAGGCTGTTCTCTTCTCTGTCTGCTCATTACACTGGCAGTTTATCCACCAGCAGCACGTAGTCAGGCTGTTATCCTGTACAACAGATCAAGCAACTTTTTTCATAATCCTCATTCTCATCCCAGTGTCTGTTTTCACAAAAATCAACATTGTCACATCCTTCCATTTTACCCAGATTATAATCTGGGTATACATACGTTCAGTATGTATGGGTGCAGTAAAGAATAATTATTCTTTACTGCACCCATTTGTAGTTCATTTTCGGTTTTAAATCCAACCGAAAACTCTATAGCAAAACTAATTTTCCCTTTCGGGAGTATCACCGTATCGCTTCTTGTTGTCATCTTTTATTAATGTCCTAAATACGAACAGGTGATACCAGTTCGTCAGTGTAGGCGCTGGTAACAACAAATATAAAGTATAACAGCAGACGAAGGATGCGATCACACGCCATCCCCTGGGTCATTCATGAAATTGTAGATCTGAATTCGTAGAAAACAACCAAAAGGCTTAACACAATAGGAATTCCCCTCACACATATTGAGGTTATGACTGCTTTAACTCGACCTGGGATTTGCAGTCTAGGAGAGTGGGTTTTCTTTATATATATATTGTTGTGCTAGTTTCTTCTGATTTAAACTGGACTCGTTAAGCAGGACATGCTAAAGTGTAAGATAAAGTAATGCCTGCTTAGACGAATACAAATGAGAATTAGGAATTTTACAAATAACACAATTTTCAGTTGTTACATACCTTCTCTAGAAAAAAAATTCTTATGAAAACTACTTCATAAGCTTCTGTTATCACTACCTATAGATTTATGAGCCTTGGCATTCTCGTCTAATGGCCACTTGGTTCGAAAAGAAAGTGAATGGATGGCATCAATGACAGAATCGCGATGAAAATGAAGATCGCAGGAAGGAACGTGACATTGCTAGCATCCAGAGTGTGAGCAGAGCTAATCTCAGGTGATACGGTCACTTGAACAGAATGAGAAAGGTCATTAAATCAAGTGTTTGTTGCTATAATGGTAGAAAAAGACCCAGAGGAGGACTAAGATTAGGCGGATGATACATTAAAAATTATGGGATGTGAAGAATCTTTGTTCAGGACTTTTCAACTGAAGGGTGAGTTGTTCCGGTCTCATGCGAAGGTGGTAAGGTTTTCCCTCTCAAAAATTCGGGTTTTGCTTCCTGCCTATAGGCAAACCAGCAAGTAGAACACACCCCATTTAGAGATAAAATAGTTATAGGCATAGGGTTAACTTTAGACGTAGTAAGGTTCCTGCCGCTGCTATATCTCTAAAACGCTTTCTTCTGGAAGATTACGTAAGTTAGCTTCTAGTAGCAGTTTAATGCTAAAAGTTCTCGTTCACTGAGTCACAATGCTTCCGATGCGACCAAAGAACTGAAGTGCAACTGGGATGCAGATATCAACTTAATGTTCAGAATTTTTTTTCGGAGCTCACGATATTCCAACATTAAAGATAGTTGTTTGTAGACATTAAGGTCTCCAGCAATTGTTTACTGGCTTATCAACGGACCTGGAGACCCAAATAACCCCTACACCACTATAATCTGCGGCCACTTCTAATCTTACAGAACTTGGATTTTCAAAAACGAGTCCCATCGCGTGAGAAATATAAGTACACGCTGGTCATCGGAGGTCATGTCAACGAGTCATAATGCTCTGTTATATGAAGCAAAACTGGTAAAAGCAACTTCAGGTCAACTGTAGATCTCGTAGATTTTGTTGAAAAGGTAGAAATGTTTAAGCCACCCTTTCACCTCTTGGGCCTGCGGCCATAAAGAGTTTTCCTCAGAAAACCAAGAGAACCAGATTTCTATGAAGCTTGTGTTCTTATCTGGCAGCTGATATTCATTATTCTTGGGGGGGGGGGGGCAGCTCTGGTGGAGGTAGTTTGTATTCGGAATTTAATTATGTCTTATGTGCTACACAAAAGAGGTCAAACTAGTAAGTAAAGGAGTCAGGACAAAGGGAGTGATTTTGTCATATCTTTCCAGTAGTTTGTATGCCCCTCGCTTGTGTGTGTGTGTGTGTGTGTGTGTGTGTGTGTGTGTGTGTGTGTGTGTGTGTGTGTGTGTGTGTGTGTGTGTGTGTGTGTGTGTGTGTGTAAGAGAGAGAGAGAGATCTGGCCGTATAGCATTATGCTCATTGATGTAATTAGCAGTCTCCAGTGAGAGTTAAGTTGACAGACGATGTATATAAATAGAAGTGTGAAATAGAGCTTAATAACTGGCTTCCTTCAACTCACCCTTGAGTTAACCGCTAATTAGGTATCTCCGTAGCACAATTGGCTGAATTATGCGACACCCCATTTAGTTGTAAAATACCTCGGTTTGATCCTCTTCGCTGGCGAAAATGACTTCAGCCTATGGCGAGTTAGCTGACCTCATGCAGAGGTATGAACACCTTTTTATTATCCAACAAAACAAAAAAAAAGCGTAGTAAGAACATAAAATAGTCAGACATGGCCATAGAGACGAATTTATCATTTAAATCACCTGTTTACATAGGTGATTTGAATGCAGGATGTTGGTGGAACTTGGTCTAAGGGAGGTAATTCGATTTAAATGTTCTATCCATTTTTGTTTATGCTGTCTATGTAGTAATTAATTGGTTTTGTAAGGGATTGTAAAATTTCTTCATTTGTTTTATTCATTGCAACCAACCAAACAAACCGCTTGCTTCATATAAAATGCTTTTAATCTAAATCAGACTCGTAATCTGTGTTTGCATGCATGGGAGGGGAAAAGATGTTTATTTAGTACTCGAGCGATCGTGTTTCTCTTGAAGTCCACCTGCAATTGCAATCACTCATCGCTAGTCTCGTTACACTGTCTTTCTTGATCAAACAATACCTCAGAGAGTATGAGTCAGGCGAGAGTAAAGAAGGGTAGATCAACCCCGCGCTGGGTTGGGAAAGGTGTACGCGATAGTACAAAGCAAGCACCTTTTCCTGACAGTGAATGAGTTTGGGGGAAACAGTCAAGCGTTGTGTACCGTGTCAAATTTGTGCGGAAGGTAGCGCACACAGAACACAAGGATACGGTTGGTTTTGCACCCTCATGAATCACCGGATAAGGATGGCATCAGGCAAAACGTAGGCAGAATGATCGGAACTGCTTGCTTTCACATAAGCATATAATGTTAAAATACGTGAAACCATAACCGAACGAAATACATCGATAGATTTGTATTAAAGGAGTGAATACGTGTGTGCGTGGGTGGAAAGGTTTGTTTTTTAATTAATCGAAAGAAAAAATTCTGTCTTACTTAACCTCTTTTAACCTTTAGACGCAACATGCACGCATTCTTCTCAAACAACCAACTTAACCTTTCCTTGTTCCGGTGACCAACGCGTCTGTTCTAAATGGATTAATATGACAATTCCATTTGGAGTTGCTCTGCTGGTGCCAGGTGATCGAGGGCGGATCTTTCTTTGTTGACTCTTCCGCCAGGAGAGGTACCTGTCTGCGCTTAGAGACATCCGGAAGATCAATGGACGCGTTCCTGGACGAGACACTCCCTCCAAAAATTGGGTAAAAAGTGACAAGCACTCTTTGTAACGAAGCATGAAAACGCAAACACCTAGATAAGTAACTCCACATTGTGAAACCGGAACCTTTCTTTTAATAAAGCCCCCCCCCCCCCAATCCTTCCTTCGAAACGGTTTTCATGCGCTCTGTGTGTGCACACCCGGAAGAGGCCTTTTGGATGTTTCTTGCGTCTCAAATAACTCCGTGTATGATGTTCCCTATATGTGCTGATGGCCGATAACAGTGAGCCGGAAAAGATAACTGCAGACCTCACGTTAGTGTAGATTCCACTGACGATAGAGGTCGTTGTAGTTCGCTTATCGCTAACACTTTTGTTTTACAAAGGATCGTACTCTGTAAATGATCAGTTACAGTAACACCCAGATTTATCGTTTCGATCTTTTTCAACTAATTCTTTCACTCAGATTACAAATCGAATTCGCATCATGATTTATATAAACTCTGTTACTATTTCATATAGCAGAAAATAACTCCATAAATGTGTCTATAAAACAAACGTATTTTGGGATCTTTAGGCTCAGGGGGCGGCTCATCTATAGGGGCTATTGGAGCCGGACCCCACCTATATTTGTATAAGTAGCGCAATAATTGTAGTTTTAAAAAATATGTTTCTTGTAATTATTATTTTTTGATCAATTTCTAACACGTTTTATTGATTAATAAAAAACATACTGTAGTATTTTGGGGCAATATTGTATAATGCGACTTAGTACGGTCTCTGGGCCAGCCACGGTTGGCCCTATTTTATACGTGTAGAACACAGGGCATATATGAGGCAAGTGCACTAGCGATCGTGTTTCTTTACCAGGTGCATGGCTTATCTTGGGGTCCGTTTAGTCTGGCCCAATCACTGCGTTTGTACGTAAATAGTGTACGCGATTCTTTCATTGCCTTATTTATTCTCGTTGTTGTTCTGTTGTATTGTTTTTAGTGTGTTTAATTATTGTCGTTTTTTGTTATAATTTATTTTAAAGTTTAAATTTTTATTACATCCATAAATAATACGCTTTAACTATGAACAAAATCGATAGTTTATTGGAAAAACGTTTCTCGTTTTTCCAATTTAAAAAATAAAATTAACAGCCACCACTGTTTAGGCTTGATTTAGTTCTCAAATAATTTGATTGGTATACGCTTTATAATCGTATTACCTGGGACGAATTCTTCATGTTTGCTATGCTTCCTGCGCAAGCTCATTATTCGAGAAAGAAGTAATATTTATTTGTTAATAAATGCATGCATTTATAAGCATTCTTATAAATTATAAGCTGCTGCGAGGACCTGGAAGCTCCAGGTCCTCAAGTTAATTTTTAAAAAGAGTTCTAACACTTTTTTTTTTTGGTTAAAAATTGCCTAAGTGTTACTCTATTGGAGGTCACGACTAATCCAAGAACACATTTAAACGTTCGCTCGCTTTAGTTGAATATTTCCCCACAACAACATTCTACTTTGCAGATTTTGGAATGTTAGGATACGCGAACCAAAATCACACGCGTACTTGATCATTACTTATATAAATTATTAATTATACACGCACTTCAAAACAAAACACGTGAATTAAGAATACATACGTCAGGGATATGGGTTCTCAGTTTACGAACCATTGGTGTTTGTATAAAAATTTCGCTACAGCCAAACGATCCAATTTTGCATCGCTATCAACAAGGCTAATGATAGCAAAACACCATACTTGAAATTTAGAAGTAGGACATTGCAAGGAAGAGGAAATTACCATGTTCGAATTCCAGTTGGGTTATGAGTCGCCTTTATGAGAAGCAGTTACATTCCAGTAAAGGTAGATGTGCTCTACCTTTATTTATTTATTTTTTTTTTCATTTATCGCCTAAAAAGGTTACTGTAGCTAGCTCGTAACGTACAATTGGAACTGGACAGCCAAGTCGAGAAGGTTTCACTTCCTTGAATTTTCTAACTATTAATTTATTCTTTAATTCATTTTATTTTGCTTCATTTATATATTATAAACAACTCTCTCATTCTAATATTTCGTACTTTTAATGTTCTACTCCAAATGTGGAAACAAACAAAACAACAGTTAGATAGCGTGCATCACGTAATGGAGTTCGATCTCTTTTATATCACTGCAGGATATTTTATAAAAAACCCGAGCTATAACTGCGCATCACTATAGAGTGTCAGAAAAAGCACTCTTGCTGTTAAAGCCTATGATCCTGCTAAGGATCGAAGACAATTCCAGTTATGTATGTCTCTATCTACGTATATTTTCAGCAGCTGTATTACCAGAATCAGATTCTTTTTTTTTGCAATTTCCATTTTGATTAAGCCTACGCTATTTGGGCGGCCATGATGCTTTGGCACAAAATTGAACGTGATCCAAACGTCATTCTCTGGCAACGCTGTCAAATTCTCGCTGCTCTTATGCCTACTTCACTTATTCGCTTGTCTGATACCTGTCACATTCTATTTGGAACTCTTTTGCGGCTGTCAGCCATTTACGTGGGATATTTATTCATATACGTGCGTGGAATATTCTTTTCTTTACTTTGATGATGGTAAAAATAAATGAAATTACTACGTGAAAATTTTTTACTGAAGTCGCTTTAGAATTCACTGTAGAAATAAGAACCTCACTATCATCGTGTTAGTAAAGAGAAATTAACGCAGGGATGTTAATATAGTTAACATCCATGCGCTGTTATTATCGGGAAAATGGCTTTGATAATTTACAAAGCACAAAGGCAAATTTTCAAGAATTGACAGGGGGAGTTACTGTTTCTCAATACGTCTTTCCCATAAAACTGTAACCTTAGGGAACAGACAATTGAGAAAGAATTAATATTTATTTGTTAATAAATGCATGCATTTATAAGCATTCCATTTAGGCTTTTCTTTTTGTAGACAGAAGACGTCTTAAGCTTGCGCGGCAATAATTGAGCTTTGCGTTGTATATCGAAGGCCGATGCTTGCTCGTTTAGTCAAAGCTACCTTGGCTTGCTCGGCTGTAGAAGCTTCCAGGTCCTCGCAGCAGTACTGTGATTTCATGCGCGCGCATAGCCATTTCACGTCGTCTCATTCTGTTGCTTAAACACAGGCCATACGCAGTCAACGTAGCTCTAGCCAGTGAGCTTCAGCCAGCCTTTAGAAGTGTGCGTGTTGCTTGGGAAAATTAAGTTACAACCAACTTTTTATGACGATGTTATTGACCAGTTCATAAAGAAGAACCGTAGGGTAGAATTTGTATTCAAGTAGCTAAATTGAAAAAGATAGAATATCATTTGTAAAATGTTGTATTTGTATGATTAAATGTACATAAATTTCTAAATATACAGTTTTAAATGGTCAGTAACTCATTATTCCGCTAATCAGACTTCAACCACTCCTCTCACTCCCTGAATGATAACAAGAGCAAGCGTGAATTTCAAGACCAGCATTCTCCCCTGGCAATCACATCTTGTTACCCTGCAAGCTGTCTGATAAACTTTTGATATCGTCCTGAGCCAATGGGGGTTGCATCAGCAAAGATTGATTTCAAGAAAATTCAATTTAAATGACGATGTACTCAAATTCTTTGAAAAAACATGGCTACTCTAACGCATCCCAATCACCTGTGAAAATTGCAAAAAATTATTGAATGTTTCCATGCAGTCCTAACATACTGAAGACGATATTAGTCTCTGATTTGTTACTTAAATGTTCTACAAACGAACTAACACGTTCTGATAAATAGCCTGCCACAACGCTTTACACTAGACTTGGACAAACCTCTGCATGGCAAGTTCTATTTAAAAAATTCCCCACAGCCCCCATTCCACCTTATTTATTTTCATTTCGGTGGTTCTCATCACTTGCAACACAGTCAAAGTCTGCCGCTTTGACCTTATGCTAAACACCAAGAGTTTACACGCAAATTCATATTCTAAATATTTCATTCTTGATGCAATAAAAGACTCACATGAAATCCCTAATATTTTGTTAGGAAGGATCGAGTTCCATGTGTAGAATTCACCACAATCGTTTAGAATACGCCAAGCTTGAGAAGGAGAAAAAAACGTCTCCATCCTAAATTGTGCTTTTGCGCATGCGTACGACTAGAGTCGGAAGAGTATGATCTTACAGGGGATGTGATTCAGTATTGGTAAAAAAAAAAAAATACTGGATCATTTTAAATGTGACAGAAGTAGCGTGTACAAAGTAATAAACACATCAGTAACATATCATAAATCTTAGAAGCAATTGGATGTTGGATTTTTAAACACAGCCGAACGAATAATTAATCTTTTATTGGTTTTAAGAAAATCAATAATAATAATAATAATAAGTTATACTAAGCAAAATAATAATACTAATAAATTATGTTTTTAATGAGAATACGAGGTTTTCTGTATTTGATAGCATAATATTAACTTTATAATAGATTGTACAATTTTTGACGTTTCTTAAATCTGATTTGATTATTTGTTTTAAATAATTAAAAAAAAGCCGTCAATAAATTTAATTAAATATTAAATCACTGAGTTTGTTATAGTGTAGTGTTATTTGCAAGACATCATATTAAGTTCAGTAGATGGCGCCACTGCGTAACGCCATTCTTACCTTTTACACATAGAAACCATCAGAATGGTAACAAACCATTTTTTTTCTCCTCCAGTATTTTTCGTCTTGAACATTTACATTTTTCAACACAGAAAGTACTGGATATATCTGAAATATTTCATTTAAATGCAAATTTCACATATTTCTGTTTAATACTCGGTTCTTCTGAAAAAAAAAAAGCAACCAGACACAGAAATGTGTTGCGGTGAGTATAACACGAATCCGACTTTTCCTTGTGATCAAAGAATTTTTATCATCTCCCATGTAAATACGAGAAATTACATCAATACGCTGCCTTCTCTTCTTTAATTGCCAAATATATCAATTTAAACATTTTTTTTAATCAACCGCTCTGTATATTCTTGTCTGAAGCCTTTTATTCTCATATGCAACATGGCACTACAAATCGAAAGACTGCCCACGATATTTTATTCTTGCGATGATCATGTTTGTTGTCTTCACGTAAACCAACTTTGAACAGTGGCAAGTAAAATATAAAACTTTGTTTAAGTGGCACGGAGACCCAGGGGAATACTTTTTATAACTACGATAACTGAGCAAGTAAAATATTGAAGAAATTCTGGATGTGCTCAGAGTATCACTATAATAGACTACGTATCGTTGCCACGGCAGCCACTCAGTCTCAGCACTCCCAATTCAGGACAATGACAACACAAGGCGTCTAGAGATCAATTGTGTAACTAAAAAGTTCAGACATTGTCGGATATTGTTTCTGTGTCTTTCTGTGTCTTGCTGTTGAAGACTTACGTCTGTTCTCACTGCTGATGTTATGATCTGGAAGGGAGATTATCGCTTCAAGATTTGAGAGAAGAGGCAGAGCTGCTAATATTTATTAATATTAGAAGTTAATTAACGAGTGATGTTAATTAATAATTGACATTTAATTCATTCAGTTGAAATAAGTACGTTTAATTTTTTAAACGTATTTATTTAAACCATATTTTCCATACTATAATTAATCTTCTAAATATACTTAACAGCCTTCCTGACATTAATGCGAACTTTAATGACTGAAAATGCCATTAATATCTTGTTACCACAAAGCATCGCTCTTTTAGCGGCTGTTTATTTCGGTATTCTATTATTATGATGATGAGATTTGTGGTTGTGCATTGCCTTACTTTGTTGCTATGGTGATTTGATCATCAGAGGCGACTATTCTCATAGATCCAGCATATTTCCAGGAGGACCCTATTACAGTTGCTTTTTTTACATCAAAAACTCTTTTCAGTAAAATAACATTTTAAATTTGAATAGCATTACAAGGTGCATTTTATTATTATTATTATTATCAGTGGCGGTTCGTGGTTTGAAATCGTGGGGGCGCTGCAACTTTCGAAATATACGTACACACTGTAAGTACAGTGTGTACGTGTTTGGATAAAATATCAAAATTATGGTAAAAATTAAAAAAAAAAGCATGAAAAAATATTGTTTATTATCGATAAAATTATACAGTTTAGATAATTCAAAATTACTTAAAAACAAAATCCATTCCTTTAATTGTAATGTCCAAATATTTAAAGAGACGGAGTAAACACGATAAGCACTACGAACACTCTACTATTGGCGCAACCTGCATATAAACAACAGTGGAACTGCGCGACGGACAGTGCCCCATTACGCTAATAGCTCGCATCTCACTATGATGTGCATATATTTGCGCGCGTAGCAATATGACACTGTGGTAAACACAGTGCTGCTAGCGCCCTCCTAAGTGCTACAAAATGGATTTTTATTATTTTTTATACAAAATAAGAGAATTGTATGGGATTGTTGATGATAAAATTAAATATTATAAGCAAATATAAGTATATGAATAAATATATTTATATATCGAGAAAAATTAGGGGTGCTGCAGTTCAGCAGTGCCTATGCACGAGCCGCCCCTGATTATTATTATTATTATTATTATTATTATTACTATTTCATTTCATTAATAAAAATCAGAACCTCTAGTTGGCACCATGTGCCGAGGATCCTTAAATACCATCAAGCTGTGATTCCCTAAATGTTTTCCTCAAATCGATTGAAAATTTGAAAATTTTTGAAAATTTAGGCAATTAATACACGTAATAAAAATAAGAAATACATGCCATCGTGATTTTTATTAACGCGCATGGAGAAAAGGGTTGCCCATTTGTTTTACTTTCTCCGACGACTTTTTTTTTTGTCATCTGCCCATGCGCAGAATGACCTGGTTTCAAATTTTCGAAGTTAAGTCAATTTTAACTAGAAAGGTAACAAAATTAACAAAATTCGGAATACAAAATTACCTTTCTCAGTGAACCTGAGAAATATCTTTTCTGAGGAATACTTTTTCTCAGCAATAGTCTGAGATAACAATAATATTTACAAAGAGAGATTTTGAAAAATTTCAGACAGCACCCACCATCCAACATATCAAAAAAAAAAAAAAAAAAGGTAGAATGGAACATAGAATGAAAAATACTTATATGAGAGGATATTAATCTTGATACGTATAGTAGTTAAAAAAAAAAAAAAACAGTGCAATAAGACTGTGCTTATTGCACTATGTGCTTAGGTAACAATCAAAACAAAATATCTGCCGTTTCGCCCATCCAATTTCTCCCTGAGCTTATAAACTTGTACAGTGAACGTTTCTTAAAGCCTACATGGTTTTTTGTTGGTGCTGTCATTTCAAAATAGGAATATTGATCTGAATGACGCACCCTGCTCGGAAAGATTCCTATTCATCCACATCAGAAGACATCTGCTAAGTTCTGAAAATTTTGAAAAATTTCTACAAAGAACTTCAGGAAACAAACAGAATTTCTGCGCATAGACATAAAAACCTCTCTTTCTTCTATTTTTAAATTTTTAGAAAATAGAAGAAACCAGTGGCGCCACCTGTATTTTTTTTTTTTTTTTTTTTTTTTTTTTTTTTTTTTGTCGTGCATCTTTTTGTTGTCAAAAGCGGCAACCTTCGTTAGTGTTGTGTCAACGGTTTATGATATTTGTTTTATTAGAAGCCGAGTTATAGTGCCAAGAGTGACAGTGTGTTTTGATGAATGCTCAGAAAATGAGTTTCAAACAGAGAGCTGCGATTGACTTTTGTGTTAAACTTGGTAAACGTTTTACCGAAACGCATCAAATGCTTCATAAAGCATACGGTGATGAATGCGTATCCCGTACTCAAGTTTACGAGTGGTTGAAGCGATTTCAAAGTGGTCGTGAGACGCTTGAGGACGACGAAAAGCCGGGTCGTCCAATTTGAATTGGGGATTCCAAAATCAATTGTGCACAACATTTTGACCGAGAGTTTGGGCCTTCGTAAATTGAATTTGCGATTTGTTCCCCACAAGTTGACCGACGACCAAAAAATGTATCGAATTGAACACTGCAAGGACCTCATTAAACCGCTGTAAGGACTCAAACTTCTTTGAAACGATCGTTACTGGTGACGAAACGTTGTTTTTTGAGTATGAGCCCGAAACAAAGCGCCAGAGTGCTGAGTGGAGACCGCCAGAAGAGGGACATCCGAAAAAAAGTCGCTTGGAGAAGTCAAAAGTAAAGACAATGCTGATTTGTTTCTACGATTCTAAGGGCATTATCCACAAAGAATTCGTTCCGCCTGGCCAAACGGTCAATGGTGAGTTTTATCTCGAAGTTTTGAAGCGATTGTCAGCTAGAATTCGTCGCGTACGGCATAAATATCGTGACGAGCGACCGTTCGTCAAAACACAGTCACTCTTGGCACTAGAACTCGGCTTCTAATGAAACAAATGTCATCAACAGTTGACACAACACTAATGAAGGTTGCCGCTTCGACAACAAAAAAGATGCAACAAGTGGCGCCACTAGTTTCTTCTATTTTCGAAAAGTTCGGTTTCTTTTTGGACAGAGGGGGTAAAACACTTCAGTGAACATCACAAAAATCAGGCGTAACGATGTCCTAAGGGGAGCATTCCTGGACAAATTCATCACTGGTGATGAGACGAAGATTCATCAGTCACATTTAAGTCAAAAGTAGGTCTGATGATATGGGACGCATCCTTACGTCTAGGATTATTTTTTTAAAATTAGAACTATTCTTTTCATGATATAAAATAATGGCAACAATGTAGATTAAAATGTAGAGGTGCTACTGTTCGTCAAACGATCAGGAAATCCCGACACACTCGCATCACAGGAGATCCTGCAGTGGTTCCAGTGATATGGATGAGAAGTGTACGACAACCTGGATGCGGTTCCAATCTTACATCATTAGACGTGCATTTGTTCAAGCCTCTCATAACAGATTTATCGCGCAGCGGTGTGAGGGCACGCTTATAATATTGTTATTATCGCCACTGGTGGAGAGGATCTGGCTATATTTGCTTCTCCAAGATTTCTTTGTGAAAATTAATGCACACGTCAGTCAGCCATTTTGACTGACGCGGCTGTCTAAACATGTCCACAGACGAGTAATAAGTACGGTGGAATTTCCGTACATCGATTTTGCTTGTCACGTGACGGATTGACCAGAGAACACAAATTTGATGCAACCATCTTACATCTCCGCATAAGATTTTATATAGGGACGTTAGTATTTGCTTGAAAACATTTCTGAAGAAGTCGGCCTTTCTCGCTCTCTCTATGTGTGTGTGTGTGTGTGTGTGCCCGTGTGTTTGTCCCCTCTTCGTAGTTTGTAAACTGCTCTCTAGGATTTTCAGTAATATATTCCATTTCATCGAACGCATTCATAAGAAAATCCGCGAATGTGTTCAGAACCCCACTTCCATGGAATGCATGATTTCCCCTTTTATGCTTTAACCTTCTCTCTCTCTCTTCAGAAATTTCGCATTCTGGGATGAGAAGAGTGGTTCGCTTTACCAGCGATCTGCATGTATGATCGTCACCGTGTTTTGAATACCAAACCAGAGAACACAAAGATTTTCTTTGTGTGTCTATTCAAAGCAGTTTACTTGCATCCGCGATAGTTTCAAGGAGTATCGCAGGCTAACCCAGTAGTTTTATTAGTCTTTATTTTATTATTCATTCACTCATCTCTTATTCATTCATCTCTTATTAAAATTAGATGCTTTTCTATCGGTTGAATTCCAGGAGGCTGTAAATTATTTTGTTGACGCTCCAGCGAACCATACTGAACATCGCAATCCCCAGTCCGTCAAAATAATACATTCAGTTTTTGGACTCAACCCCTCTGTCTCTCTACCAAACAATTCCTCTGACACATAGGAATTCGTAAATCGCTTTTTTATTTATTTATTTATTTTTTTAAGAAGGACATTTCTCCTTAATAAAGCAGATATTCTTTAAAATCAAATACAGAAATATTTTACACCCATTTTCACTTTGTTTTATTTAGTCTTTAGTTTCTAAGCAATGCATACATCCTGAATATTCGCAGGTATTCGCAATTTTATATTATTATTGTTGTTATTATTTTGTTTCCCGGTCTGGTTAGCCGATTGGTTAGCGTATCGGCTCTTCAGACAAGTTCGAATCTCGCCCTGGACATGGATGTTTGGGATTATCTTTAGTTGGGAGATGAATTTCATCATCCCATTTATTGTCGGCTCTCAAGTGTCTTGGAAAAAGTTCCATGATTGGTCTATATACACCCTCTGTCCAAAAAGAAACCGAACTTTTTGAAAATAGGAGAAACTAGTGGCGCCACCTGTTGTATATTTTTGTTGTCGAAAGCCGCAACCTTCTTTAGTGTTGTATCAACTGTTTATGACATTTGTTTCATTAGACGCCGAGTTATAGTGCCAAGAGTGACTGTGTTTTGACGAACGGTCGGAAAATGAGTTTCAAACAGAGAGCTGCGATTAACTTTTGTGTTAAACTTGGTAAAGGTTTTAGCGAAACGCATCAAATGCTTCAAAAAGCATACGGTGATGAATGCTTTTCCCGTACTCAAGTTTACGAGTGGTTTAAGCGATTTCAAAGTGGTCGTGAGACGCTTGAGGACGACGAAAAGCCGGGCCGTCCAAAAACTGGACTGAGCGAAGTTAACATCCAAATAGTGCGTGATTTCATCAAAGAAAACCCGAAATCGTCCGTGAGATTGATTGAAGATGAATTGGGGATTCCAAAATCAACTGCGCACAACATTTTGACCGAGATTTTGGGCCTTCGTAAATTGAATTCGCGATTTGTTTCCCACAGGTTGATCGACGACCAAAAAATGTATCGAATTGAACACTGCAAGGACCTCATTAAAACCGCTCGTAAGGACTCAAACGTCCTTGAGACGATCGTTACTAGTGACGAAACGTGGTATGTTTTGAGTATGAGCCCGAAACAAAGCGCTAGAGTCCTGAGTGGAGACCACCAGAAGAGGGGCATCCGATAAAAAGTCGCTTAGAGAAGTCAAAAGTAAAGATAATGCTGATTTGTTTCTACGATTCCAATGGCATTATCCACAAAGAATTCGTTCCGCTAGGCCAAGCGGTTAATGCTGAATATCTCGAAGTTTTGAAGCGATTGATAGAGAGAATTCGTCGCGTACGGCATGAATATCGTGACGACCGACCGTTCGTGAAAACACACTGTCACTCTGGTACTAGAACTCGACTTCTAATCAAACAAATGTCATAAACAGTTGACACAACACTAATGAAGGTTGCGGCTTTCGACAACAAAAAGATACAACAGGTGGCGCCACTAATTTCTTCTATTTTCGAAAAGTTCGGTTTCTTTTTGGACAGAGTGTGTATAATAACTATGTCTAGACTCTCAGTATTGTATTACCGTTCACGTGAGGTAACTGGCCAATGAAGAGAAGGGGGAAATGTGCATCGACTTCTACTAGACAGACAGTATCAACTAACAGTAAAAAAGTGCATTGTTTCAAGGTTATAATTACACAGAACGAAGAACATACATTTGAAAGTTGGGATGGTGAAGTCTTCAGAATTTTACCACATTAAATGAAATCCAATCAGAGAATGATGATGGGATTCATTTAGGAAACTAAAGCTCTTGTCAATAAACAGGAACTGATCGGGGTGCGGTGTGATATTAGGTCAGAGACCAACCCGAGCTTATCCAGGTGTTTGCCCAGATATGATCAGTGAGTGATGATGTCGGAGAAGCCTTCTAGAAACTGACCTGTACATTTCGCTCTTTTATAACTGGGTTTTCTTTATGTGTTTTTCATGGCCGTGCACTGTGATCATTCCCACAGCTATTTTTACTTGCTTAATTTCTGCAAGAATTAATTCCACTCTTCCAGTATGTTGCTGGGGGATAGAGAAGTGAAGAGAATCGATCTAGCGAAGCACAAAGAAAATGAAAAACCTTGAAGCTGAGTGCTTGAAGAGCCGTTCCATTGAAAGGCAGAATACGACCGTAGATAATTAAAAGAGATTTTGTATTGAAGGAATTCACACGCGAAAATCCAGTAAATAGTACGTGATGTCGACCGAGTGTCGGAGACGGTCCATTTACGAAAAAAATGGGGAGCATATAAGTGATAAAGATCTTGGAAAGTTATTGAATAAGCTTTCCTGAAAGCCAAACAATGCGATGAAACTCGCTTCAATCAGATAAAAACGAAGCGGAACACAAAAAAAAAAAAAAAAAAAAAAAAAAAAAAAAAAAAATCATCTATCTTAACATTAAAAAAAATAAAAACTTCCACATGACTGGCAGTTAATAACTGTGTCTGAACATCTTTTCCGTTATCCCTTCCCAAGTGTTTCTGTGATGTTGTTTCTTAATGGGGGACGCGTCTACAGTTAGCTGATTAAAATCAGCGGAGTGCAAGATCTGTGATTGAAAAATCTTGGCTTTAATTCTTTAATATTTCACATACGGATGACTAAATATTAATCACGAAGTTTATATTTTAATCAGTAGCTAGCTGTGATATTTAACACTCTTTAAATTTCAGCAAAAAGAAAAAAAAAATACATTTTTTGTACCATTTATTTTCCATTTATTTGACTTTCAACATGCCCCTATTACTAATAAACTACAGATCAGAACGAGATAATGATTGGTTATGTGCAAAGTATTTTAATCAAGAAAACATATGATACGTAATATACAAATAATAAAGTAACACAAGTGTTCTAGTATGTCACTTTAATAAAAAAATATTCATTCACTAAATGTCTAAATTTTAATGCGAATCAACTTTCATGTTTAAATCAACCTTCGAAGGTGAAGTATGTTCCAAGAGACTTTCAGTAATGGCAGTTACATCAATGCTCAGATCACCATTAATCTTCGATAATAGCAGTAGTAGTTTCAACTTTTTTTGTAAGTCTAAACGCAAGAAACTAAATTCTGAATCGAAAACTGACGTTAAATCTTATTGGTGATTTTTTTTTGAAAGGAAAAAAATGAATGGTTGGTGATCAAAGCAAACGGATTTGTAAAATGAAGGGAATTTAATGCAATCATTTTTATGTAAAATTTACTACTAAAAGTTGAGAATATGAAAAACAATGAAACATGCTGATCGCAAACTTCTACAGATTGCAATATTGGAATGGAATAGAGTGGAGTACCCTCCCGCGAAGAATCATCGGCTTCATTGCGGATGTCATGTAATAATAATAATAAAATAAAAATAAACTTAAAATGAATTTTACGACTTTCATAAAAGCGGATCATGAGCTAGTTTAGGTCGAAGCTTTGATTTTTTGATTCATTTTGATGGTCACAATACCATTTCTTAAGCCTTCTTTAAGCTTGCATATATAAATATTGAATTCAGAGAAGGACATTTTTGTTAGTTGTTTATGTTTCTCATTTGTAACATGAAACGCCAGACTTGTATACTGTCCTGAAATGTTCTTTCATGCGTATTTCTCCTGAGCAGCCTGTCCGTCCAATATAAATCTTGTGAAAGATTATATTCATAACTTTAAAGATGCCTGGTACAGTGTCCGACTTCTTCTTTTTAGGTGACATCTTCATATTAAAGTTTCGCAATTATGGATCTATCAATAACACAACACTGGGGCTAATACTGCACAGGGGCTCCAAGAACCAAGAGCAGGGGAGAAGTTTCCTATATTTTTTTGATTGTAGATCCGTGTGCATGTTCATGGAGCCACTTTGCTGTTCTGAGGGACGAAAAACCCGACTTTCAAGGTAAAAAAACCCCACCTGCGTATGAGACCGGCTAACTCACCTTTAGTCGAAAGAGATCAGATAAAGTTCCTCACGTCATGGATGGGAATCGAACCCAGGTCTGATCAAGGGCTTCGTCTACACCGGCTGAGCTACGGAAACTCGTGTCCGACTTAATGCATCCAAAAACCAAGGTCTGATCCTAAACCACCTTTGGTACACTTTCGTAAAAGAACTGATGCACATTTCAACAATGAAGTACACGTGATGTCAGCTATCGTCATATCAACTATTCTGTTAACTTTTTTATGTCATAATATATTTTAGTATTTTTTTATATATTATAAAACTTTTTTTTTTTGCTTTTTTATACAAATTTAATAATTTTTGTTAACTTGCGTATTTCTGAAGGAGTATATCATGCTTCGCAGGAAACTAGCCGAAGAAAAAAAATCTATGGGGTCATGCTGGTTTATATTAATATTAATTAAACTTGTTTTCATTGATAAAGACTGATGACAGACCTGGATCCTAATGTGCTCCAGTATACGATTATCTGCCATAATACATGTGCTGAATCTGGCATTTAAACACTGCTATGATAAGTGTAACAAAATTTATCAGATTTTGTCTTTTACATTAAATTTTTTTTTATGATTCTGGAATTTTTAATACATTTTTGCAGATAGATTGATGTTTTGAAGTATAAAAAATATATAACGATATAAATATAATGATAAATCTGTCGTCAGAGGTACTGTTTATCGTGTTTCTTTTCCAAAATAATTATAAATTAATTCATCTCATTGCAGAAAAAAAATTATCTGCGTAAGCGATGCTAGTGACATCTATATTATTCTCTTTATGAATTAAATAATCAACGTAACAGTGCTGGCAGAGACAAATTGAGATTTATATGACTGACAGAAAAAAAAATTTGAGGACGAAGTGAGTTTAAAAGAGAGAGAGAGAAATAGATAGATAGATAGAGAGAGGGAGAGAGAGAGAGAGAGAGAGAGAGAGAGACATCGTGAAAACTTTTTAAAATGCTTCCTAATAATTGATGCTATTGTCATGGCGACTGCTTGCCAATCCCTTGTTCACTACAATTACGTTACCATTTGTATTCTTCCAAACCTAATTAGATTATCCTTTGGCTTACCATCTAGAAGAAAATAAGAGAAGACAGAAAATATCCAATATATCAATTTTACGTTATTTCCAGCAAGCATAATGAGATTACACTCCATATGAAGCGAGTTACGAAATATGTCAGAAACACTTTCCATCTTTTAGTTTAAATTCGTCCAAACTCTAGACAGGGACTCTCTTTTGACTGAAATGCTTTTTTTTAAAAAAAATAAAACCATTCTCCCTAAACGCACATTAAAATACGTAATCTAATATACCTTCGGCCTCCAGAGCTCACGCAGTATTTTCGTCTTTTTTTTTTTTTTTAAATTTTAGAATTTTAAAAATATTATCAGTATAACCTAGATGGCTCTGAGTTAAATTTCAGGTATTGTTACTGGTTGCCATGGCAACCATTTATCAAATTGGTCTTTTTTTTATAATTCACACATTTCAGAATTTTAAAAATATTTTCAGTATAACCTAGATGGCGCCGAGCTAAATTTCAGGTATTGTTGCTGGTTGCCATGGCAATCATTTATCAAATTGATCTTTTTTTATAATTCACACATTTCAGAATTATAAAAATATTTTCAGTATAACCTAGATGGCGCTGAGCTAAATTTCAGGTATTGTCGCTGGTTGCCATGGCAACCGTTTATCAACTTGGTCGTTTTTCATAATTAAACTCAAGTCATTGTCACTTTTTTTTAAAATCGTTTTTTATACCGGTTTGACTGATTTTAATTGCGTTTAATCTGATTTTAATTTAATTTTAATTGCCTTTTAACTACTGTAGTTCAAATGAGAGATATGACAACGAAAATTGATTAATAAAGTATATTTTAATCAACAATGGATCGATACTCACTAAACACATTTTTTCCAGTAGGAGTTGACACTAATTATTAAAATTAAGAATATTTTAAGCCAGATATTCTTTTAAAAACAATGCCGAAAGGGTCTATAGTGTCATTCCTATTTCGAATATGTCAGAGAGACTAACACTGTGGTCTACCAACGAGTTGCAATTAATATGCAGCGAGGATCCACTGAATAAAAGGAGAGGTTGAAGAAATAAATGCAATTATTTTAATGACTACTGCTATTATGACTGTTGTAAGAGAAAGAAGGAATAATTAAACGTCCTAAATCTGAATCGACGAGGGTTCTTTGACGATAGTCGCAGCGAACGATGAGATTCTAAAGGGTGCGTTTTTATTGCATCTTTTGAAGACTTAACTGTGTTTACATCGTGTCCAGTTTAGGTTGTAATGCGCACGCACACATACTACTATACGTAGTATGGGATCTCTACGTCTAGTTTCTCGAACTTTCTTTAAACTGATTTTTTTTTTTTTTTGTATTATAATGTGCCATATATGCTCTCGCGTATTAACAACACTTCAAACTAATGAACATCTTCAAAAAGACGATTTAATTAGATAATTATGTCATTATCATTACATGACTGCTATCGCCAGATGGCCATAACATCACCCGATGATCTACGTGAGGAAGTTAAAACTATTACTTTTAAAAAATTCATTTTTTTAAAAATATTAAATCTCTTGTTTCATGCGCTTCCATAAAGAAGCTAAAATATAAGACCGGTCTACTAATAAATTGGAAGTACGATCTGTATGGATTAATTATTGGAGCAAATATTTACCAATTGATTATTTGTAACTGAAAGCAACATAAAGATTTTTTATTCCGTATAAGTAGCGTAGCAGATGTCACATTCCAAGAAAAACCACAGGAAGCTGCAAGGGATGATGATGATGATGATAATAATAAACCGGAACTACAGAAAGAGCGACCCGCGCTGCAAAAAAATTGGTCGTCCTCCCCTTAGGGACTCATTGCGTTTGGTTCATTGTCGAGGAGGAATTGTACCAAGACTCGCAGTTGAAGAGTGAGTCCTCTAGGCTTCTTGAACTGACCTCCAATGATCACCTGATAGAAGAGCACCGCCATCTTGTACGTCATCTTCCTCGTGGGCATTTCTTTTTGATGCTCGACGCCTCGCTTTGAGACAGTAGCAAACATCATCTGGCACTCTATTTAGCGAGATCCTCTTGGTGATTCTCTGCTGTCATCAGCTGACGATTTTCTGTAGTTCTTCCTCCCACTGGCGTTCTTTTTCGGCCATGGATTGTTTATAAAGTTCCCTGCATCAAAAGAGGAAACAAAAGTTATTGTTAAGTCGCCGAAAAAAAAAAAAAACGGAACTAATTCTTCAAAATGATTTTTATATAACTTTATCAATATTTGGAATTGATATTAAAAACAGTGACTATTAACTCAAAAAATCTTCCATAAAAAGAAGAATGAAAAATGACATTTCATTCTTCTTAATTTCATTGCTATTTTTTTCTTAGTTCGTTACCTCTTGAATGATGAATAACAGATGAATTCCATGAATTTTAAATGATCAACACGGAGATTATAGTGATGTTCATTTTTTTTTAATCTATAAGGACCACTTCACAAATTTACCGTTTATAGTGAAATGTAGCACCCGATTGTGAAAATAATCCCAAGCCATTACAGAGACAGAACTTTTTATTTAAAAAATAAAATAAAATTCAAACAGTGTGGTAAAAACGACTAAACAGCGTCACTCTTATTAAAAAAAAAATTGATTTTCCATTAGATTGGTTTTATGTATTACTTGAGTACTGTATGACCACCGATGCGAGACCCCTCGACACTTCTGCGCATGGCCGAAGAAGGCGAATCCATTAAGATAATGGGGTAATCAATGCGTTTCGTAGAATGAGTGTTTATTATTATACTGGAAAATTAGCTTTTCTTTTATGCAAATTCTAGTTTTTAAAGTGATAACTATTTTGCTTGCACAATAGTTAGAAAATTTTACGTCTAAAGTAAGCGATTTCGCGTGTTGGTGACGAATTCGTACATCGCCTTATTCATTTCTCCCCTCTTCAACATGAATTGACTCTTCTTGGCAATCTGCTCCCTTCTGTGGTTGGAACAGTACATTTTCTACGGTTGGTTTCCAAGGTATTTATCCATTTATGAATATCCCATCTCACAGAGATACCAGGATGTAAAACTTTCCGGAAGTTAACATCAGTATTGTTGCGTCAATTAAAAAAATGACATCACATATGATAAGAATTCTTCAGAAATATGAAAACTGGTTCAATTCTCATCTGACCCTGAAAGGTACTACGGTGACTTTCAGCCGTCCATGGAGTGCCGGTTGGACAGTCCTGAATCACAATGAAGTATTATTTTGATTCACTTACCAATCAGATGCATTTTTTATGTGATTCCCACCCACAAATACAGGTCGCCTATAGTACATTAATATGAGTACCTTAGGTGGATTAGATATTACGGAAACTATGCTCTAGAGATCCAACACGGAAGTTTTCTAAGCACCTCAAGCCTTCATTAAGCCTCTCATGAGCATGGGTAGTTGTGATTGTTCTACTAACTCTGCGTACAAAGGGCATCTGCGACTCCATCACTTCTAGTAGAAGGCTTCACTCCCAAAACCCAATGAGGTACGGGAGTGACCATACAGCGTTCTCTGACGTGAAATATGAATAACTAACTAACCTAAAGACATACACAAAGCATCCACTCCCATGGTGACATTTCAATCTACAGCTTATTGGTTGGAGAGTGAGTATGCTAATTAGTCGTTCATGAATTACTATTAAATGAATTAAATCATCAAAATACTGTTCTTCTTCTTCTTCTGGGTCTTTTTCCGTCTATTTTTCCTTCGATGGCATCTCCGATGATTCCATTCCCTCTCAGAATATGTCTGATCCAGTTTCCTTTGCTTCTTTTTATCCTCCTTAATAGACTTCTACTCTTTTTAAGACCTCTTCATTAGTTATTTATCTGTCCATTTGATTTTTTCCATCCTTCTCCAAATCCACATCTCAAAGCTTTCCAAAATCTTAATTTCTTCTTTCTTCAATGTCCAAGTTTCAGATGCATAGAGGGCAACACTCCACACATAACATCTTATAAGTCTTTTCTTTAGATTTCTGTCCATTTTACTTCTGAATAAATTCCATTTTCTATTAAAGGCATCTTTTCCCATCGCTATTCTTGCTTTTATGTCACTTTTACATCTTCCATCACTGCTAATAACACGTCCTAGATATTTAAAGGTCTTTACTTGTACGTCAGTAGTTAAAATACTTGAACAATGTTGGAACTCTTTCAACATGCTCAGTGGTGTACAGCAAGCATAAACCCTTTTAAGTGAAAAAAAATTTAAATGATCTAAAATTCGTATTGTAGAAGTTTTGTGGAATAAGACGTGTGATGTGCCTGAGGAAATGGATTATAATGGACAGTACCCTCGCACCCTCGTATTGGATTAAGAAAATTAAGGTTAATGGGTTGACACCTGCTGATAGTACATAAAACTTTTAGAGCATAGAAGTCAAAATATTTTATGATGTTAAACTTACTTCTGTCTGTTATAGATAATGAACTGTTCCTGGATGGAATTGAGACGTTTTTCTAAGGCACCCACTTCCTATTTAATAAAAATAAATAAAAAAATCTGTTATTAGGGCAGCAAAACTGATATATTCTTCATGTTATTTTTAAGTATTAAATCATGCGATGATGATGTTGTAGTTATAAGTCAGACAATATTAGATGTATTCTAATAATACAAATATTGAAGACATTCAAATTGAAGGATATTATGGATCCATCTAAATTTTATAGCCAACTTTCGAAATTTCCCAGAGAGCTTATGAGAAGATACTAAAAAGTCAGAGCTCATGTCTTTTAAGTAGTTCATGTGAGAATATGACCACCGATGCTGAAGTTTATATTCTGAGCTCTCTGGTAAATTTCGAAACTTTTATGTTCTTTCTATATTTGGCTATAAAAATTTGATGGATCATAATATCCTCCATTTTTAATATCTTATATTGCCAAACTAAAGGCCTTTCGTGTCTACATTCCTGTAAAAATATTGAAGATTTAAAATATCAATACCGTAACATCCTTCAAATCAATTTTCATTTCAAAAATATAAATAGGTGTGCGATACTGTACAAAACAAGATTTATTGGTTTTTATTTGTCGCTGTTTGTTACAATGGAATCTTTTGCATGTGTGCGTGCGTGTGTTCCTTTTCCAATTAGTAACCAACTTGTTCAAAAGTTGGTTACTAATTGGAAAAAGTGGCACTCAAGGGAGGTGGCGAGAAATCCTGCATTTAGTGACACCATTACCGAGTATTACAAATAGGGATGTTCGTTATTTGTCACTTACTTCGCAGCCGTAGTTCGAGTTCGCTCGACGAGTCGAACTTTTCTTCGACAAACGTTTCTTTTTCTTGTGCAAGGGCTTTGTTTCTATGATCATCTCTTCGAGCTCAAAGGTTGGATCGCAGTTGAGTTGGTTTTTCTACAGGAGGAGGAAAAATAAATAATTACCAGTCGATAATGATTACAAACCACCACTAAAAGTAATACGAGTCTCTCTCTCAATCCTCTCTCTCTCTCTCTCTCTCTCACACACACCTGCACTAGCGCGCAAAAGTCACCACAGGTGCGTGAACTTACGTCTGGGATGAAAGGTGGTGTGATCTGCATGTTGCGAACGGCCTGGAAGTCCACCTCGGCGAGATACGGATGGCATCTCATCTGTTCCAGAGTGCTCATCCTCTGCGAAGGATCCACTTGGAGCAGCTGTAAATAAATAGACTTGTTCAATGGGGGAGATCAGTACAGATGCTTCTACTAAAGAATTAAACAATTAAACATTGTTCTACCGACCTTTTGTGCCAAATTTTATAATTATGTACAAAAAGTGAACACTTTTTACAAAACTATCAGCGGCAGCTTTTGCTGAAGTATAGAGATCCAGGAAATTCTGCCAAAGATTTTTATTTAAATAGAGGGCAAGTTTTTTTTATCCCTTTAATCTTTTAATAACTTCCATGTCGAAATCTAAATTAAAATCTTAATCTTCATATTTAAATTCAGTGACGCGTTTGTAACGGAGTTACGACGGGTCACGATGGGAAAACAGCTGGGGTCGATTTCGTTTTCGCCACGATGAAACAAATCTTTATATTATTTTAATTTAGCCGAAGAGTTTTCAGAAATTAACATTGATTACGAAAAAGTTAAATTATTCAGAGATTTCAAAACAGTGGAATGTGCTTCAGACTTTGGGAAAAAGGAGGATTATCTTTTTGAAACGATAAATTTAGATGAATCTGCGCTCATCTAATAGATATCCTGGCTGACCAAGCTGGGTAGTGTACCTGCTGTCCAGCTAAGAGTCTGTGGGGTTCTAATTTCACGGCGAATATCGATGTTTGTCAATGTTTTTGGATGATAATAGACGATTTTCATCGGGGGATCCAAGACCATCTCCTTGTTGACCGGATTATCTACTCTTTAGCCCACCTAAAGGGTTATTATTACAGGTTTTCGAGGGTGAAATTCACCTAATAATAATGAGATTTAAGATTTGAAAGTAAATATTTGGCAATGATGAAAAATGATAAGGAAAGACTAAGGTTGCTTGTGAATGGACAAAGAGAAAGCGGTTCCAGACCCAAATGGGAGGATGAAGGGCAGAATAAGAGAAGAGGTATGCAAGCGAGATCAGGGAAAAAGAGAGAAAGTTGAGGAAGAAGCAGTAATGAAGATCAGTGTGTTGTGAATGCTGAGAAATGATGGGTTTGTTCACCTAAAAGTGTTTTGTTTTTTATTGGAAGTGAAATGGAGATCGGTGAGGATGCTAACCTGATGGAAAGAAAAACGGAAGGTATGATATTTCTTGTGAAGATAGAAGGGAAAGAATAGAATGAATGGGTTGTTAATGATAGCAATGAAATTATGTCCACACGATTCAGATGTAAAAGGGAACAGCAGCAGAGGTTTGAGGAAATATTGAAGTGGAGGTGGACAGGATTAGATGTTAGTCATATGTTAATATAGGACTGGAAAAGTGGAGGATGGTAACAAGAAAATGCATGGTTAGAAAACAAGAGGTGAATGACCATTATGGAAGATTTTAATCAGGAAAATATAGACCAAGAAGAAGATATGGCGCTGGTGTAACGAAAATGAATTTCTTGAGGTTTTCAAGGACAATTACCGTTGCTACAGATGACTGAAGGCGCATCAGAATTAAAAACTTCTATTTTCAGGTTACATGAAAATTCATCGAACGGCAATTTATCGAAAAAACAATTCACCGAAAATTTTAAAATTTCGATAATATTATGATAAAAGTCATCCATTTAGAACAAAAACTGAACCACGCAGACAGCTTCTTGTACCAACAACTTCTACTAATTCGGCTAAGTCAGAGAGTTATTGTAATACGTAATTTGGACACATTATTTCTTTGTAGACCCGAATATTGCTGAATTGAAAACTGGAACGGTTCGACATTTTCTTGTGAAAGTTTCAAATAGCGAATCTGAGTAAAATTCATCCCATAATAATCTGCATTGAAGTCGCGTATTACTACTAGTAACAACAATAATAATAATGGAGTCTGCGTAGTTCAGTCAGTATAAACGAAGCGGTTTAGTTAGAATGACCTGGGTAGTTGGAATTCCATTTATGACCGCTTAATTTTTATCAGTCCTGCTCAGCTAAAGGTAAGCTATCAGGCATAATAGGGAGATGACTTTGCTTTTCCTCCCGGAAAGAGGCAAATCAGTCCCTTGAACAGACATGAAACAGATATCCAATTAGCATTGCTTTCTCACTCTACATGGTTCAGTTTTTGTTCTAAATGGATCAATTTTATCATAACATTTTCGAAAAGTTAAAATTTTCGGTGAATTGTTTTTTCTGTGAATTGCATTTTCGACAAATTGTCGTTCGATGAATTGCCTTTTCGATGAATTGCCTTTTCGATGAATTGTCTTTCGATGAATTGTCTTTCGATTAACTCTCCGGATACCTATTTTCATTCCTAATCATTTCAACATAGGATGCTATTGTGAATGGATGTTGAATCTACCTCCTGTTAGAATGGCCATGAGATCATTACCCAGGTGCACTGTCACCAATGACAAATGTACCTGGAAGTGACAACGAGCGGAGAACGTAAAATGGACGGATCCCTTTCCAGGAAGCGAAAATTCAGACATCCCCTCTTCTTTTCAGGAAGACAAAACACGCCATTTACATAAAAAAAAATATAAATTTAGGAATATATCCGCCAGAGCTTTTATTTTCAAAAGGAAGCGAGTGGGTGCGAAACCATTTGGCCCAAATTTTGAAGATCAGCGGGCAGCTAGTCTCTACCGTTAGCCTATCCCAGAAAGCTGACCCAAGATTATGAAGTGATTTTAAATGACACACAACTGCTATAATTCGTCAAGGTATTTTATACTTCTAAGGGTAACATCATGAAAACTTGAGGAAGGAGAAAGCAGGTGGTGTATGAGGAATTAAATAAACTCACTGCATGTTCCAAGGGAATATTCCAGGGAGTTAACGAAAGTTTTAACGCACCTGTTTAATAAGAGCCTTACAACAGGAAGAATTCCAAAGGAGTGAAATGAACGAAGGAAAAATTCTTCCATTCAACAAAGGAGGCGAAAGACTACGGCTTCGAATTACATTGAAATCTGTGAGTGTGTGCAGTTGCCATTAAGGTGTTGGCGAGGTTTGTGAGGACTGGAAATGTTATCAGTAACTTTCCTGTGATGATCGGCATGGATTTGGTTAGGAGAAGGTGGCATTTTAGTCACATATTACAACAGTGTAACAGGTCTCTTGGGCAAGAGACATATAGAATAGTATATTTAAAATTTGCTTCGGCCTTCAACATTAAATTAAATTAGGAGCAATTTGGTTGAAGAATAGATTACGGGGATAGGAATCAACAAGTGTTCGTATTGAAACGATTTATCCGAAGAGGAAATTCAGTTTAGTGGTTTTACTGCTGGAGGTTACTTTGAGACCATTATTGATTAAATTAGGCTAATGATATTGGAAGTAGTTTCCATGGGAACATGCAATTGTTTACAAGGTGGTGCGGTTAAAGAGAGATATAACGTGTAGAGCAGTTTTGGCTTTTCTTATGATCTTACGAGACATAACTGAGTAAGGGTTGTTACTATAATGAGGAAAAAGAATGGAGGGAGACTAGGACTGAACAAGGGCCGTTCCTGGAAGTTGTATCAAGAGGGTGCGAGCAGGGAAGTGAGGAACAAGTTTTTAGCTTGGTGAATGGAACTTGGTGCTTCGTGAACGTCTCCTCATGTAATACTTAGACCTTCCCAGTATTAATTTTTGATGGAGGTATGATGATAGTGATAATCATAGCAATAATAATGTTGTTTAATATATTCTTTTGTGAGAAAAACGAAGAGTCTCAGATGCCAAATAATGTAAGACAGACATCACGAAGTTACGATTCTTTGATGCTCACTTTTACAGGTTTAGCGATCATGTTGAGGAATAATCTTACTTTGTCACGTGTCTTGAAAACCGCCAATGGAATCGTACTTTAGCTTTAATATCATGATTAGGAATTAAACACAGAGTTTGTGAAATTTTCAAGAGAAAACTCAAATACTTAATTTATGATTAGATTACTTAGGCAACGTTCAAGGTACTTCATAATGGATGAAGATCACTGACCAGTATCCAGCTCATGTTTAGCGACAGGCCGATCGCCTTTATAAACGGATATTGCCTTTATAGCCCCATCTTATGTCGTCTCTTCCCAAGCCAATGTACGTTGGTTTAGGAAGAAATCTTGTGCGAGCATCTCAAAATTTGAAGAAGTGGATTCAAATATATTCCGGATTTATTGGCTGCAAGTTCAATTGCTATTTGCTATGAATTTTTTGAATGTAAAGGTGAAGATGAATTTCATCGCCTCCCTATTTATTGGAGACCTTAATTTTCAAAATTTTCAAACTTAATTGGTTTGAAAAAGGCCCCTTCAACAAAACTAATGTCTCCCAAGGGGGGTTGTGCCCACAGTTTGGGAAGGGCTGTCTTAGAACACGTTTATCGACGATGTCTAACTGTTCTTAGGTGATTGTTGAAATGATTTTCCCATTGGCGCAGGATGCAGTGGAATAATTGTGACCAGGAGGGAGATTTGAAAAATTAATTTTAAAATTAAGCAATGTACTAATACCAGTCACATGTATGGTCACCATTATGATGTCTCGGAAAAAAAAACAAAAAACCCACCACTCAAAAAAATCAACCGTTTCTATCCATACTGATGGATGGCCACTGCTAACTCAATAGCTACCATTAATAGTTCGATCTTTTCAGATTGATCAACAGAACTCAACTTTTTGAATTCTTTTGACCGTTAAAATAGTAAAAATGAAAAAATTCAAACAGAATTCTTTCATCATCATTTGAATTTATCGTTCATGCCACTAATGGTTATTTTAATGCCAAGTTCTTATACGATGTCTTAGAAGCTACTCTGATAAAGTTCTTAAATTATTTCTTCACTTAAATCCAATAATTTAATAGCATGTTTTTATGCAGAAAGCAGAATTGAAGTACGCTTTGAACAGAAATTTATTTCATCTTATAAAAAAACGGATAAAAAGGAACTACACAAATGCTGTTATTGTCCACAGTTTTCCTACCTGTTGTAGCAGACTTGTCATCCCAGGCTCGATAAATTTCGGAAATCGTAAACACGTTCCATTGATCATGTGACTCACTTCTTCCGGTGTGGTACCCGAATGAATGTCGTAGGGTCTCTGTAACAAGAAAATACGATCTCATTAAACAGATAATCATGTTAACGGCATTTTTTGGTTCTGTAAGATTGGAAAAACCAGGCTAATACGTTACATTAACTGGGCGATGTTAACATGCGAAGAAATAGTAACTGGAAGAGATAAACACGTGAGTGGTATATTAATAGTTCAGAAAAGAACTCCAGAGGGTCAGACACTACTGCGCATGCGTTTTGTTTATTTTATTTGATCAATATTCAACGATGTACTGTTAGTGGTTACTGTCTTGTACAAGCAAGCAAGCAGGCTGTTTCGTTACTATGGACAAATAAACTATTTTGTTATAAGGTTGAGATTATTATTATTATTTAAAATAATTATTTTACTAGTGTAGTGAGGAGAGAAATACATACTAATCAAAGATGTCATATAACAATTATGCTGTCCACTTATTAAACAAAGTAGTAAGTGCTGGTTGCGCCCTCTATGGGATGCTCATCTCAATTTGGACGATAATTAGGCCTAAAGTTCGTTCAGATCGAGTTAGTTGCTATGTGTGCAGCTAATTGAATGGCTAAATTGAATTAAGTAAATCAGTTCGAGCAACTTTGGCCTTGTGAATAGATTGGTAGAGGGACGATGCAATGCTCAAGTCTCGAGAGGAGGAAAAAAATCGTAAAATTTTATTTTGTAAAATTGAAAATCGAATTTTATTTTGCGCTCGTGTTGAAGAGTTGCCACTTTCTGTGAAGCCATCAACCACATCTTCAAATTATCATTTAGAGAGAAAAGTCGATGGCCATAACTCCGACGCTCATCAAATGGAGATGGAGGCGATGGTACTGAGGGTGAAATTGGAACGGAAGTAGTTCCACATAAAAGTAGGCACGCGGAAGGGAAAACCACAGCTTCAAAGATTTTATTATTTATTTGATTATTTTTTCAAATCAAAAGGGCGAATTCTATTCCCTAAATCTTCATACAACAACAATAGCAACAAAGTTACAATGAACACTCACGTGTCTATAAAGCATTTCATAGGCTGACACTCCAAGAGACCACCAATCAGCTGGGAAGGAGTAGCCTGATGCACAGTCTGTGGCAGTTTCAAACACTTCAGGAGCTGAAAGAAAATAATGGCAATATTAAAACGTAAACCCAAAATAAGAAGAAATGGTAACAAGAATAAAATAGATAACTTAAAGTCTGCAACACTTCCACATCAAGGCATATCTGAATATTTGTTGAGCTAAAAAATGCCAACTATAATTTTTACTGGTGAACACGTAAAAATATAACATGGAAAAATGCCAGTTAATAATAAATATTGCTCAGCACAAGCAATGAGGAAATTAGCAATGAAAGTGCTTTTGTTAACAATAGGCTCGTGTGTTCTTCTCGTGATATAAACCAGAATAGAATCATAGGAGACTGAAAACATTAAATCGATATTTTAGTTATGGCAACAAAGACAAACGCGATTAGTGGCACGAGTGATAAGAATTAACTGTAATAAAATACTGAGAACAATGTCAATGTTTTCAGAAGAATAGCAAATCTTTGCACCACTCATTTTCCCAGTCTTTTGTTGGGAGTAATTGCAAATTCGCGTTAATATTTGCAACGCCAACAAGGGTCGTGTAAATGAGAAAATTAATTTATCATTACGCCTCTGTGAATGGAAACAGTTTCGACAAACAGGAATTTCCAAGTGTAGCAACACCGACTATTTCCGCCCATTTCATTCTCTGATCTCCTCTATTCACTAGAACCAATGACGGCCCATTGTAGAGTGGAAGTGAGTCAGGAAATGGGCAGAAGTCAGCAGACAAACTTACCCATGTACGGTTTTGTTCCGGACATTGAAAGCGCCACTTCTCCATCCTGCAGCACGGTGGCGATGTTGAAATCGGTGATGTGGGCGTGACCTGGAAAGGATAAGAACAAGGATTATAACTCGTTTCCACCCCTCCCCCCCACACACAAATAATTGTAATTTATAACCATATTTGACGTAATAAAAATAATTAAAAAAAAAAGCAAACAAAGATTTAATTTTGTGTCTGCCTCCGAGTTCATGACACGCTTTGTTCTAAAAATTTCAACATTTTTGAAATTGGAACTGACCAATGTGGTCAATAATTCAATTCACAAACAACGCATTGGAAGTCTTGTATAATGACGTCACTCAATATTACAAAAATTGAACTTTTCTTTTGGCAATTATGGCTTTGTTGACAGTTGATTGAATGTCATTTTGTTGTTATTTTGGTACTTAAAATGGTCCGATTGAAGCCAAACTTTTTACCTGACATATGCTAACAACGATCTCAACAAATAAATAACAATAAGAATAAAAACATTTTGATTAAAAATCTTCTAGTCAGAAGAATTATTATATCCGTATACAGAAACACCGAAAGGAATGTAAAGGGAAAGAATTAAGGCTACGAGGTCGGTGTATTAATGATTGCGTGTGTTCTTCAAGCCAGTTTGCCTGTTTTGTGGTATAAGAAGTCCCAGTTAACGGAAGGAAAAACTCTTGCATCTCCGTATGAGATCGGCTGAATCATCTTCAGTTGAAGAGTTCTTATAAAGGTTGTTCGCGTCCTGGATTCGAACCCGTGATCAAGAAATTCTTTATCCTGAAAATAGGGAATTCTTTATTGTTTATTTGCTTCCCAGAAGGGATTTGAATCCACGACATCTCCGTAGCTCATTCGGTTTCAATAAATCAGTTGAGCTGCGGAGAGAGAGAGAATGAATGAATGACAAAGAGAGGACAAATGTCACGAAAGAAAGAAACGGAAAGAATGAAAGAGAGAGAGAATCAGAGAAAGAAAGAAAAAATAAATTAAAAATTGTAAAAGACGAAGGAAAAAGAGTAAGAACACAAAACATTTAAAAAGAAAGAAACGATGAATTAAAAAAAAAAGTTACGAAATCCGAAGGAACCAATGAAATATTTCGAAGTGTGGTCTGCCTGAGCGTGGAGCGATTTAGTGTGAGGTTAATCTTACGAGAAAAAAGCAAGATGCTACAATTTGGCGTGATTATCGCCGTGTGCTCATTCGCAGCTATTTATGTACTCGCGTTTCACTACACGTCGCAGCGAAACGTAATTTGCTGCACCATCAGAGAGCGACCCGTTGGGCGAACGAGATGGCGTCTGTTACGGAGATCGCTTTTTCTTTCTCGTAATCTCGTACTGCATGCAGACAGACGACCCATTCATTGTGCACGACGAGAACCGTTCTCAAATAGAAAGTAAAGTTCAGTGAATCGGCATTGAAACGGAGGGAGGAGCGGCTTTAGTCCTCGACGCGACATTAGTCGAGGTCCACACATCAATCTAGCTGTTCTGGAAGGCAGAAGAAATCGCATCGTTCCGGCAAGGAAACCTTCCCCCGTCCTTGGTCTTCTCACGCAGAAAACGAGTTTACCTTATACAGGCGCCAATACATTCGGGAGATGCAGTATACGGAAGGGCGACACTTATTTCGGAGAAGTTGGTAGCGAACAGAAAGGTAAAACCGTACAAAAAAAGACGTTGGAAAGGGAAAGAAGTTGTTTGGATTGAAAGGAATTGCGAAGATACTTGTTAGAAAGCTGAAATGTGGAAGTTCAAACAAATGAAAACAAGGGAGAGCGTGTTGCAGGCCGACATTGGACTGGAGAAGACAAATGGTATTGAGGTGATCTCCGTAAAGGAAACCCATTCATCTTAGATTGGAATAGAAGCAACAATAGAGCGAAAGATACGCAGTGGATTGCACTTTAAATAATGTTTTGTCACACACACACACACACACACACACACACACACACACACACACACACACTGCATAATGAAAAGAGAGCACTCACCTGCATCGTCCAATAAGATGTTATCTGGTTTGATGTCCCTGAAACAAAACGAAATATGCAGTAAGATCCCACGAAATTAATCTTATGATCTTAAGAAAGAAACCATTTAGCATTTAAACTTATTAAACAAAGGATAAATTTATCTCTATCAGCCAAATAAATTTGTTTTTTTTGTTTCCATCATTTGAACACTTCTACACCGTGTAAGTCTTCTGATCATCAAGGCTTTGATCTTCTCATTAAGAGTGTCCTGCGTTTTTGTAATCATGCAAGGAATCCCATCAAGAAGAAAATTTAAAAATATATAGCGGAAATAGTTTCTTCACGAGTTGTCTTGGAAATGAACTACTTAAAACACAAATCACTGACGTCAACTTTTGTTAGTGCTTTTAGGGCGTGAAAATACAGCTTTTTACGCTCTAAAACAGGCAAACTGGCTTGAAGAATACACGCAGCTAACAGAAATAACCCATAGCCTCAGTAGCCTTTAGTTGCTTCAGTCATAATCCCACACAATATAACTCAACGCTAAATAAACATTCGCTAATGTTAACCCCCATTTTGGTGTTACTGCTAGAGATGTCACATGTCATAAATACGCACACTTTGCTCTCTGTGTCGCTAATTTAATTATCTGTCGAGAAAGAGAAAACTGTAGTTAATGAGAATTTTAGAAACGCTTAAAATATTTAGGCGCAGCAACTAATTCAAACAGCAGTTTATTAATTTGTGAATTTTGCTGTGTTTTCGAAATTTTTAAAATAACGACTGCCATCTGTCAGGAGGGTGATAGAGAAAAACAAATTTCATTATTCATAGCACATGCTTATGAGTAATTCTACTTTAAAAGATTGTAAATCGAAACATAATGGATGATGTACAAATACATTGAAAAACTAATGATTACAGAGAATGAAAAAAAAATCACTCCATGCAGTAAATAGCGGGAGAGATTACGAAACATGAAATAAAAAAAAAAAAAAAGATAAATCGGAAGGATTAGAATCACCTCGGAAATCTAAATTAAAAAATAAAATAAAAAAATACTGAAAGGAGAGGTCGTTTTGAATGCTGCGACAAGTTCAAACATGTTTGAAAATCAGGCGCTCCTCATTTTGCACGTGGTCTGTGCTATTAAGGCCAGCGTGCGCTGGCCTTGACTCAGCCGCTCGTGGTTGTCGACACCTCCGAGCACGACTGAAGTACGGAGGTATCTATTCGATTAAATGTGCGGTCACAAGCAAGTTCAATGCGATGCGGCCCGGTCCGGCACGCCTGTAGTGTGCGCTGTCGCATTTTTTTTGCGATGCGATACAGCCTGCTTCGGCGATAGTGCGCGCTTAGCTTTGGATTGAATACGCAACCGAACTCGACTCTAACCAAGGTGTTCCGTTAAAATTTCAGGATTTGTGAAGAGTTCCGTCGTAGGAAAAATTTGGGAAACGCTGGTTTAGAGTATACACCTAATAAGGAACCCACAAAAGAACAAGCAGTGACATCGAGAGAAACTTAATTACGATAGTACAGGGACTGAGTAGAGTAGGGGGTAGATCAGAAAGGCTAAATAAAAATAAAAGGAGAAAACAAATTGTCGAGTTGGAAAAATATACGAAAAAATGGAAAAACAAAACCTTCGTAGCTCAATCGAAGCCCTTTGGTGGAAAACACCAAAGTTCGATCCCCGTCCATGGCGTGAGAAACCTTTATCAGGTCTCTTTCGACTAAAGGTGAGTTAGTCGGTCTGATACGAAGGTATGAGACCGACTAACTCACCTGAATGTATAAAAGATTTTTTCCCAAATGAATAGCTTTTGGTTGAGCAGCCATTTTATTACTAATAATCAGTTTAGGGACCGTTAATAATGCATTAAATTGAAGTACAAATTATAACGATATTCTAATCCAACGCATGGCTATTTTTTTTTGTGTTACCTGTGGAGGATCCGTTTGGAACGCAAGTAATCTAACGCGAGCGCCACCTCGCAGATATAAAGGGAAACACGTTCTTCACTAAAAGAACTGCCCTGTTGAAGATGATACCGGAGATCTCCACCAAGGAGTAGATCGACCACCATAAACATGTCCTCTTCATCCTAGAAGACAGGAAGAGCAAAATCCATTACATATAAGAACAATGACTTTGTTGTTGTTTTTTAATTCGTATATGATCGGCATGGTGGTGTGGCACACACACACACACACACACACACACAAAGCTTTCTGAACACTCACCTGAAAAGTGAACCACAAGTTGACCAGGAATGGGTGCTCCAGAGTCGACAATACTTCGATCTCTCTGATGACATTTCTGAAGGCATCTTTCTTGACACACTGCGTCTTATTCATGTACTTCATGGCGTACATCTTCTTTGTTTCCTTTTTTTGCACGATGCACACCTGGAAGTTAGGCAGAAAAATTATATATATTTTTTTCATATAGATAAGGGCGCTCAATTATGAATCAATAGATCATGTTGCAAGCTTCGAGTTTTAATTATTACAAACACGATTTCAAAAAACAAGAGCTCCATAGAAAGACCAATTCGCACACATGAAAATCGATGGTTATTCCTCGCAATCGATCTTGATCACGTGAGATACATTCTCTACGTTTTATTCACAAGATTGCATCTGCCACTGACTAGTGATATATGATGGAGGAGAATATTACTTCTCTGATTCAATACCGATTATTGACACCCAACATTCTCTGTTTCGCACACAATTCTGCACCTACGCAAACCGTGCGTTGATTCACTGGGTACCTCCTTCCTCACAAAATCCAATTTATTTCGATGCCATTCAAATAACGCTGATGTCAGAGCAAGCGAAACGAGTTACCAAGTTCAAACCCACGTTTTCAGTGTCATAATTCATTTCAAATTTGAAGAAAGTTATAGCAGTATTCACGTGACCTGTAACTATTGGAGGAAGCTACTCTTTAGATTTGACGATGCTCAATAGATTTCCAGAAAGAAAAAGAAAATCTTTCGTTTTCTCAATTTCAATTGTAATTTTTCGAACTATCGTCCATAATGGGAGCAAGGCGGACTTTAAGTTTAGAGTACACCCTCTGTCCAAAAAGAAACCGAACTAACTATTCGAAAATAGAAGAAACTAGTGGCGCCACCTGTTCTATCTTTTTGTTGTCGAAAGCGGCAACCTTCATTAGTGTTGTATCAACTGTTTATGACATTTGTTTCATTAGAAGCCGAGTTATAGTGCCAAGAGTGACAGAGTGTTTTGACGAACGGTCGGTCGTCACAATATTCATGCCGTACGCAACGAATTCTCGCTATCAATCGCTTCAAAACTTCGAGATAAAACTCGCCATTGACCGTTTGGCCAGGTGGAACGAATTCTTTGTGGATAATGCCCTTGGAATCGTAGAAACAAATCAGCATTGTCTTTACTTTTGACTCCTCCAAGTGACTTTTTTCGGATGTCCCTCTTCTGGTGGTCTCCACTCAGCACTCTGGCGCTTTGTTTCGTCACCAGTGAAGATCGTTTCAAGGAAGTCTGAGACCTTACGAGCGGTTTTAATGAGGTCCTTGCAGTGTTCAATTCGATGCATTTTTTGGTCGTCGGTTAACTTGTGGGGAACAAATCGCGAATTCAATTTACGAAGGCCCAAACTCTCGTGCACAGTTGATTTTGGAATCCCCAATTCATCTTCAATCAATCTCACGGACGATTTCGGGTTTTCTTTGATGAAATCACGCACTATTGGGATGTTAACTTCGCTCAGTCCAGTTCTTGGAGGGTCCGGCTTTTCGTCGTCCTCAAGAATCTCACGACCACTTTGAAATCGCTTAAACCACCCGTAAACTTGAGTACTGGACAAGCATTCATCACCGTATGCTTTTTGAAGCATTTGATGCGTTTCGGTAAAACGTTTACGAAGTTTAACACAAAAGTCAATCGCAGCTCTCTATTTGAAACTCATTTTCCGACCGTTCGTCAAACCACGCTGTCCCTCTTGGCACGATAACTCGGCTTCTAATGAACCAAATGTCACAAACAGTTGACACAACACTAATGAAGGTTGCCGCTTTCGACAACAAAAAGATACAACAGGTGGCGCCACTAGTTTCTTCTATTTTCGAAAAGTTCAGTTTCTTTTTGGACAGAGGGTGTATGTCAATAAAACGACTTGCTGATTGATTTTTTTTAGTCTTTTTACAGCGTTCTCTCCTCCTCCTAAAACTGTATGAAAATCAAATGACTTGTAGCGTATGGAAATTATTTTCTTCATACAATTTCATCCTTTGGCTTGATATTCTCAGAGGAACCAATTCAGATAATATTATTATGGTTGTTGAACCGCACGTGCCAATCAGCGGTTTATCTGAGCGTCATCTACCTTGGAGTTCATTTCGTTCCACTAATTTGACTTTGGCTAACTAAAAAAAAAAAGCACTTTGGATACCCGCCTCAATTGTTCTTTTTTCTCTTCTTTCTATCTTTGGTTTCCGATATAAGAACTCGCCGAGCCTTTTCCCCGAGCAGCTCCGCCAATTATCCGATTCATTAGTCATTCGTGCCCATTAATAAAGGTCCGTTCGTCGCATCTGCCTCGTCCTTTTCATTAGCTTTAATGGCCAATTTGTGTCTCCGACACGCGCCCAATTCCAGACCACGTTCGTGTCACTACGGTGCATATCGCCCTCGACAGCGAGCAGAAGCACACACACACGCGTCGCTCCGTTACATCAGCAGTCATGCTCGGACCAGAACCGTCTGGTGCACACGCTCCATTACGTAATACGCTTTGGGTGTACGGGGTTGATTTGGCACGCTGGCATCCGCTGTCAAAGTGAACCGATCGGTCAAGTGGGAAGCACGGCAGTGGAAGATATTAATCCCATCGTGTGAGAGATGAATTTGTGAAGCGGAAATTGAGAATAATACAATCGGATCACGTGATCGTCTTTATAGATCAGTTAGTTTCATGATACGTCAAACATAAGGGCGAATGTCTTCTGTGTTTGGTTGTTTGGTTGTACTCTATATATATTTTGGCAGTTGGACCAATGCTGTCAAAATATGTCTGTCCTTTTCGTTTGTTTCTTTGGAGTAGAAATTGTTTACTCTTGGTGTGTTTTATCCCACACTACACAATATGCGATTTTTAGTTTATATCTCGAGAGATTTATGTAGAATCTCCTTATCTCAGTCGGTATTGACGAAGTTCTTTGGTCGAAAAGACCTGGGGTCGATTTCCGTCACTGACGGAAATTTGGTCTGTATCTCCGTCGATTTCCGTCACTGTATCTGGTCTTGGAAGTTTTTTCTCACTTGGTTAGACTATAATAAATTTAGTTTAATCCTTTATCGAAGTGTAAGCAAACAAAGTTTGCACCTGAAGTATCTTCAGGACTGCGGCAACTCGTAGTAAAGGTGGACCAAGATCTCATCACTCCTTGTCTCAGTATCTCCCATAATGCAAAGTACATCTCCTTGCAGATATGTATAATGCTATGCATTAAGGAAAGGCCACTACCCAGACCGGTTTCGACCTTTATTAAGATCTCGTCAGTGGGAGCCAGACCCAGAGGTGGTGATACTAAGGTGGAAGTAATGGAGAAGTCATATCTTAATGCATAGCATTATACATGTCCGCAAGGAAATACTAATTATGGGAAATACTAATACAAGGAGTAAATATTCTGTATAAAAGTACTCACAGTAATACAGTACTTCTATAAGAATATTTACTCCTTGTAAATTTAGTTTTATCCTTTATCCAAGTGTAAGCAAACAAAGTTTGCGCCTGAAGTATTTACAGGACTGAGGCAACTCGTGGTAAAGGTGGTATACGTTCTCATCACTCCTTGTATTTCTATTTTAGAAATAAAATAGAAAGTCATGAGAGCTTGGTCCACCTTTACCACGAGTTGCCTTAGTCCTGAAGATACTTCCGGCGCAAACTTTGTTTGCTTACATTTGGATCAAGGATTAAACTAAATTTACTTTATCTGGTCTCTTTCGACGAAAGGTGAGTTGAACGGTCTCATACGGAGGTGGAGGGTTTTTTCTCCCCGAAACTTTGGTTTTTCGTCCCTCAAAACAAGCAAACCGGTCCCGTGAACAACACGTCTACAGACAAAGATACATCCTCCCCAACGTCAGGTTCTGCGACAAATCAGTTGGATCGCGCGCATAGCGTTGCATCATGGAGAAGGCCAACCCCAAATAAATGGGAAAAAGGCACAAGAGGAAGAAGATCTCGAAAGGTTTTTGTTTTTTTATTATTTTCTTTCTTTTATTTTATTATTTGCGATTACTTTAATTAGCAAGGCATTCGGCTGTCTAATTCTTGTCCAACCCGAGTTTCGGGGGGGGGGGGGGAGGAGAGAAGGAACCCTCCACACCTCCGTTTGAGACCGGTTAATTCACTATATGATTGACAACAAAGAAGATGAAGCAAAAAATAAATAAAATACAATATAGAAATAAAAATAAATTGCTTACTTATGACAATATTTTTGTCGTTGTCAAAACCTAATTATAAAAAACAAGCATTTAAGATTGTTGCATGAAGTCAAAAATTCTTTGAATCGATGTCGCATTTTTAGTAGCTTTCATTTACTGAAGGATCGTTCCTACTGAAGATGCCTTTAGCAAAATAAAATGTCATAAACAAGCCGAATTATAGTACCACGAGTGACAGTGTGTTTTGACGAACGGTCGGTCGTCACAATATTCATGCCGTACGCGACGAATTCTCGCTATCAATCGCTTCAAAACTTCGAGATAAAACTCACCAAGCATTGTCTTTACTTTTGACTTCTCCAAGCGACATTTTTTCGGATGCTCCTCTTCTAGTGGTCTCCACTCAGCACTCTGTTTCGGGCTCATACTCAAAACATCACGTTTCGTCACCAGTGATGATCGTTTCAAGGAAGTTTGAGTCCTTACGAGCGGTTTTAATGAGGTCCTTGCAGTGTTCATTCAATTCAATACATTTTTTGGTCGTCGGTCAACTTGTGGGGAACAAATCGCGAATTCAATTTACGAAGGCCCAAACTCTCGGTCAAAATGTTGTGCACAGTTGATTTAAGAATCTCCAATTCATCTTCAACCAATCTCACGGACGATTTCGGGTTTTCTTTGAAGAAATCACGCACTTTTTTGATGTTAACTTCGCTTAGTCCAGTTCTTGGAGGGCCCGGCTTTTCGTCGTCCTCAAGCGTCTCACGACCACTTTGAAATCGATTAAACCACTCGTAAACTTGAGTACGGGATAAGCATTCATCACCGTATGCTTTTTGAAGCATTTGATGCGTTTCGGTAAAACGTTTACCAAGTTTAACACAAAAGTCAATCGCAGCTCTGTTTGAAACTCATTTTCACCATAGTTCATCAAAACACACTGTCACTCTTGGCACTATAACTCGGCTTCTAATGAAACAAATGTCATAAACAGTTGACACAACACTAAGGAAGGTTGCCGCTTTCGACAACAAAAAGATACAACAGGTGGCACCCTAGTTTCTTCTATTTTCGAAAAGTTCAGTTTCTTTTTGGACAGAGGGTGTACAATAAAATCCACCCAACATCTATTACTTATTAAAATAATCTCTCCTTGACAATCTATAGTTCTTCTTTAAGAACATTACCTTGCATGCAAACTGGACTACACCTCTAATCGACTAACTTGAAAGCAAGTTAGTCGATCCCATAAGAAGGTGGTAGAAAATTTTCATAGCGAACCTGCTGGAGAACGCACCAAAGTAACAAACATAATTTGGTGGCCTCATAGCCTTAGTTGTTCCAACTAGCCAATCGCCAAACATAAAAATGTAACTCATGGTTAGTTATGGACGTAGCTATCGTCCATAGGATGGCAACCAATCCGTTAATCATTAATGGTTAATCATTTTGGAGAAACGAAACTCTTCGCAAATGGATTCAAATAGTCTTCATTACGCTTTTAAAATTAATACTTTTTTTAAATTAAAAATAGTTCGTTATATTTGAATAAATAAAAAACTTGATCACTAGTCATTTACGGACCATAGTTCGCCTAAAAGATAGGGATGGAATCAAAACGTTTCTAAGAGAGATACAGTAACGTATCGCTTGGTTGTTGTTTTGTCTATGAAAACAACTAATTACATAACAAATATCAGACAGTTGCTTTGCTTAAGCTTTTGTGTGCAGTGGCGCACTCAGGATTTAATCTTTGGGTAGGCCGAGTTGAGTAGACGATTTTTCTAGTGTTTTTTCCCTTTTCTTTTTTTGGGGCCCGGGCCCCCTCCCCCCCCTGGGTGCGCCAATGTTTGTGTGTGTGTGTGTGTGTGTGGTTCGCTTTTCTTAAGATTAGTTAGGTAAGGATTAAAATGAAAATTTCAAAATATGCGTTTTGTATAATTGCTTATTTCGCATTTCAGATTTGTTTTAATTATAGTTCGAACTCCCACTGGGTTTTCTTGTTTATCCCCAATGCAGTTTACTCGCTTCTTCTTGATACGGTGACACAATTGCAGCATGACCGTGGATGACGCAAGTGAATCGGAGTAAAGAAAGCATCGACTGTGTTTTGATTTCTCCAACGCAATTTCGAAAAGCCGATTTAAGACAAGGCTAGGGTTAAGTCAACAGATTTAAGACCCGGATGTGGAACCTACAAGAAAACTCGATTTCAACAGATTATGAATGACCGAGATTTTCTTATTTTTTTTTCAATAGAAAAACTCTAAGAGGAGTGAGTTAAATATTTGATCGGCCAGAGAATTTGGAAGAGGTCCTTTAAATTGTAGGATGCGCATTCGTGCAGCCACCTGCATGATAACACGTCGCAGACACATTAGCGGATCTCACGAGCTTTTATGCGGTCTCCACCAAGTTAAAGGACCGACCTTTTATATTATTATGGAAGGGGGGTGCTTTTTGATGAGCGGGTCGACAATGCAAGCGATGCATTAGCGAGATAACCAAGAGGCAACGCAGAGCAGACTTATTGAAGTTTAGCGACGCTCGTACATGCCACATAAACGGGAATCCAATGTCCTCAACGACGCACTCGTAAATCAAGGTTAACGGCTGCCGTAGATTACCCGGATCTATAGAACGGCAAACAGCACGTAGCAGACTGTCTTGCCACATAAATGCCCGTTCGTTATGAACACGACTTGGACGCCCCGTTCATGAAAGATTAATGCGATCTGGATCCTGTGGTACGTTGCGTCTGATAGAAGGCTATTGATTGGCAGGTCTGATGTGCTTGTCGCCATGTAGCATCTTTAGCGTCCTTGCTTACTCTCCACCGCTTCCGGGACACGCTGTGTCAACAGGTACGATTAATAGGGGCGTTGATTTCTTTCAGTTCCGACACTTCCGCGTACCGGATTCAAAAAAACGGTTGCCATGGTGACGGACACGGTTGTAGGTCCACTGCCTAAACGACAATCCCCAGCGAGAGACTGACACACGCATTAGTTGGAACGTAGATATTTTCGTACAAAAGTACCGTAGTTTGCTAGTACTGATCGATTCTGTCACCTGTAATTTTATGCTCGTCGAGAGGTCATTTGCTGAAACATTTTTGCAAATTTTAAACGACTCTCCGTTTTTCCATCTTCTTTTATTCAACTTCAATTTTATGCGGATTACCATGCAAGCACACACGCATGCGCTGTAGAATAGTCGGTTTCCCCTAACAAGAATCTTTACTATGATTTAAACATCGCAAGTTTGGTAAGTTAGCTCGAACCAGAAATGTTAGTTTGTTTCCTGAGTCATTTTCTCTTCATCACTAAAAGATATCTCAAGTGGGGGCGTAC
This sequence comes from Typopeltis vanoorti, assembly GCF_054136105.1. Taxonomy (NCBI): domain Eukaryota; kingdom Metazoa; phylum Arthropoda; class Arachnida; order Uropygi; family Thelyphonidae; genus Typopeltis; species Typopeltis vanoorti. The sequence continues at coordinate 31,813,649 of NC_143574.1, forward strand.
AGCCGTTGTCTTCAAGCGTAACGATATTGGGCATAATTATTTTGGTGAGTCACCCCCTTCCGCACTTAATTCACGACAGATTATGAGGGACAACTTTAATTATTAAAACTCATCAAAATTAATACCAAGACTCACCTAAAAAGCCTAAAAAGAAACCGAACTTTTCGAAAATAGAAAAAAACTAGTGGCGCCACCTGTTGTATCTTTTTGTTGTCGAAGCGGCAACCTTCGTTAGTGTTGTGTCAACTGTTTATCACATTTGTTTCATTAGAAGCCGCGTTATAGTGCCAAGAGGGACAGTGGGTTTTCAAGAACGGTCGGTCGTCACGATATGCATGATGTACGCGACGAATTCTCGCTATCAATCGCTTCAAAACTTCGAGATAAAACTCACCATAGACCGTTTGGCCAGGCGGAACGAATTCTTTGTGGATAATGCCCTTGGAATCGTAGAAACAAATCAGCATTGTCTTTACTTTTGACTTCTCCAAGCGACTTTTTTTCGGATGCCCCTCTTCTGGTGGTCGCCACTCAGCATTCTGGCGCTTTGTTTCGGGCTCATACTCAAAACACCACGTTTCATCACCAGTAATGATCGTTTTGAGGAAGTTTAAGTCCTTACGAGCGGTTTTAATGAGGTCCTTGCAGTGTTCAATTCGATACATTTTATGGTCGTCAGTCAACTTGTGGGGAACAAATCGCGAATTCAATTTACGAAGGCCCAAACTCTCGGTCAAAATGTTGTGAAGAGTTGATTTTGGAATCCCCAATTCATCTTCAATCAATCTCACGGACGATTTCGGGTTTTCTTTGATGAAATCACGCACTTTTTGGATGTTAACTTTGCTCAGTCCAGTTTTTGGACGGCCCGGCTTTTCGTCATCCTCAAGCGGCTCACGACCACTTTGAAATCGCTTCAACCACTCGTAAACTCGAGTACGGGATAAGCATTCATCACCGTATGCTTTTTGAAGCATTTGATGCGTATCAGTAAAACGTTGACCAAGTTTAACACAAAAGTCAATCGCAGCTCTCTGTTTGAAACTCATTTTCCGACCGTTCGTCAAAACGCACTGTCCCTCTTGGCACTATAACTCGGCTTCTAATGAAGCAAATGTCATAAACAGTTGACACACACACTAATGAAGGTTGTTGCTTTCGACAACGAAATGATACAACAGGTGGCGCCACTAGTTTTTTCTATTTTCGAAAAGTTCGGTTTCTTTTTGGACAGAGGGTGTAAAATTGCGTATTAATTAAATAAAAAAAAACTCATCTGAATGTCGACTGTTTTTAGTGTTTTCATTTTCAACGTAGGTTGAATCAGAACGATTTATCTTTTTATTAGGCAATCTACTGGCAATTTTGAGATTGCTTAAAAAACAAGCTAATTTCTTATCCCTCCCCCCTCGACTGTTGCTTCGGAGTAGTTTGACGGAAAAGAAATTTAATTTTCAGAATCTGTCATATGAGAAGTTTACAAAATTTACTCAAAGTGTCGTATGACAAAACACAAACTTGTCTTTGTCAAAGTGCACACCCGAAGCAGCTGAACTGAAAAGATTAGCAAGCCGACATTAATTACGGCATCGTTCTTATCTCTTTCGCTGGAAACGCGATCCCGTATCTCATCGGGAATCTTGTTAGGAGCCGTATTGGGAATTTGTTCGCCTTGCTTATCGCGACCACTTCTCACCAAAGCGCTGGCTTAGAAGTCAGTTTCGAAAGTTTCCTAATCGTAAGACCTCGGGGGGGGGGGGAGACCCACTAACGAAGGGATACTGTTAAGAAGGGTGTGTATATTTCGTAGATCAGTCACAAGAATGGTTCAACCAGAATTGGACTTGCGATAAATGATAATTTGAAGATTATAAGATACAGACTTAAATACATACAGTCTGTAAGAAAATGGGTTTCACACGAGGCGATAAAATTCATCTCCCACCTAAAGACAGTCACCAACATCGATGTCCGCTTGGCGATTCCATCTACAGAGCGCGGATGAGCTATCCACTCGGTCAACCAGGCAACCAACCAAGCAAAACCCCCATCGTGAAATTTGGAATTCGGTGTTGAAGAGAATTAGCATTTCAACTCAACTGTTGGCTTGCCTTTGTCTTTGGTTCGCACGATGTTAATACCGCACCAATCATATGCACCATAGCTGCTCTTTCTCTATTGGCCTATCATCATGCACAACTTTCACTTCTCATTAGTCATTCGTGAAGGATTGTTCATTACGTATCTCAAGTCTTGTAAATGACTGGTAATTTTTGCTTGAAATAATGGGAAAGAAGATGACGCTATTTGGGTAGATGATTTTGGCGATGTACACAAGGAAATTGTTCTCGATGCCAAAAGTAGTGATAGCTAGTAGGAGCTTCTTGGTAAGGCGCACCATTTTCAGTTTTTTTCTGAAAACTTTAGTTTCCGAAAATCCCCGCATATATCTCCCACCACGATTTTTTAGCTTTAATTTTGGGAAAAAAGTGCCAGTTATATTCAAATAAATACGGTAATTTTTTTAGCTTTTAAATTCTTAAGTGTGGATCATTGGTTAAAGATTGGATTTATAAAACCCCCAAAAGAGAGCAATATAGCATATACAAGTAACTGGAACAACAAGAAAACGTTGATTTTGCATCTGGATCAAAAATGAAATTGATAAGAGTGTGTCGTCTGACATCTCTAGAGAACCAACTAGGAAGAGGATGAAAAATCTTCGTAAGTATGATATGAATTACTTGAAATGTGGATTTTCATGGACAGTAAATGAAGAGGAATCTATTCCAATTTTTGTTGTATTAAAATAAATCATATATTTTGTTTACATAAACAAACTGATTTCATCCATTTTTATATATTTTTTTCATCTCATAGCATTTGCCTCAGATGCCAAACTAAAAAAATACAATTGATAAAAATATTTTTAAGGCGCTAAAAAAACTCTTTTTTGTTGCAGGCACCAGAAATCTTAGAGATGATCTCAATATCAACTCGACAAAGAGACACCAGAGAGAGCTATTTGCCTACAATCGGGCAATTCTCATCTTCCGCTAATGAACCTTCCCACAACAGCGTTAGTGTTGTCGGAGTCTGTACAAAGGTCGCTTTGTTTGCCAGTAATTTCAGGAAATTCCCAAGATCTTTGATGCACGTGTCTAGACAGCGAAGACTTGTTTAGCAACTCATTCTTGGACAGATCGGAAGACGATACGATGAAAGCAGCTGTGATTGAAACCATGCCAATTTTTTTCCCTTGGGAAAAAAATGAAAATAAATGCAGCGAAATCCATTTCGATCTACTTTTACCAATTCTGGAAACTCATTGATCGGTTACTAAGGTGATTTACAATATATATTTATTATTATTTTTTCATTTAACTAACCTATTCACTACGTTACTATTCTGTCACATACTGTATCTGTTTTGCAAAGACGCATCTATGAAGAGATAGATAGATAGATAGATAGATAGATAGATAGATAGATAGATAGATAGAGAGAGAGAGAGAACTAGCTCTATCAGAAGACACACTTACCTTTCCAAAGCTTCCTTTGCCAATTGCTCTGAGAATCTGGAAATCGTCAAAACTTACTAAAAGACAATAAAAAAAAAAAACATAAATTTATCACGTAAAAATAATTAACTTCACAAAAATAAATTCTGCCAATAATATTAGTTATATAACTGATTTAAATATACGCTGATACCAACTCATTAGATCTATTAAGCATGCGCATAGCACGCATATACATGTATTAAAGGCGAACATTCCAGAAGGATATTTTTATTTTTATTTTTAATAAAATCGACTGCTTCTTCATCCCCCTTCACTTATTACAGTTGATTAATGAAAAAGCGATATGCTTATCATCTCTATTGATAACCTCAGCGCCAAAGCCTATTATTATTCCACTTGTTTTTTCAATTTCCTTGAAGGCCAACTCTAGCGTAGGCTGGTTGCGTGCTGTCTCACAGGACAACCCAAATGTATATTTGCTATGAGCAACAGTTTGGATTATGAAAAAAAAAAATCTTCTGTCTTTACCTTTTTTACAGTCTTATCGATTTTTATTTTTTATCTTTGAGATATTACTTTTATCTCAAGAAAATAAAGTTTTTTTGTTTTGAAAATATACCCTTTGATCTCCGTCAAATAAAAGGTGGATGATTCGAATCTCACTCTGAACATCAATTGCAGACATTTTTAATTTTGAAAATTTAGGATCATCCAAAAATTTTAAACGCAATAAAATAAACTACGTAGTACATGACTTTCATCGCATGATGTAACACCACAGTGTTTATCGAATGTCTCTAGTGGTCTTAAAAAAATCTTTAATCTTCATAGCTAAATCATCGCTTAATCCTGTGGTATACTTCAATGTCTAGTATATTATAGAATTCTAGCTTTGCATAGGTGGAAGTGACATAAAACAAATAAACGAAAAATCCCTAATGTTACATCAAATCCATATAAGACTGGTTTATGATCTTCCCTCTTATGAGAATTCACCTGGAACTCGCTTGGAATCGTGGGTGTGATAAAATACAACTGCAATGTGGTAGAGACCAAAGTGGTCCTTTTTTTACTCCATCTCCAGCGTCCAATAAACAAAGCTACAGTAGCATCACATCAGGCGATGAAAATCATCCACCAACTAAAAAGATAATGCCAAGAAAACACTTAAACTAAGTTTCGTATAGTGAACTAATCAACATTATAAAGACAAGATGCGATGCACAAGAAAATAACGCAAAAAGCGTGACAAAGTTGTTGTTGTTGATGTCGTCGTCCTTGACACTTTCAAACTCAGAAGAGAAGAGAAGATCAAAGCCATCAAATATTTCCTGTTGGTTGAAGCCAAAGTTCTGCTTGCTGTAGAGGTTTTTCTTTCTTCCTATAAGCTAAAACTAGACTGATCACACCAGTAATTGATGGCGTGTTAGCCAACTGTTGCTTTTTCTTCTTCTCCCTACTACGTATTAGGCCTACTGGCCTGTTACAGACCTATCTTAAGCTCTTCTAACTCGTACCCATCCAGAGGATAAGATGACTAGCCCTACGCTTTCCGAGCTGTAGCTGCGTGTGTTCATAGGGCCAGTTTGCCTATTTGTGGGAGGGAAAAACCCTGATGTCCACGTCCAAGACCAGCTAACTTGGCTATGTTTGAGAAAGATCCTTAAGGTCCTCACGTCGGCGATGGGTATCGAACCCAGGACACTCCTTTCCCAGGCATATGGTTGCGAAGCTCATAGTCACTAGACTAACCGTGCGGGCATTTTTCATTGCGTATTGAGTTCCTAGTGGATTAGTTAGTCACTCATAAGAAATTAGCTTCCAACTGTTTATTTAAGTGAAACAAATGCTTTGTGCTCATCGCTTTCCTATTTTTTTAAAAAATTCTGTTCTTTAGTCAGTACTCAGTCTAATCAAACTTTTCCCGAATGGCATTTTTACAATGCCAGCGAAAATCCACGTTCTGTACTCCTAAATATCCTTCTCTACATATGTCAAGTATGTTACATTTTACTAAATGTACAGTGAAATAAGTTGGCTGTCTTCTTATTGTTCTACCAAAAACACCATACGAACAATCCCCCATCTATTGGGAATATTTTTCTTTTTGGAAACGATAACCAAGTCTTCCTAACACCTGTTTGTTTAGCAAAAGAATCCTTCTCTTATTTCAATGCTAATTTTGCACGCGATTTCACAGAAAGGCCAAATCATCATCGCACAATACCACAACAAACAGAAACTTTCTTATAATCTCGCTAAGTGTTCACGGTTGGGTTGGAGCAAACGTTAATGGACGCATTACAAACAAGATCGATGGCGAAGTGCAGAAAACCCCAGGAATTGTCTAACTCTCCATCCGCACACGTCCATTTCCTACATGAGAGGATTAGAAGCGGTGAAAAGCCTTTGTAAGGTTTCGAGGAAGTTGTGTTGTTTGGGCGCACAGCTTTTGTAATTAGCGGATGAGGAATCGGCGGTAGGCATGCCGTAGAGACGGAGGAACATCGTGCACGCGGTAGCTTTTCAAAGACGTGGCAGCACGTAGCGATCTTATCTGGATGTTCGAGTGCGGAGTGTTTAGAGAATTTGTAGGAAGTTGAAGGAAGGGACTTTGATTGATTTAAAGACGTTGCGATGTTCGAATTGTAATGCTGGAATGTATGGCGATGCTCTGCAGATTGCGTGTGTGTGTGTTGTGTGTCTTCTCATCGAAATTAGACAAAGTAGGGATCTTTGTATCGCTGTGGGCCCAATCAGGTCATTACCTTCACTGGACCCACAGCACTAAGCTAAAAGGGGAAACCTATTAAATAAGGCGCTTCGAGGAATGAATGGGATTGCAAAAAGAATTACAGAACGGTTAACAAAATATGTACAATATAATATATATTTGGTCACGATGGTCCTTACCAAGTATTTACTTCGTCTGTTGGTCGATTTTTTCCCCTAGCACTGAGCTGGCGGCTTGTAGCTGTAGGCTTAGTTTCCTACGAATGATGCAATTTTTTCTTGGTACAAACGTAAAACTGACATCGAACACATTTGGCCGATGTGCCACTCATAGGCTAAGATGGCAGTAGTTACTGCCAGATTCCAATTAATACTAATTAAGAAACTTCGTAGATATCCGTGGTTTTTAAGCCTTCTCAGATGACGATAATCTTGAACCTGACAGACTGTTTTACGATGCCTCAGTTACACCTCTTAGACATGTGTGGATTATTTTTCCACTGATTCAACACCTGGGCTATCTCTCCTTTTCGAGAAACCAGTAAGCTCTGCTGTTTCCAAAATTGTGGCTCCAGACAGACGAGCACCCGCAATGAGTCCTTCATCGAACTCCAAAATATACTTTCCTTTTCCCATTGTGATCAACGCTGTTGACTATTACTGATCAGCAGCGTTCTTAAATAGTTGACTAAGCACATGGTGACGCACGTGACCAAGTATTTTGCATATGCACTGCGTAAGTGGCATTTACATATATCTGCGTAAAGTTTCCTAATTCCGAAGTCGGTGTGTGTGTGTGTTCTACAGCCTCTGTCCAAAAAGAAACCGAACTAACTATTCGAAAATAGAAGAAACTAGTGGCGCCACCTGTTGTATCTTTTTGTTGTCGAAGCGGCAACCTTCGTTAGTGTTGTGTCAACTGTTTATGACATTTGTTTCATTAGAAGACGAGTTATAGTGCCAAGAGTGACAGTGTGTTTTGACGAACGGTCGATCATCACAATATTCATGCGGTACGCGACGAATTCTCGCTATCAATCGCTTCAAAACTTCGAGATAAAGCTCACCATTGACCGTTTGGCCAGGCGGAACGAATTCATTGTGGATAATGCCCTTGAAATCGTAGAAACAAATCAGCATTGTCTTTACTTTTGACTTCTCCAAGTGACTTTTTTCTGGTGGTCTCCACTTAGCACTCTGTTTCGGACTCATACTCAAAACACTAAGTTTCGTCACCAGTAACGATCGTTTCAAGGACATTTCAGTCCTTAAGGGGTTTTAATGAGGTCCTTGCAGTGCTCAGTTCGATACATTTTTTGGTCGTCGGTCAACTTGTGGGGAACAAATCGCGAATTCAATTTATGAAGCCCCAAACTCTCGGTCAAAATGTTGTGCACAGTTGATTTGGGAATCCCCAATTCATCTTCAATCAATCTCAAGGACGATTTCGGGTTTTCTTTGATGAAATCACGCACTTTTTGGATGTTAACTTCGCTCAGTCCAGTTTTTGGACGCCTGGCTTTTCATCGTTCTCCAACGTCTCACGACCACTTTGAAATCGCTTAAACCACTCGTAAACTTGAGTACGGGATAAGCATTCATCACCGTATGCTTTTTGAAGCATTTCGATAAAACTTTTACCAAGTTTAACACAAACGTCAATCGCAGCTCTCTGTTTGAAGCTCATTTTCCGACCGCTCGTCAAAACACACCGTCACTCTTGGCACTAGAACTCGGCTTCTAATGAAACAAATGTGATAAACAGATGACACAACACTAATGAAGGTTGCCGCTTGCGACAACAAAAAGATACAACAAGTGGCGCCACTAGTTTCTTCTATTTTCGAAAAGTTCGGTTTCTTTTTGAACAGAAGGTGAATAGTCGAGTTTTCCTCGGGAAAAACCTTCCTTTGTTTGATATCGCATTGCAAATTTATGGTATCTTTTAGTATCATGGGTGGGGTGATGCTCAGATAGCATTACATCCACCTACGAAAGGTTACAAACTTGTATATTCAGTACCCACTGCTCTGAAGACCAAACACTGTACTTTTTTTTTTTTTTCCGAGGGTACTTCATATCCCCAATAAGTGAATGGTGGTCTCACCGTCTTCCGAAGCCCAGATATACACCAACTACACACTTTAAAAGACAGCTCTGCTGCAGCGGGTACAAAACCTGTCGTTTGTTGGTTGAGGGGTTAACCGCGAAATTTTATAAACCTATAATACATTTGGTAGAATGTGGGGTCAAGGATTCGATAATCTAGAAACCTGCTCTAAAAAAAACAAGAATGGTGTTCGTTTCAAGGCAATTTTCAAGGTCTTACACAAATGATGAAAATGATCTGTCACCTACAAGCATACACTGCTTAATAAGAAGTTAGCGGACATCCTCATGGGCAAAATGCATCGTGTCACGTAACGAGACACGTGTCTGTAGCCGTCATTTGGAAGAATATGTTGCTCCCAAGTCAGCGCCACTATGTCCTGGTGAAATAGTTGCAAGAAGGGGACTGATGGAGTTTGAAAGAGGCGTTCTGATAGGATGCCATGTTGACAGGACTATCTGTTCGGCAAATTGTTGACAAATGGAGCCATCTCAGGTCAATAATCAGTGATACCATGTTGAAATAGAAGCGAAAGGAGTCAACTGCACTCACGAAAGTGACAGTAGGGTGCTACGAAGAATAATAAGTAAAAACCCCCATTCGTAGGCCGACACTTTGAATGCAAAGTGTCCAGGCATCGACTGGAATACGAATCTGCCAAAAACATTCAGAACCGAAGCTCAACACGTGAGCCTCATTTTTGTGGACCCCACATTATCGGAACCAACATGCAGCTTCTTCTGTGGTGCAAAGAGCGTGCACAGTGGGATGTGGAAGCTTGTAAAGGTGTGTTATGGTTCCTACATTTTATTAAGGTGGACACCATGGCTGTTTGTTCCTCACTCTGTAGGTCTTTTGGCTTCTTTCCAAGCAGTGTATACTAACATCCATGCCACAGTGAAAGTAACGTACAAGCTGTTTGTGTTGGAGAGCAGCTTAGCCATCCACATGGTCGCAATGAAAGTTTTTTTACCAAGCGAGGTAAAAAAACTTTCATCGCGACTATGTGGATGATGTCAAAATTTCATTTTGACATCATCCAACAGGCGATGTCAAAGCATGTTTCTGATTTTCACCCGTCATATCAGCTGGTAAATGCGCAATAGTTATGGAATGACAACGGAAACCCCATTTCTTGCCTTTGTTCTACTTCCTGGTTATGCATCTAATACCACTGCAGTCTTTAAATTTGAATTATATTTCTATACGACTATTGTTTTAACAACTGAAAGAATTAAACTTGCATTATTCAGTTAGGGAAATGGACGATGTAACTTGTTTGTACCTATGGATCCATAGAAAGTAAGAAAAAGAGGAATTTTTCGAATCGTTGGAGAAGGCAGCTGAAATTTAGTAAAAGAAAACGTTGGTCCTTGTTGGAGATCACAGCGTATAGAAATGAATCTCGAAAAGTTGGAGAAAAGAACAAAACTAATAAAAACTAAGAACCTGCTGGATTCAGGACATTGACAGGCATTACTTTCGTCATGTACGAACACAAAAATCTGCACAAATTCACAAGAAGACGCCTGAAATAAAAGAAACATCATTGATTATGTTACTGTGGATAGTAATATCTTCGAGCCGGTTCAGAACAAAAGAGTGCACCGAGGATTTGAAATAGGGAGTGATCACCATTTAGGTTTCAACTGGATTATAATGAATATCACTTTGAGCAGAAATGTATGTGGGAGAGTTTTAAAACGAATCAAAGACAAGCAGATTTCCGAGGTGAACTGTAGACTCAACTAAGATAATATTATTGAGTGAAACAACTTCCGTAGCTCAGCCAGTATAGACGCAACCCTTTGGTCGGAAAGATCTGGGTTCGATTCCCGTCCATGACGTAATGAACCTTTATCTGGTCACTTTCGACGAAAGGTGAGTTAGCCGATCTCATACTGAGGTAGAGGACTTTTTCACCCGGAAACTTGTTTTTTTTGGTCCCTCAGAATAGGCAAACCGACCCAGCGAATACACACGGACCCAGTGAATACATACCTCCCCAAAGGGGACGAGAGAGAAAGGGAGAAACTCCACGCGAATAAATAAATAGAATAAAAAATGAAGGTGTTTGAAAACAAGATCCAAACCTTGGAGACTCACTGCAGATTCTGCAGAGGACATTGGTTGATGTGCCTGCTTGCGGGAGGAAAAAAACCCTTCTGTCCACGCCCAAGAACGGCTAACTTGGCTATGTCTGAGAAAGATCCTTAAGTCTTCACGTCGACAAAGGGAATCGAACCCAGGACACTCCTTTTCTAAGCATATGGTTGCCAAGTGTGTAGCCACTAGGCTAACCGTACGGACACTGAATGTTAAAATCAGGAAAAAATTTCTGTAGAGAGATATTGTAGGCAAGATTTACGCAAGTAAAACTGAGAAGAGACTACGAAAAATTATGGGAGAGAAACTTTAGTGAGAACAAGATGAAATTATGGAGATATATTCAAGTTTTACAGATCTGAAAAAGGCGTAATATAGTGTCAAGTAAAGCTGTAAGTCATCGATGGCAATATCATATTAAAAATGAAGATATTAGGAAAGAACTTGACGTTGAATTAACTGTTTCTCTCCCACTCAAACAGAATCGGAGAGTAAACGTTACTAGTATAATAGGTGTTTGATGCCAACATGGCAGGAAAAAGATTCACAGGAACACCAACAAGTAGGTGGATTGATGCAGTTGAAATTTCTCTAGAAGACAGACATATCAGATCTTAAATCATTGGAGTCCTGGAAGTTAAGAGACTAATTTGAAGGAAGTCGATAGGAAGTTAGTTAAGTAAGCAAAGTGAATCACGTAGTACTGTCATAATATCCTGTAATGATGACTTTTTTATAATCATATGTATAATAATATTTCAAAATGCGCTTATGTATTGCATCAAAAACATTGACCCACACTACGCATGCTCTTTAAATTTCCACATTATTTTAATAAAAAATGTTCCAGTTCCGGCCTTTCTTCTAACGCAATCATACACTTGTTTAGGAGAAGGGAAACGATCTTATGTTGAAATATAGATAATGTCAGTGTGTATTTGAAGCAAGTGCATTTGCCAAGTCTGTGATCCTCTTGCATAAATTCCTACGGGAAATGTTGCTTCACTATCCGTTAGACTGAATTTCAATTTTCAAATACAAATCCCGGACTGTTAATGCGGTAGTAGGTAGGTATACTCGTGAAAATGTACTCAACGTAAAGCAACAGATATACTGCAATTTAGAGGGCGTGATATACTTCCTGTGCTTTTTACGATCACAGCTCTTCGGGCAATCGTAAAAATGCGCTTTTTACTACCTACCCAGCACTTTTATCAGTGTTGTGTTTCCTTTTACAACAAGGGTTTGTGTACTTTATCTTATGTGATGGAAGATAAACTACACGAACCCTTATTATAAAAAGAATTACAAAGTTGTCCCCCTTCTTTTTTTTTTTTTTTTTTTTCATAGTCGCAATTTCAATAATTAAAGAATTTACATTTTGCACACACAAGTGGAGGCTCCTGTAGGCCGAAATCAAAACAATTAAGCAAACGGACAATAAAAATTGGTTTCATCATTTTTACGTGTTTTTTTTTTTGAAAAAAAATTGGTTTTTAAATCGCAACAAACATTTAAATTAGCTAAAAAAAAAAAGTGAAATTTCAATTAAAAATAACCATAAAAGGAAGGGAAAATACTTGCTGGTTTAAGTACCGGTTGTTAAAAACAACCTTGCAAATGTAACGAGGAAGTTTATCAGTGCACGCGAGATAGTTATTTACAAAAATTTAGTCCTTAAATTAATGGTTAAAACTTATTTTAAACAATAAACTATAAGTCAGTTCAAAGTGCTCATATCCATCGCTCTGGTCTCAAGTCAAAGTTCTGTTATCTACGTGTATAATGCAAAACTGAGCACGTAGCGACATTAGCAGATGTTTGTTGTTGTTTTGTTACCACAGAGGGAAAGCTGGGTGGGTCAATTATCAGCGTGTGGCGGGGAGGAGGAGGGAAAGTGATGAAAGTAATATCTGTAGAATGTATACATTCACTGGCCACTCTGGATGGAAAAGTAATGCTAACTTCCTTCGTTTGAGACTAACTAACTAACTCACTTTCAGTTACAAAAAGGTCCCTCGCGTCATCGATGGATCTCGAATTTAGATGATTCTGACTTAAGGGCAAACATCTGCGGAGTAATGCAGATACACATCAATAGTTTGGGGGAATTTTAAAAGCATCAAAACTTTAGATGGTTTCCATAAAATATCGCATTCTCCCTTTTTATTATTTATTTATTTATTTGTTTATTTCGAATTCAAGAACAGTTTGGAATTCCTTGCAAAGTATCAATGCTTCTAACCATTGGTATGACTATGTGGTCATCTGTTATATAAGAATTTAATTGCTGAAAAATTTCTACCACTTCTAGAATTGCGTTATTGCAATTTGAAGATTTTATGCTTTTATCAAGACACATATTTTGATATTTGTATTTTCCCCTAATCTATTCCATCGAGCTTATTTTGTGCGTTTTCAAAATCTTATTCTGTGAAGCTAAATATTTGTTTTTCTGCTTCAGTTTGACTGCCCTAATTTTCTCATCTCATCTCTAAGACAATTGGAGTTGACCTTGTTGGAAATTAGAGAAACAGCTAAACTCTGCACATGTAAGAGTTAAGATTTAATCCATCCAGGGTAAAAACACTACGGACAAAGGAGATGGCAATTTAAAAATTCCTTTCATATTTTCTGAATACTGAGGACCAATAACAAATCACCCTGCAAAATAAGAACAAAGGTAAGGGATTGCGAAACGTTGATATGCACTGCTTGAAAAAAGTTAACGGACACTACTGTGAGGAACAAACAGCCATGGCGTTCACCTTAATAAGAAGTAGGACCTCCTTTCGCTACGATGATTGCGGCAATCCTACTGGGTATACTTTCTACAAGCATATGATAGCGATCAATCAGAAGTTCATCCCACAGATGTTCAGTAAGGTTGAGATCAGGACTCTGTGGAGGACAGTCAAGTGTGGTGACGTTCTTGTCCACAAAATACGCAGTTACGACAGCAGTCTTATGACATAGTGGATTGCCTTCTGAAAGAGACAAAGGTCAGTTCCGTAGAAATGCCACAAAGCATTGTCCTGAATGTTCAGATATCTCTCGGAGTTTAATGTTCGTAGCACCACAAAGTGGTCTGAGGCCAAGCCGGGAAAAATAGGACCATACCATCAAACTGCCATCTCCGAATTTCATAGTTGGGAAGTTATGCACTCTAGCAATAGACGTTCGCCTGGTATCTACCACATCCATCCATCTGCTCAGTAGAGGGCGTAGCGTGATTCATTGCTCCATAACACACAGTTTTCCAGCTTTCATGTCCCACTGTTCACGCTCTTTGCACCACAAGACAAAGCAGCATTTTAGTTCGGATTATATGAGGCTTGCATATTGCGGTCTTACCATGGGAACCCATGTTGTGAGCCTCGCTTCTGAACCGAATCTCACAAGAGTCGATTCCCGGAACTCCGCATTCAACATGTCGGTTGGCGAATGGCAGTTTTTGCATATTGTCCTTCATAGCACCTCACCGTTACGTTCGGTGAGTGTGATGGGGCGTCCTCTGCGGGTAGCACTAGCAGTTGACTATCTTCCATCTCAGTTTCACTTGTGGACGTGGGATGGCCCAATTTATCAACAATTTGCTGATCAGATAGCGATGCAATGTGTCATCCTATCACAGCACATCTTTCAAATGCATCAGTTCCCCTCTTGCATCCTTTTCATCCGGACAGAGTTGCATTGATTTGGGAGCATCATATTGCTCCAATTTATACAAGCACGTGACTCGTTACACAGCGTGATGCACCTTTCCCAGTGGGAAGGGGGGTCCGTTGATTTCTTTCCAAGGAGTGTATATACATATATAAGAAGGTACGAAAATCTCTGCACTGTTTTCTGTAGAAGAGAGGCTGAGCCTACCATAGAGATCATCGGCCACACACACACACACAAAGCGTGGGCGCCCTTCGATTGGATTGGCAGATTCCCTGTGCTTGAATGCATCATACGAGCTAGGAAGTTTAGTGACAGTTGTGGTGGCCTCGAGCTGGGTTCCTCCTGGTATGCACCACAGTGTTTGATTGCAGTGGCACCCAGAAGGATAAATGCAATCAATGTGCTCTCGTCTTGCAACATCGTGGTAGTTTTATGAAACAAATTCATGTTTCTTTCTTTCTTTCAACATGACAGCGCCTTATATCATACAATCACAGGTGCTATCACAAATCATGACTGAAATTGAATGGTCCAAAATAACCGACTGGTGTTCTCAAAACGGTGAAGCATATGCTTGGAAGGTTGGAAAGGGTGATTAGGTTTAAAGGGGGGCTAAAATCAATTTTCTCCTACCAGGATCTTGGCTGACTAGTCATCAGTCATGCTTGTAGCATGTTGAGCACAGTTAAGCCTGGGATGGATTTCCGTGGTGGGCTGGCAACCTACAACACGGTCAAAAACCCTGATGGAACTGATATAGATGGCAGTGCCAATATTTCGGTGAAGTCCGGAGGGCCATACCCAGGAAAGTCTTAGTATCATGCCACTACGTGGATACCTCGGGAAACATGGTGTAGTAATGAGCCATGGCAAAGTTGATACTAAGCAAAGAGCTGGAAGAAAGCTATAAAGTGCATCTCCTAAGACGTTATGTGGCCAGCGTGGGAGATGTTAGGACTGTAATGACATCTGATGTTTCATCATTGGCAGAAGGATTCATATATGAACGGTAATGTGAAACAACTAGCAGTCGAAAGATTCTGAATTCTGATCAACGGCTGACAGAGTAAGCCAACCAAGTTACTGGCTATTGCAGACGTGGAAGAGATCGGAGCCTCACCACGTTATTATCCTCTATCCTATAGTCGACCATGGAAAAAAGGAAATATTTCAAAAGCTATGCTTTGGAAGTTGGAACCTCTGCAACGTCCCAAGCTGTAAATAGTTACAGGGAAGAAGACACTGAAACTGTGAGTAAAACGAGCGCTGCAAGTGAACTCCATGATGATGTCAACTTAAATCCGAAAGGAAGGTCGGCATCTGATATTCCTCGTTTGAAAACAAGAAACAGAGTCTTGAAAATTGGAACTTGGAACGTGAGAACATTATATAAACTAGGGAATTTTGACAATCTTATACAGGAAATAAAAAGACTTAAAGTTGATGTGATGGGAATCAGTGAAACAAGATGGCATAACATGGGAAAACTAGAGAAAGATGGATTTACATTTGTATATTCTGGTGGAGAGAAGCATGAATATGGAGTGGGTTTCATGATTAAGAAAGACATCTTTAAATGTGTAATGGGGATGTGGCCCATAAACGAAAGAATAATACTTATTAAATTAGCAGCAAAGCCTTTTAAACATCATAATTATCCAGGTTTATGCCCCTACGATGACTCACAATGATGAAGAAATGGAAGATTTTTAAACTTACACAAAAATCTATAGAATATGTAAAATCAAACGAGATACTCGTAGTGATGGGTGACTTGAACGGGTTGGAGAAGGGGAAGAAAATCCAGTTGTTGGAAAATTTGGATTAGACGAAAGAAATGAAAGAGGTGAGAGATTGATACAATGCTGGATTCAAAACAACTTGCGCATAATGAATACTTTCTCTCAACATCCAAAGCGCGGACTGTATACTTGGACAAACCCAGATAACTCTATAAGAAACCAAATAGATTTCATAAAGATAAATAATAGATACAAAAATAATATAACCAACACAAAAACATACCCAGGCGCTGATATAGGTTCAGACCATAACCCTGTTGTGTTTACTTAAAAAATTAAACTAAAAAAAACATTTCTAGAAACAATCATACTGAAAGACGTGACTTCATAGCTCTGAATATACCTGACAACATAATGGTGTTTAACTCAGAAATTAGGAAGAAATTAGATTATGTAGGATATAAAACAGAAGACAATATACTTTATAACACAGAGGAAATTGAAAACAGGTGGTCAAAGTTTAGAAGTGCAATATATAAGACAGCTAACGAAGTTATCCCCAAAATTAAATACAATAAGAAAAAACCCTGGATGACTGAATCAATACTAGAACTTATGAATGAAAGACGAAAAAAGAAAAGTACACAACAGTATAGAATACTCAGTAAAATTATAAAAAATGAATGCAGGAAGGCTAAAGACAAGTGGCTAAATGAAAAATGTAAAGAAATAGAGGAACTGGACAAGAAACACAATAGTAAAGAAATGCATAAGTCAATCCAAGCCCTGACAAATAAAAAGAAAAATTTCAACCCTAATCCTTGTATAAAAGATCAAAATGGAACAATGTTACTAGAGAGAGACAAGATATCATAAAAAGATGGAAAGAATATGGAAAAGAACTGTTTGATTCTGATCGCACAGACGCACCAGATATACAAAATATGGATGGTGAACTAATTACATATGAAGAAATAGAAAACGCTCAAAGTCAAATGAAAACAGGTAAAACACCAGGCCCTGATCAGATCCCTATTGAATTGTTAAAGAAAGTAAATGAAAACACACTAAATGTTATTCTTAATAACATCTATGATTCAGGATACATCCCTGATGATCTACGAAAATCCATCTTTGTCACTAATCCCAAAATTCCAAGAACTTTTGAATGTTCAGAATATAGACTAAGTTTAACAAGCCATGTTACAAAATTACTACTGAGAATAATCCTAGAAAGAATAAAAGGCACTTTGTCAGTAGAAATAGAAGACACTCAATCAGGTTTTCAAAAAGACAAAGGTACAAGAGAAGGAATCTTCAATTTGAAAACATGATGTGAAAGACGCCTTGATAACCAGAAAAGCATATATCTTTGTTTTATTGATTACACCAAAGCATTTGATTCAATAGATCACAAGAAATTAATACATATCCTACAGAATAATGGGTTAAACGGAAAAGATCTACGTATAATTACAAATATATACTGGAATCAAATGGCCTCAATAAGATATAAAAATACACATTCTGGCAACTTTGAAATCAAAAAAAGGAGTAAGGCAAGGATGTGTCTTATCACCCTTACTGTACAATATATATAGTGAACAAGTTTTTAAAAATATTTCAGAACTGAAGGGTATAAAGTCGGGGGGTAGGAACTTCAACAACTTCAGGTATGCAGATGACACAGTTCTTATAGCTGAATCTGAAGATGATCTTCAAAACTTAGTCACAGAAATTTACAACAGAAGCTTAGACATGGGACTAATTATTAACCTAAAGAAAACAAAGTGCGTGATTATATCAAAATAACCAATAAATAAGAAACTAAGCATAATTGTTAACAAAAAGAAAATTGAACAGGTTCAGTCTTTTATATATTTGGGACAAATGCTTACAGACAGAGGAAATTAGGATTGAAAACTGTCCTAACATGCAGAGACATTAACATAGACACAAGAAAAAGATTAATAAAATGCTATATCTGGTCAAGCCTTCTCTACAACAGTAAAACTTGGACTCTAAATAAAGAAGCAGAGAAAAAATTAGAAGCTTTAGAAATGTGGACCATCAGAAGAAAGTTTAAAATACCATGGACAGAGAAAATGAAAAACGAAGATATTTTTACGAAAGCAAAAATGAAAAGAACATTAATGAAAATAAGTAAAGAGAGAAAACTTAAATATTTTGGACATCTAACCAGACAAGAAATTAATATTAGAAGGAAAATTGACCCAGGAGAATGTGATTTGAAGACATTAAGGACTGGACTGGCTTGAATTACCATAAATGTTCCAGAGCAGCAAAAGAAAGAAAAAGGTTCGTGACATGGTTGCCAACCTCCTTCTAGGGGATAACACTTGAAGAAGAAAGTCAATTTAATTTTCTCTAAACTTAGGGAGGTTCCGATACTTATTTCAATATAGTGTATGTTGTAGCATCATTTATCGACGACTTGGTATACGCAAGTGGAACATATTGTTGCCATGAAACGGACTTTTTTTGAAGTCGTTACCATTAAAATTTATATAAAAATAATGCATTAAATTAACATAAATTAAAAAAATGTATATTAATTTCTAAAATGATTGTTAACGTCATCACTTTCGTGGAGCTCGACTCAATTGAATTTTATTAGTCTACAGGATGACCCTCACCCTATCCACGAGACCGGTCGCCCTTCAGGAAACCTAGATGGGCGGAAGGAGATGGTGAGTCATTTTTTCCGTCTAAATTGGCTCATTTCTTGGAACGATCCGATATTATCATGATTTGTTTTGAAATGCACGGTAATGTGCTTTGCTTATGGGTTTTTTCGTGTGTGTTTGAGGACAGTATGGGAAAACAAACGCGCCCTTTGATTGTAAAGACCCGAATCGAAATCTTACATAAAAAAAAGATAACCAAGGCTTACTTAGTTTAACACGAACGTAGGAGCATTTTGTCGAGTTTTTTCCCCTCCCACATAACATGCAGACCAATCTTACTTGATTTATAGTAATATGAAAGAACAATGCAAAACCACACGCATTTCCAGAATAAAAATAGCCCTTACTGTATTAGTAATTCTAAAGAAACGATTTTAAATGCTTGACTATTAACTGTGTTTTCAGTTGCAACAAATTCCAAGTCATATTTGCTATGTAAACAAGACTTCATACGAAAAAATCTTTCAATTATCACAAGCATATCTTGCGATTTTATTAACTTTCCCTTTTGTCATGTTAACACTACTATTCATCATTTCTCTGAAACAGGGAACCATGAAAATGTCAACAGTGGCTTCCGTTTTAGGAAGTTGCTAGTCGCTTGGTTTTCTCCATCATGACTCGTTCGTTTTAACTTCCTGATAATGCACAGATTGAGACATCGTCTTATGCTTGTACAAAGTGTTTTCAAGTCTCCTGGAAAACTGTAATGGTATACACTCGTCAACACCATGACTGAGCAAAATTGAGAGTGTTTTCGTTTACTTTCACCCCTCCTCCTGTTCAGATGAGTGACAGAAAAATGATCTGAAGACAACTTAGGATTCTTGAGTAGTCAACTCATCCAGTTTTCAGTAGTAATTATGAGCCATCTGGTGTCACTGCCGAAATTAATTTAAACGAAGTTCAAAAGGCCACAGATGGGAAGTGATACTCAAGACCGTACTTGCTATGTATTGTGGCCATTTTATGTTAATCAATAGTTTGCAAATTATAATATCCCTTTAAGTATTTCAGATATACAAACGAAAAGTGTCTGAAGAGTAGGCCGCTAATTCCAAATTTAATTTATAAAATGTATAAGACTATAAACGTATCGGCGGATTGTAGCGTAAGCTAAAGAACGTAGTTCACCACTAAGGCAACTCGTTACAAAGGTGTGTTTTAATATTCCCTAAATTTAAATAATGTTACATCGCCGAAGTGAAGCCTATTGGCTCTTTTATTTAAGTAATTTATGGGTGCACCTTTTTTGACAACTTGTATAGTACATAAGTTCTTTTCGCTATACCCTCAGTATTAATTTGGTCTACCTACTCACCAGACCTCAATAAAGGTTGAAACCGGTCTGGATAGTGACCTTCCACCATAATGTATAACATCATACATCTCCTAGGAGATGTGTTTTACATTATGGGAAATACTAAGAATAGTGATCAGAGCATTACCCACCTTGGCATCGAGTTGCCCTAGTGTTGAGTTGCCCTAGTTCCCCCTTTCGTGGAGAATGGGGAGGATTTGTAATTCTTTAATTGGGGTTCTTCATTGCAATACACTCCTAAAGACTGATAAATCTTCAGAATCTTTCTCGAGATTTACAAGCTGCAAAAAAAAAAATCATCTTTTTTTTTTTTTTTCTTTCTACTCGGGTTACTTTGGAGTGATCTACAATAGCAAATTGACTGTTTGAAATTAATAAAGCCCTATCTATGATGTAACCATCTAAATCCAAACTCTTTATTGGGATTTTGGAGAAGTGGTTGTTTTCTAATAAAAGCATTTTGATTTTGCTTATCCACTTACTATTTTTGAGAAGGTGGTCCTCGTTTTTTAAAATAATATTGCAGTGTCCAGACGTAAAAAAAAAAGCAAGCAGCAATTAAAATTCTAACGAGGATCAAGTTAATAACAGAACCAGTCTAAGGCAGCGATTCTCAGTGTCCTCCAAGGCCCACTACTCTCCATATGGACTTTCCTGGTAGACTGAGGGAGAATTTTATCAGTAAATAAATACTTTATAAAATCTTAGTTTGTAAATTTTCGATTATATTAAGTACTATTAATTTGAAAAAGCTCTTTTACATAAATCATTTAACTTCATATAGTATTTTTCCACACACTGTATTTCTCAAAACGTATGTGTGTGTGTGTGTGTGTGTGTGTGTGTGTGTGTGTGTGTGTGTGTGTGTGTGTGTGTGTGTGTGTGTGTGGTGTGCATATAAAATCAGCCACTGTGTCTCCAAGGTACGCTGTGAAATGCGTTAAGAAATGCTATCATAATTTTCCTCACTTAATTTTCCATTGAAGAATACTGACGTTGTGTATGTAATGCCAACTGCTCCACAGTTTTGTACTAAGGCGGGGCCCATGAAGTATCTTTGGTGATAAAATATGATCTACTGATAAAGACTGGGGTATTGGAGATGTGTTGGGGGTTATTGAGATGCTGAGTTATATACTTTGTCCAAAAGGAATCATCCTATACGTTTTAAATCGGATGGATGTGTGGCCTTCAAAGTGACCCTTTTTTCCAGCCAAGGGTGGAGATAGGCATTGACTTTTTGGAAACTGGTACTCCTATCCATTGTTCTCCCAGTAGTGGAGAACAATGGATAGGATGCCATTTTGAAGGATGAATGGTTGAAAACAGTGTCGTATAGACGCAGACTGGTGGGAACATGCCTAGAAGTGTGGAAAGTGCAATCATTGACAAAGATAGCTCGCATGCTATTGAGGTGTGAGCGATTTAGAATTTCCTGTGTGTATGTGTGTGTGTGTGTGCGCGCGCTCCTTCTGACGGCTTTGCAGTAGTGCTCCTATCAAAGTGAAAGTTGAAGTGTGTTGTAAAATCGATGCATGGAACTGCGAATATCTTATTTGTTCCGTCTTCGTTTAAATAAGTCGCTTCGGAAGATTTGTTAAATATTTTTGACGATATCTTCAGCACGTTTTTTGTTGAGGTAGCAATTAAAAATTCGCTGGTACTCTCTGTCTTTTATTTTTTTGAAATTTGGCTAAAATCGTTTTTATGGATGCAGTAATATTTATTTATTCTGTCGTTTCCAGGAGAAGTTCAGCACTCCCCCCGTGTTCCGGACTGGTAGGTCGTTTCTCATTGAATTCTGATGACTCGAATTTTGAAGAGTCGACACTCAGGGTAGCCCCCTGAGTTCCAAAACGTTTCAAATAAAGTGACAAAAGACGTTTTAGCTTATCTTTTTATATAAATAAGATAGATATATTTATATACCTAAAGGTACTTTTAAAATCTGCCAACGGATCTTAGTAACACCTTTTGTAAAAAAAAATTAAATAAATTCTTTAAATCTTCGAAGCTTCTTTTGGTTCCATTTACGGCTACTTTTAGAAGTACCCTGTTTAGATCTTCAAAGTTCATAAATTTCTGAAGCTAAGTAGGATTGCCATGGTAACAATACTCAATTATGCTAAAACAACACAGAAACTTGACTAAACTGGATTAAACGATTAACACTTGCATAAATTGCAAAGCGTAATGATGAAATAACAGAAGGGGTAAATAAACTTTAAATACAACTAGTGGAAGCGAAAGATGCCAAATAATGCCGCTGGCTCGTGGAAATCCAGATTTCAAGGTAACCCGGAAACTATTATAAGCAAAATTATTGATAAATAGTCAAATTTATCGTCTTTTGCTTCAAGAACACACCTTTGTTTATTGTAGACGTGAAATAGCCCAGCAAAGCATGTTTGATCAAGAATTGTTAGTAAACAAATAACGATCTACAATATCAAATTTGATCAATAAATAGCTACAGAGGTCCACATATTTCTACAACTAAATGGAAGTACGACAACAAAAAGATACTACAAAAAAGCGTCTACAAATATTATCTAATATTTAGTAGCTCTGTTGGTAAAAGTTAGTCTATATATGTATGTATACATAGGTTTGAATATTTCATTTGGATTCGCCCAGAGTGATTTCAGGGTGCCTTCAAATTCATGGTCAAGTCTCAGTACTTTTGCAACAGAACATCTGTGAGTTTGTTGTGGGAGAATTCCTTAAATTATTACTGTACAGCCTTTCTCCCTGTCTATTTATTCAAAAAGTAAACACAGACGAACACGAGAGTCTCTCTGCATTCGCATCGAGCTACCTGAATTGCGTAAAACATTCGAGCCAAGTTCCCAGCTGTCGTTACTTATTAATGTTACACATTACATTACCAGAACTCATTCATAAACAACAGATTTTATTGTGGCCTTGCTCTGGTCTAACTCATTACGATAATTGCCTAAAACTATTATAATTTCTCTAGAGAAAAGGTACCCGTCTATTTTAGTCGGTCATCAAACAATTGATCATCGAAGATGCATTCTCCAAATGGGAAATGTCCAACACAACAAATTATTCATTGGAGTACGTGTATTCTACTTGCAAACCAGGTAAAATTACGGGAAAGGGGATTTTAGCAGTGGGCTTTCCCTCCAGGGTTGTCTGGAGAAAATAATTTCCATAGGAAATAATTTCCTGGCCTCATAGGCTTAGCTACGACCATCATTTACAACAATAATAACAACTTTGGCTTTGGAAGAAATAGATATCAAGAATAGATTGAAATTTTGTATTTAAAAGCATTTTTTAATCCAGTAGTGGACGAGAACATGTGTAAGTTGACCAACAGGTTGGTATCATAATCATAGGTAGCGGGGGGGGGAGTGATTATAATTTTAAATGGGCCTTTGATCTCAGTTGCCTGTTCGAGAGGCTACTGCCGGCTTCTCCC
Source organism: Typopeltis vanoorti (assembly GCF_054136105.1). Lineage (NCBI taxonomy): Eukaryota > Metazoa > Arthropoda > Arachnida > Uropygi > Thelyphonidae > Typopeltis > Typopeltis vanoorti. The sequence continues at coordinate 31,837,010 of NC_143574.1, forward strand.
TACTCTCTCCTATTCACACACACACACACACACACATTATAAGAAATGACTACATACCTTCTCCGTTGGTCTTGTTAACCTGCGAAATACTAAAATTGTTTTTCTTCTTTTTCTTAATAGAAAATCCACTTCCCATGGTAACATCCCTTAACTCCGATACACGGGATTCACTTGTCTTACACTCGTCTCATAGTCACTCCCACTCGGCTAATCCTCAACGTCCAGTCACCAAACATGACCTCATCATAATGCACGAAACACCATTCACACAGTTGCTGCTACCCAACCAATCCACCAAATTCAACAGTAACGAGACGTGTGACTGTTTGGTACAATGCGAAGCTGTCTCTTGAGTATGTTTGTGTAGCCAAGGTAGAAATGTCTCATTTCCTACACGGTGACATGCCAGGAAGATTCTTGGATTGCGGACCGTAGGCCATCCCACTGAATATCGCGCGATTGGACTGACACGAACACCGCCACGATCTGCGAACTTGAGATAGAGCAGCAAAAGACGTGCGCGCACAGCCACATGATATCCGGTGGAAGACAGAGAAAGCAGGCGGTGACCGCACGAGAGTCTAAACTTCCCTTTTTCGTATATCAAACGTGAAATTTAGCAACCTGACGTACATAGTTAACTCCCACTTGCATTCCGACATCTAGTTGAATACCTTTCTTCTTGCTTGTATTCGTTATTGTTCATGACCGGCTGGCAACGGCTTCTGATCGTGTAGCAAACGGAGCAAAGGGCGGATGAACACCGAGTGTCATGAAACGGCATTTCACCAAGATAGTGGCCAAGGTCACTGTGTCTGCTCGTGGAGACTCTCTGACGCGCAACGTGTGTGTGTGTGTGTTTTGTGTGCGTTACTTTTTTGTTTGTTTGTATCTTGAATCTAGTATTTGTTTTTTTCATTGTCCAATACTTTGATGACAATGTGGTTTTTAAAAGATGGTGGAGCGTTTGAAAATAAATTGTATTTTTTATTACTTACACGCCACCTGTGAGATAAACAAAGAGCTGCTTGTGTTTAACTTATACGCGAATATAAAGGTGTGTCTTATGAGACATTTTTTAATAGTTCGTTAGCAGGTAATTACTAGAAGACTTCAAACGGATGATTCTACCTTTACATCATCATAAACATCTCTATGATAATCCTCCTCCTAGCGGAATTTGGGGATTATATACTAATGCATGTCAAACACTAGCTTAAACGAACTGGGCTTTTATTATCTGAACATTTCGTTTCCAAAGGACAAGTCAAATTCTGCACACTTCTCTTTGGCAACTTGCCAAGAAGGTCTCCCTAGTGTGCACGCAACATGGTTCATGGTTCATGCAGCTGATGGTACGTAGCTCATCAAATTTACAAGGGTGTCTTGCGGAAGTCAGTGGTGTCTATGAGTTGCTGCCACTATACGGAAGTACACACTAAGTGGGCATTTTATTAGGTGTCCCTCAACCCCAATTATTCACGAGTTGCATGCCTAATTATATATATATATATATATATATATATATATATATATATATATATATATATATATATATATATATATATATATATATATATATATATATATATATATATATATATATATATATATATATATATAACTCTCTCTCTGAGCAATAGATTCCACGAATGTTGTAAAAGATACCAAGCAATTTTATATAAACTTAGTTTTAATCCTTTTTCCGAAGTAAGCAAACAGACAAGTCAGTCAAGTTTGCGCCTGCACGTAATGCAATTGTGAGGCAATTCGTGGAAAAGGTGGAGTAAGCTCCGATCGCTTTCCTTAGTATTTCCCCCTAATGCAAAGTACATCCTCTTACGGAGATGTATGATGCTATGCATTAAAGGCAAGGGCCACTACCCAGACCGTTTTCGACCTTTATTGAGATCTCGTCAGTGGGAGCCAGACCCAGAGATGCCAAGGTTGAAGTAATGCAGAGCTTATAAATTTTAAAGTTACCATAAGGTGCTTTGACCTTATCAAATAAAAATCTCAGGATGAGAGCAACCGTTACCACAAGTTGCCTCAGACTTGAGCTACGTTCAAGCGCAAACTTGACGTACGTGTCTGTTTGCTTACTTGGGAAAAAGGATTAAAACCTAGCTTATAAAATTGCTTGATATCTTTAACATAGTTTATACCAAAGTTAAAACCCTCTACGTCTTATTCTCATCCTGAGATTTTTATTTAATAAGGTCAAAGCACCTTGTGGCAACTTGTTTAGAGACCTTAATAAAGGTCGAAACCGGTCTGGGTAGTGGCCTTTCCCATTCTGCATTGCATTATACACGCCTGAAAGGAGGTGTGCTTTGCATTATGGGATACATACTAAGGCAAGTGATACGAAGTCATTAGCCTCTATATACAAGTGGCTCAGACGTGAATATATTTCACGCGCAAAACTTTGTTTTGCTTATTTGGGAAAAGGATTAAAACCAAGTATAAAATTTCTTGGTATCTTTAACGTATATTACACCCAAGTGCAGTATCGCCCACAAAGTATAAAGTATTGCTCACGTAAGGTTGAGTTGTAAAATATCATACAATTTTGAACGTTTATAACCTGCTTTCTTTAACGCCATCTCAGACTTATAACGAAAGACGACAGTCTTATACAGGGCGATAAAATCCATCGCTTACTTAAAAGATATGTTCCCAAACCCATGCTTACAAAGAGATTTGAACACACACACACACACACACAGCCTATTGGTTGTAGGTTGACAACGGTATCCACTATGCTAAACAAGCCGGCAAAATATGAAACGCGTAGGCTAATATCCAGGGAACAGCGTGTGTGTGTGTGTGTGTGTGTGTGTGTGTGTGTGTGTGTGTGTGTGTGTGTGTGTGTGTGTGTGTGTGTGAACGCAATCCTGCGGATGGAGATTTAACAGTCCGTCTGAAAGGCTGGCTACAATCTTCCCAGTGACAAAGTTGTTGGAATATATTGACTGAGAAAAAGAAGGGTGTTTAATTTCTCCCCACAGTTGGCTATCCAGGGCCAGGCTCAGTTGCTCAGGCGTGCTAAATCCGGACTCCAGCTAATCAATCCAGCTTTCATTTCTTCAGGCTATACAGGAGTTCGCTGCATTTAAGCCACTTGAGACGGCTAAAGTGCAATCCAGATGTCCATTGTCTGTCTGTCTGTCTGTCTTTACCATGCATTCACTAGCATGATCGTCTGTTTGCAACTCCTTTCCAAAAGAAAAACAAAGGGGGGGGGGTTACGTTGTTCTTTCGGCTGTGCCGAGTAACGGCTACAAGGTTCCGACATACAAAGGAGCATATTGGAAAGTCCAATTTGTTTGAAAATGTCCCACTGCACATCAGACAGATGAGGGTGGGTAGCAGTAGACAAGAACAATGATATTAGACGGTTTGGAGAGGAAAAGACCACCTGGCCGACGAATACCGCTATAATGTACACGTTGTTACTAGGACAAGATAGCACAGCAGTAGTACCAATCAGTAAACCCATCATACCAGAATCCTGGTGAATGTTGCTGGTGTCGTGAGTATTTTTCTTGACGTGCGTTGGTAATTTTCTGACAGATGTGCAAAGACGTTTTGAATGCCATAACTGATTTGAACTTTCTGTCAGTCACATGCATCCAATCATGCTCACAGTTTATGGATATAAACTGTGATTATTCAGGATTAGGATAAACAACGCGAGCATGACAGGAAGCCATTTAAATAAAATTATACGTTGAGAAGACAAATCAGCCAAAACGCTAAGGCAGGGGAAATAAAACTTCAGCACTCAAAGCATTTTTAAAGAATGGATTGGAGAATTGAGCTGGAAATCATGCAAAATCACGCAGAAAGAAAATCATGCTTTATTTTCTGCAATAACTTGAACAATCACATCCGTTAACTTTATCTTACTGAAAAACGGCAAACAACTTTTGAAGGTCACAAGAAGCATCCCTTGAATGAAGAGAGTTGTGGGGGGAGAAGAAGATCAGCATCCCTTGTAATTAGTTCCCTGTTTGTTGCGTGACAATCACAGCAACGTTCTCCGAGCCGTGACACAAGCAGCAGCTGCTTTGTATGCATCCTCTTTATCATGAAGCTCTTGTAACGAAAAGCAGGACACGCGATCTTCGTGTTCGGCGCTAACAAGCTGGCTGCGGGAGTGAAGAGGGTCATTAGAGATGACAACGACGATGATGCGGTCACGTGCATCGAGGTACCTACCGGTGCTTTCCAGGAATGTCGAGTGCTTCTGTTTTCGGGTAGTAGCAGGAAAGAAACGAGAGCATTCATTGTGTTCAACCACCTTGATGGCACGTGCGTGAGCAGCCCAGGTGTCATCTACACGATAGCAATGTCGTCTACGCTGCCAATGTAACCATGGTGATCAATTTCGTCTCCATTGAATTACATGAATCATGTAATTCAATAGAGACGAAAAAGTAATAGTAATAATAACAATAGAGCTTACAGTTCATGGCCTGCTAAATCAAATAACCAATCCAGTTTATTTAATCAACAGTTGAATAAAAAATACATTCCCTGAGTACATCTTTAGCACTACACTACTCTCCCACCTGCTAAGCAGTGGAACGTATTATGGACGTGAAATAAAAATAAGCATGTCACAGCCGTCTTAAAAACAAGGGAAAAAAATAAGGTAACTGACAATTTAAAAACGCAATGAAAATTGACCATCTTGGTTTGTTTCGGTCTCATTATCCATCCAATATCCGTTTTTGAAGTCTTCCCTGCCTTCTCTTTCCAATTGGCTTATATTTTAGTATTTGTTTAGGATGTCGGGTGTTGGCCATCCGGTTTACATAGTCAATCCATTTTTGTGTTTATAATTGTTTAGTTTTTCTTCTATTGATTTTGTTTTTAGTTCTTTTAAAATGTCTTCGTTCCTTTTTTTGATCAAATAATGTGTATTTTGCAGTTCTTCTCATAAATCTCATTTCGCTTGTTTTTATTCTTTGTTTTTCTTGTTTGTTTATTGCCCAAATTTCGCTGCCATATAATAATGTGGGCACCGCTAAAGTAGTGTATATTTTCAAGCGTGTTTCTTTTTGTACTAGATTTGGGTTGAGTGTTCTATTTATCAGGCCTATAATCCGTAAACATTTTGAAGTTTTTAATTTTATCTCCTTCATATGATATTTCACATCCAAGATAACTGAAAGTATTTATCTGTTTTATTATTAATAACTATTTTGCTTCTAACTGGAGTTTGTCCACAAAATGCCATTGGTTTAGTTTTATCTATGGAAATTTTCATTCCAAACTGTTTTACTATAATGTTTAAATTATATATTGCTCTTTGTAAATTGTCTTCTTTATCTGATATTATTACCTGATCATCTACAAATAGCGTATTTATTTTGTTATTCCGGGAAATTTCTATACCTTGATTATTTAAAGTATTCCACTGTATTAATATTTCATTAATGTAAATATTGAAAAGTGTTGGAGGCAGAGGGCATCCCTGTCTTATTCCTTGGTTTATAGATTGTTTTTCAGACAAATTTTCATTTATTTTTACTTTTATTTCATTATCTTTATATATATTAAATATTGCATGTAGTAAAATATTAGGAATATTTATTCTTTGTAATAATATATCAAACTGTATATATCTTTTTACTTTGTCAAATATTTTTTTCACGAAAGAAACATAAAATAATATTAAACTGAATTTCATGTTTTTATAAATGTTAATTATCAAATAATTACATATTATAAGTGATGAAAAGAAATTGTTTTTGATTGGTCATTGATTCATTCCAATTCATGTCATCAGGTGGCGTAGTGATGGTTTTAAAGCGATCGCATAGTAGACATTGTTTTTTCCCTAATTTAAAGTGCTCGTGTTGCCAAAACTCTACAAATTAAAAATGAAGGCGTATTTTCCTATCGTCCTTTCTTCAAAGGATCTTATCACGTGATCTAATCGATACAGTATAATTTGAATATATTATACTAGATTGCAAAACACCTTAAAAATCAATTGCTCTATTGAAAGCAAAAATTTCTTTTAAAATCGTTCTTTCTTTAGGAAATGTGTTTGAACTGCCTGCTTTCAAGGGAATCACAATTATAAATTATGAACAAGTGAGGTCTTTTGACTCTCAGGGCGCACAACGATATGTTTCAAAAAAAGTATTCGAGATGGAGAAAAAAATCAATATTTTCTCTCCTGTTTTTCACGTAATCTCAAGAGTTGCTTTCCTGCATTGAGCACACGACAAAGACTTGCTTAGAGTCCAAGTAAGGCAAATTGTATGGGGAGCTAGGGAGTCGTGCGCTTTTATAATTTTACACGCCGATTTTCAGGAGGAAAGAATTCCCAAATACATTTATAGTTTGCTAACAAAAGCTACACAATATTCTCTGCACTTTTTTTTTTGTTGTTGACAGTTTTTCAAATGTTTAAACGCATTAAAAAAGCGTGTGGGATTACCCACACATCCCTTCCAAGATGTCAACTTTAGTTTGTATTTAGCTGTGCGGGGTGCTTCTTTTTTCCTAAAGCAATCATGTTTATTTATTTCACATCCAAGAGCTCTTCATTGTTCGTTCGGGGAATGGAGCGCCCCCTACCAAATGAATATGTTTCTCTGTCAATGTGGATATTCTTCTTGCTGTTCCTTAGTAAATTCTAAGTCGGTACTTCATAATGGTCAATTGCTGTTGCTGAAAGCTTTTGGCCAATATAGGCTAGCTGTAAAATAAGGAAATTGATGAATTACCTGTTTATCAACAGGAAAAAATAAGTCGTCACCTCTTAAAACGCCATCACGAGTTCGTATTCCATAGAAAAAGCAATGAGTATCTTCTAGGCCTTTTTGATCTGATGCTCAGTTAGAGTTTTAATCACACACACCTAAAAGAAATATTTAACTTTTTTTTTTTTTTTTGGAAACATGCAACCCCCATTTAAACAAATCAACGATGTTTCTTAAATCATTGTACCCATAAGAGAGAAAATCAAGTAGAAACCTACGATGTAAGATTTATTCGAGATTGAAATCACAGTACACTCGGAAAAAGAAATAATTCATGCTATTAGTTGATTAAAGAAATAAACAGGTTTGCGTGTAATGTAAATCACGCACCTGCGCACTAGATTTAGCCAACACAAATCTACCAAAGAGTTGGCTTTATATCCTATGGGAAACGCACACACACGCTGTCTTTCACTTCTATCCTGTCACAATAGAAACTAGATATTTAAAAGGTATCTCTCTCTCTCTTGTTTGTAAGATGAATACAGAGGAGAAGCGAATGCTTTGTTTCTGTATAACAACAGCATGATACTTGTAGAACTGTAAACAATCTTTCGCTTGCAGAAAAGAAGCAAATCATCAGATATTTTCGCAGAGTTTTTATAATATTTCATCCAGCACAGCTTAGAATCTAGGGTGTGTTTGTATCATTGATGACAAAAGAGGTGAGAAGAAATTAAAAAGTTTTGAATATTGGATATAAACAAAGCTAAGTTGTAGTACTGGGAAAATACTGAAGTTGACGACCATTCGACCTCTTCACTACAATAAATAATAGTAAAAAAATCTCTTTAGGATAGGCGTTTTCAGCAAACCACATTTCGACATCTATTGCACATTGGAGATATTTTCTTCCGGGTATGCATTCCAATTACTCTGCAGATGGTTCTGGTTAATTACCCGTCTGGGAATTGCTTTCATTTTCATCATGCCATGTAAAGAACAAAATACGTGCATCTAACTAAGATAGAAGTCTGTCTAACGATCTCTTCAGCTCTGTATCCATGTAATATATGATCTCAATTATGTACAAAGGGTCATCTTTTCAATAGTCTTACAAGACACGAAAGGACATTTGAATTTTACTTCATATCGGTGATTGTTACATCTTTAGGACCACATTCTGCCAAATCAGTCAGTATTTAAAAAATTACCCAACATTAACTTACATATTAAGTGTTGCCGTGTACATTTAATCAGACAAGACACTTCCATTGTGTTTAAATCCATTTTGCAGTTTATAATACCTCTACATGCAGCGAAAAAGTCAGTATCACAACCAACGATCCAAAATTATTATTATTATTACAGTTATTATTATATTATAATTACGTGTGATTTATTTGAGGGATAATAAAGTGTGTATTATTTAAAAATTATTGTTATTATTATTATTTCATGTTTTCAGGTGTAATTGTAATGATACACCAATCTATGAAGAACAATATAGTATATTATAAATACTGGACTGATAGATTAATAGAAATTAGACTCAAAACAATGAAAGGTCATAGCAATAATCGGGGAATATGCACCAAAAAAGGGGAAAGAAGAATACAGTAAAACCTTTTACAAAGAACTGCAGACAGTCATAGATAAAACAAAGGATACAGGACAATATCTTTCGAGGCAGCTTGCGTTATTGCAGCTCTAACACCGATCTGCCTGAAAATACAAGAACTCTTATATATGAAGTCACTTCCGGGAGATATATCGAAAGTTACAACATCGATCGAAATTGCTACGAACGTCCGGTTCACTAGAGTAGGTGGCCTCACCCAGCAAAGGAAACAAATATTAAGGAGAAGGAAAGCTCTGAAAGGGACGAATTCCATATATACACACACTGACGGAAGCAAAACCGGTTGTTCTTTCATTGCATACACCAGACAGTCCATTATACAAGAACGGTGTTCTACTGAACGAACTACAGAACAACTTGCTGTAGTTCATTCACTTACATATCTCCAGGAATTAAAACTCAACACCTCTCAGCAAAAGACAGCAACAATTTACAGTGATAGTAGAAGCACTATAGACGGCATAAAAAACCAGAACAACCATATAGCGTTAATAGAACAGACAAGAAAGTTGGTTTGGAATATTACTCTAGAGGGATGAGAAATTAAGTTCTGCTGGGTGAACGAACACTGTGGTTGCAGGAAACGAGAGAGCGGATCAGCTGGCTAAAGAATCGGCTGGAAAGTAGTTACCAAAAGTGTTCGAAATCTGCTATGAAACACCTTGCAGAAGAAAGAAGTCTAGATTTATTGGAAGAAGAAGAATGGAAAACATCAGAAAAACGGATCAACAACAAAAGAATTCTTTCCTAGCATCAGAAGCAGACTCCGGCTAAAAAAACGCCATTTCTCCAGGTTTAATCACTCTACTAACAGGACACGGAAAACTAAGACACTACTTACAGATTTCATATCCTGGAATCGCCATCGTGTATTTGTAGTTCACAACTTCAACAGACTGTTGACCACATACTTTACGATTGTCAGTTACTGGACTCCATACGGATGCCCCACACGTCATCACTTCTGGAGATAAGTGACCAGTGCCAAAACAGAGACTTATCGAAAAGTATTCCTCAGAATTAATTAAATTTGCTAATAAGATCAACTACTAGTCGTTGTAAAGTAACAAATTACTCATATTGTATGAATTATATAGTGTAAATATATGTATATATAAAAATATAAATATGGATGTAAAACTCGGAATATGTACATATAGATGTAAAAATATAAATGCAAATATGAATCAGTACTTGTAAGCTACATGTAATATGTGTATTGTATGCAATGGAGCATGTATGAATAAATTACCTCATTGTAAAGTTTAAATACACACACACACACACACACACACACTGGTGTCCAAAAGCTAAGGACAAACTATATCTTTACCTTTTATGTAAAGATGTAATTTGTATTCAGGAGTTCTTGAGGCAAACTGGCCCACTCCTCCTTCAGACACAGAATAATGCTTTGTTTGTTTTCTGGAGGAGAATTTCGAATTCCCTATTGTGTCCCAAACGTATTCTATGAGATTGACATCTGGGGAGCGTGCTGGCCACTCGATTCGATTATCCTCGGTCTCCAGAAGTGTCTCCACTGCTCGTGTACGATGTCGTGTGGCATTGTCATCGATAAAAATTAATTCATCGCCTACAGCACCATGGAACAATTCAACATGACGTTGAAGAACTTCTTGCAATATCGTTCACCAGTCATAGTCCCTTCCAGTACTTGTAACTTGGGGCATCCTGTAATCATAATGTCTCCTCCACACCATGACCCCAGCACCCGTATCTATCTCTTTCAAGAACATTCGCGCGATGCTAAGCAATACCACTTTCACTCCAGATCAAGTGTCGTCGAAAATCGGACGAAAGACTAAAATGACTCTCATCTGTAGAGCACGTTAGTCCATTGGTGTCTTATCCAATTTTTATGGATACAACACCACTGAAAACATGCTTTACGATGAACTATGGATAACGGGACGCAGACTACAGACATTCGGACGTATAGGCCTACTTCTCGCAGACGTCTTGCCACAGTTTATCGAGATATCCGAGTACCTGGCTTGAATGGAGCAGAATTGCAAGCTGACTTGACATGGTGCGTCGATTACGTTTTGCTGTTATAGCCAAAAGTCTGTCTTCATGCTCGGCGGTAGAGCGAGGCAACCTCTCTGCAAAGATCTGAAACACCTTCCATTGATTTGAAACATCCACGTTTGAAACTTTATTTCTTCACGAAAAGGGCTTCCTTCAAACACAATTTGCTGAGCACAGCTTTCTGCCGTTTATCATGTTAAATGCTATCACGTGACCTTTTTTGCGCACGATTCAAAACTTTGAATGAGTCCTTGATTTCTGCTCGAAATCGTCAGTTATGCAAATTGCCACAAGCAGGTTCGTCTGGATTTGCGGTTGCAATCTTCAGAAATAGTGTTGATCCTAATGGTTTGGACCATTAGGATCAATGCAACTGCGCTTTAAGGTTTACAGCGATCAACAATTAACTTATATTAGCTTTTGCTTTTATTCTTCACTACCTAATTTTGTTACGCCATATGTATATCAGGACATAGCCAGCCATTTGTAATGACATCCGGGTATCTTCGTTTTATATCAGTGAGCTAACCTGTGAGGTTCAGTTAACTCTGTTTATTGCCTTTTATTTTGATCGAATTACAACTGATATAGCTAGATGTCGTTATCATGATATAGGTTTTCCACCAAATAAAGCATTTGATGAATCCACTTTGAATATCTTCCAGTTACTAAGCATTAGCATCCATTAATTAAGATATCCAAAGCTGACAGCAATGATCTTACAAGTGAATCTTCTTTGAATTAAATCCTTTATTATTACAATAATCTTCTTAGGTTTTCTAGTTGATAACTTCGAATATGATTACTGAATTAAATTCCTATCTACCAAAGCACCGAATCCTTACAGTATATTCAGTTATTCTTTCTGTCATTCTGTTTAATTTATCGATCTAAATCTGTCATCTTACAAATCTCCCCTACTCGCATTTATTCAAAATTTTAATCCTCAATTTCCGGTCCATTTTACCCAAACTTTTGAATTCGTCCTGATAACAACTGAGGTCATTCAGTGAACTTGCTACTCTACCACTTCTTGTCAACTATCAGTCAAGCAGTTCCTTAACCATCTTACGAAATTCCCATTTGTCCATTTTTTTAAAAGACAAGCCTTATAAACTTCAAGGAGCTATACAAGGTCATGGAGAGTAGACTTTTATTTCACAACCTGTTGATCGGAGAGCATACTATCCACTCCGCCAACCAGAACGGTTATTTAAAGAGCATGGAACCGTCAAAGACCGCTGGATTTCGAATAATTCACATTATGACCATTATCTAATGTATTTCTCCATAGATTCGTCAAGGTACATATCCAGCCGAAATAGACGATTACTAATCTTAGCAACTCAAAATGCAATCGTGTGCAGTTTGATAAACCTCAACATAACATAGTACTGCAAAGAACGAGATGTCTTCTCGACTTTATGCCTCATCAGATGACAGATCAGCCTCCTGTTTTCTATCATTAACTCCATCACGCTTCTTAAACTGCATCAAGAAATTTGATATCGTTCTTTTCTTCTTCGTCCGAATAAGCAGGTCCGCGAAGTAGTTTTGAACTTCCCAGGCGTTTGTAAAGATTCTTTCGAAGAGATATGATTTCGAAGTCTTTTTTGTATATTCATAAAAATGCCTACAACCAATCTTAGTAAAGATAAATTTAAAAGAAATCAATGCGAACAAGAAATAGACAGAAGAATTATTATTATTCTAATAAAACTGATCTCCATTTTTTCTGGAGTTTTTTCTTATTCCATACATCTTTGAAAACTTAATTGCTCATCCAGCCTACTCCAGTTATGTGTTTAAATTAACTTCTCGGAATACATAATCATTGTTATTGTACAAAGTATTATTAAATGTCATTTTTTAAATCAGTGGCATACATTAATGCACGCACAAATTCCCGTTTATGCTTTGAAGATTTTTCCCCCGTACCAACAGGCTGCAACATCAGATTTCCTCAAACTCCAACTCTGTTGATTTGCTATCATCCCCTTCTACTCTTATCTCAATGTCAATTCTCCGATTCTCTTATAGGCACAACTGCCATTCGATGGATCACATGTTGTTTCAAGAAACTACGTGAATTAATTAAAAAAATAAAATAAAAACGAAAATATTACCTATTCAGTTTATGGCTATTTTGCCCTCCAGGTCAGTAGCACATATGTGCTACTGACCTGGAGGGCAAAATAGCCGTAAAATCACCCATAATTAATATCTGACTTTTTGATTTCTAGAAACACGCTTTTTTTTTTCAATACAGAGTGCTAATAAATAGAATATTGTTGGCTATATACAAGGACCTCACCTCATCCTCCCATTATAATCAGTGGCTTGTCATAGCCAAGTAAATTGGCTTTACATAAACCTAATGAATATTATAATAGAACAATTAATCCTATCTCCACAGTATGCTTTGCCAATCGCGTACATTCTCTGGCCAGTTGCTTGTTTTACCACCTTTCAGAAAAATGGCTATTCCAACAGACTGAATGACATACGGTGAAAAGTGGATTAAGCTACTTTTTAATCCACCTGCTCACCATACTGAAGACAGTAGTGATGTAAAAGGCTTTATATCTCTACCGTATATCAGTTCCATTTCACCAAAGTTAGCTAAAGTTCAAGAAATTTAAAATCCGTCTTTTACTTCTCTAATAAATTTAGTTTAATCCTTTATCCAAGTGTGAGCAAACAAAGTTTGCACCTGAAAATATCTTCAGGACTGGGGTCAGGTAGTACAACACCGGGGAACTCGTAGCAAAGGTGGACGAAGCTAACATCACTTCTATCTCAGTATCTCCCATTGTTTGCTCGCACTTGGATAAAGGATTAAACCAAATTTATTATAGTCTAACCAAGTGAAAAATATACTTTCAACTTCTTTTACTTCTCTGTCCAAGCTCCGCTCCTTACCCGGTACACCTAAACCGAAACATGACGGCCTAAACTATCCAGAAGTGTACTGTCTTGGTTGTAACCACAATTTTGGTCAGACAGAGAAATCCATTGAGTTACGTACGGAAAATGCACTATCTAATTATCTTCTTAATTCTTCTCGCCCTAACGATAAAGATTCTGTCATTCATCCAAAGATCTAGAAAAAATCAGAAAACATTTTTAAATGCTACAGAGAAGAAATTGTCCTCAATCCGGTGCATCTTAATACTAACTTTAGCTATAACCTATCTGATTATCACTCTTTATTTAGCTATTCAACTTTGGCATACACGAGACTATCCCCACGTGAGCGTGTCCACCCAGAACGCCTTCAAATGTCAGCAATGTGTTCGCAAGTTAATTTGTAGCTGTTGTTCTCTTGTAAGGCATATTTTTAGATTTCTATTTTCATGTTATGCACCCGATGAAGTCTTCTAAGAAGACGAAGCTCTTTTGTGCGTTCAAATAATAAAGTTTTTCCTATTTTGGCATCTCACGGCTTAAGAACACAATGGATAAGGCGCATCGTGCCATGTAACGAGTGACGAGTTTGTAGCCAGTATAAATTGGAGGAATATGATGCTTGCAAGTCAGTGCAAGTGTGTTCTGAGTGAAACGTGACCGTACCGTACTACGAAGGGCAATATGTAGCATTCGATGATAGACACTTTGAATGTGGAGTTCTAGGTATCGACTGGAATACGAATCTGCACAAAAACATTCAGAACCGAGGCTCACATGGATTTCCATGGTAAAACAGCAACGTGCAAGTCCCACATTCCCGAATCAACATTCAGCGTCATCTTCAGTTGTACTAAGAGTGTGTACAATGGGAAATGGAAACTTGGAAAGCTGTTAGGTAGCAACGAATCACGCTACACCCTCTACCGATTAGATGGACGGGTGTGGGGGATGCTGGTGAACATTTCTTACTGTGGTGCATGACCCCCAACTGTGAAATTTGGAAGTGGCAGTCCTGTTTTTCATGAATTGGCCTCGGACCTCTGTTTGTGGTGCTACGAACATTGAACGTCGAGAGGCATCTGAACATTCTGGTGCTTCCTACTTTGTGGCGTTTCTACGGACCGACCATCGTCTCTTTCAGCGAGACAATGCACCTTGTCTAAGACTGCTGCTGTAATTGTGTGGTTTGTGGACACGAACATCACTATACTTGACGGGCGTCCACAGAACCCTGATCTCAATCCTACTGAACATCTGTGGGATGAACTGGAGTGTCGGGTGAGGTCAAGGGACGTCTTCCCCACAAAATTCCAGGACCCCATTACATGCCTATAGGAATAATCATCCATAATTCTCATTGATTGCGATCTTAAGCTTGTGGAAAATATGCCCCATAGGAATTATGCTGCAGTCATTGTAGCAAAAGGATGTGTGTGTGTGTATATATATATAAGTGAATTTTCCATTGCGCATCCCCAAACATATCAAAATGCATTCACCATAGAACGTTTGTAAACTGGAGTTCGCAATTTTTTTTTTTTCGGTCCGTGCAATTTTCGTAAATACGAATTGTTCGTTTCTTGAGTTTAACAACTCTACTCTACAAAAGAGTTGATTAATATTGTGCGGTATCATTAAAATATGCCGATTTCTCAAATTACAAGGACAGAAAATTTTATTAATGTTTCTATGCAAAATCTCTTGTAAATTTTGACTCAGTTCTCTTGTACACATGATGTAAAATTATTTAGCAACTGTGGAATATCATTGATAAAAGTCAATACTGCATTTCAGTATGACTTCGAAATGCCTTTTATATCAAAGGATATGGAAGTAATTTTGCATCTTGACAAACCCATGGAAAGATGCACCTGGCTTACTGTGCAGAGATTTCGTCCCTCTGGGTTCCAAAGAGGTTAAATAATCTGTGGAAAGGCTGTAGAGGTGGCAGACAGAAGAAATAGGGGTAATATAATAGACGTGTATATATAAACTTTACAGAGAACGTTATAGGACATTGGTTGATAAAAGTTTTCATTATGTGGAAGGTGGAGAGAGGACACTCATGGAAGTTAGGTTTGTGTTCTGTTAAGAAAGGAGTAAACAACTAGAATTCTCTCTCATAGAGCTGTGAATGAGTGGAGCAGTTTGCCTGTTGAAGTAGTGAGTGCATTTAGTGTGAATGAGTTTAAGAAAAAGTATGACAGTTGAGATTAATAAGAGTGGTGACATTGGGCAATCTTGAAAGAATCGTTTTACTGATTTCCATTCTGTAATTTTTTCAATTTTTCTTAGTTATTTGTAGTGGAGCTATTTGGTTGTTTTGATATATGATTGTTACTGCTATAAGTAACTGATTTGGAATGTTTAACTCTTGAGCATGATCCACAGTTTTTTCCTTAAAACTCTGTCAAAGGTTTTCTCGTAATCCACAAATGCTACGTGTGTTTCTATGTTGAATTCTCGAGGCTTTTCCTTAAAAAGTTTTAATGTAAAAGTTGGGTCAATGCAAGATCATCCTTTTCGAAAAGCCATTTTGTTCTTCACAAAGTTCATCTTCTATACATGATTTGAGTTTTGAATATTCATGCGTGTAACTTATAACCAGTATTTAGATTTATTCATCTACAGTTTCATGACAATAGCCTTTAACTTTCTGGTATTTTCCCTTGCTGCTGCCGCTGGATATCGATAAATTTTAAAATTCATTTAATGAATATTTAATATGCAGGATGACTACATATTTAATAAGTACTATATTCCATCTTCTCCAGGTGATTTTACTGATTTATTTTCATACATTGCTTGCTGGATTTCTTGTAGTTATTTTTTTCATTATATAGTACGCATTACATTATATCAGTTTGTTTTATTACTATTTTGCCATAAAGTTTTAGGAAAGTTTAATCAGGTTTTTTCTTTGATTATTTCAAGTTCAACTTTCTCATTTACCTCTTTTTTTTTTTTTTTCAATGACTTTGTCAATGGATTGCAGAGGATATTCAGTTGTTTACAGATGACATGAAGCCAAGAAGGATTATTATAGTGAAGATGTGGTAGCCCTGCAAGAGGATTTGAATCAACTGAATAAACTGGACAGATGGGAAAATGAATGGAGGTATCAGTTTAATGCAGCAAAATGTAAAACTCTCAAAGTTTGGGGTACATTGACGGGAGGCTGCATATTCGGTTAGTGGAAGTCGGGGGTGGGGAGCAAGGAATCTGGAGATAGAAACCTGAAATTCAGGGAACATATTGCAAAAGGTAGTGAAGGAAACTAATTGGATTACTGCAATACTGAGGATGCTGACCTGCAGAGATAAAAGAGTGGTCATTCCACTGTATAAAGCCCAGATTAGACCACACTTGGACTACTGTTCTCAAATTTGGTCCCCAGGATTTGAAGGGGATAAATTAACTGTGGAAAGAGTGCAGAGGCAGATAACAAAGATGGTTTCAGGACTGTACAATTAGTTATGAGGATAGGCTGAGGGAATGTATGTTAGAGGTTTAATGGAATATTATCAGCACTGAGAAAGGATTAAAAACTAATTTTAATACTTCCAATATTTCATCTCTGTCACAGAGACATCTTCAGAGATTACCAAAAACTTTTTGTAACAACTTTTTGTATCTCTAATAATTAATATTTCCTAAATTTTGGGAAGTTTAATGCAACTGTATTTGTTTAAATAGAGATCCCTCTTTACATCCTAGGCCGCCTGCAAAAGCCCATAGAGGGCATACCACCTAGACAGGACTTTAGTTTCACTCACTACTGTATTGTTTTTGTGTGTGTTGTTACAAAAACTTTTTTGTAATCCCTGAAGATGTCTGTGACAGAGATGAAATATTGGAAGTATTAAAATTAGCATTTAATCCTTTCTCAGTGCTGATAATATTCCATTAAACCTCCAACATGAATTCTGCACAGAACTTAAGTCTCAACACACAGATGCTGAGGGAGTGTGTACTAAAGAATTTGGTAGATAGGTGGTGGTGATATGATTGAGACTTTTAAACTGTTGAGAGAGAGTTACAGGGGTAACACTGAGTTCTTTTGTTTGGTGGAGCAGAGGAAAGGAGTGAGGAACAAGGGGCAATCCCTGGAAGTTATGAAAGGAAGTTATGAGGAAGAGGGTGAGGAGTGGTTTCTCTGTGTGGAGCGTGGTTGAACTGTGGAATGCATGCTTGATAGTAGTGATAGCATGAATGGTCAATGGATTCAGAGTGGTATGACACTGTTTTCTAGGATGGACCTCCCATGATGAGTCTTGTGACTCCACAGAAGCCTGAATCATTAACTAGAATTAACATGGAATTCTCTGTTAATGAAATGAAAAATGTAATATAATGTGGAATATCTGATGACTTTCATTCAGATACATCATATTTTATTTTTTTAAATGTAAATTAAGTGACATGTATTAAGTAATCTAAAGGGGGGAAAAACTAGAAAAAAAATTGGAATAATTAAATGTATAATCCCCCCCCCCCTTATTTTTACCATAATATAATAGTTTCTTTTTATTACTGTTGTGAAATTTAATTTAGCATTATAATTAAATTCACTTGTGTGTCATCTCCACAAAGAGAATAAAAGCTATGTTAATATATCATTTTATAAAATGTAATTGTCATTAAAACAGTTTGTAACTGTAGTTAGCTTTAAAGTCTAGCTAAACTTTGGCAATGTTTCATAATGGTGATAGAGAAAAACACACAAAGTGAACAATTTAAGTTCAAGAGCCATACTACATTTTGGTCAGCAATGTATCAAGAAACTATTATTATTTTACTTTGAGTGAAACTGTACAATAAAACTGTTCTCACCTGAAAGTTTATTTTACATGTTTCATTCTACCTGTACAAACAGAGCACTACTGATTTATACTGGCAGAGTTGAAGCTGGTGAGCACATTGCTGTGGAGATGAGAATGAAAATATGGATTCTATTTAGAGACGAGAAAGAATTGTATGAATGTATTCGGAGATGTATACATTTATTTGAAACTATTATTCTTTCAAAGGTGTAAAACTACCAGAAGAAGGCTTCCGACAGTCTTGTTTTAAAAGAATAAACAGTGGCCCAAAGACAAATGTTTCCAGTCTAATGTTTGCTCATTTAACTTTACATTTGTTCCTGTCAACTGATGAAACTAAAGCCAGAACATTTTGTTTCAAGCAGCAAGTTGTGTCTTTCTTCCAAATGGTGTTCGTCACAATAGTGTATATTACAAGTTACTGAAGACAAGAAGAAAACCATATTATTCAGAGAACGGAATTGAATTCATGTAATGAGGATTTGTTTAGACAAATGTAAAGCCAATAGTTTAAGTATTTTATTTTCATGGATAACTTTCTGGAGAAGGATAATGTTTTTTAAAAATTGCTTACATTGAAGTCTACTGAGGTAGGACAATATCCTTTATTTGCAAGAATGTTAACTCTGAATTGATTAGTTCTAGTTGTTAGTTTAAAAAGGAATTTCTTTTGTTTGTTGTTACATATATACATGTGTATTTAAAAAAAAAAAAATTTTTTTTGTCCTGAAATTACATGGATGAATGTGAGATAGAAAGTATATCATAAGAGATACACTTCGTGAAACATTTTTACACAGGTTTATGTAAATTATTCACAGTGCAACTGAAAGAATGAGGTACATTGTGCTCTTTGACTGGAAAAGGCCCGAGTTTGATTCTTGTCATGATAAGAGGAATCTTGGTTTTTTCAATTGAAGGTGAGTTAACTGATCTCATATAGAGGTAGTAAGGTTTTTTTTTTTTCCTCCTGGAAACTTGGATTTTTCATCCCACGTACACGCAAATCAGTCACCAGAACACATGTAATTACAAAAAAACAAAAAGCAAACAAAAAAAAAACATTGTTGGTGGTGGTGGGCAGTAAATGGCACTGATGGTAGTTGAGTAGTAGAAGAGATCATGTGCCCTATTGCGATCAGTCTTTGGACTCCTTGGAGGTGCCGCATATAATATTTATATTTTTTTAAATATTTCTTTTATACTACAATTCTCTTGTCTTATTTAAGAGAGAAAGATAAGTAAGAGTAATATTTTATAAGTTTGGGTGAAACTAGGATTGCTTTAAAGTAGATAAATATATTGGAAAGGAATCAGAAATATTTAGATAATACTTGTGGACATGAGCCTAACCTATGTTCTTTTAGGTGCAGAACACATACACACGCAAATATATATTTTCATCATTCATTCACATAAACAATAAATTGTAATATTTGAGATGACTGTGTTTATAGTTTGTTAGTTCTATTTCTGTTTAAAACTGCAAAAACTAAACAAGCAGTGAGAATAAGCAGAATCACAAATGCAAGTGACATGTTAATTTTAGAATATTACAGGGTTGTTTGTTCTGTCACCAAAAACAGTAATAATAACCTACATAGATAACATTAAGAAAATGAATCAATCAAGATGCATGTTATTCTGACTGGAATTTATTTGACTTTCTTTCACTGGGTTATGCTTGAAAAAATATACAGCAGTACAGAACTAATTTTTGAGTTTTAATTAAATATCCCACTCTTCCTCTCAGCTTTAAATAATATAAAGTATTATTAGTAATAAATATAACTGTTCTTTTGTAATTGTAAAACTTTAAAATGAGTTAGGTACAAAATAATGAAAGATATAAGTTTTATAACTAAAAAAAACGTATAAAAATATTAAATATTACATGAATGTTATTACACCAAAATTTGGTTTCGAAGTATGTACATTTTGCTATATTAAAAAAATTAACTGAGTGGAAGAGTAGAAATCTGGACCACCATTATCACAATATGATTGTTCAATTCATCTAAATGAAAAAAATGTATACAGAATCACAAAACCAGTGAAGGTTTTGTGGCAACAGAAACAAACATTTCTTCAGTGCATCGTTATAGAATTAAGCATTCTTAATAATAAAATTATGTTATTGAAGTTTATTATTAAAAAAAAATAAAACCAATTAAGAAGCAATACCTCTGATTTTCTTTCAATTAATTTTTTTGTTACAAACTGATTTTCAATGTAAAATTGAGAGCAATTACAAAATATACAAAAAAGCATTTGTAGCATAGTAACACACTTGATAATTTTATACATATCAATATGTGTATACAAGAAAACAATAAATAAGCACCACAATTTTTGTTATCTAAACATAAATAAGTATTTTTTTTTTTTTAAAGCATAAAACTGTTTTAACTAATTAGTTTCCTATGTAAGCATCGTAGACCATCAAAATCCATTAAGAGAGGGATTATTTTTCCATGGGCTGCATTCTCTGTGTAACATTTGGGTACAATAACTTTTCCTACTAATTGGGCATTTCTTTCTTCCAGAACCTAAAATATAATAGGATGAATTAAATTATAATTGAATAACATTACACATGATTATTTTGCTGATGTTCAATTTATTATTATTATTACCACTACAGATCTTCATGAAGTCAGACTCACTGAGGAAGGCCACACCAACTGACGCGATTTCTTGAATTCATTCACACTAGCTGCACTTACCATCTCCAAAGGCAAGCCATTCCAACAACACACACACTGCTCTATGAGAGAAAAATCTAGCTCTAATCTCTTTATTAACTGCATTAATTCTTAACTTTCATGAATGTCTCTTGTCTTCTCTCCATCCTCCATAAAAGTAAAAATTCCATCTACTAGTATCCTATATGATGCATTCAGAAGATTTTAGTCTCGATCATATAACTTCCCCCTCTCCTGCTTGCTAGTATTTGCAGTCAGCAAACTTGCAATATGCCTTCATTTACATTCTACAATCCTGATATCATCTCCAATACTCCTTTGTATCATTTCATCACTCAGCTTCAACTTCTTACTAAAGCTCCATGATTTTTAGTTGATCAGTTTCTTCTAGCATAATCGCATCAATATAATATGCCACTAGATATTTCATTGTGCCAAAGTGCATTAACTTTACATTTACTAACATTGAACCAATAGCCATTTTCACATGCTTGTGATTCCACCCTATTTAAATCATTATGCAAGTATTACACTAGTCATTGTATTCCTGATTACCCTGGCTGTCCATCATTGGTAAGCAATTGAATAATTTCTGTCAAATCCTCCAAAATGTCATTTAATGTAGAGAATGAATAACAATGTACTAAGAACTGATCTTTGGGGTACACTACTGCTCATTTTAAATCTTGCAGATAAACATCTCCCCCATATACTTTTTTTGTCAAAAAGCTTTTACAAAATCCAAAAGTATCATGGTGTGCCCATTCCCTTTGTCTAAGTCAATTGTAATTTTACAAAATGTGAGCTAGTTGCTCAACATTTTATAAACCTTTACTAAACTCATGCCATTCATTGAAAAGTATAAATTCTCTGTCAACCCATTTCTGTATACAAGCTCTTACCAACTGCAAAATCTTCTCAAATGGAGGGTGCAAAATAATAAAATATGAACTCCTTATATTAGATATGACTGTTTTCTTTTTTATTATATTACTTAATAATAGGAAATGGCTTAGCTAAGTGCAATGGAATTCAGCCACATATATATTATATATCCTGTAACTTAAAAATATTTTTAAAATAGTGTAGGTAGCATTCTTTTCTACAAGCTGTCAGCCAGCTCTTACCATAATTTATTCCTATAATGCTAGAGGCAATAATTCATAATCCTAACTAAATTTATTTGTAAGTACTTGTGTTTTTCTATTACTAATTTTGCTGAAATGTGAGAAAAATTTGTTTCATTCAGGGAAGGGAAAATCCTCACAGAAAAAATCAACTAATTTTGGAATCAACTGGGGGGAGAGAAAAGCACAGAAAAAGTTCCTCTAACTGGTGACTAGAATTAAATCCACAAAGTGAAATGAAATTCATTAAATTATGGTAACTAGCTGGGTCTTGTTAATACTATGATACAATTTTCTCATGCAAGTGCTGAATATTTAATTATTTAACATCTATTAAAAAAAAAAGAGTCTGGATTGAGAGCCAAAATTCAGTATTGGATTGATTAGTCACTTATTGAGTCTAATTCTTTTACAAATATGATTCCTGAACTTAAACTTTTTCCAAAGACTTCCCATTCAAATTGTATTCATTTTCCATCTATAACTACCTTTTAATAACAAGGTGGTTATAGACGGATAAAAGAAACTGGGAATTAAAATTTGATGTGAATAATATTTCTATACATTAATTTTTTCTGAACTTTTAAGTTCATCTTGAATAACACTGAGTTTATCTAGATAATTTAGTACTTTATATAGTTTGACATCATTAACAACCAGATTTTACTTAATATTTGTGCATAAATGGATATACTGAAGAATAAGAGAGGCTAAGAACTCTGCAAATCCTTGGAATTTGTAAAGTTCAAGATGGCAGACATGTTATATATCCTAATTTCTGCCGAAAAACTTATGTAATGTCAAGATATAAAATTAAATTACCAAACACGATTTTCCCAACAATTTCTTTCATACAGAGTATTTTGGACTTACAGAATTAATAACCAGCCGTGGTTAATAATTAGAACAGGATATGACAATGTTTCCTTGCCAAAAGCAACTATAGAAGCAATATTTTTATCAGTCAAGTGGATGAAAATAACAAAAATTAGGAATTCAATTTAAATAAAATTCTAGATTCTATTTAAATTTTAATTCCAAAAATGTTCAAGCAATTATGATTTTTGATATTATTTTGATTTCTGATTATTTTATACTAAAGTTAATTTTTATTATATCTAATCTCCAACCAACCAATTTCAAGCCTTCTAAGTTAATTTTCATCTTGGGCGTGACCTTAATACTACACTCACATCAAAAGTGGGATGATGGCTGTGCAAAAACAATTATAATTGCATATATTCACTTTTACTTTATTTTGAAAAAAAAAAAAAAAAAAAATTGTAATTATCTGTAATTAAAACAGAATATGAACAATCCCAAATTAGTAAAAAGTCAAAAATTTATAAACACACAGTTAATGTTATCCAAGGAAAAACACTGTTCTCAATGGAGAACCAATAGACCAAACAATATACTTCAGTATTTAGGTATAATTTTTAGTGAAGATAGCAAATTAAATATGGAAATATAGTCGATAGTTGAATAAGCAATGCTGATATGATGGGGAGTCAGTTGAATAAATTTATATGGAATGAGAGAGAAATTAGCGAAAAAATTTAACAGAATCCAAGAGCATCAAACCAATTTTAATGTATGGATCTGAGAGTTGCATTAGAAATAACTGATCTAAGACTACGGGGTGCTTATGGGTCAAAGCTGTATAACTGAGAGGAGACCTCCACATAGCCTTTAACGGAATGCGAAGAACCGACCAGGGCTTCTGATCTAATGTCCAATCCTCACCTTCTCGTGGTGCACCCTGTTGGGTATCTACCTGGATACTGAACGTACAAGAATGGGCTGGCAATTTGGGATTTAGCTGACCAAATTGTATTCTTATTGGCTTAAACCAATATAGAAAATGATGGTACAACATGACAAAATTTCATGCCGGCTAGGGCATCGCCCGGTTAAAAAAGGCCCCTGTTGTTTTTGCCAGGGAACCAGGGCAGATGGCGAAAAGTCAGCTACTGGAACAAATCTGAAAGCACACCCCAACTCAACATCACCAGAGTTAAAGATCGGTACTATCAACAAGAAGCCTGAATGGCAAAGAAATGGAGTTAGCTGAGGAATTAGATAAGTACCAGATCGACAAAATAGGGGTGACTGAAACAAAAAAGACAAAAACTGGTGAGATCTTTCTGAGCAATAAATACAAAATGTTATATTCAGGAAATGACAATCAAGGAAAAGAAGGAGTAGCCATAGTATTCAACACAAAATACGAGGCTAATCTTCGTGAATGGCAGGCAGTCTCAAGTAGAGTGATGTGAGCTAATATCAGAATGGGGAATAGGACAATGAGATTTATTTGTGCCTATGGTCCCACAGAAGGTTCTACTAAGATAGAAGGGGAGGAATTTTTTGATGCTTTAGAAAAAGCAACTGACACAATGAAAAAGGAAAAGTTGGTCCTTGTTGGGGATCTAAATAGCAGAGTAGGAAATGATTGTGAGACATACAAAATATTTTGGGAAAATTTGGAGAAAAGAGAAAAGCTAATAATAATGGCAAATACCTGTTGGATTTCTGCTCAGGACATGGACTGATTATTACTAACACCATGTTCCAACATACAAATGTGCAAAAATTCACATACAGAGAAGAGGCAAGGAATAAGAAAAGTCTCATTGACTATGTTATTGTTGATAGTGATGTTTTCTCCCTGGTGGAGGACACTAGAGTGTACAGAGGATTCAAAATTGGAAGCGATCACTATTTAGTTTTGAGCAGGATAAAATTGAATTTCATATTGAAAAGAATAACATGTAAGAAAGTTTTAAAGCGAATAAAAGTTGAGCAGCTCTCAGATGTGAACTGTAGACTAACATACACAAAGATTATTGAAGAAAAAATGAAAGAGTTTGAGAACAGGAACCAAACCTTAGAGATTCAGTGGCAAGTGCTGAAGAAAACCCTGATTGATTCAGTCAGAGAGGCATGTGGTGAGGTTGTCTGCAAGGATAGAAAAATCAGAACTCTATGGTGGACACAGGAAGTTAAAGAGGCAGTGAAGGAAAAGAAGAAAGCATATCAAAAGTTCCTGGCAAATAAGCCAGCTTTTGCTCTTAGAGAATACAGAGACAAATGTAAGAAAGCAAAATACTGTGTAAAACTAGCTAAACAAAAGTCATGGGAGGACTTTGGCAAGAACATAGAAAATAAATATCAAGAAGGTGGTAAGATATTCTGGAGGTTGTTGAAGAAGCTTAGAAATGGAGGAAAGAGTGCTGTAAAAGGAGTTAGAGATGATAAAGGTGACATGAAAACTGGAGAAAAAGATATCCTGGAAATATGGAGTAATTACTTTGATAAATTGCTAAATGAAACAAGTAGTGATAGCACAGTGGTAAAAAAACACTCAACAGGCATACAGTCAGGAATACATATCCATACTTGAAGTAGAAAAAGCCATCAAAGGCTTGAAATGTGGAAAGGCAGCGAAAGTAGATGATACTCGATCAGAAATGCTGAAGTATGGTGGTATAAAAGTCTTACAGTGGCTGCACTGCGTAGTCCAGAAAGCCTGGACAGAGGGACGAATTCCCGATGATTGATAGTACCCATATATAAAAAGGGAAATAAAACTGAATGTGAGAATTATAGAGGTATTTCCCAACTGAGTGTTCCTGGCAAGATCTATGCAATCTATGCTTTCATGTATACTTGAGAAACAATTGAGAAGAATTGTGGAAGAAAAGCTTGGTGAAGAACAAGCTGGATTCAGGCCAAATAGAGGCTGTCAGGATCAGATCTTCACTTTACGACAAATAGTTGAGAAAGCATAGCAATATAACAAAGATCTGTATTTAAGTTTTGTCGATTTGGAAAAGGCATATGACAAGGTGCCAAGAGAGAAGCTATTCAATACGCTACAGTTAAATGGTGTCAATGGGGCATTATATCAAGCAATACTTAGTCTTTATTTGAGTTGTAAGTCAGCACTTAGAATTGAAGGAAGTACAGGAAGATGGTTTAATGTTAAATCTGGTGTGAGACAAGGATGTACATTATCCCCTCTGTTATTCATTATCTATATGGATCACATTATGAAGGAAAGTGGTATTAAACATGATATCAGTATTGGAGATGTTAATGTCAGCTCTTTGCTTTATGCTGACGATGTTATACTTCTAAATAAATCTGCTACAAGTTTCAAGATTGCAAAAAGACAAAGAAAATGAAAATAGGTAGAATTTTTGAAAATGTTAACTGTGTTGTGAACAGGGAATGTGTGGAACAAGTAAAACATTTCAGCTACTTATATCGAAACAGACAACAGAATCAACAAAGCTGGTATGGTAGGAAGTCAACTGAATAAATTCATATGGAATAAGAGAGAAATTAGTTGGAACACTAAATTAGCTGTATACAAGACAGTGTTCAAACCAGTTTTAACTTATGGATCTGAGAGCTGGGTCAGAAGTAAAACACTTGACCAAAGACTAGAGACCGCAGATATGAGAGTCCTGAGAAAGATTAGAGGTGTGAACAGATGGCATCAATGGCAATATCATATTAAAAATGAGGATATTAGGAAAGAACTTGACATTGTCAGCATCAAGGAATGTGTTAGCAGAGCTAATCTCAGGTAGTATTGCCACTTAAACAGAAAATTGCAAGGAAAGATCAGCAAAACAAGTGTTTTCCTGCCAGGTTGGCAGGGAAACAACCCAGAGGAAGACCAAGATATAGGTGGATTGATAATGTTGGAGTCTTGACAAGTAACAGACTGATTTGGAGGAAAATTATAGATACAAAATTAGAAATGATGTAAATCTTTCATGTAGTACTATCATATCCTGTACACCCCTTGAGGGTACATAGCAGGAATTTGATGACGATGAGACTAGAGAACAACAGATATAACAGTTATAAATATTAGGGGATGGACATCAGTGGCAATAAACATATTGAACAATTAAGATATCAGACAAAATTTGATATTATTTGGCATTCAAGAATGTGCAGGTCAAGTCAATTTAATGATATGGTGCAGTTGATGCAGCTGATAGAGCTTCAGAGAAGATTTTCCCCAAACTTACAGGACTTGCATATCCCTTTTAACATTTTAGTAACACCAGCATAAACCCCCCTTTTCAGACAATTTGAGAAAAGTTATATTTCAATCATACCCAGATAATTATAAAGGTATTTATTTTTTTTAGCATTTGCATTATCATATATTACAAAAATGCGAAGAATTTTTAATTATTAAATACATTTTAGCTATATGAATCTAAAATATATACAGCAATAAAAATTACAAAATTTAAAATTTCAAAATAAAAAAAGTTTATTGGCATGAATGAAATTTAAGAGGGAAGGGGTTCCAAACACATTGTTTGAACTAGTTGAATTTAAACTTTTAATGCAAATACTACAAAACCATGTAAACCAGATGCAGCTCTAACAGTGATCGGTTCAGTCTGTCTAAAATATCCTTTAGATTTTTAAGTGATTGAAAAATTAATTATACAATACACTAGCACTTATCTATGATAATATGGTGACAAAAATCTAAAAGTTAAAAAACAGTAACCTAAAAAAAAAGAACGTGGTTCATCACGTACTCCTTAAGACTAAGACCTTTTTGCATACTCCTGGATGTCATATCACAATTTGTAAAAAAAAAAAAAAAAAAAAAAAAAAACTGCCTTTTTATAGGATTGAAATGTAAAATCTGATAATACTGGACTTTTTGATAAATAACAAACAACTGTTTAAGTTGACAGTTATTAGCCAAAGGCAAGTTTCAGTTTCTTGGAAACCAAGACACACTGTGCACCACAAATTGCATCACAGTAATTATGTACATATCCCCCCCCCCAAAGTTATTGAACTTATTTAGTATCTAATCCCTTTTTTAAATACACCCAATTCTTCATTTGCATGGCAGATTGGTTCCAGAAAAAATTGTATAAATGAAAACCATGCAAAAAAAGAATACAATGTATATGAAAAAATAGAATGGCTCCAGATGTGAAAACCCGATATGAATAATAAGTTATTTTCAAACAATACACACAGACATATATATATATGCATCTCTTAAAGAAAATGGTGTGTCACTAATAAAACGGAAATTCGAAAAGGTTCAAATAACCCGTGCATATGGTTATTAGTCAAATTTTATTTGCCGTCACTTTCTAGCAGTAGTCACATTCTTGTGTGTGACACTGGACTTAAATCACTTCCATCACTTGAAACACTTTGGCCATCCTGTTCATACTGTAATGGCAAAACGTTTTCTTCAGTAAAAGGAACTAAATTAACACTAATTTCCCATAATTCTGAAGGTTGATTTTTTTTTTTTTTTAACCATGAACTCTGCAATTAATCATTGAAATCCTGTTTTGACTAGATCCTTGTATAATTCTTCATATCACACTATACATGACTTCAGTTCACGTTTAAACTGTTCAGCTCGTTCAGTATTTGGATCATTTATAAATAATCAAATCCTTCTCCACCAACTGTGCTAATCTGATGATATTGGGATATTCAGTTGTATGCAAAAGTACACAGTTTTTCTTTTTCACACATTCCGACCAAGTAGCTTTCCAGCATGCATTTAAGTTGATGCTTTCAATTTTGAAACACTTTTCCAACTTAGCAAGTTTGATGCAATCCAAAACAGAAAATTTCTTCCTCACATCAATAACTGTCAGTAAATTATCCTTAAGAAATTGACTTGATGAAAGGGATGAAACGGTGACAACCCCAGACAAGAAGAATCATGCTCCCAGCACATTTCTATTGCAGTGATCCCTTTCATCAAGTCAATTTCTTATCAAATAGCCAGAATACTAAGAGCCTACAACATCAGAGTGGTCTTCAAACCAACCACCAGCATCAGACAAGTTTTAGGATCCCCAAAAGATAAGGTGCCTTTCTACAAATATCAAGGAGTACATTACATTCCTTGCTCCTGTGGTCTTGCCTACATCGGACAAACTTCATGGAGCTTAGAAATCAGACAAAAAGAACATGTTGGTGATGTAAACCACAACAGAAGTATCTCTTCCGGCTTAGCACATCATTTCTGTACATCTAACCACACGATAGAGTGGCAAAACAGCTCCATGCCATATCTGGATGATGACTACAGACATCGTTTATTCAAGGAAGCCACAATAGTGGTTAATAACCGGCGGAAACCTCAACAGAAATCAGGGTGCAATCCTAAACAGTTCGTGGAAAAACCTGATCCTCTCTCTAAATCAATCTGAACTACAGCTAGCCAGTAATCACATTACACGTTTACAACAAACATGCATGCGGGATAATGAACAAGAACAATAAGTCCTCTCTGTCACATGAACGTGTAACCTTAGCTACCAGTTGGTTTACAACGTTTTTTATGTTCCTTTCAATTTGCATTTAATAGTTCTTATGTCTTTCCATAAACGCCTTGAAAAAGCCAGACAGTTTGCTGGCTATAATGTAAGTTTTTTTTGTAAATGGTCAGTATTAAATAAGTTTGTATTTTGATGCAGGGTTTTATCATAACATTACAGGTGTGATTAACTCAGAGAAAGCAAAATATAAATGTATTTTATATTTTGCTTTCTCTGAGTGCAAAGATAACCAGATGAACCTCAAACTTTCTACTCATCTGGAGGAAATATTAATTTTTCTATTTCTCTTATATATTTTATTTTACCTTGGTAAAGGATGGTGTTGGGAATGAAGTAAAATCAGCTGTAACCTGTCCTCCAGTACGATGAGCTGCCACTAGATTAGTTACTTCTAACTGTAGCTGAAATTATAACATATTACAGTTTTAGGTGAAAATATAAAATTTATACAGTCTACACATTCACACAATAAAAGAAATAAAATATTTTTCTGTGAAGTTCATGTGAAGTTCAGAAGATGTCTGATGATCAGCAGTGAACATTGCATATAAGTAGTTTATAAATAAAATTATTGAAAATATATATATATATATATATATATATAATTACAAAGGGTTGAAGCTATTCAAATGGGAAGTCTAAACTACAGAGAGAAAGAGAGAGATCTGCATAGTTATACAGAATGCAGATGACTGAAAAGGATTCTGATCCTGTTAGTGGATAATACCTCTGTATCGCAGTCTTGCCATTCTGTTGATAAGACCCAGGTTTCAATCCAATCTAAGATATCAACAAGAACCTTTAGATGGTCTCACATGGTGATATCAGGGTATTCCCTATTGTAAACTTGGTTTTTCAACATGAAAGAGCAGGTAAATCAGCTAGGCAAGTTAGCATACAATTAAAGATGCCAAGCTTGGTGTACCAAGTGAATGGCATTCTTGCACTGCAATAGGCTGTGAGTATGAAACCTACCGTGGGCATGTATGCCTGTCTTTAGGAATTATACAGTTTTTACTGCCTAGCATGAGATTACCACCATACTCATTAGAGACCTGAAGTTGCTATAAAAAAGCTCCATGTTGGTCTCTAGAACATAGTTTCTGGATTATCAGATTAAGGAATCCTGATCTTATAGTAAAGAGAGAGGATATGAAGCAGAGGAATTATTTGCTTTCCACATACAAGTTGCAGGAGTTCAGTGATCACTCACTGCCCTCCATTGTAAGAAAGTTGCCAAACATGCTGAAACCAAGACGGTGCATCTACTTCATGAAAATGACCACTACATCATACCTACATTTACCTCCAGAATTGTATCCTTTAGAAATGTTTGTGTCAACAGTCATATGGACTTACTAAGCTTCGGACTCTCTCAGGCTGATTTTGAGATACAGTGGTGCCTTGTAGTTCATATTTAATTCGATCCAGAAACCCGTTTGAATTATGAATTGTTCGAAGTCTGAATCAAGATTTTACATCAGAAATAATGGAAAGCGAAATAATATGTTCCCATATCCAAAAATTTCAATAATTTTTTTAAAAATTTTATCTATTTTAAGTTTTTTAATGTTAATTATTACAACATAAAAATAACAGTGAAGAATATTTTTTAGTATAAAAATCACAAAGACGAAAATAATGCTCCTGTTGTTAAGCATCTTCTTTCTGCTTCTTAGCTGGAGTTGAGAACGCTGATTCACGTTCTCTTTTTTCTGTGGAGAAGAATCTATCTAATGTTTTTTTGGCGCTGACAATTTTCTTTGGTATTTTTAAAATAACCCATCACGTTGTCATCGAATAAGTTGATATTCCTGGTCACTGCTGTCTTATTAGGGTGCCATTTTTCCACAATAGCTTGTATTCTAACCCAAACAGAGAACAATTCTTGAAGGTCAGCATTGGAAATGCATCCTTTGGCATCTTTCTCTTCCATAAAAATTTCTTTTTCCACTTCTTTTTGTTGTTGATCGTGAAGATGTTGAAGTTCTTCTGTGCTGAGTTCGGTTTTATGATCATCTATTAACTCCTCTACATCCTCATCACTCACCTCTAATCCCATAGCTTTACCCAAAGACACAATTTCATTTACAACAGACCCTTCTTCACAGCTTACTACTTCACTGACTGAAATACAATCTGGCCAGAGTTTTTTCCAAGCAGAAATCATTGTTTTAATAGAAACTTCTTTCCATGCCTTACTGACGATCCTTAAGCAACGAAGAATGTGTAATGCTCTTTCCAAAATTCTTTAAGAGTTAGTTCTGTGGAATTGGTTATTTCAAAGCACTTTTGAAACATATACAGTTTTTTGAAGATTGAAATCTCTTGCTGATCCATGGGTTGTATGATAGAAGTGGTATTGGGCGGCAAAAACTTTATCTTGATGAAACTGAATTCATACTAAATCCTCCTCTAAATTTCGGGGATGAGCAGGAGCATTGTCCATCACTAGAAGAGCTTTTAATGGTAGATTTTTTTTAGTAAGATAAGCTTTTACAGTGGGAGCAAATTCTTGATAAATCCACTCACTGAAAAACTCTCTGGTAACCCACGCTTTCGTGTCAGTCCTCCACATAACACCGAATTTGCTCTTTATGACATTGTTCTTTTTAAAAATGCATGGAAAGCTTTATCAAAGGCTTTATCTTACAGTCTCCACTAGCATTACCACAAAGCAGAAAAGTAATTCTATCTTTCATAGGTTTATATCCCCGTGCCTTCTTTTCTTCTTTTGTGATATACGTCCTTTTGGGCATTTTCTTCCAAAAAAAGAACTGTTTCATTGCAATTAAAAACCTGTTGAGATACAAATCCCTCACTATCCACGTACTACAAATTTGTCCGCTTCTTCTACATCGGCACTCGCAACCTCTCCATGCATGACAACACTATGGATCCCAGTTCGTTTTTTTTGAATTTATCGAACCAGCCTCTACTTCCTTTAAACTCCCCATTTTCAGTACTGGTCTCAGGTATGCGTTTCTTCTAAGTTCACTATACAGGTTTGGCTTTCTCACAAATAAAACTCTCAGTAATAACGTCACCATGTAATCGCTTCTCATTTATCCACACTAAAAGGAGTTTTTCCATCTCTTCAATAACATGTGATCTCCTGGAGGTCAATGTTGTCACACCTTTAGCCACATTTGCTGCTTTTATTGCTTCCTTATTCTTAAGCATGCTACTTATTGTTGACTTTGCCATTTTAAACATCATCACCAGATCCATCAAACGTGTACCGCTTTCATGTTTCATGATAATTTCTTTTTCATCTCAATTGTCGATACTACAACTTTTCTTTTAGATTTTGAACTCTGGAACGTTCGAAGTACGAGGCACCACTGTACTTCCTTTGCATGTTTTCCAGGGCACACTGGCAGTGTAACTCACCAGAGAATGACTTCTTGATTCTTCTGTCCCTTGCATGTGGGATAATAGTGTATCAATGATTTCAGTGCAAAGATAGAAAGATAAAATAAAAATATACACCTTTTCATGAGTAGGATTCACAAAATAAAAAAAAAAAGACAAACATAATATAGTAGTCTCAGTAACTTCTGTCATAATTAAACCATTCTAAATCTAATTCTGTTACTGGATAGCCACTTGCAGGCTAATTGAACAAAGATGAGCTGGGAATTTGGGATTTAGCATGTAAAATGTATTCAGTACTGGCTGACATCAAAACACGCATTCATGCTGATATGAGATCTAAGATATTATCAAGTTTTTTTGTTTTTTTATTAAACCACAGGTGGCTGTAAACCTATCATGCATTAGTGCTGTAGGTGGAATAAGGTTGGATAATCTGAGAACTCTGCTTTAGAGACCAAAGTACTTTCCAAGTCACTTCAGGCTCCAATTAGTAGAGTGGTCTCACAACAGACTAAAAAAAAAAAAATAAATAATAATAATAAAAAAAACTGGCTCAAGATTTTGTAAAGATTCGTGGCATGACAGGATTTGAAATCACAGCAGGTTGGAGAGCAGAATTCAATCCAAAGATGGCCAGTGACTAATTTGGTTGAATTAAATTAAACTTCTGCCCTGTTTTTTTTTTTTTTTTTGCTACAGTCAAGGTGAACAGTGAAAGTTAGCAACTAGAACTGAAAATATGAACAGTCAATTTATCAAGTATTCATGATAGAGAGGTAGACCCAGCAGCACAACAAAAGAAGTATGCCGACATAATAATAAGAATATCAAATTATACAAGAGTTATTCAAATAAACAACTAAAAAAGATTATTGTAGTTACAAAAAGGAGAAAGTAATTACAATATTCAACACTAAATATGAAGAAAAAAGTTCTTGAATGGGAGGCATTCTAAAGTAGAATGATGTGGATAAATTTCAAAATGGAAGACTGGGCAAAACAACTTGCTGTGTAAATTAAAGATGCCAAAAAATTATATTCTTGGTGTAATCCTTTATTCAAGTGTATACAAATTTGTATATAGACTACTGACTTCACATCAATTGCCTTAGTATCCCATAATGCAAAGGGCCACTTCCCTGACCAGTTTAAACCTTTACTGAGTCTCAACCAGTGGGAGCCAGACCCAGAAAGAAATACCAAAGTTAACTGTTCTGGCACAAATGGATTGATTGGACCTGTGGTCCTTTGTTTTCAACAAAATTTCTGGATCAGAGAATATAATTGAGCACTCATCTCATCCATTGTGAGTTACTGACTACCAGTGAGTCCATTTTGTCCCCTTCCCCTTTTCTTTTTCTTCAAATATGAAGGAAAAAAGTTCTTGAATGGGAGGCATTCGAAAGTAGAATGATGTGGATAAATTTCAAAATGGAAAACTGGGCAAAACAACTTGGTGTGTAAATTAAAGATGCCAAAAAATTATATTCTTGGCAGTTAAAATTAAATGGATATTAAATCCAGCAATGTTTCAAACTGAATATTTGGCTTTGAAATAATGCTGGATTTAATATCCACTTAATTTTTATAAATTTGCATTGCTGAAGTGGAGCCAAAAGGCTTCACTTCAGCAATGCAAATTTTTCATTTTCTGCCTAGTCTCTGATGAAAACCAACCAATATGAAACAGCTGTCAGGCTAGTGAAACCTTTTCAAAATGAACCAATAGGTGGGAAATATATGGACGCTAGGGCAGTGATCATCTCAGCGAGTATATTCCTGTAAGCTCTCTGGTCAAATTTCATATGAAACTTTTATAGTTTCTTTATTCGGCTTTGAAATAATGCTGGATTTAATATCCACTTAATTTTTACAAATTTGCATTGCCGAAGTGAAGCCTTTTGGCTCTTTATTTTATTAAAAACTACTTGTTCAGTATGTTTTTGAGATATTTGTTTTAGTCTACTGCTATGTGGTAGACTGTAATGGGCTTGGAATAGTATTGAGCCTTCGGCTCACCTATTTTGAGCCTCTGACAGTGGATTCAAAGAAATTTACTTGTTCAGCATGGTTTTGAGACATTTTATGTTTTGCAGGATCATGCTCACTGTAGTCTACTGCTTGGCACTTAGTAAATGTGGATTAGGATGGGCATCAGCATTTGCAAAGAATTTTGCAGCCTTTTCGTGTAGGAAGGTTTTGATCTCAGGAATATCGACTTCTCGGTGAAGTACACATCAAAAGTGTGTGAAAGCACACACTGAAAGGGTGTGTTTTGCATTATGGGATAGTACGGCAACTGATTTATAATAATGCTTAGCAGTATAATCAACACCAATAGGAAAAACTACATTTATTAAAATCACTAATATTTTGTCGGTTTTCTACCCAGCATCATCAGAGTACAACTGCAGAAGCAATTTAAATTCTGACACCTAATGTTCTCACACGGCACCCTCTATGGGTCAGATAACTACAAAGTTACTTTAGAGAAGTCTGATTATTAAGTCTTAAAATAATAGTCTCCCAGATCTTTGGTAAATCAATGCAATCATACTTGCTGAAGTTGGTAGAGTGCTTCACAGCTGATACTGATTCTAAGAATAGCCTCTCAGATCTGTAACAACTTCTATGTAATATAGAAGTCATTACTTAGAATATTGGCAGACCAGAGTATGGTCTCCAATCCTGACTTGCCATGCAGATAACTTCGGATATAATTTTTATGTTCTTCAAAGCAAATGTTAACTGATCTACCAGTATGTTCAAAGTAGGCTAAACTGTAGGCACAAGGAACTTTATACACTCCTCGATGTTCAAGAGGAAGTAACTAGCTGAATGAAAGGATTGAAAGTAGTATGCAGATCATATTTGCAGAGAATTTTGGCTATTTTAAGATCTTATAGCCAGACTTCTCTAAATTAATTTTGTAGTTATCTGGCCCATACGGGTGCCATGTAAGGACATTAGGTGTCAGTTACAATTTAAATTGTTTCTGCAATTACTTAGTTTAGTGCTGAGTGCCTGTCAGTTATCATTGTGCTCTGATGATGCTGGGTATATTTTCCTCTTGATGTTGGTTATATCATGTTAAGTGTCAGAATCTAGGCAGTAACTTCATTCAAAAACTCTTTTCATTTGTAATTTTGTAGGTACAGAACCTCAGTAGCTCAGTTGGTACTGACCCTTCCCTCTGGTTGGAAAGACCTCGGTTAAATCTCATCCTATGAAAAGAACCTTTATGGGCTTTGCAAGTGAAGATGAGTTAGTTGGTCTCATATCTCCATATGAGACAAACTAACAGAGGTGACAGAGCTTTTTTTCTCCCAGAAACTTGAATTTTTCACCCTGCAAAACAAGCAAAATGGCCAGAAACACCAGACACAATTTACAGATACAGCAATTAATCCTATCTCCATTATCTACTATGTCAGTAGTCAGGTTTTTAATATGCCAAGTTGGGTTGACAGGCCTCTGAGCCTAGCAAGAAAAGAAGATGAGATAGCATGGATTTTGTAAGCTCTGGAAAGTTGTTTGTATATATTGTAATCCCCAATAGCAATACAGTGATCTTATTATGATACTGGTCAGCAAAGTACTTTCCTCCTCCCTGTATCTTGCATAAGCCAGAGATTCATCCATAATGGAGAATCCACTCCAGCCAACTATAAGCTGCACTGGATCTCCAACTTACAGCTTACAAAACTTTGTCAACATGACTCAAACAATCCATAGACAATTATCATTCCCATACAGGGAATGAAAGACTTCACCTTTGAAGTTATGAAATCACAGCAAGTTTTGACATGGTATCATTGTTTGCAAAACAGCATGGAATTCTTAAAACAAATATTTGACTGACATGAAGCTCTGAATCAAACCAGATGTTTTTGAGTATCTTTTAATATCTGTAAATTATTTATTTAGCAATTTGCCTTGATTCTGTAGATATTTTTCCGAACTTTGACAAAGATATGAGAGCATATTGGAAAAAA
This sequence comes from Typopeltis vanoorti, assembly GCF_054136105.1. Taxonomy (NCBI): domain Eukaryota; kingdom Metazoa; phylum Arthropoda; class Arachnida; order Uropygi; family Thelyphonidae; genus Typopeltis; species Typopeltis vanoorti. The sequence continues at coordinate 31,873,731 of NC_143574.1, forward strand.
GTCATGGTCATGATTTTTGAACCAGTCTTTTTTTAATTCTCAATGTTAACACGTTCCTTGGCAAGCTGAAAATTGGAATTTCGTGTGGTGGCCAATTTTTTTTTCACTTGATAGTGACGTCCACGCGATAACGCGTGATCGACCGACAAGTGAGAACTTGCATCACACGATATCGCGTGATTGGCAATGAACATGTTAAATGACATCCATACTGTGAATGAAAAAATAAGCCACATGGACTAGGTTTGATGTGCCATGATTGTGCTAGCTCACAATTCTAGTCACAGCTGACTAAATGGTAAAATTGTGTTTTCATCAATCACCATAATCCATCATCATCATCATGCTAGATAATTTCAGGTTAGGTCTCTTTCTTTGTAAGTCATATAATGTTTATTTCTTGTTGACAGTAGCACCCGGATTTATAAGATCTGTGAAAATAGCCTCTGCTACTAATGGCTCAGTTAAAGTAAGTTTGAGCGCGGTTAGTAGTTGGAAGGGGGCCAATCGTTCGATGCTGTCGGCACACTCTCCCTCGATGAGTCTTGGACTCCCTGGAGGTGTCAAAATAATAATAATAATAATAATAATAATAATAATAATGATTTTATGCTTGGTGCTCTGATTCTCAGTCACAGATATAAGTCTCATAACCAATACTAATTCTTTTGAAAAATGGACTGGGCTCATTGCAGTAGACCTTTAAAAGATCTCAAGCAATATTCCTTCTCATTTTTGCCAGCCTATGTTTACAATAGCAAAAGTCACAAGCCACAAATTCTTTATTTGATATGCCTAAAATTGGTGACAACATCTTGGTTAAAAGATCTTGTACACTGCCTGCTAAATAGTTCTATAAAAGCAACTTAAATGTTTACTCCTTCAGCAACTTAAATACTGCACATACAGCCACTCAAATTTAAACAGATTTGCAGTTCTGCTCTGCTTTAGACAGTGACATTTTGTAGGTTCAACGCACTAGAACTGCTAACCTGTAAAATTGTAAAAAAATGTATATAACTCATAAAAATGGGAGGAGCACTAAATTAATTTGTTTAAATCTGCATAACTACAAAAATCCATCACTGTTTGCATGAGTTCTGTACTGTCTAGACAGTAGACACTTTAAAGAAATATGCCTCTGCAACTTGCTGACATCAGCATGTTTGCTCACATGGTGCAGGCTAAAAATAACTAATTAAGTGTATTAAGTTGGAATGGGTTAGAGCAATATTGAAGTGGAGACGCTGGCAAAATTACTAAATAAAATAAGTAACAAGTATGATTTATCACGTAATTCATTTTTATAGTAGGTTCAAAAATTATTGACTATAAATGAAGCATTCTGAAAGCAAAAATTTTATGCACAAAGTTATTAGGCATGAGTGCTCTCCCTTTTTTGACTAGTGTGCATGCACATAGCATAGAGGGAACGTTGATCTCAAGTCTCGAATAAATCTTTTACCTTTCTCTCTCTAAATGGCAATGGTAACCTGCATTTATCCCTTGGATATTAAACCAAGAACACCCAAAGGCAATAAAGAAATTTTTCTTTGGCAGCTTCATAGGTCCTGATGAATTCATTTATTCATTTTCCTAATTTCCATCAATCATATTGTCTGATGGCCTATCTGACTTAGGTGGCTCATCTAAAGTACAGTCTTTATTTATTTTGCTTATCCTTCTGTTCACATAATTATTTTTATACTATACACATTGAATAACCTGTGACAGGCATTTCTTCTCCAGATTTAACTAGGAACACAACATGACAATACAGTGTGCTGTCATATGTGGAGATCATTTGGGCTGTTTACCATTAAAATCTTATTATGTGACTTGCAACATAAAACCAAATTTACTATTTAGTAAATTATAACAAACAAGAATTTATATTCTTATTTTAATCCTATACACAAGCATAAGCAAACAAAGTTTGTATGTGAAGTATCCTCATGACTGGCCTACTTTTGCATAGGGGGGGGGGGGCTGTGGATTTCATATCAACTGCCTTAGCACCCCATGATGAAAAGCACGCTCCCTTTTGAAGGTGTATCTCACTTATATTGTTACATAAGTGAGATCTACTTGTACATGGAAAATATATAATTTCTGCATTGATTTAACCTGAGTATCTTCACAGTCTAGCTCTCACTGAGAATACCTCAATAAAGGTTAAAACTGGTCTGGGCAATGATCCTTCCCATAATGCAGAGCAATATATGCATCCAACAGGAAGTGTGCTTTACATTATGCCAAGTGATGTGAAGTCAACAGCTTCTATATACAAGTAGCTCAGTTGTGAAAATGCATCATGCACCAACTGTTTATGCCTGGGTATAGGATTAAAACAAGAATACAGGTATCCCTCGGTTAACATGGTTAATTAATCCTTTGATGTGACCGCGTATATCAAAATCGCGTTAATCAAATCTAATAATCAATGGTAAAAGTTACAATTCATCCATGATCAATTACTGTATTAATAATTCGTTTTATATGGTACTCTTTTAGGAAAGATAAAAAATGAATGCAAAGTAAATGTTTAATAAATATACTTGTATCTACATTATTTACTGCAATTTTTTTTATCAAAAGAAGTTATCAAGAGTTGTTTGAACAGTTTTAGTTTTTTTTCTTATCGGCATAAATTCTAAACAAGCAAAATGACTCTCCAGACCTCAGCAAACAAGCAATAAAACATAAAGAAAAAAACACTGCAAATATAATACATGATGGTACAAATTAAGTGGATAATGAATATATCGACTTAATTATATATTGAATATAGAAACTACAAGAGTTTCGTGCCAAATACATAGAAACTAAACATTTCAGCAGATTCAAGCATAAGCAACCTTATGGGCAACTCGTAGTAAAGGTGGAGTAAACTCTAGATCACTTTCCTTAGTATTTTCCATGATGTAAAGCAATCTCCTTGAGGAGATGTATGATAAATAAGCCTTTGGCTCTCTATTTCAATAATACATGATGGTTTATTTATTTTCAGTTATAATCTAGAAATTATTGAAGAAAGAATAAAAACAACAACAACTAAACCATACTATACTGATATCGGAGGTTGCGGTATCCCTCAGATATTTACTGTCAAATATCACAAACTTTTACATAACATGTGTTAAACAGCAAAAAAACAGTGTGGAATATTACTCGTAACATATGAATGCACAGCTACTCATGACCTCCAAGCTATACACTGAATTGTGTAAGAATATTTATATTAAACATTTTGCATGTATCTGTCAGATCAGCTGCGAGCTCTCCAGGGTTAAAGGCGCGTTAATCAAAACTCTTGTCGCAATTAGTTTCACAGCGTTAATCAAATCCCATGTTAAGCAAGGGATACCTGTATAATTTGTCTATTATAATTTACTTGATAATCAGGCATTACTACAAAAAACTTCCTAGAAATTTTGCATTTATTTAACTGAAATGAAGATTCAAAAACGTTATATAGTGGGTGGTAACAATATTTAGGATTTTAAAGGATAAGAGATATCACCGCATTTCAAAAATACACTTGTATATAAAATAAATTGATTTAATAATGTGATATAATATAAATTATATAAATAATGAACTACCGATTAAACCTGCTTACTTGTTGAGATTGCTTTTGTAACATCAACAGTTTAGCTGTAGCTTCAGCCAAGTGGCTAGCAGGTGCAGCCTTTTCTATGATAGGTTCAGTTGCAGGTTTACGTTTTGATATGTCCACTACTTTACTACAGACACAGACTTTGTGTAATTCCTAATTAAAGAACATATTTTAATAACTCAATTTTCCTAAAATCTTTATTTTTTGGTTAATTTTAAACTTGCTATTTTAGTAAGAACAATTATAAAGTATTCTTAATAAATAATATATAGTATTCTTAAACATATACTCATGTTTAGAAATATATGCACATCTGAACAAATGGCAAAAAAATCAATATTCTGTTCAATAAATGACATGCAAATATAATTTTTGAAGACTTTAAATGTGGAAAATTACTGTTTCTGTTCAACTGAAGTGGAAGATGCTTATAATATCAAATTATTAGATATCTGAATAAATTTATTTAAAAGTATTCAGTCATAATAAACATCTTCGGCTGAACAAAATTTTAGGAAAAACAGCTGAAAAAGTCACATGATTATAATGAGCTAAACGTAGATAACTGGAAATGATGAACACTGAATTCTTTGTAAAAGACTCGCAGATTATACTTATCTTATCAAATTCTGTGAAGAAAAGACTCTTCGCACCCAAATCCAAATCTGTGTGGATGGTGAAGACATGTCCACCACAGCAGACATCCTTGACCCCTTTCAGAACTATGAACATCTATTTGAAGGCAATAGCATTGTGGAAAATTATGATTTCTGGAACATTAATTAATGTTTCAGAAATCATAACAAGAACAAGTAAACAAGAAAGGCATTAATTAATGCCTTTCTTGTTTACAACAGTTACTGACCCATTAAAGTAGATGAAGTTACTACAGCCTAAAAAGAATGACAGAGAAGGAAATTGCCAGGACCAGATGTTCCAGGAACAGAATTTTGCCATATAGCCTGGGATTTTATTCTTTCAATTGTAGCTACACTATCTAATTCCTTTATTTACAGGTTACATACAAAGTGAATCTATAGGCATCCATGCCATGCTCAATCCAAAATCTAACAATGTTCATATCTTAATCAACAACTGTGCTGACTAAAAGATTTTTTTTTTCATTATCTACAACATAGGTGGCCAACAGCAGGCCCACGGGCAGCATGCAGCCTATAACGTGATTTTGTGTGGTTGGCAGGATAAAAACTATATTAAATTATATGTATTATCAATTTAGCTATTAGTTTCGACCGCAGATTTTCTGATTGATATACTAGTTATATTCATTATTTCTGATGACGGAAACAATTTATATTCTCAACACGGAATCAAAATTGCTTTAAAAAGATTACTCAATTTATAAAATCTACTGCTTCTCTGTGCAAGTTGTAGTAGTGGGAATGGTAGATTTCTACGTGCCCCACAGTGTTCTCATTAAGTTGTGTTACATGTAAAAAAAAAAAAAACAGAAACATGTAATTAAATTTAATTAACAACTTATATATTTAAATCAATCAAGTATTTTATATTGTTCTCCCAATAGTAAAATGATTTAACAAATATAGTAATTCAATATATATAACTATTGCCTTGAAAAAATGCAGAGTTTATTTTTATTTAAGTTCTGTCTAAAAGTGTGCGGCCTGTGACGCTACCACTCATCATATATTGGCCCTCGTATAGAATGAAGTTGGCCATGCCTGATCTACAACATACTTACATTTATTATTATTTTTAATACTTCATCAGCTTAACATGTTCTATAATTCAGAACAAGTCAGAACAATTTCAAAGATTTTTTTCTATACATGAAGATAATGTATTTTGTAAACAAAATATTTGAGGGATGCCATCTCATCACTGATGCAATTCACAATGGAGAATCCTATGATAATATGTGAATTATTTTTGTATTCCAGCCTACTTGGTTGTGTGCATAATGTCTATCATTAAACCTACAATCTGCTGTTTTGAATTGCACTGTGGCATGTAATAAAAACATCTATATGGCTAGTGGTACAAACAGAACATCAATGCTGAAGACTTTCAGAAATGGGTTGACAGAGAAACTCTACTTTGCAATGAACAGCATGGGTTTACTAAGGGAGGGTCATGTTTTAGCAGCTTGCTCATATTTTCTATAATAATGCAACCACTGAGTTAGACAAGGGGGGGGGGAATGGATACACCATGATACTTTTGGATTTTGCTAAGGCTTTTGACAGAATGTAAGACTGTTGCACAAATTAGAGAATATGGGATTGGATTATGCACTATTAGCATGGAAAAGAGGATGGCTGACTGACAGATATTAAAAATTTGTATATGGGCATGTGAATCTGCAAGATTCAAGGTAACCAGTAGTGTACCTCAAGGACCAGTCCTTGGTCCACTGTTATTTATGGGAAGGATTTGAATGGGCTAGAATTGTAGCCATGTGGAAATGGCTATCAGTTCAATATTAATAAATGTAAGGTCATGCACTTTGGTGTGATAAGATTATTCAATGTCCTATTATATTGGTGGGATTATGCTAAAAGAAACTGATGAGGCTAAGGATTTTGGAGTTTTAGTAGATAGGAAGTTGAAGTTCAAGGGTCATATAACAAAATTGTAAATGCAATTCAGAGAATTGCATTTACAATTTTGTTATATGACCTAACTTTTCAGCATAACTGCAATGCTGAAATGAACCTTGATATATAAAGATAAGAAAGCCATTTTGTCTCTTTACAAGGCCTTGATAAGATCTCACTTGGACTATTGCGTGCAGGTCTGGTCTTTTGGTTTTTGTCGTGATTCTGATACAGTGGAGAGAGAGAGAGGGCAAAGGGGAGTCAAAATGATATCATTTGTGGAATGCTGATTATGAAGACAGATTGAGAAATTTGTAGGCTGAAAACACTAGCAAACAGGAGAAGGAGAGGGTGATATGATTGAGACTTACAAACTTCTGAAAGGAAAGAAATTTCATATGTTTGTAAGTTTATACTACAGAATTTCAGTAGATGGAATTTTTCATTTTATGGAGGATGGAGAAGAGATGCAAGGTCATCCTTGGAAGTTGAGAATGAATGCTGTCAAGAAGGTGGTGAGGGCTAGCTTTTTCTCTAATAGAGTGGTGCACGATTGCAATGGATTACCATTGGATGTTATGTGTGCAAGTAGCATGAATGAATTCAAGAACAGGTATGACAGCTGGTGCAAATAGTATGGCCTCCCTCGATGAGCTCCTGACTACCTGGAGGTCTCTCTTAATAATAATAAAAACAATGACGCACCTGGGGCAGGGGGTGGAAGAATGTAAGGATATGTTGCATCCAGTTTCGCAAGTAACCAGAGGACATGACCACTGTTTAAAATAAGAGACAAGTCTTCTGCATTTGACTTTTCAGTTGAATTTGGATTTGTTGATACTTTTTCAGCTGTACTTTAGGCCAAACACAGTTGGAGTTTTTGCCTGAAGCTACTTGCTGTATGCAGATTTTTCTGTTAAACCAAGGCTTTTATAGTGGATGGGAATTTTAGGTAGTGATGGATCAAATTATCACTATTTTGGATGTTCTATTTAAACATTATTTATGTGATGACATGAATTACAAACTTATTATAAGAATTCTTATTATATTCCCATATAATATTTTATAAATAAATTTATTAATTTATAATCATCAAAATTTTATTAGAATCATTAAAATGATTAAGAGTTTATATTCCAAAATACATACATTAAGAACATTAGCAGTTTGTTTAGCCAAATGACTTAATGACTCTCTGTTCTTATCCTCTGCACCTTTTTCCAAATCGAGCATGTTGGTTAAGCCAGTAGCACTAGCCAAACCTGAAGGTTTTGTTGGAAGCTTGAGTGGAGGTAGATTGGTCAACTGATCCTGAAATATATCAATTGAATATCAAGATTTTCCAGACATAATCATGATCTTTCATTTTTGTATTTGTTTAAACATATAAAAAATTGTTGGTCTTTTAAATTAAAGTTTAAATGCATACAATCAGAAATATAGGTTATTTAATTAGTTTCTCATAAATACACATAAAGAGAATATTCTCCAAGTGTAGTCATCACCTTCCAAAATAGTTTGCTTTTCAATTTTACACTTTCTTTACTAATTTCTCCAATAATTTTCTGAAAGTGATCATCTTGGCTCAGTAACTAAATCAGTTGAAAACAGTCATTTTCTGACTCTTGACTGCTGGAAAAAATTACTTCTTGTACACAGTGATTTCTAATGAGGTGATCCGTGAGTGCAAATTGCCATCCTTTGGTCCACATCATTTATTATTGGATAGCCAATTTTCTATTTGGTTATTACCACATGTCATAACAGACAGCTTTTTCGCTTTTTGACCTCTCTACTAATTATAAGCATTCCAGGATTTATCACCTATTTTTTTTTTTTTTTTACCACTTTTGCCTGTAGAGCTTCTGTCACTGGGCAACAAACTTATCCATAGTTTTGCTGATAAATGAGTATTCAAGCTTAGGTACTGTTTAATTTAATGGAAAGAATACAGCACAAAGAAAAAAATAATAATTAAACAGCAGGCTTAATAAATTGGTTGTGTTAAACTTCCCAAGATTTAGAAAACTTTAATTATTAGGCTTCCCATCCAACAGCATCCATAGAGTATCCATCATAGGACTTTAGGCATTAAATAGTCTAATTTAATTTATTGTTCTTTGTGTGTGTTATTACAATTTTAATATTGTATTCCTGAAGATATCTCTGTGATAGAGAAGAAATATCAAAATGATTAAAACAGCTATTTAGTTATTTCTCTTTGTGCTGTAATCATTATATTAAATTTTATTATGAGTTTTGCTGATAAAACAGTCTTGCATGCTTTCCCACTTAAAAAAAAATCCCAGCTTACTTTTAGTTAAGTTTGATAATACTTCGATCAGACAAAATGAGATCACTCTCTCTTAGATTTCTATTTACCTCTAGTTTTTACTTACACAAATATGTCACATTAGTAGCTTACTTAGCCTTTAAAAACCTGGCATCCTTTCTGTTCAAGATGCTAACTTTTCAGATACTAACTCTGTACAAATCCCAAATTCTTTCAACTTCAGAATATTATGCTCATGTAAGGTGTTGGTGCACTGTGCTTTTGAACTTGCATCTGTCATTCCTGAAAAAATTAGATGTAAATAGAAATCTAAGAGCGAGATTGATTTCATGTGTTTTCTTCTTTTATTCCTGCTGATCAAGAAGAAAATAAATACTTTTCTTCTTTCTCATAACTCTTGCCCAAACAATGATGCTGTGTACTACAGTTCTACAGTCTCTTTGTGTGGGACTGTGAAAAAAAAAAAAAAAAAAAATTGCACTTGATAAAACAAGTAAGTGTGGAAAAATTTATTCCTCATTCCCATAACATTACTATATCTCATTTAAAACTCACCTTGCCAAGAAGTAAGGCTTAAATAAGAGATGGCCAGGGCTATTAAAGAAAATAATCAAGATCAAAATCTTCATCTTTCTTTTCCACATATATTTCAGCTTAAAACAGTTGTAAGCAAATTAACCTCACCAAACCTGATTTTAGAAAAAAACTTGGCATTGTTTTCAAACAGGAGGCTTTCTAGTCATCACCAGCCAAAGCTATTGCTGTAACTTTCTTTTGTCCAATACTTCCTCCACATCTTCTGAATTCACACTTCTATTGCATCATTACTCACAGAAAAACTAATCGCAGTTTCTTACTTTTCCCTAAATTCTGTATTTAAGATCAAAGTACATGTCATTCTACTTTTCCAAACTTACAATATTAAATGCCTCTATTCATTTTTCACCAGAAAGAGATCAGAAGAATCTTTTCCAAACTGAACACTAAACATTTTCTGACCCTGCTGGCATTTTCCCAATTGTTATGATGAGTTTCCTGCTTGCCTTTCTATACTTTCCTATTTCACTAGTATTTATTCAGCAGCTTGGAAATCAGTTGCTATTTCTAAAGAAATAAATCTTTACTACCAAAGTTTGTTACTTGCACTTCATTTCTTTCTAAAGTAATGTCTACTTCTGGGAAACCTGGAAACCACTCAAGTAATAAGAGATCACAGTATGGATTCCACCACTGTTGATCAAACAGAACAGAGAGATTTTCTTGCATATGCTATCCATCTTTGGACTAATAACATGGAAAAGTTTGGAAATACTCAAATGGTTGTTCCTCATTTCCCTAAGATACTGATCAGGTTGGTACAAAAGCCTCTAAAGTAAGCTGATCATAAAATACAGATCATTTTCTGGCCTATCTTCTGACTTCTGCAACTGGATTACAGCTTTCTCCTCAAACTTTGTAACTAACACTGTTAATATGAATCCCATTCATTGGGCTAAGGGTTCAAACCTTAGAGACTAAACATGAAATTTTTTCAAGCCATTTTAAACCTCCAATAATCAGCATAGTAGTCTTACACTGAGTGATGAAACCTGTTTACTACCTAAAGATTCACAAACATCCATGCCACAGTGGGATTTGTACCCAAGGCTAAACAGCTGGAGAGTGAAGATGCTATCTAATGAACTTTCACGTTACATTTGTCTTTCTCACTTGAAAAATATTGCACTTAAAAAATCAGTAAAACTTCCAAAAATATTTACTTCTATAACCTTAAACTCTGATCTGATCAAAAGAATTCTTTAGTGGAGTTATGACAATCTTGTTAACTTCAACAACTAGAAAACTCAATCCTGTTTTATTTTACATAAAAACGAACCCTTTTCTTGGAGTATTACTTCCAACAATACTCTCTGGACAATGTGGCATTACTCATTCTCCAGTCTTTCTTAGTATAAACAATGGAGGTTAGCCTTGTCTGTCCAGATTGGGTGTTGCCTAAAATCAACTGAAAAAGAAGGCATCCAAGAAATGAGGTTTTTACTTTTTAAGATATTATGCTACTTGAAATAGATATTAGCGCTATTAAAATGAAATTCTTCCACCTTTCGAATACTGTTCTTGTGTTTAAGATAGTAATCCCTAAGAGCTCCTAAAAATCCCTGAATCAGAACAGAAAAGAATAAATAGGTGATGATAATAATCTATCATTTACCAATTCACTATGATCTCGTCTACATAGCCATTCAATTACTGTTTGCATTTAACACAGATATTTCCATGGTTACTCTTCATTGAATTATCTTATTAACCTCTAAGTCTCTGTGTGTTAAGGCTTAAGTGCTGGGAGGACATCCCTCCCAGCACTTAAGATAAATTTACTGTGATGGTTTCTTCCAAAAGATCCTGAGAGTGGTTTCCAATACATGATCTGCAAGACCAGAAAGACTCTAGTTGTGATTGCAGATCTAAGATTTGGATGTATTCACAGGATCTTCTGGAAGAAAACCTCCATGCTCCATCACAGTCAATTTAAAAAATAAAGACCATTTTTGGAATCTGCAGTGGCACTCAAAAAAAACCAAATTTAAACAAATACTGGTGCAAAAAGCTTCCCAAAATTTGAGAAATATTAATTATCAGAGGTCCCAATTTACATCCTAGGCCTCCTACAAATGTCCACAGAGGGTGCACCACCTAGATACCTAGATAGGACTTTAAAGTCATCATAGCCACATGTTTCATTGAGTATTGTTGCCTTTGCATTTGTTACAAGCATTAAAATTAGTTTTTAATCCTTTCTTAGTGCTATGAATACTCCATTAAACCTCCAACATGACCCCCTAAAGTCTATTAAAACATGTGTAAAAGCTATTCGAAAATTCACAAAACCAATATTTCTTTCTCTCTGACTATTCATTCTAGTACTATCATCTGAAATAAACTTTGCACTTTCATATTCCACACTGAGGACAACCTGCAGGTTTTTGTATCTAATGTTAGCAAGTTTCTTTTTTGTCCTAAACTTTCTACCTATATGCAGTATACCAATATATTATAAGATGAAGAACTTATTGAGGGGGGGGGGCAGAGGAAAGGCAAATACCATTAGTATTAGTTTGTTACTTTCTCCAGAATTTCCAACTTCTATATGTGCTCACAGAAAAAGAACAGTCATACAGAAATGGAAACATTTGGAGAAAAGAATAAAACTAATAATAATGGTAAGTGCCTGATGAATTTCTGTTCAGGATATAGACTAGTCATGACTAATCATATGCAACATATGATGCAGACAAATTGGCTAGAGAAAAAAAAAACAAAAAATATTAAAATTCTAATCGCTTTTGTGATTCACTATGAGTAGACTTGCTCAATTGTTAATAACCAGGTTTTTAACTCGCATGCAGTTGTTTATTTATACTAGATGTATTTCCTCTACATGTTTTGCTGTTGATATCACTAACCGCATCATCTGGAGTTTACTTAACATAAATAAAAAATGACAAAAAAATTAAACATTTTCCAACAGCAGTTAATATCTATAGTTGAAAAGACTGGAATGATAGTCTAATCATGAGTATCATTAGGCATGTGGCATCCAGTCTCTCGATTGTTGTGTAAATTCTGTAGGTAATTGATGGCATAGGATAGATCTAATTAATTAATTTTACACATTAATTAATGATTTCCAGATGTCGTGAAGGATCATTCCTTGATTTCTAATTTCTATTTAGTGTGCCGTTTGAGTAAATGACCTTGGAGAACTCCTTGAAGAATTGTTGAAGTAATTCTCTTCTAAGTATGGCATGGAAGATGCTTGCCAAATTACCATGTGATGTTTTTAAGAGGGCGTATGTTATGAGTCCACTTTTTTCTGCCCATTTGTTTTCAACAGCGCCCATATGTTTTTTATTGCAATTTAGAACTTCTCCCAGTCTGACTTATGTATATCTTTCCAGAAGAGCACGGAATCTTGTATACACCTGGATATTTATAAAATGGAACTTTGTCTTTGGGGGGGGGCATAGAAGGCTTCGTAAGGTGTTGACTGGTTTGAAGGTTGTTCTGATGTTGACTGCCTTTATAATTAATTTCTGTGTTATTGTTATTATGGGGTGGTTCATCAGAAAATAAAAGTTTGTTTCTTTAGTACTTTTTTTTTTTTTTTGGAGTATCCATTTTGAAGGAACTGATGAAATAGAATTTGAAGTTCTTGTTTTCATTTAATGTCATCATTTTTTAGTATGTTTAAGGTTTTTTTCCCCCAAGGTTCTGATTACAACTAATTTTTATTGAGGGTGATGGAATGAGCTTGCTTGTAGGTGCCTGCCTGTGTGTGTTTTTTTCTTATACACTTCTAATGATAATTCTCTAGCGACAAGGATGCCTAGGAAAGATAAATTTCTATTCTTTTCTACTCTAATGTCAATTATTCAGAAAATATAGAAAATCTTCCAGGTCTTTCCGGGGGTGTTTCCAGATGATAAAGATGTCATCCACATATCGTCACCATACGTATGGTTCTATAGCTGATTCTTCAAATTTTTCCATGTATAAGTTGGCAATTGGAGGTGATAGAGGTGAGCCCATTGTAAGACCATATATTTGGTAGTAAAACTTTCCTTTTCAAATGAAGAATGAAGATTTTAGGCAATGTTGGAAGAGAAGTGATATCTGGAGGAAATGGGTTTTACCAAATTCCCAATGTATTTCCAAATGCTATCTCTTCATTCCAACCTATACTGCCATACTTAAAATCACCTATAATAATTACCCTTCTTTTGTTCACACATTTCTTCATCACCACCCTCCACATTTCCTGGCCTAAAGCAGCATCCAACTAAATATGTCTTCCTGTTAACTTCTACTACACTGCCTCATAACCATTTCCAGTATTTTCCTCTTTCATGTCTACCTTATGTGGACATAATTCCCCTGTATCAGCAGCCCCCCCCCTTCTTGTCCTTTCTATCCTCACGAAAAATACTGTATTCTTCCATTTCTAATCCCATTACAATATAATTTTCATTCGACTATGTTTCACTTATTCCAATGATTTTGGGGTGAATAAACTCAATCAGTGAAACCAGTTCATCTTCCCTATTTCTGATATTTCTGGCATTTGTAAACAAACACAGCAGTTCATTTTTAGGTCTATAACCAGTCCTATCCAAGCCACTTGTTGGTTGTGATTTCTCCATTATACCTGCCCTTGCTCAATCACCTTTATCATCATTTACCACATATATTTGCTCAGTCTCAACTCTTCACCCACATTGCAATATACTCCATACACACATTCACTGCCACTTTCAACATTCACTTTCCCTATGCCATGTCTCCCTGTCCACCTGAGCTTCCCCTCAATGCCTGTTCCTCTTGCATTCCTGTTTTCTCTTCATCTCTCACACTACTACTGTTTCCACTGCCAAGCACTTTTGTCTCTTCAATACCAGTCTCCTGATCTTTTGCTTCATCTCTTACTTCTGATCTCTTGCTTGCATCACACACACACTGCACTTTCATCTAACTATATAATGTTACAGCTTAAATAAATCCAGTACAAATCTGCATGATTCCTTAACTGAATAACTGCTGTAATATATTAACATGAAAATCAGCAACATAAGATAAAAACCAAGAAAATAGGAAAAAAATTTTAGAAAACATGAACTGCATCCTGAATGGCAAAATCTACAGAACAAATGAAAGAAGCTATTTAGGCACAATTTTTAAAGAAGATGACAAATTCAATATGAAAATAAACAGAATGAATAAAGCTGGCATGGTGATGAGTCAAATGAATAAATTTACATGGAATAAGAAAGAAGTCAGAAGACTAAAGTAGCTGTATAAAATAGCATCAAACTAATTTTAATGTAATGAATCTGGGAATGCATTAGAAATGAAATGAAATAATTGTTCAAAGACTAGAGACCAGACATATGAAAGTTGTGAGAAAAATAAGGTCCTTTGGATGGAAAGACCCATGTTCAAATTCTGTCTAGGAAGGCAGAACCTTTATCAGGGCTTTTCAATTGAAGAGGAGTTAGCCAGTCTCATATGTAAGTGGTAGGGATTTCCTCCTGAGTAACATGAACAATTACTGTGCACTTGAAGCCATGTATACATGAAAGTTAATTAGATATCAAACAGGCACAAATTGGCTAAAAATATCAAGAGGAAGACCAAGTTCTAGGTTCACTAACACAGTTCAGGGTGCCTTAGATCAAAATATATGATCTGATAATATTGGAGTACTGACAGATTAATTTGCAAGAAAGCTGTTGAGAGAAAGTTAGTAGCAATGCAAACTTATTATACAGTACTATCATAGTATCTTGTACACCTCTTGAGACTACACATCAGTAATTTGATGATGGAGAGAAAAGATTGCCATATATCAAACTGAGTAACATGAACAATTATTGTACACTTGGAACTATGTATACATGAAAGTTAATTAGAAATCAAATAATATATATTAAAAAATCCACAAGATCTCCAGGTTAAAATACTTTTCTAATATTGCAATTGTATAGGTTGCATGATCTATAAAAAAAAAATGTCCTTAGAGAACCACATACAATTAAAAGTTGTTTAGGGATGTTTCCAAACTATCTCAGTATTATTTTTTTTTCTTTAACATATACAATTTGTTATGTTAAAGTTTTTCTTTTTTTAATTTACTGCATGGGGGGGCTTAGTTGGCTGGGTGGTTAGTCCACTCTCCAACCAACAGGCCGTGGGTTCCAATTCCATCATGGGCATGAATGCATGTGATTGTGTCCAGGTGGGAGATTAATTTCATCACCCAGAGTCAGACTACTGTCCTGCTTATTAGAGGCCTGAAGTGACTTGAAAAAAGTTCTGCATTTGGTAATAGAGTTGGAGAAACTATATTATGTTAAAAAATAAATAATAATACAAAAATAAAAAAAAATAAATCCTTAGACCAGCCTTGGTATTAATGTACTATAGGTTTACAACCTTTGTGGGTGGGAGTAACATGAAACAAAATAAGTATAACTTTTCTGTGTTTTTGTTTATCATGCAATTGGTTGGATTAGTGAGGGAACTATAGCTGTGAGACACTAAGTAATATGTCTGTCAACATTGTTTACAACTATTTTTATTTTAAGTGAGTAACAGTTTTTTTAAAAAATATTCTTTCACTTACATTTGATATGAGCTAACACAGACTTAATCAAATGATCCGATCATTCCTTGATTATATTTATAAACAATGGTTAGATATCTGAATCCATCTAACTGGCATAAAAGCACCTAAATTAGCAGTAAACTATAATTTGCATGTTAAAAAATAACTTACCTGCATGCGTTCAGCTTGCAATCGAAGATTTTCATCTTTCACATGGCTTAAGGCTAATCGAAGATCTTGCATTTGTCTTACTAATAATGGAGAATCTCTTACAGTAGTATTTCCACTAGAAGCTGTTCCAGGAAGAGCAGGAGTAGTAGGAGATGAAACTAAGAGGACAAGAAAGAACACTAATTACTTTACATCATATTCCAAAAAATTCATGAAAATATGCATTTTATGTAGATCACTGCAATACAAATATTCTCACAAGCAAAAGTTAAAAGTGAGCTGGAGGGAGAGAGGAAGGAAAAAAGTAGATAATTTAAAAAAAACATGATTTCATTTAAAATAAAATATTGCGCTAGAGTTAAAATAAATTCTAAATGTTTTTCAGTAAATATAAATAACATAATACTTGATAAGTCAGAATGTACTAAATGGCCAAATGCTTTTTGGCCAATTAGTACATTACAGGAGGTTATGGCTAATTGTATAGGGTCCAAATAGTAAAACAAGTAGGGGTTAAATGGATGAATAACACCATTAAGTTTGAGCTGCAAAAAAAAGAAACAACTGTGGAGGGAATTTAAAGAAAGAGGTGACCTGCAGGCACACGAACAGTATAAAGTGCAGGCCAGAAGGGTAACGAGTGTGGTAAAAAAAGCAAAAGCGGATTATGAAAGGAAACTAGCTATGCAAAGTTTTCTTTGCATAGCTAGTTCTTTCAATATGCTGCAAGCAAGGAAAAAACTGTATACGGCAAAATGATTTTAAGGAATGACGATGGTAAGGAGGTCACTGAATCAGTCGATATAGCGGAGTTACTGAGTGAGCACTTTACAAAAGTATATCAGCCAGGTGGTGACATTGAAAAAATAAAAGAACGATTAGTTTATATGGGAATTGTGATGAATGAAGTGGAGGTGAATAGTCTATTACAGAACCTTAAGGTGAATACATCTGTGGGATTGGATGATATACCGGAATGGGTCTTGCGTGAAGCAGCTAAAGAATTATCAGTGCCCTTGACCATGTTGTTTAATCTGAGTCTCGGGTCTGGTTTAGTCCCGAAGGTGTGGAAAGAGGGGAAAATAGTTCCACTGCATAAAGGATGATCCAAGACTACGGTTGCAAATTACCGATCGATCAGCATATCAGGAGTCGTTGTCAAGGGAAAAATACAGGAATGGATTGATGAAAATGAGATACTGTATGAGGGACAGCATGGCTTTGTGAAGGGTAGATCATGCCTCAGTAACTTGCTCAAATTTTAACACAGTGACGTCTGAACTGGATAAGGGTAATGGGTTTACAGTGATACTGCTGGACCTGTCAAAGGCATTTGACAGGATACCACATGGAATTCTAATCCGTAAACTACAACATATGGGAATGGATATAGGGTTGATGAGATGGATAGGTGGGTGGTTGATGGAGAGATATCAAAGAGTAGTTTATTCAGGAGTAGAGTCCAAAAGACGGCCTGTGACTAGTGGTGTGTCGCAGGGTTCTGTTCTTGGACCACTACTTTTTTCAATTTGTTCATTAACGATATAGGGAAGGATCTAAGAGGAACAGTTCATTTGTTTGCTGATGATGCAAAGTTGGGTAGGGCAATAGTGAATGCAGAAGATGTCAAAATCTTGCAGGACGACTTGGACAGATTGGAGTTCTGGGCTAAGGAGAATGGATGTCAATTTAATGTGACAAAATGTAAGGTTATGCATTTTGGGGTGAAAAGATTAGCAGCAGTATACCAAATTGGTGGAACTGTACTCCAGGAGATTGATGAGGCCAGGGACTTAGGAGTGTTGGTGGATAGCGAGATGAAGTTTAGGGGGCACATTGCAAAAGTAGCTAAATCAGCTCATCAACTCACTTGGTTGTTGAAAAATACCTTGACGAGCAGAGATAAGCAAGTTATTGTACCTCTGTACCGAGCCTTGATAAGATCTCATCTCGACTACTGTGCCCAGATTTGGTCACCTAGGTTCCTTCTTGATGGAGAGGAGGTGGAGAGGATCCAGAGGCGAGTGACTAAGATGATAGCAGGTCTATGGAATGAACCATATGAGAACAGGTTGAAGATTTGTGGGTTGCAGAAATTAGTTGATAGGCGGAAAAGGGGAGATATGATTGAGACATTCAAATTGCTAATGGGTTTCTATAGGATTAACACAGAGGATATTTTTGAGACAGGACTGGTGGTGGGAGCTAGGGGACACCTTTGGAAGCTGGGCAAGAGTGTAGTTAGCAGGGGTGTTAGAGCTGGGTTCTTTACTTTTAGAGTGGTAAATGAGTGGAATAAGCTGCCAGAGTCTGTTGTGGGTGCTAGGACGGTGAGCAAGTTTAAGGCAAGGTATGATACTGTGAGAATGTCATATAGTTGTGTGGACATGATGTTTAGGGCCTTCCTCGATGAGTCTAAGGACTCCCTGGAGGTGCCCGTAATAATAATAATAATAATAAATAATAATAACTTGTCAAACTCTTATATTTCTTGCACCCTGGACACGATTCAAACCCAGGTCTTATTAGTATTATAGGCATCTCCAAGGGACTGGCAGACTGATCACAGGAAGCCTACACTAATCATTATGGTAGAGCAATAATGAATGCACATGATGTCAAAATCTTGCAAGATGATTTGGATAGATTGGGGGACTGGGCTAAGGAGAATGGTTGTCAATTTAATGTGGCAAAGTGTAAGGTTATGCATTTTGGAGTGAAAAGATTAGCAGCAGTATACCACATCGGTGTAACTGTACTCTAGGAGATTGACGAAGCCAGGGATTTGGGGGTGTTGGTGGATAGGGAGTTGAAGTTTAGGGGACACATTGCAAAAGTGGCTAAATCAGCTCATGTAATCACTTGGTTACTGAAGAATACTTTGACGAGCAGAGACAAGCAAGTTATGGTTCCTCTGTATTGAGCCCTGATAAGACCCCATCTTGACTACTGTGCCCAGATATGGTGCCAGGGTGTCTTCTTGATAGGGAGAGGCTCCAGAGGTGAGTGACCAAGATGATAGCAGGTCTATGGAATGAACCTTATGAGAACAGGTTGAAGATTTGTGGGTTGCAGACATTGGTTGATAGGCAGAAGAGTAATTTGAAGGGTTTCTTATAGAATCCCTTCAAATTACTGAAGGGTTTCTATAAGATTCATTCAGAGGATATTTTTCAGAACAGGTCTGGTGATGGGAGGACTAGGAGCCATCCAAGGAAACTGGGCAAGAGTGTGGTTAGCAAAGGTGTTAGAACTAGGTTTTTTGCATGGAGAGTGGTGAATGAGTGGAATAAGTTGCTAGAGTCTGTTATGGGTGCCATGACTGTGAGTGGGTTCAAGGCAAGGCAAGGTATGATAGATACTGTGAGAATGTAATCGCATAGTTGCGTGGACATGATGTTTAGGGCCTCCCTCGATGAGTCTAAGGACTCCTTGGAGTTGCCCGTAATAATAATAATTATTATTATTATTCACACAATACCCAACATGCATCTCCTTAAAATTATTCACTCTGGAAGCACTCAACTATCTCAGGCATCCATAAGAGTAAGTCACCACTCTCTGAGCAAAAAATCTAGTTCTAACATCTTTATCACCCACACCCTTACACAACTTCCAGGAGTGACTCCTAATTCTCTCCCAGCTTGTCATGTATTGAACAACTTCTTTGTATGTCTTACAGAATCCCCTTCAGTAACTTATAAGTTTCTATCATGCCCCTTCTTTTCAACCTGTCAACCACACTCTGCAACCTACAGATTTTCAGTCTATTCTCATAGAAACCATTTCACAGACCTGTCATAATCTTGGTCACTTGTATCCACAACTTCTCCACCTACCACCTCATCCCCAAGAAACCCAGGTAATGAAATCTGTGTACAGTAATAGTCAGGATGTAGCTGCATCATAGCCTTGTAAAGAGAGATGGTAACTATCCACTCTTCTTGGACTGACCTATACCGCCAACCTTTTCTGGAACAAACACATTTCAACTATAGATTCTGCAGCTGCCACAAAACTTGTACTTTTTTGCACAAGACACCGCTTCAGACCTACACAGCTGCTAAGTCTAGACAAATCCAAAATCTGCTCAAACCATAGAATATTGCTCCCATATTTGGGGTGGTGCACTAAGATCCTATCTAAGATTCTATTCAGTTCTATTCAGAATTCTATTCAGAAGAGGGTAATCCAGTTAATTAATGATCGCTCTCTCACTTATCCACTTCAATCCCTCTCTCATACAGATGTCAGCTTTTGCTTTGAGCCTCTTCTAGATACTTTCATGGACAGCACCCTGCTGAATTGGCCACTATTATTCCTCCATTTTCCACCAAAATCATTAGAACAAGAGCCACTGTTAACCAACACCTTACAATCTATCTTGAAACTCACTGAACGAACTTCACTTCCTTCTCTTTCATTCAATCTACTTTTGTTCTTTAGAACAGCCTCCCCCACTCTGCCTTCCCCCAAGAATATAATATTCAACTGTTCAAACAAATTGTGAACAGGTTCCTCCTTTCTTATCCTTTTGTACCCACATGGTACTAATCTCCTATAGGTCTTGTGATCTTTCATGTGTGGGTCAAATAGAAAAAAAAAACAAAAAAAAACTTGTCAATGTGCTCTTCAGCATCCCAATAAGCCTTTAAGCTATTTTGCCAACTTTTGCAATATATACTCTGAACTTCTGTTCACCATCATCCCAAAATTCCTAGCCTCATCACTTTCCTGTAATCCAGTACCATCAATGTATACATGGGATGTAATCTTTTCATCCCAAAGCCTTACACTTTGCCACATTAAACTGATAACCATTATCCTTTGCCATACAGTGCCAGTTTATTATTTAAATCATTCTACAATTTCTACATTACCTGTATCTACCCCCCCCCCTTTCCTCAGTTTTGCATCATCAGCAAAAAACTGAATACTCTCTCTCTCAAATCATGCCCTATACCATTAATAAACAAATTAATCAGTAGTGGCCCTAATATAGAATCTTGAGGCACTCCACTAGCCACCCTCATTCTCCTGGACTCTACCATATACCACTCTGTCTGTCTGTCAACCTCCTCATTCCCATATTCATTCCTCAGTGCCATATCCACTTCCCATTAGTTACAACTTAATGTTTTTTTTTGTATAGTATTCTGTCAAATGCCTCTGTAAAACCCATTAGTATCATGGCCATAGTTATTTCATTTTCCATAGTTCAATATACATGATGACTTCTGTAAGAAGGGTGGAACATGCACTTTTGTCAGGTCTAATATCTCATGCCAAAGGTTATCTAGACCCAGAACCTCCTTTGGTTCAAGATTTCCATGCGTTCATTGACAGAAAAATTAAACTGAACTTTTTGTTTACTATCTCTGACAGTTTATCATATGGATTTGACAAGCGACATACAGCTATTTTATGATGATGCAAAGATAAGTAGAGTAATCAGAAATGCTGCTGATATGCAGTCTTTGCAGAATGATTTGAATAGGCTAGAATTGTGGGCATTGGAAAATGGGTGGGGTGCTTACGGGTCAAAGCTGTATAACTGAGAGGGGACCTCCACATAGCCTTTAAAGGAATGCGGAGAACGGACCAGGGCTTCTGACCTAATGTCCAATCCTCACCATCTCGTGGTGCACCCTGTTGGGTATCTACTTGGATACTGAATGAATGAGGATGGGCTGGCAATTAGGGATTTAGCCAACCAAATTGTATTCTTATTGGTTAAACCAAAATAAAAAAATGATGGTACAACATGACAAAATTTCATGTCTGCTAAGGCGTCACCCGGTTAAACAAGGCCCCCGTTGTTTTCGCCAGGGAACCAGAGCAAACAGCGAAGTCAGCTACTGGAATAAATCTGAAAACACACCCCAACTCAATATCAGAGTTAAAGTTTGGTACTATCAACATAAGAAGCCCGAATGGCAAAGAAATGGAGCTAGCTGAGGAATTAGATGAGTACCAGATCGACATAACAGGGGTGACTGAAACAAAAAAGACAAAAACTGGTGAGATCTTTCTGAGCAATAAATACAAAATATTATATATTCAGGCAATGACAATCAAGGAAAAGAAGTAGTAGCCATAGTATTCAACACTATATACTAGGCTAAACATCTTGAATTGCAGGCAGTCTCAAGTAGAGTGATATGGGCAATCAGAATGGGGAACTGAACAATGAGACTTATTTGTGCCTATGGTCTCACAGAAGGTTCTACTAAGGTAGAAGTGGAGGAATTTTTTGAGGCTTTAGAAAAAGCAACTGACACAATGAAAAAGGAAAAGTTGGTCCTTGTTGGGGATCTAAATAGCAGAGCAGGAAATGATTGTGAGACATACAGAAATATTCTGGGAAACTTTGGAGAAAAGAGCAAAGCTAATAATTAATGGCAAATATCTGTTGGATTTCTGCTCAGGACATGGACTGGTTATTACTAACACCATGTTCCAACATAAAATGTGCACAAACTCACAAGGAGAGAAGAGGCAAGGAATAAGAAAAGTCTCATTAACAATGTTATTGTTGATAGTGATGTTTCCTCACTGGTGCAGGATGCCAGAATATTTACTGAGGATTTGAAATTGGAAGTGATCACTATTTAGTCTTGAGCAGGATAAAATTGAATTTCATATTGAAAAGAATAACATGTAAGAAAGTTTTAAAGCGAAGAAAAGTTGAGCATCTCTCAGATGTGAACTGTAGACTAAAATACACAAAGTTCATTGAAGAAAAAATGAAAGAGTTTGAGAACAGGAACCAAACCTTGAAGAAAACCCTGATTGATTCAGCTAGAGAGCTGCAAGGATAGAAAAACTAGAACTCAATGGTGGACATAGGAAGTTAAAGAGGCAGTGAAGGAAAAGAAGAAAGCATATCAAAAGTTCCTGGCAAATAAGTTAGCTTGTGCTCTTGGAGAATACAGAGACAAATGTAAGAAAGCTAAACAGGGCGTAAAACTAGCTAAACAAAATTAATGGGAGGACTTTGGCAAGAACATAGAAAATAAATATCCAAAAGGTGGCAAAATATTCTGGAGGATGTTGAAGAACCTTATGAATGGAGGAAAGAGTGCTGTAAAAGGAGTTAGAGATGATAAAGGTGACATGAAAACAGGAGAAAAATATATCCTTGAAGTATGGAGTAATTACTTTGAAAAACTGCTAAATGAAACAAGCAGTGATGACAGCACAATGATAAAAAACACTCAACAGGCATGCAGTCAGGAATATATATCCATACTTGAAATAGAAAAAACCATCAAAGGCTTGAAATGTGGAAAGGCAGCAGGAAGAGATGATATTCGACCAGAAATGCTAAAGTATGGTGGTATAAGAGTCTTACAGTGGCTACACTGCATAGTTCAGAAAGCCTGGACAGAGGGAGACGAATTCCCGATGATTGCAGTAGAGTTCTCATAGTACCCATATATAAAAAGGGAAATAAAACTGAATGTGAGAATTACAGAGGTATTTCCCTACTGGGTGTTCCTGGCAAGATCTATGCAAGTATACTTGAAAAATGGTTGAGAAGAATTGTGGAAGAAAAGCTTGGTGAAGAACAAGCTGGATTCAGGCCAAACAGAGGCTGTCAGGATCAGATCTTCACTTTACGACAAATAGTTGAGAAAGCACGGCAATATAACAAAGATCTGTATTTAAGTTTTGTCGATTTGGAAAAGGCATATGACAAGGTGCCAAGAGAGAAGCTATTCAATACACTACAGTTAAATGGTGTCAATGGGGCATTATATCAAGCAATACTAGTCTTTATTTGAGTTGTAACTCAGCAGTTAGAATTGAAGGAAGTACAGGAAGATGGTTTAACGTTAAATCTGGTGTGAGACAAGGATGTACATTATCACCTCTGTTATTCATTATCTATATGGAATCACATTATGAAGGAAAGTGGTATTAAACATGATATCAAAATTGGAGATGTTAATGTCAGCTCTTTGCTTTATGCAGACGATGTTATACTTCTAAATAAATCTCCTACAAGTCTGCAAGATTCCCTGACTAAATTGATGTAATAGATATGGCATGAAGGTTAGCATTAAAAAGACAAAGACAATGAAGATAGGCAGAATCATTGAAAATGTCAACTGTGTTGTGAATGGAGAACCTGTGGAACAAGTAAAACATTTCAGCTACTTAGGCACAATTTTTAGTGAAGATGGTAAATTAAATATACAAGACAGTGTTCAAACCAGTTTTAACTTATGGATCTGAGATCTGGGTCAGAAGTAAAATACTTGACCAAAGACTAGAGACCGCAGATATGAGAATCCTGAGAAAGATTATAGGTGTGAACAGATGGCATCAATGGCAATATCATATTAAAAATGAGAATATTAGGAAAGAACTTGGCATTGTCAGCATCCAGGAATGCATTAGCAGAGCTAATCTCAGGTGTTATGGCCACTTAAACAGAATGGGCGAAGAAAGATTAGCAAAAAGTGGTCTCTGCCAGGTTGGCAGCAAAATGACCCAGAGGAAGACCAAGATATAGGCGGATTGATATGGTACAAAGTGCCTTAGACGATAGAAATATAAGATCTCATGATGTTGGAGTCTTGACAAGTAACAGACTGATTTGGAGGAAAATTGTAGATAGGAAGTTAGTAATGATGTAATTTTTTTCATGTAGTTCTATCATATCCTGTACACCCCTTGAGGGTACATGGCAGGAATTTGATGATGAATATGATGATGGAAAATGGGTGTCAGTTCAATGTCAGTAAATGCAAAGTCATTCACTTTGGCATGATTAGATATCCAATGTCGTATTATATTGGTGGGATTAGGCTAGAAGAAACTGATGAGGCCAGGGATCTTGGAGTGTTAATAGATAGGAGGCTGAAGTTCATTATCATTATTCACAGGGACCACGTGGCAAAGATTGCAAATGCAACTCAAAAGATAATTGCAATGCTGAAACTAACGTTCACATGTAAAGATAAGGATGTCATTTTGCCTCTTTACAAGGCCTTGATAAGACCTCAGTTGGACTGTTGTGCACATGGTCTCCTGGTTTCCATTGTGATTCTGATATATAGGAGAGGGTACAAAGGAGAGTGTTAAAAATGATATCAGGATTGCATAATACTGATTATGAAGACAGATTGTAGATTGCAGACACTAGCAAACAGGAGAAAGAGGTGGTGATATGATTGAGACTTACAAACTTCTGAAAGGGTCATACAGGATTTCAATTGATGGAATTTTTCAATTTATGGAGGGTGGGGAAAGAACCAGAGTGCATTCTTGGAAGCTGAAAATGAAGGCAGCCAAGGAGGGTGTGAGGGCTAGATTTTTCTCTCAGAGGGTGGCGCATGATTGGAATGGATTGCCTTTGGATGTTGTGAGTGCAAGCAGTGTGAATGAATTCAAGAATAAGTATGATAGCTGGCGTGTGTAATATGTGGCCCCCCTCGATGAGTCTCTGACTCCCTGGAGGTGTCTCTTAATAATAATAATTTATTATTATTAAGATATAACATGCAAATTGTTATATTAGATTTAAGATCCTGGATTACCTATAATCCTATTTATAAAAATCCCAAGAATATGGAAGGCACATATTATACCCACTTAACTTTTTTCTCTAAGAGTTAATTATAAATAGGACTGATAGAATTATAAATAGGTAATCCAGATCTTAAATCTAATATAACAATTGTCATGTCAAATCTAAAATAGCAATTAGGACATCATTTTTACTGTAACAAAACTATCTATATGAAAGAATGTTTCGCTGATGTTGTCTTAAATAGAATATAGCTTTGATGTAGTTATTTAATTTAATTTCCTTTATTTATTGTAATTTTATTTATTTTCACTACAGGTCAGGCCAGTAAAATAACTGCTGATCAAATAATTGTTTTTTCACCATACTGTGTGAAATGTAATTTAGCTTGTCTCTCTCTCTCTCTATATATATATATGTGTGTGTGTGTGTGTGTGTGTGTGTGTGTACTCCAGATGATGACCTGAAGGTTGAAATGTCAGGAAATTAAAATAATTATTTATAACACAGTCGTACTGACAGGGCTCCTTTTCACCACCTTCACAAACCAAGCTGGAAGAGAATCTGAAGTTTTTGTTGTAAATAAAAATTTAAAGTAAATTGTTACCCTGACTACAAGAATTCTAGATAATCATCATCATTTTAACAATAGGCTGGACCCTTTCTTAACCAACTCTTCCTACAAATAATCTTGATATTAAGGCAAGTGATGTGAAGTCATTAGCCTCTATATACGAGTTGCTCTGTTCTGAAAATACTTCAAGACAGGGCGCCTCGATCCAACTTTATCCAAATGTAAGGATAAAGGATTAAATCAAGAATATAATTTTTTGGCAGTCAAGATTATGGTCAGAATACCTTTGACTATAATCTTGTCCATGTATCTACAGATTGTGCTCTCTCAGCTATTCTCAGCTTTATATCCTATAGCACTATAATACCAATTGGGATGACAATCAGGAATACATACCCCTTTCCTAACTGTATTTTTAAATTAAATTACAATGTAGACTAATATATTAACTAAAATAAATTTAATTAGCTGCTTTCATATAGATATGTAAGTTGACATACCTAGAAAAATTAAAGATGGAAACTTAAATTTATGTGAAATAAATTTATTAGCTATAAATTTTTTTCCTATGTATCATATGCACCCTTGGTAATTGATAATAGAACACAATATAAAATTACAATTAAAGAATTATTTTCAAAAAGTGTGACATTAATAGGAACTGACGGTCAGTAAAATTCACAATTAAAAAAAAATACAATATAATAATCAAGAATTTTCATAAAAATGATGTAATAATATTTCCATAAAGGAAATATTATTACATCATAAAGGATCTGATACAGAAGGCCATCAGATCTATTTAAGTTCGGTTGTGTAGAAAGGTCTCACAATTCTTTATATAAGTACTCTACAAGGAATCAATTTTCATATAAAAGCTTAGTTTTTTCAAAAAAAAAAAAAAAACTATGTTTAGTCGAGATAGCATGTTTTGCTTGGCCAGATCGTTCTGGTTCATGGTACCGGATGTAAGATTTGTGTTTTTCTAGATGGATGGTTGCAGATCTGCCAGACTGTCCAAAGTAAGACAAACCACAGAAGTATATGATCTGATAGACACCTGGAAGGTTGAGCAAAGAAAGCATGTCTTCAGGTGAAGAAAGAAAGGTGTTAGCACTTTAGCTGTGCATTCAGAAATTCCTTTAATATAAGGGAGTGGAATCCTAGTAATATCTTCAGGAGATCTAGAGACTAGTTGTCTTAAAGATTTTCTTAATAAAAGATTCAGATGGAGTTAGGTTAGAAGGTAGGAGTTTTGCTTTGAAAAGAATAATCGCTGATTGAAAATTAACTTTGTTTGCAGTCTTAGAAGGAAATGAAGTAGAGTTGAAAACTCTTATAGGATTCCAAAGAAATATGTAAAATGATGTTTAAAGATTCAGTGGATAACAGCTCAGAAATGAAGTTATAAAGAGAACTGATTTGATATTTAACAAGGTCAAAGATTTCTTTGCATCATTACGTTTATAATATTTTTCAGTTGTAATATTAATGATATGAAGAGAGTTTCAACTCTACTTGTAGCTCTCTTATACAGAAATTTTATTTACTAGTCAACTGTGTACTACTAGTCAACTCTTTTTTCAATACTGTAAAGTAATATTTTTGATAAATGAACTCTCAAACCCTACAGGCACTTTCTATAACTATTACAATTTATGCACCAATCAACAGTTCATGTGTGATAAACACAATTTTCCAACATAACATTGTTACAATATTAAAAAGAGGGTTTTGTCTCTTAAGGTTATTTCTAACTAGTCTCTGATGAAAAGCAGTGGTTTGAAGCAGCTGTGAGACCAGTAAAACCTTAATAAAAAGAACTAATAAAAGGCAAACCATTGGCCGGTGGGAAGAATTCATGTTCTTTTAAATAGTGCAATGCCAAGGTAACTCTGATGTTGAACACTGTATTCTCATAAGCTGTTTGATCAATTTTGAACTTAAGTTTTAAATTTAATTATTTCACTATGAAATAATGATGGATTTATAATATCAACTATATCTAATGGTGTTTCTATATTTTTTTTTATAGTAATCAGTTTTAATGTTGCACTGCTTTGAAATTTGTCTCATTTGATATTATTCTTGGAGAGCCAAGAGATATTTTTCTTTTTGAAGCTGGAAATCTATGGACTGACTGAAACAAATAATCTTTATAAGCCAAGTTTGGCCATCAGCCACAAGTGGGTTATCACTATCCCAGAATCTTGAGGGCTTGGAATCTCTATATCATAAATGATATGAATCACTCAGCACTTTTGTCTATGTTTCGCAAAGAGCCAACCTAGCTGGCTGAATGGATATAGCATATCTGCTTTCTAAACAACAGGGTATGGGTTTGAATCCTAGGTACGATGTTTGTAAATATCATTAGGAGACAGATTGTTTTCATTATTAGTATAGGATCCCTAACCTGAAATGGCTTGGGGGGAAAAATGTATTTGGCCTTTAGAGGTGGTTTCATGAATTATCACTCTTAGCCAATCAATCTACAGTAATAAAATGTATGATAGATTTAAAACTTTTCTGAAGTTTGAAAACAAGGCATCAACAGCAAGCCAATATTAAAAATGAAAGTATTAGAAAGAAAATAGCATTAATGTCAAGAATGTGAGCTGAAAGAGTAGCAGAAATGCAGAGCAAAAATGAAGAGGAAATACACACTGATAAGAAGATAGACATAAATAATCTGATACAGTTAGTGTAAAGACAGAAAGAGAAAGGGCTGATTCAATTAAAGGCTAATAAATAAAATGATCTGAAGGACAAGTGTAGGGGAACAACTGGAATCCAATAAAACTGGAGACCAATGAAATCTTAAATGGGATGACTGTTTTCTGCATAGCCTACAGGAAATGAAGGGTTCATTTCAGGAAACAATGACAGTGAAATGCAGTTTTGTATGTATTTAAATATTTCAATACCTAATCCATGAACATATCCAGAAGTCTTAGAAAGTCCTTCTAAAAGAGCTTTTTTTGACAGCATCTTCAATTTGTCTTTTAGTTCTCCTCTTTCAGTTTCAAGAGCATCAATATCGGCCTGAAGGTGGTCCAGTGTTTCTTCAAATTCTCTAGAAATTAAAAAAAATAAAATTTTCAGTTATATCAATAAAAATTAATTTAAAATTATTATAATTTCATGACCAAATTAAGATTATTCATTTTATGCAGTGAACAGGAAAAAAAAATTTTAAACTATATTTTCCTTTTTTATTTTCAGCAATTCAATAAAGAGCAGTATTAATTACATAAAAGTTGTTCACTTGTCTAATATCTCAAATGATTGAGAAAAATCTATCAGTCAACTCATTGTTTCCACATCTGTTCAGCATATGAGCAGGCATTTTATGATCATATTGCTAAAATAAAAAGGAGGCCTAACTTTGAAACTGTAGATTTAAGTTGCAAACAGTAACTCATACAAATTATGATTAGGTCAGTTCTATGTCTCCTTTTCCTTCTTAGATGTAGTGTGAATTATACTCTCATATGAAGGGTTCTGGGCCTCTACAGTATGTTTGGCATTCCAAAGATGTTATGGCAGACATGTAGATCTTAGAGAGTACATAAGACAGATCCTGAATTGCTCTGTCTTGTGCATTAAAAGGCTTCCAATTAGTAATGCTAATTGTAGTGCCATATATACAGCCAGAGCTATGCACAAAGAGAGATTGCTATTGGTTTGGAATTTTATGATGCATTAGCTACTTATGGTTCCTCAAGGGCTCACTTTAATGAATTTTCCAAACCCAAGGCATCTGATACTGGATCATGTCTTACTCCATGTAATATACATCTGCCCTACTCTTCTTTCTTTTCTATGTTTTCTTCTTGTTCCTTCCCCAATGCTATTAATTTGAGGACTGGGGATGAATCTTTCCTATTTCCTATTTTTTTTAATTTTTTTTTTTTTTTTTATATTTCATACAAGTGGGAGTCTGCCTTCTTCTCTACCAAGTATTTATCTTACCTAGTAAGCTGAACTTTCACACTATCATTAGTCTGTCACGGACCTTGTGAGAGCAGATGACCACAAACGGGAGAATTGGTTATCGATGAGAGAACATTTCGCATTATTCAAAAACACCACACGGAGGAGGAGAGAGTTGGTGTTTTTGATTCATAAAACTGTCAGGAGAGATAGGTACCATCTGTCTATATCTACCCATATCATACTATGGAGACAGTCTTACAGCATTTTATGCTGACTCAGTTGTCACCTGGACAAATAAGGACCATGCCACCTTCTGGAACTGCCAGGGATGGTAGTGGAAAGTTTGCTACTGGTAGTATATGGACCAACTCATCACAGCTCAGGAGGAGTTTTATGGTTGGTACCCAGAACATCAGAATACTTCAAAATGGTGGTCAACTCAAGTTACTACAATATGCCCTCTCACGCTATCATTGGTCTATCATGAAGCCTCATGAGATCAGATGGCCATAAACAGGAAAATTAGTTATCAATTAGACAAACCTTTTGCATTATTCAGAAACACAACAAGGAGGAGAAAAGAGTTGATGTTTTGATTCATAAAACTGTCAAAAGACATGATGGATTTTAAACCTATAAATAGCAGAACAGCTCTTGTCAGGCTTAAAGGAAAACCAATAAATGGATCAATAATACAGATCTATGCACATACACTGGTCTATGATGAAGAGTGTATTAATGACTTCGCTTCTATGGACAAATTAACAGTGATAAAACAAATTCAAAATAAAGACTATTCTCATTGTCCAAGGAGATTGGAATGCAAAAACTGGTATAGATATCGGAAGGAACTTTTTCCCCAGTGTGGTGTATTTGGTTTTGGTGAAACTAATGGCAGAGGATACAAACTTATTGATTTTGCTATTCAAAATAATTTAACAAATACTAATACTTTATGTCCTCATAAGACATCAAGAAAATGGACATGGTTCTTACCTAATGAACTTCCCACAATTTAAATTGTTTATATACTTGTTCAGACAACACATAACACATTGGTTAACTTTTCTAAAACTATATCTTTCCTGGAAACTAATAACTGCCAGTGACCACATGGTCATTGCTACCTGAAACCTAAAATTAAAACAAATAAAAGGTAACCAAACACCAAGGAAAAGATATAGTGTTGAGACGTTCGAATCACCTTATATCAGCTGACACATAATAGGTGTCAGCTTCTAAGCAGCTGACACCATAATAAGGAAATCTCAAAGGATTACCATATTATCATTCTGGATTGCAGAATGACACTTGACAACTATAAGACCAAAGGAGAACCTTAAAATATAGTATAAAAAAGGAAAATAATAGGAGGGAAAAATGTAAACTAAACAAAATAATAAGAAATAAAACAGCTAAAACCAACTGAATTCTGAAAGAATGCGAA
Organism: Typopeltis vanoorti; assembly: GCF_054136105.1. Lineage (NCBI taxonomy): Eukaryota > Metazoa > Arthropoda > Arachnida > Uropygi > Thelyphonidae > Typopeltis > Typopeltis vanoorti. The sequence goes on from NC_143574.1 coordinate 31,905,056, forward strand.
AAGACTGAACGGGCACTATAAAGAAACAGCCCCAGAAGTGCTTTTCAAACAGTAAGTAGATTAACAAGAACCCTTTATTAATACTAACTGGTCAGTTGAGGATGGGAGGGCAAGCTTTTGACTAGAATAGATGAAATCTTGCAGTGTTGCCATGAGTAGATAACTAATCTTTTCTCAGAAGACAGCAGCCTTAATAAACAAAACCTTGAAGACATAATATAAATGAGATTGGATGAGACTTTCCTATTTCAAGAGAAGAAGTAGAAGCAGCAAATAATTCTATTCAAGGTAGGAAAACTACCAGGCAGCATAGATGGAATAACTCAGAACTACTGAAAGCAGGGAGAGAACCAATTATAGATGTCCTGTTCAGAACTTTTCAGGCTGTATGGAAATGAATCATGGCCTAATGATTGGTGCAACTCCATTCTGATAGAGATGCATCAAAAAAAAAAATAATAATAATAATTGGTCATCCAAATGAAATAGAAAGTATACTTTCAGAGCACAAACAGGATTCTGTAAAAAAACAAGAGTACAATAGATCTCACTGGAGAAAAATATATTGAACGTAATAAAATACTGTCACAATTTTATAGACCTACAGAAAATCTTCAATTCATGAGGAATTGTAGAGAATACTGAACCAATATGGAATAGATAATAAAATAGTATGTTTAATTAAAACTTTTGACTGTTCTTCACAAATGTTAAGAGAAATCAATGGTAACTATAGCCTTTAAAAATGGGAGAGCTGTGTGATTGAAACTTAGCTTTGGAAAACAGTGGTACTGGAATTACAGTCTGTGGCAAAAAAATCAATAATTTTAGATTTGCTGATGCCACTGACTGATAACAGAGAATGAACATCAGTTACAATAACTAAGAAACTGTTTCTAAGGTACTTAATGATTATGGATTAAAGATCAGCATTCACAAATCAAACACAGTGTCTCTGGGCAAAAAAAGCCTATGAAAATTTCCATTAAAAAAAAAAATCAGCTAACGCCTTTTTATTCCCGTATACAGGAGTAAGCGAGGCCCTTTAGCCCTATCTAACTTTTGGAGACTGAGTGGGCAGTTCAATCTCCACTGGCACCAATCAGAGATAGATGGCCCAAGGCTATCACTAGTTAAGTGGTGCACAGTGAAGAGAGACTGCTCAAATGTGCCGCCATCTCGTGGTCCCTAACCCTAACACAATATATTTAATGTCTGAAATAATGTGGGTTCTACAGTCGATTTTCTTGAGTTTACGGGATGAAAAACCTGAGTTTCCGGGAGGAAAAACCCACTTGCCCGTGCCAGAGATCGACTAACTCGGAAACTGGTCGAAAAAAGGCTTAGAAAAATTTCCTCTAGTCGCTGACTAGACTAGAAACCAAGTCTTCCTTCATGCGGCCAAGCGCCGTGGTGTGCAAACGCCACATCCACTGAGCTACACAGGCTTGAAAATGAAAATTTCCATTAACAATGAAAAATTGGATGTAGAAAAATTCATTTACTGGGAAGTGTACATACAGCACAGAGTGATATTAAAGCATACATTGCTAAAGCAACTGTTACCCTTCAGAGGTTACAGCCACTTTGGAAGGACAACGGAATACAGCTAACTACAAGACTCTACTTCATCAACACCCTTGTTAACTCTGTCTATATGGATGTGAGAGACAGACATTGCCAAAGGAAGATGAGTAAAGGCTATTGGCATTTTAGACGAAGTGCTGCAGAAAACTTTTGAAGATACCATACACAGCACACATAACAAATGACGACGTTATAAGGAAAATCTAATTCATTACCAGAACACAAGAAAATATCATCACTAAAATGCATTGAAAACAACTCTAGTGGCTGGTTATGTAGATAAATCAGATAGTTTAGCTAAAATAACACTAGAGGACTTGACTTCTGGTAAAAACACTGGGGGGAAGATGACCTAGAATCAACTGGATAGATAATTTTAGAAAATGGACTAATTCTTCGTTCTCCACCTTGTTAAGGATATCCCAGGACAGAAACACCTGGAGAGACTATGTCAAGACTGTCACCTTTATAGGGTTCCAATGGTCTACATAGACTATAGGTGAAGATGCAGCAGCTACTTATGACCATAATGTGATAAGTAACGTTTGTATATGTGACATATATGTGATATGCCAAAACTGTGTATCAATTATAATATGCAAAATGCTTATTGAAATGAAAAATTGTATTGGAAATGAAGAATAGCAAGATAATCTCACCTCATCTTCCTTTTCCATGTTAGGCTCAATGGCCCATCACTTCCAAGTAATTTGGCATATTTGAAGCCTGATTAATGCTCATGACAGGGCAGTTAATCCTATCTACATTGCTAGTGTTAGATCTTGAATGGGGACTCTTTCAACAAAAGAGTCATTCATTCAAGATTTAACAAGAAACACAATTCTGAGCTAGAAATACTTGTACTATTAGTTAAGAAAGCAAAATATAACAGAAAACCTGTTACAATTACCTTAGAAAGAAGTAAAGTTGAGGAGAAAATTGCATGTCTAAGTAGAATTATATTGTTAAAGTTATTGATGTCAAAATTATACTCTGTGTAAGAATGTAAATCTAAGTGCAAACAAAGGTTCAAAGGTTACTAGCTAGCTGCCTATGATGACGTAATGCCTGCAACGGAAGCGTTCGTGGAAGGGGCGAGCTGAACTCATGTTTGGTGAAATGAGCACTTTTCAAGGAGCAGAAGTGTGATGCAATCGCGTAGGGGTGAATAGGAGAGCACAATGAGAGATCCTCCAATACAAAAAGAGGGCGCTACAAAGAAGAATAAAAAGCGAGTTCACTCGGGTTTGAAACCCCCGTTTTTTCTGTCCTTGTTTTTCTTGTGTGGTCAAGCAGAGTACTGACCGATTGACAGTGCCGGAAGTAATCTCCTTCCTGGTTGCTATCTGAAGGAGTCAGGCATGCTATACATGAGCTGACAACAGACACCAACTAGGGCCATCAGTAAAAGTTTACTGATGCGAGACAGCGGAAAAGTTCCCCAAAAAGGACGGCCAAGATGATGATATCGATCTGGTAGAACAAGCGTTTGTGCAGCAAAGTGCAAGGAATGGTGATTTGCGTTGATCAGCGCAACCTCCACGTGGACGCACCTCGATACAGCAGACAGACATCTGACTACAAAGGACGGACGAAAGAAGCGCGATATCCTCTCAGGACACTGGTAATGTACAGTAAATTCCTTATTCTTGTAACAATTAGTATTGGGGTGAAGAGAGAAGAACAGATTTCTAATTGAGAAGAAAGAGAACTTTTAAGTGACTTTTGTGCTCAGTAATGTGTTAATCATATTGGACTAGTAGTCTGAAAGCCTGAGAGTATGCAACACTTAGTTGAATGTGAATTGATCTTTGTGCAAGTTTTACTTAGAACTTTGAATTAGTGTTTTATGATGAATGTGTACTTATTTAACCTAGAGATGTAAATAGAGTATTTGATGCTTAAATATAAAGAGCCAATAGGCTTCATTTCGGCGATATAAACATTATTTAAATTAAGGGGATATTAAATCCCACATTGTTTTAAAAATAAGAAATTCAAAGATTGGAATCAGAGAGTTTCATGCCGAATATAGTAAACTATAAAAGTATCCGCGACCACTAGCGTGAGCCAAATGCAAGTGATCCTAGTACGTAGTACAATACCGGGCAACTCGTAGCAAAGGTGGTAAAGTTCTGATCACTATTCTTAGGTATTTTCCATAATGTAAAAACACATTTCCTAGGAAATGTATGCTGTTATTACATTATGGTGGGAGGTCATTACCCAGACCAGTTTCAGCCTTTTTTTGAGGCTTCATCAATGAGTAGCTAGACCAAATTAATACCAAAGGGTATAGCAAAAAAAACTTATATACTCTGCTATACGAGTTGTCAAACAGGTGCACCCATAAAGTTGCTTAAATATCCAATAGGCTTCATTTTGGCGATTGTAATGAAAATACCTAAGATTTTATGGAAAATACCTAAGAATAGTGATCAGAACTTTACCACCTTTGCTATGAGTTACTCGGTATTATACTATGTACTAGGATCGCTTGCATTTGGCTCATGCTAGTGGCCGCCGATACTTTTATAGTTTACTATATTCGGCATGAAACTCTCCGATTCCAATCTTTGAGTTTCTTATTCGGTTTTTAAACAATGTGGGATTTAATATCCCCTTAATTTAAATAATCTTTATATCACCGAAATGAAGCCTATTGGCTCTTTATATTTAAGCAACTTTATGGGTGCACCTGTTTGACAACTCGTATAGCAGAGTATATAAATTTTTTTCGCTATACCCTTTGGTATTAATCTGGTCTAGCTACTCACTGATGAAGCCTCAAAAAAGGCTGAAACCAGTCTGGGTAGTGACCTCCCACCATAATGTAATAACAGCATACATTTCCTAGGAAATGTGTTTTTACATTATGGAAAATACCTAAGAATAGCGATCAGAACTTTACCACCTTTTCTACGAGTTGCCGGGTATTGTACTACGTACTAGGATCACTTGCATTTGGCTCACGCTAGTGGTCGCCGATACTTTTATAGTTTACTATATTCGGCATGAAACTCTCTGATTCCAATCTTTGAGTTTCTTATTCGGTTTTAAAACAATGTGGGATTTAATATCTCCTTAATTTAAATAAGAGTATTTGATAATTAGAATGTTCTCTATTGCTTAACTAGTGAATTAGAATTTTGATATGACATACCTTTGATGTGTGGAAGTTTATTGTATGTAATTTGATAATTAATAAACATGTTTTTTCTATGTAAGTCTGAGTTTGTCTGAGCATGAGACTGATTTTACCATTCGCTAAAGTTCAAACCTGTGAATAAGGGGAAATTAAACAAAGTTATAGGCCATGACTGCAATGTTGAAGTTTCTATAGGCGCTTAATACTTTAACAAGATTAGGTAACACTTGAACTCTGGGAAGGTTTCTTTGTACAAAATTCTTCTGTACTAGGACTCTGGCTGGCGCAGCTATATCAAACAAATTTTGTCAGAGTTCCGAAAGGAGAAGTGGCCCCAGAGAGATAGGTTAGAGAGTTCAGGCTTAGTAAGTACAACAGCGATTTAGGATAGAGAAATAACAGAAAAGTGACGCCATAACAATGGCACAGAGTAAATATTTAACACTAGCTATGTCTGTAAATTGTGTGCTCTTCTGGCCAGTTTGTGGAATGAAAAACCCAAGTTTTCAGGAAGCAAAAACCCAGTCACTTCCAAATGAGACTGGCTAACTCACCTTCCATTGAAAAGCCATGATAAAGGTTTTTTTTATATCGTAGACAGGATTCAAACCCAGGTCTTTCCAACTGAAGGGCATCATCAATACTGAATGAGCTACGTAGGCTCCTGTAGGAATAGGAAGATAATATGTAAGGAAAAGCACAAAATGTAAACAAGAAGTTTTGTATATGTTTTTGTCAGTCAGTGTTAACTATCATGAGGGGAAAAAAAAAAAAACGTTAGCCATTTTTGTAAAGTTAATATTTTGAGAGAAAATTATATGGGAGACATAATTGGAACTTATTCACCTATATACAGAGAAAGTGTACTGTGATGATGAAAAAGTTGATATCTAGTTAGTCTGAAGTGTGGGTTGGTAAAACAGTAAAAGGTGATTAAAATATTATTATGCCAATTAGTTATTTGAGCATGCTTACTTTATGAGTATAAACTGGCACAATATACAAGGAACTAATAAGCAAAATATGAATATGATTTCAGAGAAGGCACAGCCCAAAAATAGTTAAAAAATTTGTATCTGGTGAGGAGTCATTTGATGATGCACCCCATGGTAGGATGAACTAAAGGCCACCACTGAGTCATATCAAGCCAAACATGCAAGATCTTGTAGAGCAATTCAATATGAGTGGCAAAAACCATTGGTTTGCATTTACATCAAATGGGAAAGGAGTATAAACAGTAAATGGGTTGGATGTAAACTTGCGGGTAACAACAAACCACAGAGACCCAATTTGCTTGTAGCTGTTTTTATATCCAAGTAATGAGCTATTTTGGACTAGTATTAATGCCATATTAATCAAAATCATTAGCAATCATCCAGTAAACTTTTTGAAATTACAATTATTGACAATTCAATTAAATAGCTGACATGAAAATAAGTTTATACTGGCACAGAAGGAGATCAGGAATTTTATTTTAAGCCGATCATGTTCTGCATTACTCTTATCTTAAATGGTCTCAACAGGTCTTTTTCAGGATCAAGATTCTGATAAGCAGTGAGAGTTCACAAAAAAAAGTCATGCAACACCAAATTCTTAACTGAAATATCCAATTCAATATTGTAGCAACAGATATATATATATATAAGCTGCATATATCACAAAAATAGTGAGCTTCTAGTATACATTTCATGTCAAGAGTGTATGATGAGTTTTTATTTTTTATCTGCTATCTGTGGATAAAAAAAATCCATTAATACCTTTTATTCCCTACAGGGCAAGGCTATTAAATGCCTTAACTTTTTGAAGACTTTGACAACAGACAATCTCTACCCTAAGCCAGCACTGACAGCTGGCCCAAGGCTATCAATGAGTTTATCCTGGCATTTAGGGAGCAGAGTATGGAAGACAATTGCTGCCATATTGTGATCCCTAATTCTAACACCATGTATTATTGTGGGGTGCTTAAGGGTCAAAGCTGTATAACTGAGAGGAGACCTCCACATAGCCTTTAAAGGAATGCGGAGAACCGACCAGGGCTTCTGACCTAATGTCCAATCCTCATCTTCTCGTGGTGCACCCTGTTGGGTATCTACTTTGATACTGAACGAACGAGGATGGGCTGGCAATTTGGGATTTAGCCGACCAAATTGTATTCTTATTGGTTAAACCAAAATAAAAAATGATGGTACAACATGACAAAATTTCATGCCGGCTGGGGCGTCGCCCGGTTTAACAAAGACCCTGTTGTTTTCGCCAGGGAACCAGGGCGAACAGCGAAAAGTCAGCTACTGGAACAAATCTGAAAACAAACCCCAACTCAACATCACCAGAGTTAAAGATCGGTACTATCAACGTAAGAAGCCTGAATGGCAAAGAAATGGAGCTAGCTGAGGAATTAGATAAGTACCAGATCGACATAATAGGGGTGACTGAAACAAAAAAGACCAAAACTGGTGAGATCTTTCTGAGCAATAAATACAAAATGTTATATTCAGGCAATAACAATCAAGGAAAAGAAGGAGTAGCCATAGTATTCAACACAAAATACGAGGCTAATCTTCTTGAATGGCAGTCAGTCTCAAGTAGAGTAATGTGGGCAAATATGAGAATGGGGAACTGGACAATGAGACTTATTTGTGCCTATGGTCCCACAGAAGGTTCTACTAAGGTAGAAGTGGAGGAATTTTTTGAGGCTTTAGAAAAAGCAACTGACACAATGAAAAATGAAAAGTTGGTCCTTGTTGGGGATCTAAACAGTAGAGTAGGAAATGATTGTGAGACATACAAAAATATTTTGGGAAAATTTGGAGAAAAGAGCAAAGCTAATAATAATGGCAAATATCTGTTGGATTTCTGCTCAGGACATGGACTGGTTATTACTAACACCATGTTCCAACATAAAAATGTGCACAAATTCACATGGAGAGAAGAGGCTAGGAATAAGAAAAGTCTCATTGACTATGTTATTGTTGATAGTGATGTTTTCTCCCTGGTGCAGGACACCAGAGTGTACAGAGGATTTGAAATTGGAAGTGATCACTATTTAGTCTTGAGCAGGATAAAATTGAATTTCATATTGAAAAGAATAACATGTAAGAAAGTTTTAAAGCGAATAAAAGTTGAGCAGCTCTCAGATGTAAACTGTAGACTAAAATACAGAAATATTATTGAAAAGAAAATGAAAGAGTTTGAGAACAGGAATCAAACCTTGGAGATTCAGTGGCAAACTCTGAAGGAAACATTGATTGATTCTGCCAGAGAGGCATGTGGTGAGGTTGTGTGCAAAGATAAAAAAATCAGAACTCCCTGGTGGACACAGGAAGTTAAAGAGGCAGTGAAGGAAAAGAAGAAAGCATATCAAAAGTTCCTGGCAAATAAGTCAGCTTTTACAGAGAATACAGAATACAGAGACAAATGTAAGAAAGCTAAACAGTGTGTAAAACTAGCTAAACAAAAATCATGGGAGGACTTTGGCAAGAATATAGAAAATAAATATCAAGAAGGTGGCAAAATATTCTGGAGGTTGTTGAAGAAGCTTAGGAATGGAGGAAAGAGTGCTGTAAAAGGAATTAGAGATGATAAAGGTGAAATGAAAACAGGAGAAAAAGATATCCTTGAAGTATGGAGTAATTACTTTGAAAAACTGCTAAATGAAACAAGCAGTGATAACAGCACAGTGATAAAAAACACTGACCAGGCATGCAGTCAGGAATATATATCCATACTTGAAGTAGAAAAAGCCATCAAAGGCTTGAAATGTGGAAAGGCAGCAGGAGTAGATGATATTCGACCAGAAATGCTGAAGTATGATGGTATAAGAGTCTTACAGTGGCTGCACTGCATAGTTCAGAAAGCTTGGACAGAGGGACGAATTCCCGATGATTGGAGTAGAGCTCTCATAGTACCCATATATAAAAAGGGAAATAAAACTGAATGTGAGAATTACAGAGGTATTTCCCTACTGAGTTTTCCTGGCAAGATCTATGCAAGTATACTTGAGAAACGGTTGAGAAGAATTGTGGAAGAAAAGCTTGGTGAAGAACAAGCTGGATTCAGGCCAAATAGAGGCTGTCAGGATCAGATCTTCACTTTACGACAAATAGTCGAGAAAGCATGGAAATATAACAAAGATCTGTATTTAAGTTTTGTCGATTTGGAAAAGGCATATGACAAGGTGCCAAGAGAGAAGCTATTCAATACGCTGCAGTTATATGGTGTCAATGGGGCATTATATCAAGCAATATTTAGTCTTTATTTGAGTTGTGAGTCAGCAGTTAGAATTGAAGGAAGTACAGGAAGATGGTTTAATGTTAAATCTGGTGTGAGACAAGGATGTACATTATCCCCGCTGTTATTCATTATCTATATGGATCACATTATGAAGGAAAGTGGTATTAAACATGATATCAAAATTGGAGATGTTAATGTCAGCTCTTTGCTTTATGCGGATGATGTTATACTTCTAAATAAATCCGCTACAAGTCTGCAAGATTCTCTGACTAAATTGAATAGCTGTTGTAATAGATATGGTATGAAGGTCAGCAATAAAAAGACAAAGACAATGAAAATAGGCAGAATCATTGAAAATGTCAACTGTGTTGTGAATGGAGAACCTGTGGAACAAGTAAAACATTTCAGCTACTTAGGCACAATTTTTACTGAAGATGGTAAACTAAATATAGAAATAGACAACAGAATCAGCAAAGCTGGTATCGTGGGAAGTCAATTGAATAAATTCATATGGAATAAGAAAGAAATTAGTCGGAACACTAAATTAGCTGTATACAAGACTGTGTTCAAACCAATTTTAACTTATGGATCTGAGAGCTGGGTCAGAAGTAAAACACTTGACCAAAGACTAGAGACCGCAGATATGAGAGTCCTGAGAAAGATTAGAGGCGTGAACAGATGGCATCAATGGCAATATCATATTAAAAATGAGGATATTAGGAAAGAACTTGACATTGTCAGCATCCAGGAATGCGTTAGCAGAGCTAATCTCGGATGGTATGGTCACTTAAATAGAATGGGAGAGGAAAGATTAGCAAAACAAGTGTTCTCTGCCAGGTTGGCAGGAAAACGACCCAGAGGAAGACCAAGATATAGGTGGATTGATACGGTACAAAGTGCTTTAGACGATAGAAATATAAGATCTGATAATATTGGAGTCTTGACAAGTAACAGACTGATTTGGAGGAAAATTGTAGATAGGAAGTTAGTAATGATGTAATTTTTTCATGTAGTACTGTCATATCCTGTACACCCCTTGAGGGTACATGGCAGGAATCTGATGATGATGATGATGATGTATTATTGTCTGATATAGTGCAAGTACTATGGTCAATTTTTTGAGTTACAGAATTAAAAAACCTAAGTTTTCAGGAGAAAAAGCCATACTTGGCTCTGCCAGAAATTAAATAACTTGGGAAATGGCAAAAGTTGGCGATAGAATCGAACTAAGAATGGTCTTTCTTCGAGCAACCCAGCACGTATAAACAGCATTTTGACAGGGTTACATAAACCTGTGGCCTACTTTATTTATTATTATTATTTTTTTGGGGGGGGGGGGGGGAGGACTCCCACACCCATGAAAGATTTTTTTTTTTTTTTTTTTTTTTTGCACACCTATGTACTGTACGGGCTAAGGATTTTTTTTTTCTATTTTTATTCTTTTCATTTATTATTTTGTATTTTTTTATTTATTTTTACATAGTCTGGAAATTTTGTTCTAGAGAACAAACATCGAACTTTTTCAGCCTTCCAGTAAGTGGGGTCGTGGTCTCACTCCAAGTGATGAAAATCATCTACCACCTAAGGACAATCACAAACATTTATGCCCATGGAAGGATTTAAATTCACAGCTTAGTTGAAGAGTGGTTTCAATAACTACTCAGCCAACAAGGCTAGCAAATTCCAATGAAGTACTTCAGTGATGTCAACAGGGCAAATATTTGATTATGACAGTGAAAACAGCAATCCAACTGGTGTAGATATGCACAGCACTGGTATTAATGTGCTGCTCATGTTTATATATAGAAAAATACTGTGGCACATATATTTTGAACATATCAATAAAAATTATTTTTAGAAATAAATTAAAAAAAATTAACTTATACACAGCATTTTATAATAAAAGACGCTATTAACTTTTCTTTTTTTTTCAACATCATTTTTGTTTCATCCAATTGTCGCTGAATACGTTCCACACGTTCATCACTGTCTCTTGTGGCTACCTCCAATTTTTTCTCAGCCATTTCTTTGCGAACATGCATCTCACTAAGTTCTTCACTCTGAAGAAGGGAGGAAAAAATCATTATATTTTTAATTAAAGAAAGAAAAATAATATATATCAGACAAATTCAAAGCAAAAGTTACAACAAAATAAACACTGGAAATGTGTTAGCCAATGTCATGGTCATCATTCCCAGAAATGTGACCTTGAAATCAGACAAAATTAAGAATTAAGTTAAAAGATATATACCACTTCTAGTACACTATACTCAACCTAAAATTGTTAAAATGTAACCAGATTCTATTACAAGGAGAAACCTCCTATGTTCCAAATCTACTTTTTCCTAGATTGATTTTAAAATACAGCTAAGGAGCTGTATTTTAAAATTACATCGAAGGTAGGTTAAAATATTAACTTGGATAACTGGACAAGCAATGAAGTTTGATGGAATTCTAGAAATTCATTTTGAGAGAACTGTGTAATTCTCTGTAATTCATTTCTGAACAATGTAGTTCAGAAATAGGATAAAAACCATACATATGATAAATCAGGTAAAAGTAATCTTGTATTTCTTGAAATATACTCCGAGTAAAGATTAAGCGAGAGAGAGAGAGAGAGAAAGAGAACAGATTAATAAATATATATATAAATAAGGTAATAAGTTTCAGGATAAAGTCATCTCTTTTGATAAAGAACTTAGATATTATTATGCTAATCCCCTGATCACAAAATTTATGGCTTTCCCAAAGCTTACAGGTGTGTTATTATATTAATATTCAAATATAGGGGTGAATAAAAATGAAACACATAAATGATGAGTGGTGGAAAAAAGGTGATGTGAATGAAGCAGCAGGGATTAAAACGACTAGCAAAATGATGAAAGAAAGCATATACTTATGCTGTCTTACATTACACAAAGTGTAAGTAAAAGCAAATAGAGAAATGTCTGATTAGTAGTATGGCGAAAAACAGAATACAGAAAGAAAGATGAAGTGCAAGGGAAGATAAAGGAAGTTATAAAAGAGTGTGAGAAATAAATGAAGCATGAACCAGTGATTCTGTGAATTGTGAAAGTTCAAAAGTTGGTAGTTTTGAAAGATACAAGGATCTCAAATTGCCTTCTGATGACAAATACAAAATGAAAGAGAATATAAAAGGACTACCAGAAGTAAAAAGAGGAAGAATGCAAGAGAGCAAAATTAGAAGAACCTAATAATAAATGAGTCAATGAATATATATGTAGATGAGATTTCATGCATGCTGTGGATTTGCCCAGTTAAACAAAATCCCAACTCTTTTTGTTAGGAAATCATTGTGAAAAGTGAAACAGTTATGGGAACAATGTCAGAAAAATTCAAGATCAAACCATCAACATAAAATGCATCAAACTTTCAGAAGAACTGGAAAAGTACCACATGGACATAATTGGTGGTCTAAGGCAAAGAAAACAAAAACAGGTGAGATCCTACTAAATAATAAATGCAGGATGTTATATTCAGGCAATAATGATTAAGGAAAGAGTAGCAATAATATTCAACACCAAACAAACTTCTTGTATGGAAGGCAATTTCAAATATAATTATGTGGACAAATTTCAAAATGGAAAAAATGGACAAAGCTTATTAATCTATTGACAATTTTCCTACAAATTAATCTTATCTGTCAGGACGCAAATTAGTGTTAGATGTCATATTTTAGTCATCTGAGGCATTCATACTGAATCAATTTGCTTAGATCTTGGTTTTTCTCTGGGTCTCTTTCTGATATTTGCTCCCACAAATCTACTTGATACTGCCTGTTTTTAAGAAGATTATCCTCCTACTTAGTGTTGAATACTATAGCTATTTCTTTTCCCTGATCATTATTGCCTGAATATAACATCTTGTATTTACTGCCTAGAATAATCTCACCTGTTTTTGTCTTCTTTGTTACAGAATACCTATTATGTTGATCTGGTAGTAGTTATCTAATTTTTTTGCTAGTTCCACTTCTTTTCCATTGATGGTGCCAATCTTGAATTCTGCTAAAATGACTGACAGGGACAGCAGAGTATTAAAAACGGGTGGCAAGCAAAAATTGGTTATGATTGGCAGAGACCATCTGTGATGAGTTTCCAGAGTGCCAGTAACACCATGTTGAGCATTAATACTGCACAAAAAGAACTCCATTTACTGGGTTTCACGGAAGAGCAGCAACACCCAAGTTGAACATCACAACAACGAACAAGGTGGCTCGTCTGACCTGGTGCAAAGAATGTGTGAACTGGAGACACTGACTAGTGGAAAACAGTACTCTGGAGTGATGAATTAAAGTTCACCTGTTTCCAGTTTGATGGTAGAGTGAGGGTGTGGAGGCAGCCTCATGAATGCTTGTTACCATAGTGTGTTGTACCCATAGTAAAGTTTGGTGGTGGAGGAGTAATGGTGTGGGATGTATTCAGAGGTTTGGAGTGGGACCACTGGTCGTTGTCCATGGTTCCATGAAGGCAGCTCAGTATCTTGATATTCTGGATAATCAGGTGCTGCCTACATTATGGAGATTTTTCTAAATGGACCCGTGTTACAATCAAGATGACAATGCCACAAAGCTGCAGCTGTTATGGAATGGCATGAAGAGATGGATGTTAAATGACTGCCCTGGCCTGTGCAGTCATGACCTCAACCCCATCGAACACCTGTGGGAAGAAATTGGAGCAACACGTCATCGATCTGTCACTGAATTCGGTGCTGTTTTGATGGAGGAATGGAAACAAATTCCACCTGATGTCTTTGGAGGAAAGCCTTCCTCAGAGGGTGCAGAAGGTGATCGAAGCCAAAGGTGGACACACCTGAGATATATTAGGATTCACCTGCTAGTATCAATCGTAAATTGCTAGTGTCTAGACAATTATTAGTAGATAATGTGTGTGTGTGTGTGTGTGTGTGTGTGTGTGTGTGTGTGAGAGATAATCGGCTTTTACTCGGTTGTTATGATACATTTTAAAAACACAGATTTAATGACTAAAAACCGAGATAACTTATAAAGATTTTAATAAGAATAATATGACTAGTTTCAGCTTATAACAGCCTTCCTCGGGTATTCTTAAAGGAAAAGAATAGTAATAAACATTGAAGTATCTAAACAAACTGAAAATTACAGATAAAAATTGCCACACATAATTGATACATAAAAAACGTATTTTTTCAAGTTGTTCTAACAGGCGTGCCTATTAGAACAACTTGAACTATTAGTCGTATTATTCTTATTAAAATCTTTATAAGTTATCTCAGTTTTTAGTTATTAAATCTATGTTTTTAAAATATATATATATATAAAATATTGTACATACACACACTATATATGCAAATAAAGCTAGATAACTAGGATTCCTGATCTATTGTTTTAATCTCATCTACATGTGGTACAATTCCTTATAGGCTCCTACTGGACAGAGAATGAGTTTACCAGTTAAGATTTAGGTAATTAAATTTTATTGAGTATTCTACACAAACCATGAAGGTACAACATAATCAGTTACACTGTACATTTATGTTATCTTCTGCTTAGGGAATAGTAAAACAACACTTATGAAACAAAACTTCAACAGAAATGAACACAGGTGTCATCAACATATCACTCATAAGAAAAGAGATCAAGCAAGAAGAATCATAGAAAGCCCTCTAATCATGACGTTTCTGTTCAGGGAACCACAATAGAGAAAGAAAGAGAGCAGTAAAACAGAGATACTAAACAAAGTCAGTCTCAACAGAATTGAAGATAGGCATCATCAAGATATTAAGTACAGGAATTACAGAAATATGTCAATATGACTGGTATTAATTAATGAAACAAAGAACTTCAAACAGATGACATTCTTTAAATGATACATACACATAAGGCACTTTATTTAGATAAGAGAGATTAGAAAAAGGAGGGAATAACTATGGTATTCAATACTAAATATGAAGATAAATTTATTCAAAGGGAAACAATGTTGTAGAATGATGAAGTAAAATTTCAAAATTGCCAATGCAACTTATTTGTGTTTGAATTTTGACAAAAGGTGGCAGAAAGAAAGAAGGACAAGTTATTTCACTGACTAAAAAGCAGACTAATATAAGAAAAAAAAAAGGGAAATGTTGGTTCACATTAGAGACCTAAACAATGGAGCAGGGAATTAACACAAAACCTATACAAATGTCTTGGAAAAATAAGAAGAAAAAAGGTAGGACTAATAATGGTGGTAAGTACGTGCTCAATTTCCACTTAGGAAAATGAGCAGAAATCTGGTAACTACTTATTATTAGCATTACCATTATTACTACCACTTACAACATTATCAATTATTCCTCACATTGTAAGCAGTAGTAATATTATCATCATTACTATTATTTACCATTATTAATAGCCAATTTTACTTATCATTACCTCTTCACTGCATGTTAACTCATACAGCTACACATGCAAATGTTGGCTGTGCACAGTGTCAGTAATGGACCTGGGCTCATGCAATTCTGTGGGCAGCACAGGATGGATGTGTGTGTGTGCAGAAGTTGTATGAGTATTTATGATACACATTTATGGTACACAGATATAGGAGACTACAGGAATAAGGATTTAACACCTTATTCCACCATATCTGGTTTTGAAAGCCTGCATGGTATGGTGGGCCTACGAGTAAGAACAGAACAGAATCTTAAAAGGGACAGTGAATATATGGGGTCCATTAGTTATTCCAGGATTCTTCTTGCAAGTCAAGAATAATTAATGAAAACTAAACAGAATCTAGAGAGATTTGAAACTTCATGTTTCAAATAGAAAGCCCTAACAAAGGACAAAATGTGAATTTCATCAGAAATACATCTTTCCAGAAAAGAAATGCAAGACAGATACAATTGTGAATTATCATTACCTCTTCACTTTCTTGTTTCTATTTTATAATTCAAACTTTTTGTTACCAGTTGTCTAAGAAAATTGGGCTTCTATCCTGCTTTTCAAAATACTGTTTGAATTATGCATGAAACCTTTTAGGATTATACTTGAAAATATATGCATGAATGCATGAAACACTACCAACATACTAAATTTAAGTGAGTGGTGACAATGTTTTGGGAAGAGCAATTTATAGTATATTTAACTGAATGCAATGAATACTTACTTTTAATTTCAGAGCCTTCTTCAATTCTAAGACGTCACTTTCACGTGCATCTAGTTTAAGCTTTAGACTTTCCATGTCCTTTGCTTCACCCTTAACTGCCTGAGCACGCAGGTATACAGGGGGTAAAGGCTAAACCACAATAAGTAAAAAGAAAATATGATGTAAATGAGGCAATGAGAGTAAATCAAACCCCTACACAATATAAAAAACACAAACTAAAAAAAAAGCAAATACTGTTTTTTTTCCCAAGTACATGAAGGCACCACACTTTTCTTCCTTCTGATAATCCCAAACACTAAATGTTAAACTTCTGAACCAATATAGTCCCACACTTAGTATTTTTGGTATCACACACGAGCAGACAATGCAGGAACTTTTGCCACATTTTCTTCAATAATTATATTACGATATGATGATACAATGCCAATTTTGATAGGTAAAGAGACTGAAACTTACACTTATACGAAATAAATTTATTAGCTGTAATATTTTCATTTAAGTATCATAGGCATCCTCACTACATAACAACAATGGAACACAAAATAACATTATAATAAAAGAATCAATTTCAAAAAGCATCACTACAATATCAACATGACAACAGATGGTCAGTAAATCCTCAATTAAAAAAAAAAATAACCAAAAGCCATCAGATCTGTTTAAGCTTGATTGGTGTAGAAAGGCCTCATGGTTCGCCTTATATAACTGATCTATAAGGAATCCATTTTTATGTAAAAGTTCATTTTTCGTCCAAAAGACTATGTTTAGTCGAGATGGCATGTTCTGCTAGGCCAGACTGCTCAGGTTCAAGATACTGGATATAAGATTTATGTTCTTCATTACAATTAAACTTGCCTTAGTATCTTATGATGCAAAGCACATTTCCTTGTGGATATGTATATTATTTATATGCATTATGGGAGGATCAGTCTACTTAGACCAGTTTGGACTTATGTGAGTCTCCTCAGTGGGAGCTAGATCCAGGAACATATTGAGGTTAAATCAATGCAGAAGCCATATATGTTCCATATACAAGCAATAAAATGTACAAGTAGTAAAGGAAGCACCAAGACTGATATAGAAAATTATGACTGATCAGCATATCAGGAGATTCATGGTACTACAGAAGCTAGTCAAGAGCAAAATAAAGGAATGGATAGAAAAGAAATGGGATACTGTCTAGTTCTAGCCATAAATACTGTTGCAACTTGAACAGTGTATAAACCTTTAATCTATCAGTAAATCATTTACAGCTTTTAGTATATACAAACCACATGTATAATGTGCATATAGCAGCCCTCAATGTTTGAAATGTTCTCCTTTTGCCTTCATGCATTCCTGTAGTCTGTGAGGCTAAATATCAATGGTGGCAACACCTTGATTGGAGCACAACATCCAATGCTCGCTTCAAATCCACCTTCAGGCTGGTGATGCCTGGAGTGTCATTCTTGCAGGCTACTCTCAATCTCTGACCACAATTTGAAGTCCAACGGATTCAGATTGGTACTTCGATACAGCCAATCAGATGGTCACATGAGGTCAGGCACTTTTGCCTTCAACTGCTGTTGTTGGTCTCCACCTTGTGTGCAGGGCTGAGTCCTGGTGGAAGGTCCACTGCCTACTGTGAAACAAGGTGTTACTTAGAGGCAGTACCACAGGTTCCAGCATGGTGTCTTGATACACTTGGGTGGAGGTTTTGATCTCTTTCTTGCAGAAATGCAACTTGGATATGTCCCTGGTAGAGACCCTCACCAAACCATTACTGACATGGAGTGATGGCCTCTCTGAATCCTGGGTGCTATCGCACATCTGTGCAACCATTCGTTAACATATACCCGATCATTTTGGCATTTAAATAATTCTTCAATGGTGAAAATCTTGTCTGTGTCTCTTGTTTGCATACCACCAGAGAGGTGCCTTTGATTTTATCACCTATATTGCATAAGTCGTGGTGTTACTAGAATGACGAGAGGCTCTCATCCCCAGGTCATCAGTTCTTCTCTTCTCTCCTCTCCCAAAGTCCTAAATGGACCCGTTGGGTCACTCATGGCTGGTAGATGATGTTCTTTGTTAGCCTCCTCCAGTCATCTCGGTCTCTTGTTCTTGATGTCAGTTGAGAATGGAAGGAACTTGTCCATAATTTTTTGATGTTATCAATCCATTTTAATCGAGGTCGGTCCCTAACTCTTGATCCCAGAACTGTCAGGATGTTTTTCCTTTTTTTCCCATCTATTGAATCAATCAGTTTCCGGACATTTTGATTGGTTTCATGAGCGGTGTAGGTAATTCTCAAAAGTCTTCTGTAAGTTTTTATTTCAAAAGACAGACATCTCCTCTCATCTTCCTCTAATTGTAAACATGTGAATAATGGAACTGGACTCATGCAATTCTGTGGGCGGCTGTGTGGGAATGTGCAGAAGTTGTAACAGTATTTATGGCAAGACTGTGTATATGGGGGCACATGGTTTTGCGGAGGGTAATTCATACATCAATAACTTGCTCATGCTTTATAATATAGTGACAACCAAGTTGGATAAAGATAACGAGTTTATAGTCATACTACTGGTTTTTACAAAAGCTTTTGACAGGATACTGCATGGATTTCACATTAGTAAATTGCAGCACATGGGGATGTATATAAAGTTGGTGAAGTGGATAAAAAGGTGATTGATGGAGAGATATCAGAGAGTAGTTTATTCTTGAGTAGAACCCAGTTTAACGCATGTGAATGGTGGTGAGCCACAGGGCTATGTTCTTTGGCCACTACTATTTAACTTATTTATTAACTATATAGGAAAGGATCTGAGAGGAACTATTCAGTAGTTTGCCAATGATGCAAAATTGGGTACAGCAATAGTTAAACAGTATAATAAATTTAGTTTAATCCTTTATCCAAGTGTGAGCAAACAAAGTTTGTGCCTGAAAGCTCCACCTTTGCAACGAGTTGCCCTGGTGTTGTACCACGTTACCCCAGTCCCGAAGGTACTTTCAGGCGCAAACTTTGTTTGCTCACACTTGGATAAAGGATTAAACTAAATTTATTCTACTCTAACCAAGTGAAAAATAAACTTTCAACATCTTTCTCTAAATCCAGAGTAATTTATTAAAAAAAAGGGTGGCACACCATTTGGCAACTCCTATAGGTAGAGATGACCTGCGAATGCTTCTGCCTGGTATCTCAGCTTGGGCCTGGCTCCCACTGAAGAGACCTCAATAAAGGTCGAAACTAGTCTGGGTAGTGGCCCTTCCCTTAATGCATAACATTAGACATATCCGCAAGGAGATGTGTTTTGCATTATAGGAGATACTGAGACAGGAGTGTTGGTAGCTTGCTCCACCTTTGCAACGAGTTGCCCTGGTGTTGTACCACCTTACCTCAGTCCTGAAGGTACTTTCAGGCGCAAACTTTGTTTGCTCACACTTGGATAAAGGATTAAACTAAATTTACAATAGTTAAACAGATGATGTGAAAATTTTGCAGGATGATTTGGATAGATTAGCAGTCTGTTCAAAGGAGAATTGATGTAAGTTGTGGCAAAGTGTACGGTTATGCATTCTGGGGCAAGAAGATTACCAGCTGTGTACCACATTAATGTACTTTAGAAAATTGATGAAACCTGGGATTTCTGGGTGTTAGTGGATAGGGAGTTCAAGTTTAGTAGGTATATTGTAAAAGGCTAAAGCAGCTCATTGGATTATTTGGTTACTGAAGAACATTTTGAACTCTTTTTTGAGCCTTGATAAGACTTGACTACTGCATGCAAATCTGGTCACCTGAGTTTCTTGGTGATGAGGAAGAGGTGGAGAGGATCCAGAGGCAAGTGACCAAGATGGTAGCAAGTTTATGGAATGAACCTTATGAGAACAGGTTGTAAAGAGGTGATATGATTGAGACATACAAATTACTGAAGGGTTTTTAGAAGATTAATATAGAGGAAATTTTTCAGAACTGGTGGTGGGAGAACTAGGGCCATCCTTGGAAACTGAGGCAAGGGTATTAGAATGGATTTTTTGCTAGGAGAGTGGAATAGGTTGCCAGAGTCTGTTCTGAGTGCTATGACTGTGAATGAGTTCAGAATAAATTATGATAGATACTGTGCGAATGTTGGATAGTTCTTGGCATGATGTTTAGGATCTCCCTCAATGAGTCTAAGGACTCCATGGAGTAGCCTATAATAATAATAATAAGAATTGCTGCTATTGTACATAGGATGCCTATAATACTTATATTATAAATGGATGCTGGGAAGCTTCTTGCTTTCATTTTAGCAAGTCCACTAGACAGCAGAGGAAGTGTATTGAATGATGGTACAGTGTGACAGCATCCATGGAAGAAATTATAAAAAAGACATAGAAAAGTCATAAAGTAAAAACAGATTATTTTTAAGATAGTAATTGAAGCAAGTCATTGAGAGAGAGAATTCAGCGATTAGATGAACTGCCATTCTTCTAGACATTGATAATTTTTTGATTGAGAGAATTTTGGTGCACCACCTCAAACATAAGAGCAGTTTATTTATTTAGCGTATGGCATAATAAAGACACATCAGAATATATAAATACATATTTGTGAGACAATAAAAATGAGACAAGTAATGCACATATACAAATATCAGGTAAAAAAAAGTCTAAAATTTTAAGTCTAGTTCAGATTTTTGTATGATGTTATTAGGGGTTCTGATCTTTAAAGAGATTCACCAGATGTCTTTTGAAAGATAGTGTTCTATCCAAGGTAACACCCAGATATTTAGGGAAATTTTGGTGCTGCAGCATTGTGTTGTTAAAGCTGACCTGAAGTTTCCTATTTTCCAATTTGGTGTTTAGGTGAAAAGAGCTAACCTCAGTCTTATTGAGGTTTGGTGTTAGTCTCCATTTATGAAAGTATTCCCCAATGGTTCTAAGGTTTGTGAGAATATCTTCAGTTACTTCAATGCTCGTGTTGGATGGTGAGGACTATATCATCAGCATAAGCAAATTTTTTTGACCTACTTGTTGGTAAATCAGATGTATATAAGTTGAATAAGATTGGTGCTAATATTGAGCCCTGTGGGAGCCCATTGTTCAGCTTTCTCAGTTTGCTCATTTTGTTTCCCAGTACCACATGGAAGAACCTGTCAGAAAGCATATTACCAATAAGTCATATGATGGATTGGCATGGTATGACTTGTATCAGCTTGTATAGCTTCCCCTCTTTCTATACTGTGTCGTATGCAGCAGTAAGGTCAACAAACACAACAGAGGTTTTCAAACATCTCTGGAAGCCTGCTTCGATATGGGTAGTAAGGCTTAGTACTTGATCCGTATAACTACATTGAGTCCTGAAGCCTGCTTGCTCAACAGGGATAACTTCAGATATTTTTGGTCCAATTCTGTTAAGGAGGAGTCTCTCAAGGAGCTTATAACAGCAACTGAGGAGCGCAATTAGGGTGATAGCGCTCTGCTTGATCTTGAGGCTTGTTGAGTTTTAATATGGCTATTATTTTGGTTCTCTTAAAGGCTGTTGGAAGATTTCCCATCCTTAAAATGAGAAAAGAATCTTGTTAGCCATTGACAAGCATTTTTTCCACAGTTTACCAAGAATTCAGGGTGTACACTACCAAAGCCTAATGCTTTGCCGGTTTTCACCCCCTTTAATTCCTCGGTTATTTCGTCTGTGGTAAATTCTCTTGAAAATTAGGAACTGCCATCTGCACTTTGCTGTAAATTTCTGAGTGTTTGTTTAACCTCCCGTGTGTGTCAATGATCTCGAGGGGGCTCTAGACAGCGAGGTTATTTGACAGGCAATTTGATCTGGGGTCACCAAAGGATCTTTACGAGTGATTGGGTTACTTCCACCTAACTTCTGTAATAGGCTCTACTTGCTTTTCTACTTGATTTTTTAAAGTCTAAGTCCTCTGTAGTTTTTATCCATTTTTCTCTGTGCTCATTATCAACCTTCTGGAGTAATTCGTCAGTTATGTCACAGTCGCCAGATTCTAAGTAGACTTGGTATAGCTCTTCGCAGTCTTTATTCTAGCCAGGTATGTATTCCTTTTGGAAACCCCTTGAAAGATACTTCTTCGCTGTTGATATGACTGCTCCAATGAATCTGTTGTAGTTTTCGCTCACAGGAGGTATCCATCTTACTATTTTATCCAGTTCTTGTGAAAAATCCTGCCAGTTTGCTTTTCTAAAATTCCATCTTGGTCATGGAATGGGCTGTATTATTGGTATTCCTACTTCTACCAATACTGGGCGATGTTGGCTGTGTGGAAAATCTTCAAGGACTTGTCTTGTTGTGTTTATCGGCTGATTTTGCAAATTTTGGGTAACAAAGCAGAGATCTGGGTTGTATTCCATTTTCTATGCTAGAGCCTTAAAGGTTCTTCGTCCTTTGCATCAAATATTAAGCTAAGATTATTTCGCTCAGCCCAGTTTGTTAATGCTTCACCATTTTCATCATTATTATTGTAATTCCACATGGTGTAATTGGCTGTTAAAATCTCCTATGTAAATAGTAGGATGTGGAAATATGGGAATTACTTCAGGTGGCCATTCTACCAGGGGAGGCTTATAGATATTAACCACTGTGAGATCTTCAATTTTGGCTATGAGAGTGTGTATATTCTGATTAATATGTGTATATAAAATTAATTTGTATATGTGTATATTAAAGTGTCTATATTCTGATTAATAAGAGCAGTGTTCTAAGGTTGTAATTGGAATTTGTATTTGATTATTAGCTGGATAGATAAAAGTAGTCTCTTCTGAAATTACTGATGTGATGTTTTTGGTAGAAAAAGAAATAAGGAAATGTCAATTCAGGAAGGAGACTGGATCTTGACTCACAATCTGGGTATTATGTACTATGAGAGGGAAGTGAATTGAGTTTTTTTTCCGCAAGAAAGGAGGCAGGATTGTTTTAGCAGTATTAAATGTGACTAGGTTATCCTTACATTAAGAAGAATGGTATGCAGAAGGTTGTAGAAGATCCTAACCAATGATAGGAATGTTAGCGAGAGAAAGTCATTTAAGTATAAAAGAAAGAAGACAAAGCAGTAGCACTACAAAACAGCATTTTGTAGTGCTACTGCTTTGGTGGAGAGTCTGAAGATGACTAGAACTATTATATAAATTATGGATAAGAAAAAAAAATATTACACATGTATGATTTTACAATATATAAACACGTTAAAAGTACAATGGTAATTATTTTCAAGATAAATGAAGAAGAATTTATTGAGGATTGTTCAGGAGAAATCTCAAATTTTTGCCTAAATAACAATTATAGATTAGATTCGAGATCCACTTTTTATAGCAGGATAACAATATACTACACTCATGCATATTGTATACTACAGTCCAAATGTTATAAACGAAGTACACATTTCACCTGTATATGAAAAAGTGTTTATGACTAGGGCCAAATGTGGGCATAAATTTGTCAGCATGGTAATAATTTATATTACACAAAAAATGTGTTATAAATTTTGTGCAAATTAAATTGCAGTACATTTTTAGCAAAAGTTACAAATTGTCTAAGCATGTAGTTAAGGAATTAATGTACAGTGCTTACAGAAAACAATGGAGAGAGAGAGACATTTCAGTATGGAATATGTTCACACCTAAATGAGATGCAGCTCTCACAACATCCATACCATGCTTAGCACCAAGTGATTCAGGAGTTCTTGAAGCAAACTGGCCCACTCCTCCTTCAGAGCAAATATAGGGCCTTGTTTGTTTACTGGGGTGGGGGGATTTCAAGAAGCAATGTATCTCCCTTTTGCATCCCAAGTGTGTTCTATGGGTT
Source organism: Typopeltis vanoorti (assembly GCF_054136105.1). Lineage (NCBI taxonomy): Eukaryota > Metazoa > Arthropoda > Arachnida > Uropygi > Thelyphonidae > Typopeltis > Typopeltis vanoorti. Next base: position 31,928,949 of record NC_143574.1, read on the forward strand.
TGAAATCTGGAAAACATGCTGGCCACTTCATTCGATTAATCTTGGTCTCCAGAAGTATCTCCACTGCTCGTGTACGATGTAGTGTGGCATTATCATCCATAAAAATGAATTCTTCACCTACAGCACCATGGAATATGATGTTGAAGAATTTCGTTGCAATATCATTCCCTAGTCATAGTCCCTTTTTTCCTACTTGTAGCATGGTGCATCCATTAAGTATAATGCCATCATAGATACACAGCACTGCTGTGTATCTATCCCTTTCAGGGTAGATATACTTTCACACGATATCAAGTGTCACCTGGAATTGGAGGAAAGACTAAAACAACTCTCATTTGTGAAGAGATTAGCCCATTGGTGTCTTGTATAGTTTTATGGATACAACAGAACTGAAAACATAGTTTATGATCAGCTGTGGAAAAAGGAAGCAGACTACAAGCCTTCAGGCCTACTTGTTGCAGATGTCTTACCACAGTTTGTTGAGATATCTGTGTACCTGTGCTTGTTTGGAGCTGACCTGCCATAGTGCGTCGATTACATTTTACTGTTATAATTATAATCAAAAATCTGTCTTTGTGCTCCATGGTAGAGCACGGGTGACCTCTGAGCAAACATCTGGAACACATTCCATTGGTTTGAAATGCTGCCCAGAGCCTGGATACAATGCTATGTAAGATTCTAAACTCTCTGGCAATATCAGTGATTCTGTGGCCTTCTTCAAACTTTCCAATAATTCTTCCCTGTGTAAAATCTAGATAATGTCTTTGAGACATTACAAGACATCCAAGTTTGAAACTTTATTTCTTCACGAAAAGAGTTTCCTTCACACAGTTGGCTCAGTACAGTCTTTGGACTTTTATCCTGTTAAGTGCTATCACATGACCCCTTTGTGCACGATTTGAAAATTTGAATGTGTACCTGCTTTCTACTCAAAATCTTCACTTATACAAATTGCCATAGGCTGATTCATCTAAATTTTCAGTCGTAATCATCAGAAATAGTGTTTGTCCTTAGGTTTTGGAAACCTAAGGGTACAAAATTTTACATATCAACTAGGTGAAGCCAGCAAACATATGCAAAGGGAAAGAAATATTATTATTATTATGTGACACTTCTAGGGAGTCCAAGGACTCTTTACTTTACTTTGCTAAATACAATCCATCATCTCCACTACTACTTAATTCTCCTACTATGACACTACTACTCATCAATGCCATCATCACCAACAACTGTATTTTTTGTCTGTAAATTGCATGTGTTCTGAAGGCCAATTTGTCTGTATGTGGGATGAAAAACCCAAGTTTCCAGGAGAAAAAAGCCCTGCTACCTCCATATGAAATCAGTTAACTCACCTTCAATTGAAAACGCCTATAAAAGGATTCCCCTCATCACGATGAGAATTGAACCCAGGCATTTTCCAATCAAAGGGTGCAATGTTCCACTGTTCTTCCAATTGCGCTATGGAGGCACCAAAATATGACAATGAAATATCTGTCAGTCCAGATAAAGAGTAAATATGTTCAAAAAAATTTCTGATATTTTTATATGTTTTCATTTAGTTTATTAAACATTATATTAAAAGTTCCAACAAGATTAACTGAAGAAAAAAAAAATTAATGTAATGCTATGCTTAAAAAAGCTAAATATAACATACTTTAGGTACTATTTTGCTATCACTATCATACTCTCCTTCTTGCAATGCCACTGAAATCTTGTTGATTGTAGTCATCACTGCATTCAGAGATTGTCTGAAAAACATCAAAACCAAATGTTAAAAAGTAAAAATGTGGTTTGTTTACGATTCCAAACAAGCAATGTGGGCCAAAAAAAAATAGAATACTTGCATTTAATTGTTTCTTCTTATATCCGATACTGAGTTATAATGACTATTATTGAGAATGGTTGTTGAGACACCAGAATAAATTATGTGCATAATCAAGGAAAAGAAATCTGAATGAGGTTTGTGTGAAGATTAGCAAATCTGGCAGCACTATGGCTATAACAAACATGACTGACAAAACACTGCAACCTTGTAACCTGATAATTGATGAGTCAGTAGTGTAATGGCCATAGTGTTCTATTGTGTGATTATGAGTTTCTTAGATATTTTATGAAACCTAAGGATCAAATGATAGTGGTGGGGAGAATTTTGTTTAGAATTTTCACATAAAATTCTGAACAAAATTGATGTTCAGAATTTTATGTGAAATTTGGAAAAGTGATCAAGACATATCAAAATGTCTATGAACCAGAAGTAAGAAACATAGTTACAGACATCTGGCAGTACAAGTATTTCAAACATTTTGATAATGTTTGAAGTGAGAGACAGAGTACCAAGACAGATATCATTGACAGAATATCGATCTGCCAATGACAAGTGGCTGATGAGGCGGATAGAATATTATTGTTAAGGAAATTGTGCTTGCCAGATCAAATGTCACTGGAAAGGATTCATCATGTTGTGGCAGCAAGATTAAATATGGGCTGAGTCTGTATATCTGTATATATACAGTATATATATACACACACACAGTTGACCATTGAAAAATGTGGATTTGAACAGCACGGATTGACTTATATGTGGATTTTATGAACAAATATATTAACCAAATGGAAAAACTTTCAACAACTAACTATCTCTAATCCAGAGTATTTTAATAATAAGGTGTGACACCTTTTGGCAACTCGTATAAGTAAATATGACTTCTCCATCGCTTCTGCCTTAGTATCACCACCTCTGGGTCTGGCTCCCACTGACGAGACCTCAATAAAGGTCAAACCGGTCTGGGTAGTGGCCCTTCCCTTAATGCATAGCATTATACATGTCTGCAAGGAGATGTGCTTTGCATTATGGGATACTAAAGCAAGTGATTGAAGTCATACCACCTTTACCACGAGTTGCCCCAGTCCTGAAAATATTTCAGGCACAAACTTTGTTTGCTTACACTTGGATAAAGGGTTAAACAAGTATATAATTTCTTGGTATCTTTAATTTATAGCATAACCAAATGGAAAAACTTTCAACAACATTCAGCAACCAAATATATGGGAAAATTTTTTGGATTTGTGACAATTTGAAAAAACCAAGAAAAAGTTAAGTATGTTATGAATGCATAAAATATATGTAGATACAAATCTATTTTATCATTTACTAGCATAAAGTATATACAAATCTATTATAAAAAGTTAAAATTTATCAAAACTTATGCACACAAAAACTTACAGACCATACACGGATTTACACACACCCTTCTCACGTGTGTGTGTATTATCAAAACTTATGCACACAAACACTTACAGACAATACATGACTTTGCCACAACAGAATTCCAAAATAAGAATTTAAAGTAAGTTTTTCTGTCTCAGAAAGAATAATTATTTAGAGGCATTACAGTTATCATTATTAAAATTATTACTTAGTAAGTATTTTAATGTTGGATGAATAAGTCTAATTTGTAATTTTTAAATTGTGATTTTAATATTTAGCTGATTTTGAAAGAAAACAAATACGTAATAATAAAATCTTCAAGCATATACTAGTGATGTTATTATTTATCTTCTTAATTCTTAATCAATGTGAAAGGGAAAAACTAAGTTCACTTCAAAGCTTTAAAATTAGGAAGTTTGGAATGAAACTGAATTTCTGTTCATTCTATAGAACAAGAATAAGAAAAAAATTTGGTTGTTTTCAGGGCAGCAAGGAATAATAGATAAATTTTAAATCTTTAATAAAGCAAAATAAAAATTTCAAGGAGGTTCTGTTTTCTTAGTTTTTTTTTTTTTTTTTTTTTTTTTTTTTTAGGTCTAAGAGACAACAGCAGAATCCTTTGAGAGAGAGAAAGAAATGAAAAAAAATTAGCCGTTGATCTCTGTTCAATTTCTTACTTATTCCATATATATATATATATATATATATATATTATTTTATTTTTTTTTCTATGCCCCACCACCATATTGGTTTTGATTATTTTAACTTCTGTATTGAATTAATTTGTAATCTTCACTAAATATTGTGCCTAAATAGCTGAAATGTTCTACATGTTTTGCAGATGTGCTTATTTGTCTTCCATCTGATTTTGCAACTTAAGCATAAATCATATACTGCACCATATAATGTCCCACTTATACCACACAGTCCCCCCCACCCCACACCAAACCATCATTGATGCAGGGTAATGGCATTTTTGAATCACTGATGTTATGGCATGTGCAGTGTGACCATCTGGGGCATATACCTTATCAGCAGTTAAATGATTTTTCAATGGTGAAAATCTTCTCATCTGTGAAGAGGACATCTGTGTGTCTGTTATTTGCGTACTGACTGCCAGAGAAGTGCCTTTGATTTTATTACCCTCTGCCACATGAGTTGTGGTGTTAAGAAGAGTCTAATAGAACGATGATAGGCTCTCACTCCAAGGTCATCAGTTAGTACATGTGACATCATTCTCTGCAAAACGTCCATCTCTCACGACATCACTTTTTGAGTTCTCACAGGATTACAGCAGAGGTGTAATTTTTCATAGCCCTAACAAGTTGTTGTCCTAACACAGCATGGTGAACCTTTTCTTTGGAGGTCAGATACGTCTTCTGTATCATTATAAAGGTTAATAGTCCGATACACAAACATCGTACTGATCCTGAGTGTTTTAGCATATTGAAAATAACAGGTGGCTGCATTCCAATCTTGTGAAGTGCTATTAGAGCTACATGGTTTTTTTAGTCTCCTCACTGCATGTTGACCTGTACAGCTAGACAACTCTCTCTCTATATATACATATATATACACTGATGAACAAGTGAACGTTGGCTGCATATGCAAAATTCTGTGGGCAGCACATATTTATGGAACAGTATTTATGGCAAGACTGGGTATAGCTGCTCTGGAATTGCTGACTATACTTTGGACACTCATCACAGGATACACTGTGAGAAGGCCACTGTTTTGCGCCAAAGCAAATAATACAAATACGAAAGGCTATTCCTTGAATCTGCCTCAGCCCTGAGAGACTTTCCAAACCTCAACAAATTTGGGTGCATGAGAAACTGCCTCAAATTTGGGAAGTACTTATCCTCACATCTTCAGCACAATGGCCAAGACTATCCAATTTATGCCACTAGGACTCTAGGTCTGACTTTGGTTGCCTTTTTTCAGTCCTATTTATCCAGTGTTTAGTGTCTGCGTGCACATATCATTGTTTTGTGATCCCTGATGATGGCAATGTAATGCTGCCAAAATATAGGAAATATTAATTAAAGTGATTATAATTGGTATTTAGTGTATATTATAATTTCCTGAAAAATAATAGTTATGAATAGCCAGTGTAAGCATTTCAACCAGAACAGATCATAGGGGGTCTATATCTGTATTTAGTATTGATGATGCTTTGTTTGAGAAGCTAATCCATGCAATTCTAACGTAAAACAAAAATTCCTGTTGGTAATATCCACATTCCCACTGCAGGCATTTCAGAATAACTTACCGAAGGCATTCAGGACCACTGTCATCCTTTCCATAGGCTTTGTCAGTAGCTTCATGAGCCAATTCCTTTAGCTTTTGACTTGGCAGATCTCCAGATTCCCCAGACATAGATACTTGTTGCAAGACTGCTTTCAAGAGTAAATGAAGAGCATGCAATACTTTAATTACCTGATCTCGGCCATTCAGAATTAGCTGTTCACAAACCTGTATTAAATAAAAAATTGAATTAAGGACACAAACAATTAAAAGTTGAAGTTTTCACTATCATATGTAGTAATTATAATTATTGTTATATAACCTTCTAGGACTTAAGGTAGATATGGATACCAGAACTAATTTATTAACATTAAATTACAGATGCCAAGAAATTATATTCTCATTGAATATTTTTTTCGACCACTATATACTACATAAGATGACAGAAAAGGGTTTAATAGGTCGGAGATTTTGATACAAACTATTAGCCTACTAGTTTCGCCATACTAACTTGTGGCTTCTTCTGGGCCAGATAACTATACACATGGCAGCTTAAAAATCAAGCTTAAGTTATGAATTAATACATAACCGAAAGATGAAAAATATCAAATTCATAGGAACCGTTACACAAATGTGTGGAACGTGGATGCTTGCACTTGGTCAGTCATTGTTAAGCAGGTGCATCCTATAATTTACTGCGAAGTTGAACTCTGTGTTGAGAGATCTTATGGGTGATTTCCAGATATCACAAAGGGTCATCCCTTGGTTTCTGTTCAGGATGCCTTGTGAGCGAATAATTATTGCTGCTTTTTTATGTTGCAGGAGATGTAGTCCTCTTCTATGTAAGGCATAGTACTTTTATCCCATTCGATGTTGTGGTTAGTGTTGGAAAAAAGAGAGGCTAAACCAGAATTGTCCTATTGTTTACGTCTCTGATGTGCTCCTTTTGTCTTATTTCTAGACTTCCAGAAGTTGTTCGATATAATTCAGGTCACAAGAAAGAACAAGGAATGTTGTAAGCTCCAGGATGTTTATTGAAAGGATTCTTGTCTTCAGGTGAACATAGCATATTGGGTACTGTCTTTATTGGTTTGAAGGCAACTCTAATGTCGTGAGAACTAGCAGGTTGGCAATTTTTTGTGAAAGTGTGCCAGCAAAAGGAATGGAAATAGAAGTCCTGTGATGAGTTTCTTGGATTTGCTGTGGAGAGGGGTTGGAGAAAAGTATCCTTTTTGTTATTTTTTTTGGATATCCATTGTTTGTTAATGTTTGGAGAATAAAATCTAATTCGTCTGTAAATACTTTGTCATCTCTTATGATAGAGGTTGCCCTATTTTTCAGCATATGTATAATGCTTAATTTTTGTGAAATATGGTGTTATGAGGAGAAATGCAGGTAACGGCCTGTGTGGTTTGGCTTGCAGTATACATTAAGACCAATGCTGTCGCCCATTTGCTTTGTAATTAATGTGTCCAAAAAAGGTAATTTCCCTTCATTTTCCAGCTCCAAGGTAAACTTGATTTTTTGGTGAAACTAGTTTATAGAAGTTAGGAAATCATATAGTTCTGCCTCACTATGTTTCCATATTATAAATATGTCATCAAATATCTTCACCGCACTGACGGTTTTGGATCATATGATGTCATTTTCAAACTTTTCCACAGATAAGTCCACACATGGAGGAGATAGAGGAGTTCCCATTGCAAGGTTGTTTGTAATCTTTCCATTCCACTTGAAGAAATTCGAATTGAGGCAATGTCTATAAAGTTGGGCGATGTCTTCAGGAAAAGATTGTCTATGAGAGTCATAACTTCATTCACTGACATTCGTAAATAAAGACATCTAAACTAGCTAGAATGTCAGTTCTTGATATGGAGACATTTCTTAGCTTTTCAATAAAATGTTGTGCATTTTTGATATATGTGTCTGTATTTCTAATGTGTGTTTTAGAAGACGCGCGAGATGGTTGGATAATAAATAAGTTGGAGAGTTTATCCCATCTACAATCGGACGAAAAGGTATATCAGTTTTGTGTACTTTCGGTGATCCATATTTACGTGGAGTTAACGGATGCATAGACTTCGGTTTCTTGTTAAGGTCTGTTGGCCATGTGTCCATGTTACGTAGAAGGTTGTTTCTATGTGGTTTGTCCAAGTGGGGTCCGAATTTAATACAGTAAGTTGATGTGTCGGAAAGTAAAAGAGATTTTTGATAAATAATCTTTCGTATTTAAAATGATGGTAGAAATGCCTTTGTCAGCTTTGAGGATAATTATCTCTTTGTTCTTCTTTAAATTAGTCAGTGCTCTTTTTTCTAAAGAAGTAGTGTTCTTTTTTAGTTAGTCGAGAAGATGAGAGAAGGATCACAGTCTTTAACCTTATATCATTCGCAACAGGTTTTCAGATAAAAAATGGAGAGCCTTCTCAACGTTGCACATAATGTCTATTTTAGGTATAAACTCTGGAGTGACAGCAAAGTTGAAACCTAACTTCTAGAGATGTTAAGCTGTGATCTGAAAAGTAGAAAATAACGTTATTGTCAGGAAGGTTAGGTCTTGAATTGAAATTCTTTTCATATAGGGCGTTAAATTTTTTTACGTATTTTCTTGCTATTTAAGAATGTTCTATTAAATGTATCATTAATCATATTGTCCAAACAGGACCATACATGAGCATCTATGCTGCTAACCCCTTCTCCAATCCCTCTCCACAGCAAATTCAAGAAACGCATCACAGGACTTCTATTTCCATTCCTTTTGCTGGCACACTTTCACAAAAAATTGTCAACCTGCTAGTTCTCATGACATTCGAGTTGCCTTGAAACCAATAAAGACAGTATGTAATATGCTATGTTCACCTAAAGAAAAAAATCCTATCAATAAACATCCTGGAGTTTACAACATTCATTGTTCTTGTGGCCTGAATTATATCGGAAACTAGTAGGTTAATAGTTTGTATTAAAATCTCTGACCTATTAAACTCAATTTTTCTGTCATCTTAAATTATATTCTCAGTTTCATCCTTTATCCAAGTGTAAGCAAACAAAGTTTGCATGTGAAGTCATTTCATGAGTGGGTTATTCGTATATAGAGGCTAATGACTTCACATTAGTTGCTTTAGTATCCCATAATCTAGTTTATTAACAAGTTCATGTAACTGCTAAACCTTTCAGTAAGTTGCAGTAAAAAAAAAGTTAGAAATATTATTATTACTTCCTGACACCTACAAGGAGTCCAAGGACTTATCGATGGAGGGCAACTACTCTCCAACCCTACGTCTCCATATCTACACCAATGCCATCTGTTGCTTACCACTACTAGTATATTTTGTCTGTAAATTGCATGTGTCCTAAAGGCCGATTTGTCTGTATGCAGGATGAAAAACCTGAGTTTCTGGGAGAAAAACACTACTACCTCCTTATGAGATTGGCTAACTCACCTTCCATAGAAAAATTCCTCCTGTCACAACGAGAATCAAACCTAGGCCTTTTCCAATCGAAGGGCACAATGTATCTTCATTTTTCCAATTGTGCCTCAGAGGCACTAAATATATGTTTTTTGGAACAGTTTGTAAAGTAAACATTTACAAAATAAATAATGTTATTCCAGTATGGTAGTGGAAATGTATCTGTGAATGTGCCTGAGAGTGTAAACTTCCAGAATTTTTATCTCGAATGACAATTCGGCTCAGAACACAACAGTACTGTTTCTTTCATGTAGCAGCAATACTCAGAATTATTTTACATCATAATCATTGGATTATATCAGTCTTCCAATTCAAATATGTTAAATCTTATCCAAGCTTCAAGTAGTCTTTAAGAGTGCCAAAGGTATTTAAAATCAAGCATACTGCAATGAGCTTCATCAAATCTTAAGCTTCCTTTTCAGCTTATGTTAAAGTTCATAACAGATGCAAACAAATTATCAGTACAAGTGCACCCATTAAAACTGATTTTACAAGGGCCAACCCTGATTCCACTTCTTTAATGCATGCACTTGTGCTGCATTAAAGAACAAGTGCATTAATCCTACTGCATCATTATCCACAGAGAAAGCCAATTTTCCAACTTCTTGCTTTTCTAGTAAATATTTTCCTTTCATTTGAATATGCAACATTTAATGTCCCTTGTAACTGTTCACCAGAAAGTAATCAGAAGAATCCAGCCTAAACAAAGTCTCCTGATACTGATGGCATTTCTCCAATTGTTCTGAAGATCTGTACTTCAGAGATGATTCCTCTTTTGTGCTGCCTTTTCAAACTGCCATATTGCACTAGTATCTCCTCTGTATATCAGTGCTAACAGGGGTGTATGAAACCACTATGCTGATTATTGTGAAACACAGTGAAAAGTTGCAGTGGCTTGAAAAAAAATTTTCATGACTCTAGATCATGGATTCCAGTTTTCTAATCCTTTGCTCATCCAAGTTGTCCACAAAGGAAGAATTACTTACATCTGAAGGAAGATGTTCTTGCTATTAAATTAACTCTGACCACAAATAGCATGGTCAGAGTTAATACTATAATACTATTAACTTCTTTTTCATGTTACATTTAATAAACATGTTGAGTTATTTGGAAAAGTACTTGAACTCATTACCTCATTTTCAAAGCTGAGTATTGCAGAGCTTCCTTCTGGCGGGCATCGTCGTCTCATCTAATATAAAAGGAGAAACAAATCTGAAATATTAACAAAACAAGATATGATATTTTAATATTTAAAGAGCTTTTTTTAAGTTTTAAAAATATTCTAATATAGAAGGATTAATGTGCAGAGTAAGGAAATTTTTACATCTTCAAATGCATGAAATATTCAGTTTTTTTCCCCTACACAGTGTTTTTATGTCCAGTTTTAATTTATTTACAAAAATACCAAATTTATAATCCAGCAGGCCTGGGAAAATGTACTGCCTCAGCAGATTTATTTACAAGATTAAAGTGATTGGTAGGGAAAAATAAGAAAATGTCATTGGTAAATAGCAGATAGTAGAAAGGTAGAGTGCTCTACTGCAAGCAGGTGGTGATCTAAATTGTAAAAATTCTGTAAAATGTTTAAAAGGAATCATCAGTTTACAGGATCATTTAAGATATGAATTTTTTCCATACATAATCCAAATGAGCAATCTTCTGATGACACTGATAAAGAGAAAAGAGCTGAATTTTGTCATTTCTGAAGTTTTTGGAAAAACGTCCTGCAGTATTGAAACAACATGGTTCGCAGATAAGATCTATTTTCATTTATTGTGTATGTTTGCAATGGGAAATGTGTACAGACTACAAACAAATCACCTTTATAAAACCACGTGCTTATAAAAGAATTTGGTCTCGAGTCAATTCATGATTTAATCTGTTGAAATAATTCAATAGAAAGAAGAATGCTGTTACAGAAAATGGAAACAGTCAGGATGAAAGAGGAAGAGGAAGAAGAGGGCAAGGTGGATTTGGAGTTTCGTTATATATAGACGTTGGCCAACTTTCCATTGTATTTTTACAGATGTGCAACAATGCTGACAAAGTTATGAATGTCAACATGATTTGAATAATGTTAATAGAGGTATCTATAGAAAATGCATATTGAAAAAAACCAAAAGAATGAAGTAAATGTTGGCCACTAGAGGGTTGCAACTTGTGTAGTGTTAGAAAAGAGCCGGTGAAAAGATAAATGCTATTTTGAGTAATAATTAGCGACATTGCTTGAATTTTAGTATTGTTCATTTTTGCAACTTAGTGTGTCTTCATAATTTTTGGCCTTGGAGAATTATTATTATTATTTATGGCATCTTCATAGAGTCTGGAGACTTGTCATGGGAGACACAAATCAACCATCATACACAAATAAATCCTATCATACCTATCCTTGAATCCATTCACTGTCAGGGAACCCACAACCGATTATGGCAATCCATTCCACTCATTTACCACTCTCCATGTAAAAAATCTGTCATATATTAATTTCACTTGCATCAATTTTATAAAATCCCTTTAATATCTTAAAAGTTTCTATCATATCCCCTCTTTTCCATCTATCAACTAAACTTTGTAACCCACAAACCTTCAACCTATCCTCGTAGGGAGTATTCCACAGACCTCTCACCATTCTGGTCAATCGTCTCTGAATCGTTTCAACCACCTCCTGGTCCCCAAAAAACCAGGTGACCAAATTGGTATGCAGTAGTCAAGATATGGCTGAATCATAGCCTTATAAAGAGAGATAATAACTTCCTTATCTTTACTTGTTAGTGTGTTTTTCGACATCCCGATAATTCGTCGAGCTATTTTACTAACTTTTGCGATATGCCCTCTGAACTTTAACTCTTGGTCCACCATTATCCCAAAGTCCCTAGCCTCATCAATTTCCTGCAAACCAATACCATCAATATGATACACCATATGTAACCTTTTCAACCTGAAGTGCATAACCTTACATTCTTCAACATTAAAGACAATCATTATCTTTTGTCCATAATGCCAATTTATTTATATCATCCTGCATGATCTTTGCATAATCAGTAAACAACTGAATATCCCCACTTAAATCTTTCCCTATGTCATTGATATATAAATTAAAGAGTAGTGGCCCTAGTATAGAATCCTGAGGTACTCCACTAGTCGTCATCATTCTACTAGACTCTACCCCACCATATACTACTTTCTGGTGTCTGTCCATCAGCCATCCCCCTATCCATTTCCATCTTCTCCAGTTTTTGTAATAGTTTTTCATGTGGTATTCTACCAAATGCCCTACAATTGTTACAGACTTCATTAATTGAAATTTTGAATCTCGCCTTCTTTGAACAGAACACAATGGTGGTATTCACAAGGTCAACCACACGGGTGCTGAGTGTCGCGAAAATCAAGTGCTGTTAATCACGTGGATTTTTCAAGACTGGTTTGATGTTGTGAGTGTAATATGTATGTGTGGCAAAATGTGAGAGATGTGTTTGTGGAGAAACTGAACGAGAGATGAGAGAAAGTATGGATTTGTAAGAAGTGCGATATTTTATTAGACTATGAGTTAACAAATATGAAACAGACTGAAGAAATGAAAGATAGTATAAATGAAAGAAGCAGAAATGGAACAAAGGAAGTACAAATGAGAAAAGTGAAGTAAGGTGTGGCAGAATGAGAGGTAGCAAAACCATGGAAGTGAAAGAGAGTGAAATTGTTGTAATGCAAGATTTGACGAAAGTTATTCAAAATGAAAAATGAAATGAGGAATATGCAAGGTTATATTATACATTTAGTGGAAACAAATTAAAGTGCAAAAGAATAGAATGAAGGGAAAAAAGGGTAAAAGAGGTGACGAGTGATTTGAGAATAGCAGTGTGTGTGGATATTTCATTGTTAGAGGAATGGCTAATGAGAGAGTCCATAAGGTCTGTTATTCAGGAAGCAGATTTGCTTTGGACATGAGGAGAAAACGAGCAACAGAATTAGTGGTGGCTGTAGAGACAAATCATTTAGGTGGACATAAGGAGAATGTAAGGGCAAACATCAGGAGGTTATTGAGAAGAGTGAAAGAGTATATTGGGAAAGGTTGTCAGTGTGTTGCTCAGGAATGACAATGATTAGTTGAAACAGAGAGCCACAATCATGAATGTATGCTAGCAGAGCTGCATGAGAAGATGGGAGTACAGTTTGTGGATGTGTGGTATGTATTTGAAGGAAAAATGGAATTATACAGATATGATGAATTGCATTTGAATGGCTTCGAAGTGAGTGCACTGGAGAAAGTGTTGCTAGATGGAAGTCCTGTATATGTGATGCAAGAAAAAGATCAGAAGTAAGAGATGAAGTGAAAGATTAGGAGAGTAGTATTGAAGAGACAGAAGTACTTGGCAATGGAAACAGTAATAGTGTGAAAGATGAAGAGAGAATGGGAATACAAGAGGAACAGAGAAGGGGGGGGGGGGGTCTGGGTGGACAGGGAGACATGGCATATTGAGAGTGAATGTTAGTAGTAGTTAATGTAATGGGATGATTAGCATAGATCAGGATATGGGTGGGAAAGGTGATATATATGGTAAGCAGTGATAAAGGTGATTGTGTTAAATTGTGAATGAAACTATGTTGTGTAATTTATTTTTTTTTCATTCACATTTAACATTGATTATTATGTATTAATCATGATTTGTATAAAAATTATTTATTATTCCTTAATTTAGGATTACTATTTAAATATTTATTCTAAACTTAACCTACTATTAATTTGTTAAGCAACAATATGTGCAGAATTTATAATAACTAAAATATATATATGATGTAACGAAAAGTATTATTATAATTAATTCTATACGTAATGAAAAGGCTGATTAAGTAGCTCAAATATTCTGTTTATTCTTATTTGTGAAAATTTAACGTTATGTAATCACTCATGTAGTAGTAGAGCATTGTATTACATTAGCGAAATGTTTGCGTTTATTTGTTGTCATGGAGACGCATGAAATAAACAAGCACGAGTCGAATAGAGCGTGACCTTCGGACTGAAAGGAGAGGAAAGATATTATATATAAAAAAGAAAAGATTTTGAATTAGAGGAGAGAGGAAGTTTTTGCGGAGCGGGAAGGAAGGTAGGATACAAGCAAAAGAAGTGGAAGAAAATTATAAGTTCTCTAGGGCAGAAATTCATGAGAATAGTGTTTAGAAGTGAGCCAAAACATAGTGAATCATATACTTAGCTGTAAGTGAAGTCATCTGTGTTGTAAAGGAAAATTATTGCCGTATCCGGATAAATAAAGAACTGGACATTCAATGAAAAATTCTGATTAGTTCCAGTTAGTCTAGGATCGCGTCTTAATTCTATGTTGCCCTGAGAAGAATTATATTGAAATTAATTAGTTTCAGAAAAGGAAACAAGGAAAGATATCAGTACCTTATTGATGTGTTTTTTTTTTTGAGTAGTGAAGCGCAATTAACAGTAGTTCAGTTAAAATCGTTGAAGAATTTTTATTAATGTGTTCCGCTAACGTAAATAAATTAATTCATAAGTGTGCTCACAATTAATAGGTGTATTGAAGATTGTATCTGGTAAGAGTAGTCATACTTGTTTGTTTATTCTAACATTAACATATCTTCGAAGTTCAAGGTCCGAAATAAGATTGCTTGGAATATTGGCTACCTTGATTAGTGCTTCCTGTGAATTTAAACATTAAGTACAGCTGATAGATATGTGGAGACTGATTAAATAAGAAGTTTTGTTTTATTAACTTGAGTTAAGAAAGCTTGTGATTTTGAAGATGTGAATTGTATGTGAAAGTTTAGAACATTGAACTGGCATGAGTGACTTAGCAAGATGTATTAAGTTGATTGTATTGTTTCATTTTAAAGCAGAATTCTTGTATTTGTTATATATATCATATATTAAATGTTTATTTTGTTAATCTAAATATTGTGTTTGCCTGAATTCCCTTTTATTGCACCGTTCATAAATATTCGAATCTTGCAGGAACCCCATGTGGAATAGTAAATAATTCGGCCTAAACAAATGAGGAGACTGCTAACTTAATTAAGAATTGAGATCCTACTATTTTGTATAGACTAATCTAAAAATAGGGTGGCACAGTATAATTATAAATTTCTCTACTTTTGGATCGGTGATCAATTTTCAATTAGTTGTTATATTGATAAGAGTGACTTGAACCAAGATGGCGGATTTAGAACATAACATGAAAATAGAAAGTCACGACAATTGGGTAAGGGCAGGTGGGGAAATAACAACCAACAAGTGGCTTGGATAGGACTGGTTATAGACCTAAAAGTAAACTGTTGTGTTTATTTATAAATGCCAGAAGTATCAAAAAAAAAAAAAAGGAGATGAAATGGTTTCACTGATTGAGTTTATTTGCCCCAAAACCATAGGAATAAGTGAAACACGGGTGAATGAAGATAACCTAATAGGAACTGAAATGAAAAGATAAGTCTGTTTTTCACGAGGAGAGAAAGGACAAGAAGGGAGTATGCATGTGTGTGTGGAGAGGGGGGCGTACTGCTGATGATAGCAGAATTATGTCCACATAAGGCAGACATGAAAGAGGGAAATAGTGGCAACAGTTATGAGGCAATGTGGTGTGAGGTGGAGGTTGACAGGAAGGCATATTTAGTTGGATGTTGCTATAGGCCAGGGAATGTGGAGGTTTTTTGATGAAGAAATGCAAAAACAAAGTAAGGATAATTATTATGGACAATTTTAATTATGGAAGTATAGATTGGAATGAAGAGATAGCATTGGAATAAGGAAAATGAATTTCATGAGTTCTTGAGAGACAACTATCTTGGGGAGGGGGCAGAACAAGAGTCCATCCCTGGAAATTGTATAAGGAAGCTGCTCCTCACACCCTCCTTGGAGAGTGGAATGCACTGTCTGAGTGTTGTGAATGTAAACACATTGAATCAATTTAAGGCACAGTTGGATGAGCTTTGTGTGCAATAGTGTGTATCTCCCACAGTGAGTCTCTAACTCCATGGAGGTCAGATGTAAATAATAATAAAAAATTAAAAAAAAAGATACAGAATAGAATTTATAGAAATAAAAAAGAAGATAAATTTGACTGTAGTAATTATAGAAGTATTACATTACTTAATGTAGTTTATAAAATTCTTACATCCATAATAAATGACAGGCTTAAAGAAATTACCAAAAAGAAAATAGGAGAATATCAGTGTGGATTTAGATCAAAAAGAAGTACCACTGATCAACTTTTCATTATCAGACAGATGATGGGAAAATATTTTGAGCATGCAATAGACCTACATGTATTATTTATAGACTTTAAGCAAGCATTTGACAGTCTAAACAGAGATAGTCTACAAAAGGCTGTGAAAGAATTAGAGATACTTCCAAAATTAATTAGATTAGTAATGATGACCATGAAAAAAACAAAAGCAAAAGTTAACATAGATAATAAACAACATTATTTATTATAGCCTTACATTATGCGATTAAAGATTTAGATCAAAGAGGAACAATTTTTAATAAATCAAGTCAATTATGTGCTTATGCTGATGATATAGTCATTGTGTCAAAGACTAAGAAATGGTTAATTGAAGTGTATAATGAACTGGAAAGAAAAACTAATGACATGGGATTAGAGATCAATGTAAATAAAACTAAATATATGGTCATGTCAACTTCAGAAATAAGAAGAAAACCACAGAATCTATAAGTTGGACAGAAAATGTTTGAAGGAGTGGCCAGATTTAAGTATCTAGGAGATATTGTAGAGAATGAGGTCTGATCAGCTATAGAATTAAAGAACGTATTGAAACTGGTAATAAAGCATATTATGCAAATATGAACATGATTAAAAGCAAGCTAATAAGCAGAAGTACTAAAATACTTATATATAAAATGCTCATTAGACCTGTGGTTACACATGGAAGCAAAGCATGGACTCTTAGTAAAAAAGACCAAGACAATTTTGAGGAAATTATAAGAAGAATTTATGGACCTGTTGAAGCAAATAGTGTATGGAGAATATGGTACAACAAAGAAATTAGTCAAATACTAAAAGAAGAAGAAGATATTGTTAGGTTCATAAAAGTGCAGAGATTGCAGTGGTTAGGTCATGTAGAGAAAATGGAAGACTTCCGTATGCCAAGAAGAATATTGAGAGAGAAGAGAAGATAAATGCCTCCGTAGCGCAAATGGAAGAACGACGGTACATTGCACCCTTTGATTGGAATAGGCCTAAGTTCGATTCTCGTCGTGACGAGAGGAATATTTATGTGGACTTTTTCAATCGAAGGTGAGTTAGCCGATCTCATTCATCCCGCATACAGACAAATTGGCTCTTCAGAACACATGCAATTTACAGACAAAAAATACTAGTTGTGGTAGTGGGCAGTAGATGGCATTGATGGAGATGATTGGTAGAGAGTGGTGGAGCCAGTTGTATAGTGGGTGTCCTCACGCGATGAGTCTTCAAACTCCTTGGAGGTGTCACGATAACAATAATAAGATATATGCAACAAGGAAAAAAGGAAGACTAAGATTAAGATGGATTGATAACGTAATCCAAGACTTGACAACTATGAAAGTGAAAGGCTGGGAAAGACTAGTCAAGGATAGAAGATCGTGGAGCAAGTTGTACAGGAGGCTAAGGCTCACAACTGGCTGTAACGCCGGATGGTGGGAAGCACCATCTGATTACCAATTAGTATCTCACTTCCTATATGGAGAGTACTTTCTAATATCAGGAAAGTTAAGAACTGATGTTAAAAGAGTTTTTTTCCATTCTTTAAGGACCAGGCCCAGTATGTTGTAGCAGGATTGAACTACTTGAAGATGGATCAAGAGAGTTGAACATAATTTTCCAGCTGTTTATCAAGTATTAAATTAAAAGGAAAATAAAATGTCAAAATTGCAAACAGTTTTGGGTTATCCTTGTAAATTTTAGTTTCAATTTGTTCCTTTGTTAAATTTTACTCCTTATTTCCTTGAATATACCATCAAGGGGTATAATAATACATTTCAAAAATTTCACCATTACTTTTTTTTTTTTAAATTAATTCATATTTTGATATTTCTATAAATTCTATTGCACACAAAGCTCATTCAACCGTGCCTTAAACTGATTCAATGTGTTTACATTCACAACACTCAGGCAGTGCATTCCACTGCCTGAGTGTTGTTGCCACTAGTTTCACTTTGAATCTTAGTAATGGACATGTGTGTTAGTTGTGAGTTTTAGAACAGCTGTTATTGGGAAACAAGAAATGCTAGCCAGCAAGCAAGAAAGGAGAGAAAGATGGAGATTTGGAAAGGAAGAAAAGAAAAAAAAAAAACTGTCAAGTTAAATTTGGTCATCTTGGAAATTTTGTTATATGCAACTATGAATGAATAACTAACTCTTATTTAGAAGTATTGGTTAAGTGTTAATAAACTATTTAATCATCAATTAGTTTCGCCGGCTAGTGCTGTCGGCTTCTTCAGGGTACAATAAAGCAGGCAAAGTAAATTACAAGCTAGATGTTAACAAGAAAATAACAGTGTCAACTTATCTGTTTATAGAAAACCTACAAATACTGAATGTTATCTACACTTCAGCTCATCACACCACATCTCCCAAAAACTCAACATTATTCATATACTAAAGAAAAGAGCTATACAGTTCACTACGGACCAAAATGATCTACAAGAAGAATTAACTACAATATCCAATGACCTACTCTTAAATGGCTACCCTAGAAGACTCGTCAACAAGATTCTCTTCTCTGACATACCACAAAGACAACGTGATGTCACCCAATATATCACTACTATAACTATTCCATATGTTGGTACCATTTCCAAAAAACTGGCTCTCCTCCTAAAACCACACAATATTAGAGTGACCTTCAAGCCAGTTGAAACTATTCAGAAATTTCTAAGATCACTGAAAGACTTCAATCCTTTCTACACGTATGCAGGAGTTTACAACATCCCTTGTTCCTGTGGTCTTAAGTTACACTGATCACACATCTAGAAGCTTCGAAATGAGACAAAGGAAACACATCGGTTATGTAAGAAACAACAGACAAGATATATTGGCCTTTCTTTCCACTTCTCTATAACCAACCACATTATTGAATGGAATAAAAGTTATATGCCTTATATAGAAGAAAACTACCGTTCCAGAATCTTCAAAGCAGCAGCTACAGTCACTCGTTCCACAAAAAACCTCAACAGGAACCAAGGTTTAATCCTACCTGATATATGGAAGACCATAATCAGATCACTAAACACACATGAAATGAACTTCAGTGCCAACTACAAAATGTTTCTCAACAAGTAAATCATGTATCCGTGACACACATTGTTTCGTGCTCAATACTATTTTGTTATTGAATTAGAATTGTCAGTTAACGTCTAGCTTGTCATTTACTTTGCCTACCTTATTGTACCCTGAAGAAGCCGACGACAGCAATAGCTGGTGAAACTAGTTGGTGATTAAATAGTTTATTAACACTTGACCAATACTTCTAAATAAGAGTTAGTTATTCATTAATCTCAGTGGTTAAGAATTATAACAATTTCAAAGAGGAACTATGAAGTACAGTAATATATCAAAACTTTTGTATATCAGTGAGAATGTTATATGAATTGGTAAACAAGTGGCATTATGGTCCCAGAAGTTATATAGAATCTGCAGTAATGTTTTTCTTGGATATGCCTTTGAAGCTGCTCAATTAAAAGATATTGTCAGAGTGATTATCCCATAGCCTACTTTAGCAAATGAAAGAAACACATTTCTATTTCAATTTGCTTGCTAGGAGATATATGCAAGTATAATAGTCGTGTGAGATCTTTAAACCTCTTTTATTGTATTCAAAGACATTTAAAAGGTAAGTCAGATTGAATGAATGAGTAGAAACAATATAAAATAAATAAATAAAACAAAGAAAGATAAAGAGGGATAATGATGGAATAAATGCTGAACAGGAAGTATCTATACAGTCATGTGAAACTACAGAACTTTTAGCAGAATACTATATTCACTCTTTGTATATATATCCCTCTGTAATGCATTTAATTGCGAGAGTCAGAGAGTTAAAGATAATGTTTTCTTTTAGCTCATATTATGTAAATTCTAGAATGGGCAAATAGTTATCTTCTGTAATAAATAAAGAATTAACAGTTAGTCTTATTTTATTTAGTTATTTATTATTATTATTTTTTTTTTGAGGTTCTTTCTACATATATATTTTTCTCCTACATTCGCCATTTCCCCAAACATTCACAGAACACTTGGCAAATATTGCTCTAGAAAATCAGAAAACCAGTTTCTCATCAATTCTTAAGTTCACAATTACACAAGAATATTACAACTCGTACTTGTGTATCCAGCATATTTAGTTAAAACAAGTACGAAAAATATCAACAGGCATCTTAATAAAACTCAGCTATCCAGTACTGAAGCAGAAAACAATGTATATGGAATGTTCCAGCATTTTATTTGACAACTATCAGCTTCACACAAACCAAGATTAGCTTTTCATCTAATCTTCACTCAAAAAATCCAAAATCGCACAGTAAAGATATATAAACCTTCTCCATAGAAACTTGAACATATGATCATGTTCAAATTCCTATATAAGAAATCCACAAAAATACATCCATTTATTCCTTATTTCTTAAAGGGAATTATTTCAAACTCTCCCTTATATTCTTAAATCCATTTTTTTAACACCTCTCTACATATACACTAAATGGACAAAATATTAGTTTTGTCCATTGGAGGTAATTCCAACTATGCCTGTTGCAGCATTGTCCACAAAACTGCACCTTAGACATCGATCCTGGATACATGGATCTGATGCCTCACTCCATGGCATTTCAGAGAAATTCGATCGAATTTAAATCCAGATTGCCCCAAACCAAGAGGAGTGTTCCTCGAGCCATGCCTGGGTAGCTGTAGGTTGGTTGGATGGCACACTGTCCTGCTGAAACAGACCATCGGCTACAAGACGCAAAGGCAATGAAAGTGCATAGATGATGATTAGCCAGCACATTCTGGTAGCTCACAGCATTTAAGGACTTCTCCACATAACACACACTAAGGGACCTATTGTGTCACATAAGAAGGCTTGCCAAACCATCATAGAGCTGATCTGGAATGACGGGGCCATGGCTTCACTGTCAAAACCACATCCTCCTGCCAGTTCGGTACAACTGATAAAGGGATTCACCAGACCAAATGGCTCTGGTCCACTCTGCAGCAGTCCAGTTTTGATGGTTCTGGCACCAGGTGAGGTACAATGTCCAATAATGAATTGTCAACAGTGGCACACGATCAGGGCATCAGCTCCCATAGCCTATGGTATGCAGGGTTTGGCATACCAAAGACATCGTGAGGAATTTTGGCGCCTATGGCCAGGAAAGAAAATTGCGCCGTTCTAAAAAAAAAAAAAAAAACTTTAAAAATCTCAATTTTTGTGCCTATGGCTGGGGCCACATTGACCATAGCCTCACTATGCCCATGTGGCATACTATTTGTTGCTGATGCTGACTGGATCACCAGCATTGAAACTGGATGTGATTTGTGCTGCCATTGCCCTGCAGTTGGTCTGTATGAGCCTGGACAGTCTCCTGGACAATGCATGTAGTCAGCCACCACTTGCTTGATGGAAGTTGGTACATCCATTGATGGTATACTGATGGTAGATCCTTGATATGGTTGCCCTTGAGAACCCTAGGGTTCTTACCACTTGGACAATAGAATGACCTATCTGTCTTGCACTTATAATACATTCACAATCAAAGTCACTAAGATTGTCACATTTACCCATGTTCGTCGATTGTGATATACACTGTTGGGAAGTCCTGATGTCTGCCTATTTACTTTCTGCATTCAGTTTGGATACATTTCACTCTGCGCAGGAGATGCCAGTGTCAACTTCCCATTACTCCTATCTCTAGTGTTCGGTCCATTGAGTGTATATAAATCTCTCTTTTGTCTCTCTCGTGTGCATCAGATGTTTGTTTTTTTAAATTAGTCGAGTATATGCTGTATTCTCTCAACTGTGACTGCATGAAATGATGTCACAACAGTCAGGTATCAACAAGGCAGGTATTTTAATTCTGATAGTTTAGAAAGGTATGTACATTTTGCCGATTCTTCATGCTGCTGAATGATAAGTGTTTCCACCAATGACTTGAACTAGAGGCATAGTTAAGCTTAATGCCCTTACTATTCAACTACCAATAGCAAAACTACAAGCACTGCTGCTATATTCTTCTTACAGTAAAATATTGTTTTAACATAATTTTATCAGCCTAGCAATACTTTTATACATCTTTTGTTTCATTTTCAATTACCTAAACAACAATAATATTTTCTTGTAAACAAAATCATATTAAGATATTTAAATATCTTAACATTAGGCATAGAGGATATTGATTGTTTTTAATTGATTGATTGTCATAAATTGATTTTTTCTAATTGAATGTCTGCAGGGAATATGAATGTCAAATCTCCTTAGAGAAATAAAGAAAATGATTTAATATACTCACAACTGTATTTTTTGTTTATATATATATTTACTTATAGTAAATAATTAAATTTTCTTAATACTTAGCTTTATTCCTTAGGACAGCGCTTCCCAAACTGTGGGCCGCAGCCCCCCCTGGGGACCGTAAGTTTTGTTGAGTGGGGGGGGGGCCATGAAATAATGAAAAATTTTAAATGTTTTAAGACTAAGTAGATTTTTTTAATCTTAAAAGAAACGTATTTAATTTTTATTATTTCCTTTTTGTTCTTTTTTATATTTTAATGGAAAAAATCACACATTGGTGTTGGTTCACAAATTTTGCTTCTTGCATATTTCGGCAACTAAATGAACATTAGTAAATATATGCTTATTCACATAAGTTTCATTTCAAAGGTATTGATATGAAGCACAAAAAAGCTTACAAACGCAAAATCTTGAATATAAATACAATAAATATTATAATAATATATATCTGTATTATGATTTTTTTTTCTTCGATGGGGGCTGTGAAATATTTTAATTTTTCCAAAGGGGACCTTCGCATGCATAAGTTTGGGAAGCACTGCCTTAGGAAACCAATATGCTGATTTTGAACTTAATGCACCATCACAGGTACAAATCCAAAAAATTCTAATCAATCAATCAATCGATACATAATTATAATTATTTAGTTAATTTACTCTCCATGACTTAACTTTTAATCAAAAGGTTGGACATAGACAAAGGTGGGGATTAACAAAACCAGTTTCTGTTAAAGTAACAAATTTGGCTGACAATTCATGAATGCCTTTGGCCAGATCAGCTTCAAATTCAAGGAATTAAAGGGAGAGGGGAAAGTCAAGTATTATAATTTTTGAAGCAGTCAAATGTGGTGTATTTCCTTACAGCATTTTGACCTTTTACTTTTGATGTTTTGGGGTGATCTGGTAGGAGCACTGAGTTTGAACTTTTAGATTAGACGTTCTCAAATTAGACAAATTTGGTCAATATTCTAAATAATATGCTTAAGAAATAAATATTACAGATTTGGATATGTTTTTGAATAAAGAATGTATGTATATATAAGACTATTACACTTTTTTAATATAATCTTTGTCAAGTAGCTTTATTTTATCCTCCTACATGTTTCGCCAATCTTTTTCTATTGGCATCCTCAGGGAATACAAACTAGTAAGCTAAAATAAAGATTACAGACTAGGTTATAACTGATGGTTCTAATTCATACAAAAAATTGGTATTGTGCGTGTCTCGTTAACGTGATTTATTCGTTATGGCTCATGACGTAATTGTTATGAAAGTTCATTTCTTTGATGTTTAATGATCTGATAAAAGTTTTCCAAATTTCTGGTAAAATTAGACCTTGATTCTTGTTTAGGTTTTCAGTTTTACGGGCGACTGTAGCTGCTTCTTTAAAGGTTCTTGAATGGTAGTTATCTTCTATGTATGGCATAAGGCTCTTATCCCACTCAATGTGATGGTTAGTAGAGGCAAAGTGGCATGAAAAGCCTGAAATGTCTTGTCTGTTATTTCTGACATATCCTATGTGTTCTTTCTTTCTCGTTTCAAAGCTTCTAGAGGTCTGACCTACGTAACTAATACCACATGAGCAAGGTATATTATATACTCCAGAGTACTTGTAGAATGGGTGAGGATCTTTCGGTGATCTTAAAAATTTCCAAATAGTGTTGATTGGTTTGAATGCCACTCTGATCTTATGTGGTTTTAAAAGGTTAGCTAATTTTTTGGAAAGGTTGCTGACAAAAGGAATCGTAATTGTACTGATGTATTGGACGTCATCACGTTGTCGATGTGGTATATCAGTAAAGAGAATCTTGTTATAGAGTCTTTTTGGGTAACCATTTAAAGAAAGTTCTCTGGATATTGTGGTTAATTCTGTTAGTAGATCATCCTTGTCTGTCATATACCGTATAGCTCTTTTCTTGAGACTATGGATAATGCTAAGTTTCTGAGCTATGTGATGAGCTGAGTTGAAATGGAGGTAACGTCCAGTATTTGTAGGTTTTCTGTATACTGATAGGTTGATACTATTATTGGATTGTTTCTTTATTAAAATGTCAAGGAATGGCAGTTTTTTATCTTTTTCCATTTCTAATGTGAATTTGATGGTATTGTGGAAACTATTGATTTGGTTGAGGTAATTCATTAGTTCTTCTTTCGTATGATCCCAAATGATAAAGATATGTATATATATTTTGTCAAGCAATTAAACAGATTGTTATGACACAGAACAAAGAAATTTTGAAATGTCTGGATTATCCATGTAAATTAGAACTGCTTACTTTTAATATATATTTTAATATCCTTACCTTCTTAAGAAATTGACGAATATCATCAGCAAAAGTGACAATGTCTTTTAATAACATACCTATGTCTGTTGCTTGGTCATCAGCCTTAAAAACATAAATAATACTTTTAAAATAAATTGTTTTTTGGGAAATAAATTTATAATTCTTCATATACAAACATGCTGTAAACATAAAAATCAGTCAGAATAAATGCACACAAAATAGGAATGAACAAAGGAAATAATGCTTTTGTACAGACATATGCTAGCTATTCCAATTCTCATGTTCATGTAGTCATTTCTTAATATGTTTTAGCTTAAAAAAAAAAGCAGTTTAAATATCTATTTCTCTTTGGGTCTATTCTTAGAACTTTTTCTATTCCTTTTTATACATTTTACAACAATGCTTGGTCATTTTTTTTTTTAAATTATCATTTTCTATATATTTTTTTAATGTGATGCCACCTAAGATAGCTTAATAGTCAAGTGAACTAGATAAGTGAACTGACAGGACTTCTGATTTGATATCCATTTCTCACGGTGCGCCTGTTTATTACCGTATATTATCTGCGCATAAAGCCAGTAATGTAAGTAGTGCTAATATCCCGCTCCCTTGGCGGGATATTAGCACAGTTAGGTATATCGGTTTAACCACAGTTCATTTTAAATATTAATCGTTAAACAAACCTACCCGAAAATGAGGCAACAGAAACGTAAATGCTCATCTTTTGAAGCCGGATTTAAATTGCATGTTGTGCAGTTTGCAGAAGAACATAATAACAGTGTTGCTATGAGAGAATTTGGTATAGCAGAGAATAATATTAGATTTTGGCGTAAGCAAAAAGACAGTCTTGAAAAAATCCCCAAAACGAAACTCGCCCGTCGTAGAGATGTAGCATCCTTTCCAGAACTCAAAGAAGAGCTAAATGAATAGATTTTGACGAAATAACAAGATGGCATTATAGTAACAAGAAATGCAATTAGTTTTCGAGCTCTACAACTCAAGAATGGTAAATTCAAGGACACACCAGGTATTTCATCTTTTCTTGCTTCGCCTGGGTGGTGCAACAGATTTATGGAACGCAAAGCATTAACATTACGACAGCGAATAAAAATTGCGCAGAAGTTACCAAAGCAGCTTGAAGAAAAAGTGGAGTCCTTCCATAAATTTATCATAAAATTACGCAAGTGTCACAGATATGAACTTTCCCAAATTGGCAATATGGATGAGACACCCACGTACTTTGATATGCCTTGGAATCGAACAGTAAACTTAGTTGGCGAACTCATAAAAACAACATGACATGAAAAAACGCATTTTACCGTTGTTCTAGCATGCATGGCAGACGGAACCAAATTGAAGCCGACAGTGATATTTAAAAGGAAGAAAATTGGGATTCGATACCATCTGAAATGATTCAACGCTCATTTCTTAAATGTGGAATAAGTAATTCAATGGATGGATCCGAAGATGACGTCATATACGAAAGCGAGGATGATGCACAACAAAATGGAGAGCATGATGACAACTGCTACACTGATGACGCAATGCCTACAGATGAATTTATAAATGAAATGTTTGATGACTCAAAAGATGAAGAAGAATTTAAAGGATTTTGACATTTTGTTTTAAAATAAATATTTCTTTCGTTAATTTGTATTGTATTGTTTATAATTTTATGGAACAAGATTAACAGATCACATTATACGTGGATATGGCATTTTAGGGCTAGTTTTCAAACGAAATTTCTAGTTCATATTATACATGGATCGCATTATATTCAAAAATATACGGTAGGTATCTGGTTGGATACTGAATGAATGAGGATGGGTTGGGAATTAGCCAGCCAGACTATATTCTGTATATTGGCATAAACCACAACAATGAGGAAGTGTCATGCTTGTTTCTATCAGGAAATCAGGCTAACAATGAAAAGTTAGCCTGATTTCCTGCTGGGAAAACTTACCTTCTGTAAAGCTGAAGATAGGTGTCATCTATGTAAGAAGTATCACTGGAAAACAAATGGAACTCACAGAAGAATCGGAGAAGTATCACATTGACATAACTAAAGTTACTGAAAATGAGATGACTAAAATAGATACTGTTAATTAATAACTTCTTCAGCTTCTTTACATCCACTGATAGATACAGGCATCTCCCATAAATTTCCTATTAACTATTCTTTATCTTATTTTGCATCAGCAAACAACTGAATGTTTTCTTTCAGGTAATCTTAGGATCCTGCAATATCCAAAGAATTTTGATGATAACCAAATTATTCTATATCCCATATCCCTATGTACAAATTAACAGTAGTGGTCCAAGGACTGAACCTTGCGGCATACCACTAATTTTCACCATGATTCTGCCACTCCATATACATCTGTCCAGCAGCCACTCTCTTATCCACATAACCAGTGTCACATCCATCTCCATTTGTTCTAATTTGTGTAACAGAGTTCCATGTGGTATTCTGTCAAATGCCTTTACGAAATCCAGCAGAATCATCCTATAGCCATCTCCTTTATCCAACTCAGCTATTACTCTATTATAAAAAGTTAGTAAATTATTAAGACAAGACCTCCCTTCACGAAGCCATGTTGCCCCTTATACAATATCATACTTTTATCCACTCATTCTTGAATTCTCTGTTTGATCAATTTTTCCAGTACTTTTACCACCACACCTGAGATACTGACTGGTCTATAATTTGCTACTGCAGTCTTAGAACACTGCAAGGTAATTATTTTGCTTTATTTCTACTCCCTTCAAACTCTACCAGAACTGAGACTTAAATTAAAGACGCTAGTCAGAGGCATTGCCACTTCCCTTGCACATACCTCCAAAACCCGTGCGGATATCTCATGTAATCCCACAGCTGTATTTATTACATTGAGATTCTGCAATATCCTAAGAATTTTGATAATAACAAAACGATCATCAAAAGAAACAGGACAAAGACCCAAGATCAAAACGTAGTACAACTTCACATCAATGTCAAAAACGCATAGAAGAAACAGGCATAATGGTGAGATTTTACAACAAATCTGTATTCATTACTAAGTAATAGATATGCACCATGATATCATTTTCTTGAATTTTTTTTAAAATTTAAATAAACATATGCACAGATGTCATGTCTATGTCAAACTGCAGTATCATTTGATTATTCTCAGTTAACAGGCATCTGAACTTCTGCAGTTTAAGTGTTGTGTATTTGTCTTTTGATATAATAATACATCTGCTTTTATTTCTGATAATACACATTCCATTTACTTTAAATAGAGGAATAAACATTGAAGAACATTTTAATAAACATTTTGAGAACGCTTATAAATTTAATGACAGGCAACTGTGTTTATTCTGATAGGTAAAAGGCAGATTTTAATTTTAAACATTGAAGTAAATGCACATTTTTAAGCATTTTTACCTCAAAATATTTTGAAGCTTAAAGTTAAGCAATTTGTATGTGGAGTTTATTTATTTATTATTATTCTTATTTAAAAGTTGAAACATTATGATCACTTGTTAGTAATTGCTTATATTCTGGAATTTTCAACAGATGAAAAACTATGCAGCAACAGACTAAACAAATTAAGCAGTTAATACAAAAATACATTAAGCTATAATAGACTGCATAATTTTAGTTTTTCCTGTATTTTCTGTATTAAGAAAATTTATACTTTTTTTCCCCTCTCAATTATATTACATATTTAAATTAAGAGCGAATATGCATAGAGTTTAACCAAGTTTATCACAAAAGAGATGGAAATACCATCTCTTTTGTGATAACATACAACACAAAATCGTTAGCACAAAGAATTACATATGGCTAATGAAAATGTACTTACACTTAACAAAATAAATATAGATGATGCATCAACATGAATAGATTCACAGCCAATGTTCAGCAATTTCATGCAGTCGGTCATAAGAGCAGTACAGTCTTTTCTTTCTGATGACAGATGAACGCTGTAGAGACTCTGGAAAAAAAAAAGATTGATGATAAATTTATACATATATTGAATTTCCCAAATATTAGAGTTGACTCTCACTACACCAAAGTCCTAGGAACTAAGGGAATAGCTTGTTATGGTACATATCTTTTAACATAGCACTGTCCTATAGTTATGGAACTTTGGTTGAGACTTTTCAATAGTTTTTATAATGGCATTTGCTAAAGTGAAAGTCAACCGTATTAGAAGAATGAGAGTTATGTAATAATTCCTTAAATCAGGATCTAATGTTTGATTACAAAATCATATGAACAACTATTATGAAAATCATATGAAAAACTGTTAACAGTGTAAGAAAATTTAAAGGCATTCATCAGTATACAATATGGATTTTAATTTAAGACTGGTAAGACTTAAAATGAATATTTTCCATAAGAAGATATTAAAAACCCTCAAAAACTGGATTATGCATAATTTTAGAGCTGCCAATGAATCACAAATGTAGGACTGAAATTATGAATACTCTGGAACGAATACTATGCATATTAATGCAATGCTAATAGACAGAATGCCATTCACAGAGCATCCATAGATAAAAATGACAGACAGATTTCCTGATAAATATCTCAAGGGATATCCTGAATACTATGATGGTACATATCACTAGGAGTATCAATCTACATAGATTTTGGAACTCCTCTGGATTTTTCCTGTCACCACTGACAGTGAATATATCTTTTGCTAACATTTCCTCTTTCATTACGTAAAAGTAACCACACTATCTTATATTAGCTCTGCTCAAACATTCTTGAAAGCTAATATTTCGAGTTCCATTCTAAGATATAATTTTTAATATGATTTTGTAATTAATAACATCTGTCCACTCTCTTTAAACCTCAGAATCTCATATCTATGATCTTTAAAAACTTCAATCAACCATTTTATTTTCAATCCATTTTTAAGATCTGCAATTTAACATTGGTTTAAATGCTCATATATTTCCTTAGTGAGTTTCCCAGATAGAACTGGTGCAAGTATACTTGAGAAGAAGAAACTATAAAAAACTGCACAAGCGAAACTGAGGGAAGAACAAAACTGGGTTCAGACAAATGGGAATTTTGATGCAATCTGATTTTCAATTATCACAACCAATTTCATTGAAGACAGAGAGTTCAGAAATATGGGAAAAATAACATGGATCTGTATCTGAATTTGCAGATCTGGAGAATGTGTATGTTCAAAAAGTTGTTCAAAATACTGAAGTCATGGGGTAACTCAGGACACCACTGTATACAATCTATATTTAAATTGTAGGTAATAAGAACTGAAGGAGGTACAGGAAGATGGTTTGAAAATCAGATGTACGATGAAGATGCACATCATTTCTACTATTATTCATGATCTATATGGATCACATTATGATGGAAAATGGCATTAATCCTGATATCAAAATTAGAGATGTTAATCTCAGATCTTTGCTTTATGCAGATGTTACACTATTAAATAAATTCAAAACAAGTCTACAGGATTCCTTAACTAAAATGAATAACATGCGTGGTATAAAAATTGGCAATAAAAAGATGAAACTATGAAAGCAGGTATGAACATGGGAAAATATCAACAGCTCTATAGGTAAATTTTTTACTAAATACAGTAAATTAAGTTTGGAAAAGAAATTAAAATAAGCAAAGCCATTTGAATATATTTATGGAATAAGAAGAAATGAACCTATGCACTATCAGTATACCAGAGAGTGTTCAAACCAATTTTAGCTTATGGATCTGAGAATTAGGTTAGAAATAAAATGTTTAATCAAGGATTAGAATCGCAGGTATGAGTCTGAAAAAAATTAGAGAAGTGAATAAATGGCACCAGTGGCAGAATCACATTAAAACTCAAGATATTAGGAAGGAACTTCATATTGTTGGCAATCAAGGATGTGTGAACAAAGCTGATTATTAACATGGTATGGTCCCTTAAAAAGAATGGGAGAGGAAAGGTTCACAAAATGTGTTTGATGATGTGATGGCAAGAAGATGATCTAGAGGAAAAGCAAGATGTAGATAGACTGATGAAGTTAGAAGTGCCTTAGAAGATTGAAATATAAGATTTGACAACATTGGAATCCTGACAAATAACCAATTATTATTAGCTTTGTTGATACAAAGCTAATAATAATTGGTAACCTAATCATATAGTACTAACAGTATCTTATACACTCCTTGAGGGTATATTTAATAATGACGATACATTAAAAAGATACTTGACAATTAGCATTAAAGATTGAATGAATGCAGAAAATCTAAAGTGGCATGATCAATGGAATGGGACAGGAAATGTCAGCAAAACAGATGTTTAATGTTAGTATAAAGACATGGAAGATTATATCAAAATTTTGATGGAATGATGCAGTTAGTATGCCTTAGAATTCTGAAATATAAGGTTTGCAATATTGGGGACCTAACAAATAGATTAATCTGGAAGAAAATTATGGATGAGAAGACAGTAATAATGTAAATTTAAGTGTATAGCATTATTATATATCTCTACACTCACACCCGAAGGTATGTATCAAGGAATTATAATGATTATCAATTATTTATTATTTTTTTTTATAAGTTCACAATTAACATAAAGCATGTTAATGGAGATGTCTCAGTATGTCATATAGCTATTATGAAGTAATGAGTTGGAAGTGTTAAATTTTCTGCAAGTGTTATGATGTAAGGTTGCATTAGCTATATCAAAGCAGCAGTACAATGGAAAAATGTTGAAAGTTTATTTTTCACTTGGTTAGAGTATAATAAATTTAGTTTAATCCTTTATCCAAGTGTGAGCAAACAAAGTTTGCACCTGAAAGTATCTTCAGGACTGGGGTAAGGTGGTACAACACCAGGGCAACTCGTTGCAAAGGTGGAGCAAGCTACCAACACTCCTGTCTCAGTATCTCCTATAATGCAAAACACATCTCCTTGCGGATATGTCTAATGTTATGCATTAAGGGAAGGGCCACTACCCAGACTAGTTTCGACCTTTATTGAGGTCTCTTCAGTGGGAGCCAGGCCCAAGCTGAGATACCAGGCAGAAGCATTAGCAGGTCATCTCTACCTATAGGAGTCGCCAAATGGTGTGCCACCTTTTTTTAATAAATTACTCTGGATTTAGAGAAAGCTGTTGAAAGTTTATTTTTCACTTGGTTAGAGTATAATAAATTTAGTTTAATCCTTTATGTTCTACCACTTTACTCCAGTCCTGAAGATACTTTCAGGCGCAAACTTTGTTTGCTCACACTTGGATAAAGGATTAAACTAAATTTATTATACTCTAACCAAGTTAAAAATAAACTTTCAACATATTCCATCCCTTCCTTTTCTTTCAATGATATTTTGCAGTTCAGTTATAAATTTTTTTTTATCATTATACACCTGATGCTGCTCCAAAAGAAGACCACCTCGACCACAAAGGTAGTATGTCCAAAATTATTCTTTCTATATTTTTTGTTTATCTATGTCCTTAAAATATCATTAATGCCTTAAATAAATTAAGTAAAAAAAGTCAATGATGTTATACAAAGGGTACTCCTTAAGAAAATAAACAAAATAGCCATAAATATTAATAAGGTACCTTCACCAAATCTGTCAGACAATGAGTTAAGCAACAACATGTAATAATGTCATGAGCTGCTAATCTGCCTGGCCTACATCAGAACACAACAGAAAATTTTTGGCGCATACTTCAAGTAAAGAAATCCAAAATTCAAAAACAGTTGGCTGAGTCAATTTGTGAGAGTTAATATCATGAGATTTCAGTTGCTATATTTGATGATTATATAAACTCACTTGCACAATCTATGGTTTGTAGTGAATTATTGTAAGGCTAAATATTTTAGGTTAATAAACAAAAAAAGAAAACTATACTTGTTGCAGTTAATTGGTACTTATCAAATGCATACACAATTTAGTGAAATGAGGATATAACTGCCAGTTTGCTCAGTAAACAGTGTACAGGATATGATATTCATATCCTGTACACTGTTTACTGTAACTTACTGTAGTATTCATCACAGTAAGTTATTATGATGAATACTTACTGTGATATTGAGATATGGTTTTTTCATAGTGCTGTAATTCTTGCCTAAGTATAATAGGTATTATCAGTACAAGATCACAGAATGGCAATTAAACATTAACAGATAATTCTAAAAAGCACCACCTAAGAACAAGGGTTGCTGAGAAGTTGTGATAATCACCATGAAGGAATTTAGGTAGAACCATGTAAATAATACATTATTCTACATATTCCTAACAAAATGTCATTGTTACAATGCTGCTGCATCATTTGCAATTCTCTAAGAAAAAAAGTCTTTCCCTTGTTGTACAAACCAGTCCTCAGCTCCAAATATGACTTCATCATCTGTGGTAATTTTTGTTCCTTTCAAGTGTTTCTTTAAATTTGGGAATAGGAAATAGTCAGATGGGGTACAGCAATAAGGTGGGTGAGGCAGATATTGAAAGCCCAAGTTGTATATTGTCAGTTGGGTTTCATGAGCAGTGTTGTCCTGGAAAAGCAACATGCCTCTGCCAAGTTTCCCATGGCATTTTTCCTTCAGTACCGCCTTCAATTCCTTCAGAGCTGTTGAATAAACTGCTGCTGTAACAGTTTTTACCTTTTTTGGGTTTGGAACTTCTTGGCTGTGGAGAACCTTTGTGTCTCCACTCCATTGACTGTTGTTTGGTCTCTGGGTCACAGTGATGAAGCCATGTTTCATCAACAGTCACAATACGACCCAAAAAATTTGCACCTGATTTCTCAAAATGATCCAAAATCCCTTGAGAAGACAGCACGCATTCTCTCTTTTGGTTGGCATTCAAACATTTGGGGACTCACTTCACTGAGAGCAGAAGAGTTGGGGTTATTGGTGGATAATGACCTTAACTTGTTCCCTAGATGTCCCTAGAGTCTTTGCAATGTTTTTGGCTGGTATTTGTCTATCATCAAGAATTGTGGCATGTACTGCATCGACGTTGTCAGGTGTGATCACTGTGGAAGCACCTGTAATCTCAGGATGCCCAGTTTTAAACTTGGCCACCCATCTGGCAAGGCAGCTGTTGGATATGCCCCAGCATATCCAACATATTTGAGAATCTAGTAGGGCTTGTATTTTGTGTTTTCTCATTACAAAATGTATACATATGCACAGTGAACACTGAAGAAGTATGCTTTTGTACCTCAACACTGAAGAAGTATGCTTATATTCTTCCCTTCACAGTAGCTGTGAAGGAAAGAATAGACATATTTAAACAGGTGACTGGTATCATAAATCAAATTTTAGCTTAACTGTCAGATTTTTTCCCCTCCTTCACTGGAGCGATGATGCAACATACAAAGTTTTTTTTTTATTATTATTAAAACCTATATAGTATTGTAATTATCAGGTCATCTCAAAAGTAATATCTTTTTTTATACTGTACTTGTTCAAAAGTGTCTTAGCTTGTCTAAACATGAATTTTTAAAGCTTTATAAGTACTGCTAAGCTGAGGTGGCCTCATTCTAAGGAATTCACCTTGCAAGAACATCATATGTAAGTTATTATTTAAATAACTCTTTATTACTAGGAAGTCACTGAAGAGCGAATGCTGTTAATATTGTAAAAAAATGTGTAAGAAGTG
The DNA here is from genome assembly GCF_054136105.1 of Typopeltis vanoorti. NCBI lineage: Eukaryota > Metazoa > Arthropoda > Arachnida > Uropygi > Thelyphonidae > Typopeltis > Typopeltis vanoorti. Next base: position 31,963,299 of record NC_143574.1, read on the forward strand.
TACGGTGATAATGTTTTGAATACATGTAAAAGTGTCAGCGATGGTTCCAAAAATTTCGACAAGGGGACTTTAGCTTGAAAGACTCCCCTCACTCTGGCTGTCCCGTCTCTCTCGCTAATGATATGCTGGAAGCCGCTATTGCAAGAAATGCACCTGTTGAAGATTTAGCAAAAAAAAAAAAAAAAAAATCAGCTAATGCCTTTTATTCCCATATAGGGAGTAGGCAAGGCCATTTTAGCCCTAACTTTTGGAGACTGGGGGAAGTTCAATCTCTACTGGTATCCAATCAGAGATAGCTGGCCCAAAGCTATCACAAATTTAATCGGCATGCAGTGAAAAGAAAACAGAAGATTTAGCAAAAGATCTTAATTCGTCATTAACCATCCATCACCATTTACAAGAACTTGGAATAGTGTAGAATTTGGCAAGTGGGTTCCTCACAAACTGACAAACATCAATTGAAGAGAGCACATCAACATCTGCACTGCTCTTCATTCTTGAGTGGTTCAATATCTGTTTATGAGTTGTGTAGTCACCGGTGATGAAAAGTGAATACTTTACAAGAATGGAAGAGCGTTAATGTTAAGCTCAGAAGGCAGTAGGTTTGTTCAGGGGAACAGGCTAAACCTTAAAATAAGATCTTCACCCTAAGAAGGTTTTGTTAAGCATTTGGGGATATGGCTGGTATTATACACTTTGAACTCTTGCCACAAAACCAAACAACCACAGGTGAAGTATACTGTGAACAACTCGATCAACTGAATGAAAAACTGAAAGAAGAGAGGTGTTGTCTGGTCAATCGAAAGGGTATTGTTTTTCACCATGATAACACAACCTTCATAGTGCAAGAATCACCTGTACCAAGATTAAGGAACTTGGCTGGGAAAAACTTCCACATTCTCCTGATCTCGCACCTTCAGATTACCACTTATTTCAAAGTTTACAACATTTCATTAATGAAAAACAATATGATACATTAGAGGCACTGAAACTGAGCCTATTGACTTCTTAGCCTCTGAGCCTCCTGAATTCTACAGAAATGACACTATGAAGCTTTCACAATGTTGAAAGAGCATTACTGATTGGAGAATATATACTTGATTAAATTAGCAAGTGATTTATCTTTTCAAAACTTAAGGCTAAAAATGAAATTACTTCTGGGATGATCTGATAGTTATCATTTTCAACACAATCTTCTTTTCATGCATTTGCTGAATAGCTTATGTATTAATTACACATGCCATATATTGCAAAATTATCGAAGGTGATGTATATGTTTTAGAAAGATTTTTGGAATATTTTTTTTTATTACAATACAAACATTATTGAATTATCAAAGACGGATTGTATTTAAAGTTGAATTTTAGTTTGAAACAAATGTTGTTAGTTTGTAGTGTGTATCCCGTGAAAGGGAATATGCGAGTCCATGATTTTATTAATAAATTTCATTATAATCTGTGGAACATATTCCTTGTAAATATCAAGGGTAAGATGAATGCATCATACGTTTATTATGACAGGTGATTATTATAATATGGCATGACAGACCAAAAAAAGGTTGACACCTAGATTTATGGTCAAAACAACTAAGGCTATCATGTTTGTTTGTTTTGTATGTTTGTGTGTGTGTTCTTCTGGCTGAACTGCCTGTTTTGTGGGATGAAACAAAACCCTTCCACCTATTTGAGACAAGTTAATTCACCCTGAAATGAAAAGCTTGTATAAATACTAGATAGATTTGAACTCAGGTCTTTGGTAGAAACCAGTGGGTATTTTTAATACTGAATGAGCTATGATGGCAACCACAAAAAGGCTATTGATAAATGCATGGGTAAGTTTAACCACTCAATAGTTTGCTTCAAAAATTGAATAACTGCTGTAATAGATATGGTATGAAGGTCAGCATTAAAAAGACAAAGAGAATGAAAATAGGCAGAAACATTGAAAATATCAACTGCATTGTGAATGGAGAATCTATAGAAAAAGTAAAACATTTCAGCTACTTAGGCACGATTTTTAGTGAAGATGGTAAATTAAATATGGAAATACACAACAGAATCAACAAAGCTGGTATGGTAGGAAGTCAACTGAATAAATGTATATGGAATAAGAGAGAAATTAGCCAAAACACTAAATTAGCTGTATATGAGACAGTATTCAAGCCAATTTTAACTTATGGATCTGAGAGCTGGGTCAGAAGTAAAATACTTGACTAAAGACTAGAGAGACTGCAGATATGAGAATCCTGAGAAACATTAGAGGCATGAACAGATGGCATCAATGGCAATATCATATTAAAAATGAGGATATTAGGAAAGAACTTGACATCGTCAGCATCCAGGAATGTGTTAGCAGAGCTAATCTCAGGTAGTATGGTCACTTAAACAGAATGGGAGAGGAAAGATTAGCAAAACAAGTGTTCTCTGCCAGGTTGGCAGGAAAAAGACCCAGAGGAAGACCAAGATATAAGTGGATTGATACAGAATAGTGCCTTAGAAGATAGAAATATAAGATCTGATAATGTTACCTTGACAGGTAACAGACTGATTTGGAGGAAAATTGTAGATAAGAAGTTAGTAATGATGTAGTTTTTCATGTAGTACTACCATATCTTGTACACCCCTTGAGGGTATATATCAGGAATTTCATGATGATGATGGTTTGCTTCATTGTGAAATGTCAAAAAACTGGCATATTGCTGTTGGAATTGCAGAAAATTAATCAAGTCCATGAGTATGTATAATTAGCTATTCATTATTTTATACAGGATGTATACTTAACTTTTTCCAAATTGTGTATAACTAGCTTTAAAGTCATTGACTTTAAAATTGGTTATACACTAACTGTCCATGGTTCTTACAATATGGCATCAAAAAAAGCTTGTACTTTAAAATTGTCATGAAGAGTAACATTTAGCTTATCATTTAGAGGATAAAGAAAATTTAAGTTAACATTTCTTTCACAACACCTACATACTTACTTGAAAATAAGAAACAGCCTTCCCCAAGGTTTCCAACTGTACATTTTCATCAAGCTAAGATAAAGAAAAAAATATAAGAAGGCAATAAATGCTAAGCCTTTTTATAACAAGACAGCACCATTGTCAGAAAGAGAGAGAGAGAGAGAACAGAGAATAAAAGATGAAAATTTTAAACAAATTTCCAATAATTTATTTCTATAACATGCTAGTCATTCATTATAGCATACACAAATATAGTTTGAAACTCACTTGCTAAAAGAAACCACCAAAAACTCCCAATCAAAGTATATTAATATTAATGATTTATGAAAAGAAATGTGCTGTAGCACATCTTCTATACAGTAAATTATGCCTCTAGTTCCAATGAGTTTCTACTACTGGAAACAGATAATTTTTTCTACTTACCTAAACTGGTACACAAATTGAATAATCTGAATAGGATTAGTTATACAATCTTATATGAAATATGAAAAGAGGAAAGAAACAGAGAAATTTTATTACTCGCTGGAACAAAAGCATTTTCACAGTTAGGAAATAATATAAAGAACTAGCAAAATGAAGTTTATGAAAATGAAAAGCAGAAATTAGATTTGGATTTTTGCCTTAAGCTACAAAGGTGAAGGAACTAAAAAAAATTAAGACAAATATAGTACAATGGCCCATTGCCTTAATGGTTAGTTTATCCACTCTCTAATCAATAGGTTATGAGCTCAAATAATTTCATGAGAATGGATGTTTGTGACTAAATTCATTTCCCATCTAAAGACAGCGTCTTTAGATGGGAAATGAATTTCATAGAACTGAGAGACCACTGCCTTGCTTAAGGGAGGCCTGAAGTAGACCGAAAAAGTTTAATGTTTGGTCCATGTCTAGAGCAGGGTTTCTGTATCATGCAAAAATATTATATATGTAATTTTGTTTAATTATAAAATTAATACATTATTGGAAAAAAAATTTCTTAGCCCACCCTATAGTACCAAGGTAGTAGGGTCCACTACATTTCATTGGTAGAAGTAACATAAAAAAGTAGGATCCCATTTTGCTGATAAGTGATAAAATAGTCAGTGAATTATTAATGAACTGAAATAAAACATGATAATTAAATGGATTATAACTGACAAAATACATTAAGGAAAATGATGAATACCAGATTCTAAGCATAGCTATTGAACTAATGAACAGCAGCAAGAAAGTAAATGTGGTATGATTTTATTAATTAAACAGTTCATTAGATAAACTCAGCTATCAAAGACTGTTACATAATAAAAATACCAAATCAAATCTTGTCTGACAGACAATACTTGAAATTTCAGAAATAAAAGTATGATACCTATCAAAATAGAAAGCTTCCCTGCCACTCTGTGCCAATGTAGCAAACCTAGTCCTTCCAGGATGTTTTGACACATATAGAAATATATATGAACTAGTTGTGGAGAACTGGGAATAATTCTAAATATATTTTATAGTTAACACGTTCGCTGCCAACTATGAGTATACTCGTAGTTGGTATATGAGCTTCACAAGCAACTACGAATATACTCGTATATCAATTACTGCCAGCTTCGAGATTATTCGTACTTACCTTGAAGGAGTGAAAGCGCTTGGCATGTGGTAACAAACCACGCCTGAGGAACGTGGCAGCGAACATGTTAAACTAACAGAAAACAATAATAAACTAAAAACAACTGTCATATTTATCTAAAGACAATATTTTTGTTCATAATGTAGTTAAACTGACACATGTAACTAACTATAAAGTAACAGAAAAATTCGCATCTTACATTCATCTTATGATGGACACTTGTGAATGCTGTTCAAGTGTATAACATGCCATGAAGATCTTGAGAAGTGTGCTAAGAGCACTTTTAGTTTTGATCTCTTTCACATGCTCTCACATATTAAATCTACTATACTACTATATCAATATCTTGGGCTGAATAAGCCCAAGATATTGATATAGTAGTGATAAAATATCTCTATTAACCTACAGCTAACAATCTGCTCCTCCACTTACTATTGTAGACGTTTAAAAATAAGCATATTTAACTTTAGCTAGAATTAAAACTGAGGAACTGATTACTTATGAAATGTAATTCAAAAATGTATGCATGTATGTATATCAGTTATTATGAAATGAATAACAGTTATCACATGTAAAACATGCATGTTTATTTGATCATACCTATATATATATATATATATATATATTTCATCCCTGTTACAAGGACAACAGGGAGAATAAAGGGGATTGGTAAAACAACAAAACTGACATCTTTTTATTCTCACTGATAATGTCCTTGTAAGAAGGATGAAATATGGAGCAGCAAATAAATCTACATATTTTTTATGTGATAACATGTAAAACATAGATTTATTCATTTCATTATAAAGTAAGAAGCAGCACAAAATATTAATTTGAATAATAAATTAATTTCTCAGTAACAGAACATGCTATTGCTACATCTATACAAGGTCTTGTTTTGATCAAGAAGTATATCTGATTTGTGATTAATTTCAAAAATGTGTACCTCAATATAAAGTGATCTGGCTTTTAAGAATTATACCTATCATACAGGGTGTTTCAAAAAGAACTGAAAGCTTTTAAATATTCCTTGCTCAGTTTCACATGAATATGTAGTCTAAACCAAATCTTTCTTCCACAGTCCTGTCAAAAACAGAAAAAAAAATCTCCTAATGAAAGGTTTTAATTTTGCCTTATCTCCACAGAACATTCCAAAAGTAGATATCATAGTGCAAATTGAAAAAGGAATCTGCAATCTTCCTAGAGATTCGGCAGATCTCATCTGTATACAAACTTCAGCCTTATTACTAAAATGTAAATTACCATGTAGAAACTTACCTAAATTGGAATTTATAGCCCGTAAAGAATTAAGACGAGATAAAAACATAGTAATAGTAAAGGCAGATAAAGGAAATACAACAGTAGTTATGAGTTCAGATAAATATGCAAGAAAAATGAACATCCTATTAAAAGATTCCAATATTTTCAATAGATTCCAATTCCATAGACAGGGATCCATCCATGGTGCACACATAATAAAATCAATGATTTGATCAAAAAGTTACCTAATTGGCCAGAAGAATTAAAAAAATCTTTATCATCAACATCAAAAATACACAAAAAGAATATTCCATTACAGCCAATTGTAGATGGAAGGGATTCACTGACCTCAAACTTAGCGAAATATCTGTCAAACCTGATATCACTACACAGGAAAAACAGAATCATTTGTAAAGAATAGTTTACATTTCATTTAGGAGGTAAAAGATATAAATATAGAACCTTCAGACATCTTAGCAAGTTTCAATGTAGTCAAGTCTCTTCATCAATGTACCCTGAAATGACACAGTGGATCTATTTGTAAATCTTTCCCTAATGGACACTGTAGGACTATTCAAATACTGCATGGAAAATGCTCTTTTAATATTTCAAGACAAATATTGGGAACAAAAAGAAGGACTTGCCATGGGTTCCTCCTTTCTCCAGCCTTAGCCAACCTGTTTATGGAAAATTTTCGAAACTAATGCATTAAAAACCTATCAGAAGAAACCAAAAGTTTGGTTACATTATGTCGATGATATTTTCATCATTTGGTCGGGAATGGTGGAAGAGTTGATTGCTTTCAAAGATTATATGAATAATTTGCATCCCAATATAAAATTCACTCTTGAACTAGAACAGCACAAAAAATTACCTTTCCTTGATATCCTTGTCGAAGTAAACAAAGAGGAAAAAAAGTTATTCTTCTCCATATACAGAAAACTTACCACAATGGGAAGATTTTTAGATTCCGCTTCGTACCACCATCCATAGCAAAAGATAGACATAATTAAAACTTTGTGAGACAGGGCATACAATATATCAAGCATGTCAATTAAAAGGAACGAAGAACTGGACTACCTGAAACAGAACCTCGCACTTAATGGTTTTGAACCCAAGACAATCAGAAAAATTCTTAATACATCTCCTGCAACTCCCTTACTTAAATAAGATTTCAAGAATTCAATCACACTGCCTTACATCAAGAATGTCACAGACAAAGTGGCTGTGTTGCTCTGTGAGTGCAATATAAAAGTACTGTTTTTACCTTTACAAAAAATATCAAAATTCCCACATCCACCTAAACCTTCACATCATTCCATGGAAAAAAAAAAAAAAAAAAACAGGCATCTATGAGATTCGTTGCTCTTGTGGCATTTGTTATGTAGGCCAGACAGGAAGGTTTGGAGAGAGAGTTCCATATGTCTGAACATGTAAAAGACGTTGAAAACAGAAGAGAGCATAAACCTGGCGTTTCACACAACCACTACTGGCCATCAAGTACTCTGGCAACAAACAAAAATATCATATATTGATAATAACTGTTTCACAAGAAAATTTAAAGACGCCTCACAAATATTTAGGACTCCTATACAATGCAATAAAAATCAATTGTTAATTTTACATCAAGTATGGTCTGCGTTCATCAAACATTTAACTGTTATGGACTTAGAATATAGCACGCGTCATACCACAGAACGTGATAACAACAACTGACAATGTTCCAACATGAATACAGTAACAAATTTATCATTTGTATTCTGGTTTCAATTATATTTAACAGTTGTGAAGTTATCGAAAACATCTAATATGTGTAATTAATTGTTAATAGGCTTTTGTTATGTAAAACTTTTATGTACCACTACCTCTGATGATGCAAGTCTTATGACGCACATTTGTTAGGTTTTAATAAATTCCTTATTTATATTACAATGTGGTCTCGATACCGAAAACTTCCCACAGAACTGCTTAACCACAGAAACCTACATGTACAGAATAGTATTACATTTAACATGAATGAGCTTAAAAAACAATGGAAAATATCTCACATGTCTTTGTAGCTTTGAGCTTACTGCTGTAGCATCAGATTTTTAAAAATTTTTTTTAGAATCTAGCAATATGTTTTTTCCAAGAAAAAAAAAAGAAGATAAGGAAAAATTTTAGTCTTGTTTTGTATTTAAACATTTCATTAAAAACGAGGTTTTTTTTCAACTGACATTTTTTTAGCAGAGTTTGTATTGGGGGGGGGGGGGGAAGGATCCTGATGTGTAACTATGATCTACTGCAACTATTCAATTATAACATTTATGGATATCAGAAAGAAAGAGCTCACCTCAAAATTTTTTTATTTCTAGAACTTTAAAACTTGACAGAATGATAAATATTAAATTTTTGACCAAGTTTGTTTGCAACTGAAGAAATGTATTCTTGCTTCAACAAGTGAAGAATATTTTCATTTGAACTACTATGTGGCTTTGTAGCATCAGGCAGAAGTGTGCCTGCACCAACATGATGTTATTTCAAATGGGAAATTCAACAGCAACAGAGTGAGAACGGCTGTTGATTAGAAATAGAATACAGTCCTGAAGGATGAGCAAAGTTTAGTGAATTAATGAAGTCATACATTTCAACCTTGATATCTTTCTGGGTCTGGTTCTCACTGATGAAGATTCAATAAAGGTTGACAACAGTCTGGGTACTGACCCTTCTCATAATGCATAGCACCATACATGCCCGAATGGAATACAAAACCAACTGATGTGAAGTCATCAGCCTTTGTGGTTATAATCATAAAAAAAACGCTTAAACCAAAACACAAAAATTCCAGATTTTTTCAATTTTGTCTAATGAGTAATCTAAAATACTGATTCAATTTCAACTATAATATTTGGTTATTAAATTGAAGAGTGCAAATAATTTTGGATCATGTGCTTCCAATATTCTCAACCACATGGTTCACTAATTTACAACTTGTTTCCACAAATCTGATCAAATGACTTTATGAAGATTTTACTTAGTACATAATTGTGAACAAGCAACTATTATTCCTACTTTTTTTCTTTAATTACAATAAATATTTTACAACTAATCAAGTAATAAAATAAAACTTAAGTACCTGTTAAACATGGTATGAGGATGATACTAAATAGCATGGAAGAAATACAAGAGTTCACCCATGTGTAATAGTAATGTAACTACATGACTAATTGATTCTTGTAAAAAATAACGTATAATGGCAAATTATACACGTGTAGCTACTTAAAACTGGTTTAAACTGATCAGTGCCTTGTCAAGTTGGTATAGATAACACATCTTAATTATACATCAGGATAGATTATGGACCATTTATGTACTGAAATTTTAATTTAACAATAATAAATAATTACCTGGTCTCTTCTTAGAAGATCAATATAAAAATCTAATGCTTTTTCCTGAACAGCCAATTCTGGATAAAGTGTTCCAATTTTCATATAGAGGTCAATACTGCAGTACATTAGAGCACTAAATACAAAGAACAATTAATTTGATTTATTAGAAAACTTTAATGCTCTCAATTTAAAACTGAATTACATTTTTATTTTACATTAGTAAAATGAAGTGTTTGTCAAAACCAACTGGAAAGACTGATATCAAAATTCTGAGTAGCTATTTAGAGCAGGCTTAGAATACAGTGATTTTATGTGATAAAACATTTAGGAAGAGTGTTAATAGTACTGAAAGATATGTAGTGTCATGAAGATAATGAGTGCAGTTTAATAAAATTATGGCAGCTAGTTAACAGTACCCACACGGGTGATCATCGGCCATTGATATATATTACATATAGTTAAAACCTAATCTCATCCAATTCTAGTCCTAACTAGCCAATACTAGATGCCTTAAGAATTTGACATAACCGAGTTTTATGAATGTTAATAAATTAACAAAAGGCTGCATGGGAAGACCTAAATCATCTTTGACAATCCTGGTATTCACTATAATTTCAGTTTGAAATAAATTTTGTTGCTGGTATTTGCCATCCAATTTTATCTGCTCTTAGAGCAGATAAAATTGGATATATTATTTAACAAAAAAACAAAAACAGATTATACATTACTCTTTTTACATAATAAGCTTTCAGCATTGAGTTATATAGAATATCCCCCCCCAACACATGTAATTATTCTAGAATAGTTTTTTCCCAATTTTAATGCAAGCTTGACATAGTAGCTGCTGCTTTGTTTCTATTGCTCTTAATGATAATTCTTTGAAAATTATGCTTACAAACATTGATTTTTGATCAACTGTACAGTCTCCAGAAAATCTCATTTCTTATGCCAATAATGTATCTTCAGTCTTACTCAATGCAACCTGTCCTTAGTGCACCTTTTTTTTGCTTAATTGCTTTATAGGCTTCTAAAGCATCCTCTATGCAAATTATTGATCATCTGGTTGAAGATAGGCAAACTTTACGTTTAATGACAAACATGACTGACTTTGTAACAACGCTGCTTAATTTCTGAATGCAAAGTCCTATTTTTCACAAATCTTTAATCTTCTGATTCTTTAGCATACTATTCTTTATCCATACTGCCAAAATATTTTCCATATCTTCAGCTGTGGCAAACATGGTCAATAGGAGCCCAATAAAACTAAATTTCCATATTCTTTTCCAAGCTGAAAGAAATATGCACATATTCGTTTCAGCTTGCACATCATCATCATGTTTGTCTAACAACAGCTGGGAAATTCAAAATGCAAAATAGGTTTTAACACTAAATGTCTTTGCTCATTTCCCTCTTTTTCTTTGAATGGATAAATCTCATAACACACAGGTACAGATTGATCATATCAGCTGCAATTATTGGCATATTTCCTTGAAGTTTCCACTTTTAATCTCTCATCCCTCACTATATCCTACTGCTGTATGAGCTGTAAGATTTAACTGTATACAAACATAAAAATAATAAAACATATATATATATTTTCACAAAATTTCTTAGCGAAATGTATGTAGTCATACTAAAATTATAAACAATGATTTAACATATATAAAAATTAGGATTTATTTGGCTCTTCTATTCTGTCACTTGATAAACAGGCACATTAAACAATTAAAACAACACAATTGGAAGAATAATTTATATTGTACTCATTGAATGGTAAAAACTTGAGTTTGATTCTCATCGTGACAAAAAGAATCTTTCTAAGGGCTTCTGCAATTGAGGTGAATGAGCAAATTTCATATGGAGGTAGAAGGATTTTTTCTCACAGAAACTTGGGGGTTTTTCATCTGCATACACACAAATCAGCAAGAGAACATACAATTCATTGACACAAAAATACTATTGGTGGCAGATGGAGGATGGAGTTGTGGACAGTGGGTTGTTGGTGTGGTGAATCTTGGACTGTTTGGAGATGTCATGTAGTAATAAAAGTGTTTCAAAATAATGTATACACACTTTAAAAATATATATTTTGTGTGAACAATTTCAATATGATTTTGGTATTTTAAAGCTAAAACAGATACAATTACATGTGTTAATATTAAACACATGTAATTGTATGTAACACATGTAATCATGGCTTAGGAAATTTTTGTAATGGGATACTTGAAAAATTATGTTTACAGTCATAAGCACTGGAGAAAATGTGGAAGGCAATAGAGTAAGAAGCAGAAAACATTTCATCTGACTTGTATGTTACAGATTGTATAACTGTTGAAGAGAGAGCTGTTCCTCATGTATGAGTATATCTGTGCTGAAGGCAGACTGTTTGAATAGATCCACCCAGTTTGGTTACTGGAGAAAATTGTATCTTAGCCTTAAAATACAAAAAAAAAATTATGTTATACTTATTTACGCTGTTCACAAAATATACATATTTAAAGTGTGTATATATCATTTGTGTGTGTGTGTGTGTATATATATATATATATATATATATATATATATAAATAAATAAACAGAAAAAAAACTAAAATCATGTTTAATCATTTTGTAACAGCAAAAAACAATAATAGAAAACAATTTCTTGGAAAGAGTCTCTTCATATACATACTTAGGTCATCTCACTGATCCAAACTGTGGACTCCAAAAGGAAATAAATAAAAGAGTTCAACTTGCCTGGAGTGCATTCAGAAAATTGAAAAGCATTTTTCAAAACAGTGATGTCCCACTCTGCTTAAAAAGGAAGACATTTACTCAGTGTATACTTCCAGTCATCACATATGGTTGTGAAACTTGGTCTCTAACAAAAGCACCGGCAAATACACTAGCAACAACTCAAATAAAAATGGAGAGATAAGAAGTGAAATACCTGGATAAAAAGCCAGACTCATATAACACTGACATCATTCTTCACCACAAGCAACTAAAATGGAAATGGGCCAGACATCAATCCAGAAGAGAAGATGAGCGATGGACCATCATACTAATGAACTGGATTTCAAAAGAAAGGTAATGAGACCGAGGATGTCCTACAAGAAGATTGGAATGATGAATTGTCAAATTTTGTTGGGAAAAATGGGTTCAACCAATTTCTCTGGCCAAGAACAGAGAAAGGTGGAAAGAACTGGAGGAGGCCTTCATTCAGTAGCAGACAGAAAATGGCTGAAAAGAAGAATATATCATTTTGAAACACCCTGAAAATATATGTATAAAATGTAAGAATCATTCCAGGAGAGGATTCTAGATATGCAAAGGAGTGTAACCTTGACATTCCTGCCAACCCAAACCAGACATAGATTGTTTTATTTTTGTAGAGATGGTCTTTGTGCATTGTGTAAGCCATCAATTGGAAACCAAAGAATGAAACAATGATCAATATCAAGTTTTGTATAAAACTGGGAAAAAGTGTGTTGAAATACATGAAATATTATGACCAAATTTGAAGATAAAGGGGTACAATTTATACTAGGAAGTGACTACAAGTTAGCATTGGTAATGATAGCAGTTAAATGTTTGCAAAGAATCAATTAATTCCATAACCACAGACTTCGGAAGAGAAAAATTTATTTGAAGCTTATTTTACACTTTTGTATGACGTGGAAAAAACCCAGAAAATGGATGTTTGCAAAAGATTTTGTTCAAACAGCATATAGGGAACTTAAACACCATTATTACTAGGGATGAGAAGTGCTTCCAGCATGATACTGAAAAAAAAAAAAAAGTGCAGAATGGAAATCAAGGCCTAACAATTGGTGTATTTTCCTAAATTATGCATTATCAAAAAACCATGGTATTACGTTATTTGATCACAAAGGAATAATCTACATGAAATTCATTCTGGAAGGAAGACTGTTACTTACCAGTGATTGTTACTTAGCAGTACTGAAATGTTTGTTGGCGAGAATCATATGCAAGTGGCCAGATTTGGAACAGCGCCTGCTCACACAGTGATCATTATGTAGATATTTCTGATTCACAGAAAAGGATGCAGTGCTCAAACATCCTCTTTATTCTTTTGACTTGGTTCCAGAAGAGTTTTTTTTCTATTTCTCAAGTTAAATTTGAGACCAAAAGGGTCATCAGTTTGAAAGTGCTCCTATTAAATTTTGTTCAGCTCTTGCTTTCTTCTGAATGTGAGAGCTGAATTAAATACCATCACATCAAATAAACCTTACAAAGCCTGTATACATATTGTAATAAGTGTACTTGGACATGTGGAAATTATTTGGAAGAATGAGTATGAAAATATTTTTTTTATCCATATATTGGCTTATTTGAATTCAGTCTGATTATTATTATTTTATTTGTCACTGTATACTTCAATAATTTAATGATATTAATATCATTCAATTTCATTTGATGATTGCAATGATGAAATTTAAATTTTATCAGAATATAACATACCTTATGTACTGATGTAACAGATACTGAAGATTATATAATTTAACAAGAAGGCGACATGCAAAGGTAAACTGATCTACTTTGTGTGTTTTCAGCAGAACATCTTTATTAATTTGTTCTGGTCGTGGAAACTATTAAAGAAATGCAACAGACAGTTAATAAAATTTAAAATCACTGTATTAAATCAAATAAAATTTTATCAAAATATTACATATTATATACTGATGTAATAGATACTGAAGATTATATAATTTAACAAGAATAATTCTGAAATTTTAACAAAATTTCAGAATTATTATTATGTTTAAAAGATTAAATAAAATAAATTCATGAAATAGCACACAATGGATGAAATATTTAAACCAAGTGTGTTAGTAAAATATACAAGCTGAAAGTGTCAAATTCTGTTAATATTCAGAAGTTTTGCTTAAACTACAAACATTAAGTACATTAAACGAGATTACCTCATCATCATCATCAATTTCCTGCCATTTACCCTCAAGGGGTGTACAGGATATGATAGTACTACATGAAAAAATTACATCATTACTAACTTCCTATCTACAATTTTCCTCCAAATCAGTCTGTTACTTGTCAAGACTCCAACATTATCAGATCTTATATTTCTATTCTCTAAGGCACTTTGTACTGTATCAATCCACCTATATCTTGGTCTTCCTCTGGGTCGTTTTCCTGCCAACCTGGCAGAGAACACTTCTTTTGCTAATCTTTTCTCTCCCATTCCATTTAAGTGACCATACCACCTGAGATTCGCTGTGCTAATGCATTCCTGGATGCTGACAATGTCAAGTTCTTTCCTAATATCCTCGTTTTTAATATGATATTGCCATTGATGCCATTTGTTCATGCCTCTAATCTTTCTCAGGACTCTCATATCTGCGGTCTCTAGTCTTTGGTCAAGTGTTTTACTTCTGATCCAGCTCTCAGATCCATAACTTAAAATTGGTTTGAACACTGTCTTGTATACAGCTAATTAGTGTTCTGACTAATTTCTCCCTTATTCCATATGAATTTATTCAATTGACTTCCCACCATACCAGCTTTGTTGATTCTGTTGTCTATTTCTATATTCAATTTACCATCTTCACTAAAAATCGTGCCTAAGTAGCTGAAATGTTTTACTTGTTCCACAGATTCTTCGTTCACAACACAGTTGACATTTCAATGATTCTGCCTATTTTCATTGTCTTTGTCTTTTTATTGCTGACCTTCATACCATATCTATTACAACAGTTATTCAATTTAGTCAGAGAATCTTACAGACTTGTAGCAGATTTATTTAGAAGTATAACATTATCCACATAAAGCAAAGAGCTGACATTAACATCTCCAACTTTGATATCATGTTTAATACCACTTTCCTTCATAATGTGATCCATATAGATAATGAATAACAGAGGGGATAACATACATCCTTGTCTGACACCAGATTTAACATTAAACCATCTTCCTGTACTTCCTTCAATTCTAACTGCTGACTTACAACTCAAATAAAGACTAAGTATTACTTGATATAATGCCCCATTGACACCATATAACTTCAGTGTACTGAATAGCTTCTCTCTTGGCACCTTGTCATATGCCTTTTCCAAATCGACAAAACTTAAATACAGATCTTTGTTATATTCCCATGCTTTCTCGACTATTTGTCATAAAGTGAAAACATCTGATCGTGACAGCCTCTATTTGGCCTGAATCCAGCTTGTTCTTCACCAAGCTTTTCTTCCACAATTCTTCTCAATCGTTTCTCAAGTATACTTGCATAGATCTTGCCAGGAACACTCAGTAGGGAAATACCTCTGTAATTCTCACATTCAGTTTTATTTCCCTTTTTATATATGGGTACTATGAGAGCTCTACTCCAATCATTGGGAATTCGTCCCTCTGTCCAGGCTTTCTGAAATATGCAGTGCAGCCACTGTAAGACTTTTATACCACCATACTTCAGCATTTCTGGTCGAATATCATCCACTCCTGCTGCCTTTCCACATTTTAAGCCTTTGATGGCTTTTTCTACTTCAAGTATGGATATGTATTCCTGACTACATGTCTGTTCAGTGTTTTTTACTACTGTGCTGTCATCACTGCTTCTTTCATTTAGCAGTTTTTCAAAGTAATTACTCCATACTTCAAGGATATCCTTTTCTTCCGTTTTCATGTCACCTTTTACATTTTACAGCACTCTTTCCTCCATTCCTAAGTTTCTTCAACAACCTCCAGAATATTTTGCCGCCTTCTTGATATTTATTTCCTATATTCTTGCCAAAGTCCTCCCATGACTTTTGTTTAGCTAGTTTTACACAGTGTTTAGCATTCTTGCATTTGTCTCTGTATTCTCTAAGAGCCCAAGCTGAGTTATTTGCCAGGAACTTTTGATATGCTTTCTTCTTTTCCTTCACTGCCTCTTTAACTTCCTGTGTCCACCATGGAGTTCTAATTTTTTTATCCTTGCAGACAACTTCACCACATGCCTCTCTAGCTGAGTCAATCAGGGCTTTCTTCAAGGCTTGCCACTGAATCTCCAAGGTCTGATTCCTGTTCTCAAACTCTTTCATTTTTTCTTCAATAATCTTTGTGTATTTTAGTCTACAGTTCACATCTGAGAGCTGCTCAACTTTTATTTGCTTTAACACTTTCTTACATGTTATTCTTTTCGATATGAAATTCAATTTTATCCTGCTCAAGACTAAATAGTGATCACTTCCAATTTTAAATCCTCTGTACACTCTGGTGTCCTGCACCAGGGAGAAAACCTCACTATCTACAATAACATAGTCAATTAGACTTTTCTTATTCCTTGCCTCTTCTCTCCATGTGAATTTGTGCACATTTTTATATTGGAACATGGTGTTAGTAAAATATACAAGCTAAAAGTGTCAAATTCCATTAATATTCAGAAGTTTTGCTTAAACTACAAACATTAAGTACATTAAACAAGATTACCTAGGAATGCAAAAACAAACAGGAACAACTGGGATGGATGCTATATTCAGGGGAGTATAGATTTCTGTGACACAATAACCTAAAGGCACTGATGTGTTATTGTCAATAACTGCTTTTTCTTAAGTTCCCTTTGATTAATGTTTAATCAAATGGGTAACTTATTTTAGTCTGGCAGAAGACTGGTCCATTTATTTATTTATTTATTTTTATACTAAGCAAACAAGATAAATGAAAATTTGTCTTGCTTTTTATCCTCACCTCACCAATCTCCACCTCCTTGTTGTGCACCCTGTTAATAAGTATTTACCTGGATTCTAAATGAATGAGGGATGGATGGTAATTTGTGAATTAGCAAACCAAATTACATTCTTGCTGGCTTAAACAAAAATACAAAATCATAGTATAATGACAGAATTTCATGCCAGCTGGAGTGTTGCTCAATTAAACAAGCCCAGTGTTGTTTTTGTCAGGGAAAGAGGATGAACAGTGTAAAATCAGCTACCGGAACAAATTTCAAGATTGGCACCATCGATATATAATGCATCGATGGAAAAGAAATGGAACTAGTATAAGAACTGGATAAGTACCATACTGACATGATAGGAGTTACTGAAACAAAGAAAGAAAGAAACGAGTGACATTTTTGTAAGCAAAAAATATAAGACGTCATAGTCAGATAATAACAATCTGGAAATAGAAGGTTCAACAATAGTATTCAACTAAATATGAGGATAATTTTCTTGAATAGCAGGCAATATCAAGCAGAATGATGTGGGCAAGTTAACAGAATAGGTAACTGGATAACGAGAATTATTAGTGCCCATGGTTCACAGTAGGGTCTACTAAGGAAGAAGTGAAGACAGTTAATACAATGAATAAAAAAAATGAAAAGTTAGTCCTTGTTGGAGATCTAAACAGCAGAATAAGAAATGATTACCAGACACACAGTTGTTGTTTTTTTCTCCAAATATTTTGGGAAAATTTGGAAAAAAGAGCAAAGCAAATAATAATCAAAAGTGCCTGCTGGATTTCTCCTCAGGCCATAGATTAGTTATTAACACCATGTCAACATAAAGATGTGCATAAATTCAAATGGAGAGAAGACGCAAGAAATAAAAAAAAACGTCTCATTGATTATGCTATTGTTTACAGCAATATCTTCACACTGGTTCAGGATACAAGATGTACAGAGGATCTGAAATTGGAAGTGGTCACCATTTAGTTCTGAGTAAAAAAAAAAGTTGAACTAAACCCTGGAGATTGCGTGTCAGATCCCGAAGAAACCATTGATTATTTCAGCTAGAGGCACATGTAGTGAGGTCGTTTGCAAGGAGACAAAAATTAGAACTGCATGGTGGAGTCAGGAAGTTAAAGATTAATCAAAGAAAAGAAAGTATATTGAAAGTTCTTGGAAAATAACTCAGCTTGTGCTCTGAAAGAATACAGAGAAAAATGTAAAAAAGCAAAGCACTGTGTAAAACTGGCTAAACAAAAGTCATGGAAACATTTTGGTAAGAACATAAAAAATAAATATCAGGAAGGTGTCAAGATATTCTGGAGTCTATCAGAAAAGCTTAGAAATTGAGGAAAACTACTTTAAAAGGAATCAAATATGATAAAGGCAACTCAAAAAATGAAGATAAAGATATTCCAGATGTCTGCAGTAATTCTTGTGAAAGCTTGCTAAATGAAACAAGTGATAGCATGGTGGTAGAAAACACTCTGCAGGAATGGAATCAGAAATACATGTCGATATGTGAAGTACAAAAAAACCATCAAAAACCTGAAATATGGAAAGGCAGATAACATATAAGAAGATAACATTTGGCCAGAAGAAATGCTCAAATATGGAGAAGTATGGTATTTGACCCTCTAAATTATGCAGTACCTATACTGCATAATATAGAGGGTCTGTTCAGAAAGTTGAATTTCAGTGAATGAGTTAGAGCTCTCATCATCATCATTCTCATCTATAAAATGGAATGCGAGAATTAAAGAGGAATTTCTGTATGTAGTGTAGGTTAGATTTATGCAAGTACACTTGAGAAGTGGCTAAGAAAAATTGTGGAAGAACAATTTGAAGACCAAGCTGGGTTCAGGCAAAAGACAGGCTAGCAAGATCTAATTTTCACTTTTTGAGAAAGGAATATAACATGGACCTGTACTTAAATTTGTAGATCTGGAAAAGGCATATGTCAAGGTATCTAGAAAAGAGGTTTTCAAAATGCTACAATTATATGGAGTAGTCTACATCTAAGTTTCAGGTCAGCAGTTAGAATTAAGGAAATACAGGAAAGTAGTTTGATGTAAAATCAAGTGAAAGACAAAGGGGCACACTGTCTCTACTCTTATTTTTCATCTATATGGACCACATTATGAAAAAAAGTGATATTAAACCTGATAAAGAGCTGGGTTTCATTCTCTGATATCAAACTTAGCTGTCTACAAAGGCTCATATGTTGACAGTTCATGTTGAGTTTTATTGTGGCTTAATTCACAACACAAGACACTAATTAGAAAATAAATACTATATTTATTTACACAGCTGCTGATATTTACTTAGCTCTTTACTTCATGGAGATGATGTTGTATTTTTAAATAAGTCCAGTGGAAATCTCCAGAATACTCCAACCAAACTGAATAACAGCTGTAACAAATTTGGCATGAAAATCAGCAAGTTGAATTCTAGATGAATGAGTTAGAGCTCTCATCTATAAAATGGAATGCGAGAATGTAAAAAGACAAAAATTATGAAAATAGACAGAAATAGAAAACTTCAACTGCATCTTCAATGTAATATAATAAATTTAGTTTAATCCTTTATCCAAGTGTAAGCAAACAAAGTTTGTGCCTGAAAAAATCTTCAGAACTGAGGTAAAGTGGTGCATCCCTGGCAACTCGTATAGGTAAATAACACCTCTCCATTGCTTCTGCCTGAGTATCACCACTCTGGGTCTGCCTCCCACTGACGAGACCTCAATAAAGGTCGAAACCGGTCTGGGTAGTGGCCCAAATACCTTACCTTAATGCATAGCAGTATACATGTCTGCAAGGATATGTGCTTTGCATTATGGGAGATACTGAGACAAGGAGTTATGAGAGCTTGGTCCATCTTTGCAATGAGTTGCAAAGGGATGTACCACCTTATCTCAGTTCTGAAGATATTTTCAGGTGCAAACTTTGTTTGCTTACACTTGGATAAAGGATTAAACTAAATTTATTATAGTCTAACCAAGTGCAAAATAAACTTCCTGCATCTTCAATGGAGAACATGTAAAATATTTCAGCTAATAATGCACAGTTTATAGTGAAGATGCCAAATTAAATATGGAAACGGAGAACAAATAAGCAAAGTTGGTATAATAGGGAGCCAGATGAATAAATTTACATCATTAATATATCATTTATATGATATATATATATATATATATATATACATAAAGCTCTACATCATTAATATATTCTATATATATATAAAAAGATAAGCCAAAATTTGAAACGTTTTTGTGTCACGTTTTTTGTTTCTTCATTGTTTAATGTGTTTACCTTCATGAGACAAACACATTGTTGTCTCATGTTTTGAGTCATCAGAATTGAAGGAGAGGCTTACCAGCCTAGAATTCGGGGGGGGGGGGGGGGGCTAGGCGCCAGAGGCCCCCCCCAGTATCAGTAAAACAATATACTAATATTATGGAATGGATTGCCATTGGATGTTGTGAGTGAAAGCAGTGTGAATGAATTCAAGAATAAGTATGATAGCTGATGCTTGTAATATGTGTCCTCTCTCTCTCTTGATGAATCTCTGACTCCCTGGAGGTCTCTCTTAATAATAACAATAATAATAATACATCTGCTTTAGAAAATATTCATGAAGAACAAATGAAGTATAGAACTTTGTTAACATTAGAGTTCTTCAAACAATCTTCCACTTATGTATGAAATCTTTTTCTTTGTCACAAGTACATGTTATCACATGAAATGTGCAAAAATATCCAAACTGACATGTATTATAAAGAAGAAAGTATAATTTTCTCTCTTAAAACAATTACAATATTTTATCTTTAATTCAAATTTTGTTGCTAGAACATGTCAGTATGGACAGCAAGTAGTCCAATTACTAAAGGAAATTGACTTGCCAAAACTGAATTAAAGTTTATCCTTTAATGCTGAGACCTTCTTTCAGATAAATCTATTGGTCACTGTGTTTCATTCCTTAACTCTCTCTCTTTCTCTCTCTAAAAAACCATACTGCATTCAATTATCAAACAATACTTCATATTCAAAGCTGTTATAATGGGTTGTGCTGCTTCTTGGAAGTCTGTGTAATGTATGCATGCACTTGCTATCAAACTGACAGTTAAAATGTGTTCCTTCAACAGGAAGGACAAATAACATGTAAAAGAAACTTTCAGGTAAGAAAGACAATTTATATAGTTTCTGTTTATTAAAGTAAAAGAGTACTTAGTTCTTGATAATTGACAACTGAAATAAATGCAGTTCTTGAAATCAGAAAACTGTTCAACTCCATGCATTTAGAGTTTTATTGCCATTATAAAACATCACTAAAGTTTAGTAACACTTTA
The DNA here is from genome assembly GCF_054136105.1 of Typopeltis vanoorti. NCBI lineage: Eukaryota > Metazoa > Arthropoda > Arachnida > Uropygi > Thelyphonidae > Typopeltis > Typopeltis vanoorti. The sequence goes on from NC_143574.1 coordinate 31,984,497, forward strand.
CAATAAAGTATTACACCAATATTTTAGTGGAGACAGAGACAAGTGAATTTTCTTATTTATTAAAAAAAATATAAATTTGAAATATTAGATAGCGTTAACTCTATAATGGTGGGTTAATGAATCTCCTATCATAAAATCTATTTTCCATTATGTAATTTAAAATAATTTTTGAAAGTAATTATTAAACAACGTGTGGAATATCTGAGTGATAATTGTTAGATATTCTACATGTTAATATAATTCTGATCTACACTAATGAAAGTATTTTTTACCTTTTCTTTCACTTGAGAAGCCAATATATCTGCTTTAGTGATGATACGAGGAACAAGCAACATCACGAGGATAGCATCATGGTCACCTAAAATAGATATATTTGCAGTGGTCTTATTTTTTTTATTTATTTATGAAGACAGCCAATTATTAAAAATAAGAATAACTTTTAAGCAAATGATTATGGAAAATCATCTTTCGGTGCTTTTCTTCAATAATTATTAATTACTGAAGAAAAGCACATTGATATTACTTTCTGCTCTTTCAGGCATACTTTATGTGTAAAAGAGTAAGAAGAGTAATAATCTCTGACATGAGCAAGACATTTTGGACAATTTTTTCTTCTACGTAATCACAACATACACAACATTCTGGAAATGTTCCATTGGACTGAGATCAGGACTTTGTGTAGACCAGTAATTTTTTCCCCACTTTCCTCAAGCAATGTTGCTACAGTGCTTGTAGTGATATGGTGCATTGTTATGTTGAAAATATACATAAGTCTGTCCCATAAACCTGCATTAACAGGTTTATGGAACATTACACCTCTATTTGTCAAGCTAGATTCTGAATGATGTACTCTGGCATAGTGTGTTTCTCAGCTATTCACCACACCTACACTCATCAATCCAATTGGAGGAGGGAGGGGGAGAGGAGCATGATTTATTGGTATTAATAGTAGGTAATCAGAACCCATATAGACTCTCTTGAATTCTTGGTTGATTGTTTCCACATCATACTGGCAAGATTGCTATTTTCTTTACCAATTTCCAAGGGTCCTTTATTTAGTCCCTTGCTGTTACTTTGTTGTCAGCTTCCTGTGTGTCAGTTTCTTGGCTGAGGTGGCACAATCATATTTCCAGTGGCTGATAATGTTGTTTACAATTCATTTTGAATGGAGTCTTCTACCAGTCACAAATGGGTTGGTCACTGATATGGTATTTATGATAACATTACCTTCAAAGTCTATGTTCTTCTTCTTCATAGTACTGACAGTACACATACAGAGCTGACTCTATGGATGTATCTGTTAGCTTTTAAGTGAATCTCACTCATGAAAGGTTGTTAATGTATCATCCATTTAGTACTGTGGAGAGAGTATTGAATAAAGTGAGAAAGAATATGAATAAAACACAGACCATCATGAGATAGGTTAGTTTTATCTTGTTGATGACTAGGTGTTATGACAGTAATCCCATTCAGCGTGAGAAGAACTGTATGTTAGGGCAGGGGTATATGTGCTTAGTTGAGCAATTAAAATTATACCACTCATGCCACATGTATTGAAAGGCAGTGCAAGCCAAGCGTGCTTTCATTAATACAATAAGGTCACTAGAATGGAAGCATTAAGACAGTCAGGGATATTATGTGGCCAACATTTATACTTCTAGTACCTCTATAATGCAGTTAAAAGAATAACAGGACATACATTCTTTGATTGGAAAAACCTAAGTTTAATTGTAATTAAGAAAAAAAAATCTTTATATGAGCTTTTTCAAATGAAACTGAGTTAGCCAATCTCATGTGGAGAAAGCACAGCTTATTTCTCCAAGAAACTAAGGCTATGAGTCCAGTGTATTATGCCTGTAAATTGTGTTCTTCTGGCTGGATCTGTTTTGTCAGATGAAAAATCTGAGTTTCTAGGAGGAAAATTCTACCCCCACATGTGAAGAGAGGAATATACAAAGATGGCCCAAAAGTAATAGGGTAGTAACTGGAACAATAGTTACTGCCCTATTATGGTAAGTAACATTGGAAAGGGGGGGGGGGGTTAATGGTTTATTTCTAAATAGTTACAATTTCATCATTTGATTTTTGTCTGATATTACTGGCTTTTGCTTAATGTTATTAACTAAATTATTTTTCATATATTTTTGCTTCAATATAGATTTCCTGAATGTTCTATCACTTCTGGGCCTTATATATTAATATATTTCATTCTAAAACAGAGGGTGTCTTAATATTTATTTCAATTACAGCATGCATGTGTGCACACACACACACACACACACACACACACACACACACACACACACACACACACACACACACACACACACACACAAAGAGATCTACAGTCAACCTATTTGGTTGAATGGATAGTGCACATGCTTCCCAATGTAGGTTGAAATCTGATCACAGGTATGATTATGAATTTCATTGCCCTATGAACATCCTCTTACTTAATGGAGGTCTGAAGTGGCTTGAAAATGTCTGTTGTTTGGTTTCTAGAGCAGAGACCTTTGTTATGTGAAAGCTAAGTGTAGCACTCACATAACAGCAAAAAAAAGTAAGAAAGTTTTATTATTTTTTTATTTTTAATTTTGTGTAAGGATAAATGCAATCCACTATGTACACATGGTGACAGGGACTAGATAATATTTTATTCTATAACACTTTTTTTTATTTTTATTAATACTGTTTGTAGCTCATTTAAAAAAAAATATAAAAAACGATTCTCTCTCTTGAAGGCAGAAATGCATATACTCTGAAGCATATTTTTTATTATTGCTGAATTGCAACATGGCCTATAATGATTTCTATGGATGTTTTCAGAGAATGACTACTTGTTAACTGCTGCATGTGTAATGTTGAGCTATAAGTTTAGTACATTCTATTCTGTTTTCTTATTTTAATGTATTCCTACATATACTGGTATTCTGAAAGTGATGTTGAGTTTTTGAGAGTATTTTTTAATATATTTTCAAACTTGAATTATTTTCTAAAATAAACACAAAAAAGTAATTCTTCACTGAAGATTCTTTACAGGCTCTTGACAAATTTGAGATAAGATTAATTTTAGTACAAGATGTTTGATTTTCATTTATATGGCATCCTCAGCCTCTTCTCCAATCTGCTAATTGAAGACACAAGTTTTCAGGAACAGAATTTAAAAATATTGCTTTGTTATGATAGCATTCCAATGTTAGTGTGAAGTATTAAATTTCATTTTTGTTTTCTCTTTAGATAAGTTCTAGGAAAACTATTTACAAACAGTTATTGTTGATAAGCATGAAACTGAATTCAGAACTAGCTTAAAATGAGGGAACCATTTAACACCTCCCTACTGGCTGATGTGGATGAAATAAGTGAAACCAAATTGCACTTCTTATCCATGATATTCCATAGGTGTTACAGAATCATATCCAGACATCTATAGACGTCCAGGCCGGTTGAAGGGGGGGTTAATGGTTTATTTCTAAAACACACTAACAGACAGTTCAAAAGTTATTTTCGAATTTGAGAACTTATATTCTCAAAAATATTCATGAACAAGCTGAAACACCATTTTCTGGAGGAGCTAACTCTTAGTGAGTATAACAGAACCAAAACTGATATTGCTTTTTTTTCCCATCTATCATTTTTAGGTCTCTCACTTGATTAACACATTCTGATCTTATATTTCTAAGGCCACTAAAACCACCTATATCTTGGTCATCTTCTAAGTTCTTTCCTGCAATTTCTGCACATTTACTCTTTTTTTTCTTTTTTTTTTTGCTAATTGTTCATCTCCTCTTCTGTTTAAGTAACTAATCTAAGATAATAAATTCCGTTTATTATCTTAGATTATCTCTGTTCACACATTCTCAAACAATAACAATGTTACATTTTTTTCTGATATCTTTATTTTTATTTTTTAATATGGTTCTACCACTGATGTCATCTGTTCACTCTTCTAATCTTTCTCAAAACCTTCACGACTATGATTTCTGGTCTCTGATCCACTGTTTTATTTCTAACTGAATTCTAATTAATACTGATTTGAATATGGCTGGTATATAGTATAGCTTGGTCTTCAAATAAATCTCTCCAACTGATTCTTACCATACCAGCCTTATTTATTCTATTATCTATTTCCATTCTATAAGATATTCTCTATGATAATAGAGAATAGATTATAGAATGTTAATCAGGTGAAATCATCACCATCAGGTTCAAGGACACATGTTGATTGAGCTGCTGAACCTCTAATTTTTGTAAATCCATTTCAATTGCATAAAGAGAAAAATCATTTTTATGCTTTCAGTCTAGTATATATAGTCTTGTGCAATCTGCAGAATAACCAATCTGAAGCTAAACTCTCAAAAAATAGATGTCCACGACATTTGGTGTTATTTGGAAAAATGGAAAACATCAGTTATAATGCATACTTGAATGAAGAGAAAAATAACTGGGACTTTGATCAGGAATCCATATGTGGTTTTTGGTTGCATCAATCTTCTAAGAAACCAAGCGGTGGTATTACACCTAGTGATGAAACACATCTATCACCTACTGATGCCTAGTACCATAGGTTTGACATTTCCTCTGAGCAGCATGGGTTCCACACTCACGCCTATTACTTCACACCTAGACAGTTTCTCCCAGTCTGATAGGCTAACGACTGTTAGTTGGGCTATATATCTAAGATGACTAACAGAATCACCAACGTGAATATGGTGTGCATACAAACTGGCCTTCACTGAAGTTTTGTGTTCTCCACATAGTGATGGCCAGATCATCAGTTCTATCAGCATTTTATACTTGAGATTTAACTCTAGACACTGTGATCACGTAATCTACAAAGGCTTTGAAGAATGTCTTCAGCTCAATTTTAGACCATGAAAGATGAAGGACTGGCAAAACAGATGTCTGAAGTAAAACTGACAAGAAAAAGTCTCAAAAGAAAACCAAGCTCTAGATGGCGTTAGAAGTGCTTTTAGAAATGATCAACACTTACATTTCAGAAAAGTGAAATGTAAGTGTTGATCATATGAAAGACATTACAAGTACTAGACAAATTTAAAGAAAACTAACAACAGGAAAAAATAAGGAATCCACTATCACAAGCTATCCTGTTGATAAGCTATCCTGCCTCTTGCTGACATAACCAGAATAATGATGAGGCTTTTATCATGACGGTAAAAACTGATGAGAAATATAAAACAAATAACACATGATGTTCACACTAAAGGAAAACTTCAATTACATTAGTTGGCAATCCCCAGGAGAATCATTAACTATGTAGCAGTTTTAAAAGAAAGTGTTAATTTTACATCTAAATAATTACAGTTGTCCACTTACCACCACGACTCAAAAATACTTCAGGCATAAAGGAACACAGCAAAGAAACATGCTGATTAGACTGCTGAGCCTCTAATTTTCGTAAATCCATTTCAATTGCCTAAAGAGAAAAATCATTTTTATATTTTCAATATCACGTCATCTAGTACCTTAATTATTGCAAGTAATTAAAAAAAAAATAATGCGGCACACAAAATGTATGCAAAAAAAAAAAAAAAGCATTTGACCACTGAGATAATTTGCAGAACAGACTATAGAGCATTTATGTAATTTATTTACTATCTTATAAGCATAACATTAATCACAAAATGAACTTTATCTTAAAAATAGTAATCACAAACACAAATGTCAGCTCTTTAGCAATTGAAAAGGCACAGACCTGAATGTGTGCATGAAATATGTACATACATGAGAGAGAGAGAGAGAGAGATGAAAGAAGCAATTTAGTGATAAGATTTACTGATCAGTCTAATCATTATGTCTTATACAGAGCTGATTTTCAGAAATTTTAGGGAGGCCCATATTCTCCAAGAGAAGAAAACATTCTAGGCTGCCTTATATGAAAAAGCGCTTAGATATCAAATAGGATACCAGGTGATGCTGGCTAAATATTTATCTAGAGGCTCCTTGAATTTTTTTTAAAGTATATAACCTTAACAACACTTTCCTGAAATTTATTCTAACAATTAATTGCACATTTCTATTGCTTGAACATTTCTATCATGTCACCTCTCTTCCTTCTATCTACCAATTTTTGTAACCTTCAAATCCTCAATTTATCCTTGTACATAATATTACATGGACTGAAATCATCTTGGTTACTTGCCTCTGAATCTTCTTAACCACCTCTGCATCTCCAAAAAACCCAGATGATCAAATCTGAACATCATACTCCAGATGCAGACATATCAAAGACTTATAAAGAGGAATAATAACTTTCCTAGTGGTCAGCATATTTTTGAGCATTCAAGTGATCTTCTCAACTGATTTGCAAATTTTTGCAATATAACCTCTAAACTACAGTTCCCTATCAACTAGATCTCTGGCCTCATCAATTTCTGGCAGGCAATGAAACCTCCATCAATAGAATACACAGATTGAAACTTTTTCAAAAAGTTAATAATTTGACATTTTGTCACATTTAAAAGAAAAACCATTATTCCTTGACAATAATGACAGTCTATTCAAATCATTCTGCAAGATTGCTACATCAGCTTTATTTACTACAGCTCTTCGCAACTTAGCATCATCAGCGAACTAGATATCACTCTTCAAATCATCTCCAATATCAATTATATAGAGATTAAACAAGACCAAGAACAGAGCCTTGTGGAACACTACTGGTCACTTTTTTGATCTTTGACTCTGCTCCATCATACTACTCCCTGATGCCTACCTGACAACCACTCACTTATCTATTTCACAAATCCAGTACTATTCCCATTTGTTTTAGCTTACTTAATAGACTCACATGTGGCATTCTGTCAAATGCTTTTATAAAGTCCAACAATATAATAGTATAGGCAGGACTTGACAAATCCACTTGCTCATGGTGAGTAGTTGCAGACTAGCAAAATAGAATATTTTTTATTTAACACAATAATAACTTCTCCAACCATGGAGAAGTTATTATTATTATATTATATTATTAATACATACATACATCTTCAAGGCCCACCTTTCCTAATTGGGTTGTGGGGGGCAACAGCTGCAAGAGGAACTTCCAATGGTCATGATCCTCTGCCACCAAGCTCAGGTGTTCTGGTGAGATTCCCAAACGTGTCCATCCAAGGTTTTGGATATAATCTATCCAGTGAGTCCTTGGCCTTCCATGTGGCCTCCCACCCTGTAATAATGTAATATTACATTATATTATTATTCCTCCAACCCTGTTTTTTTATCATGATACTGGGACATATCATTAAAATGGGGATCTTGGGTGAGTAAATTTGCTGTGTGGGGAGTAGTGTTTTGTAAAATTTGTCAAGCCCTGAGTATTACCTTTATCCAGCTCGAGTTACTTTATAATAGAAACAAAGTAAATTGCAAAGGCTCCCCTTAAAGCCATGCTGACCTCTAAAAAGTCTCAAATTATTATCCATCTAATGTTGAATTCTGGCTTTCACCAACTTTTCCAAATCCTTAACCATAACTCCTGAGATAGTAACAGGTCTAAGTTTTCAATCTCTGTTTTTGCAATGGAACTATTATACCTTCCTTCCACACTCTTGGAGCTACACATCAGTTGCTACTTAAATTAAAACGCCTAGTCAAGGATAAGGCCAATTTCCTTGCACATTCACACAACACACTTGCTGAAATCCCATCTAATCCTATGGAAGAATTTGCATCAAGATTTTTAAGTATCTCCCAAGCACCTCCACAGTTTGTGTACTTCAAAGATCATATCATGCCTGTCTCATCAGCTACTACTTTACCTTCACCGTGATGATAAACCTTCACAAAATAATCACTCAATAATTCACCTATTTCTTTCAGTTCTGTTAGCTTTGTACCAGCAGAATTCAGATAATTTTCCATAAACATTTTTATTTTCACTCACAACATAGCAAAAGAATTCATTTGGAATGTTGAACCAATTTCATCTCACAATGTGATTTAGCTTTCTGTAACAAACATGTCAGGTTTCTTGCCTGTGCCTCGTACTGCTCGTGGAGTTGCTGGTCACATTTCAGCTTTTTCCCTTCATGACTTCTTTTGCAGCTTGGACTTGATGCTATTTATCCATTTAACTCCAACCTTTCTTATTCTTCTCACCTTAGGAATGCCATTTGATACTGTCACTTTAAAATACTCTTGAAATATTTCCATTCATCACTGACATCCTTTCCTTGCAATATATCATGCAATGTACATGGCTCCAAGTTGTCCTCTAAGCTAATAAAATCACCAAAATTGTAATTTCACAAATATGCATTCTTAACCAGGGATTCTCTACAATCTTGGACATGGACAAATTCTTAGATGTTCTCACCAAATCCAGCACTCTCAATCCACGAATTCCTTCAAAAACATGGTTTCAAATAATTGTCTTTTTTTAATTTTTTTTTATTCCATGGTATTATTACACCAGATCATAGAGGTCAAATTCATGTATTTTATACAGCACCTTTTCTGGCTTGTTATAAAGTTTACATTTGGAAATCTTCATATAATTTAGTAAATGCATTGGCAATGCTTCCTCGATGTTACAGATGGGGAAGACTTTTATGCCAATGCTAAACTTGATTGGTCTTGTGTGGCCGGTCTTGAGGCGAGGAATCATGGTAGTGGCACAGCGATTAAACTTGGAGTTGATGGTAGCTCCTGGTTTTTCTGTTGAATACCGGTTCTGAGTCATGTCCCAGAGAATCGTTCTTTTTATGTTTTCTTTTTGAGTGGTTTTAAAAAGATTGAAATCTGTGGTATCGCTTGATGTTGCAGCCCTTTTTGCTACTTCATCTGCAGTTTCATTTCCCTTTAATCCCACATGGGATGGAATCCACTGGAAAATTATTTCAGAATCCTTATGTAGTTTGGTTATGTTTTTTGCTGTCTCTAAGTATTTCTTGATGGCTAGTGTAGCAGTTCTTAATAGCTTGAAGGGCTGCTAAGGAATCTTTGAAAAATATAAATTCCTTTGTGTTTTGTTTATCCAAATCTTGCAGTGCTGTGTTAATGGCTATTAATTCTGCATGGTATGAGTTGCATCCAATACTGTTAGTCGTTCTTAGTTCTATATTTTGAGAGCCATAGATGAGTATGCCACTCCCAGAATTGTCATTTGGATTTTTGGACCCATCTGTGTAGATCTTTATTGAGTCAGGTCCATATTCCATTATTTTTGAAAGAGCTAATGATCTCAAGATTTCAGGGTTTTCTAGGCTTTTTTTCTCATGTTTCCCTATTTCCCGTCTTGATTTGGAGGAAATGCTGGGTAGTTGGCTATTTTATTTGGACAATCCAAGGGAATTTTATTTTCCATGATTTCATGCATTGTTGATTTTTTTCTTTATTCTATTTGTTGGTTGCCAATTTTTAAAAAGTTCACTTGTTCTGTGATGTGCAAGGTTGGCTCTTTTTCTACAAATCTAGTAAGATTTTCTTGCCACCTAATTTTTAAAGGAACAAGGTTGGATTCAAATTCTGCTATTTTTCCAGGAGTTGTATTCCTTAGTCCACATATGATTCTAGCTGCATTTTTCCGAATTTTTATAAGCTTGTCTAAACTGGTTTGGGATGTTTGCATCCAGATAAGTGAAGCATATTTCATTATGGGTTGGATAATAGAGGTGTATGTGACTTTTAAGGTTTTAGCATCAGCTCCCCACTCTTTACCTGAGATACTTTTCATGATATTTCTAATTGTCTTTCAGTAGCTATATAATTTCAATTCCCATCCTCCACATGACATCTCATTCTATATTGCCATAATTAAAGTCACCCAGAATTCTGTAAGGGCAGACCAATTCTGCCCTTACAGAATTGGTCTGCTGATGAATATCATCTAAATCTACCCTTGCACCCCCCCCCATAGGACTATAGGTGCAACCCACAACAAACATAGCCCTGTTGACCTTTATCTCACAGCAAATAGATTAAAGTGCAATGCCCTTCTGACAAACCTCAAACTTAGTTGGTAGCTACTCCTCAGTTATCATTAACACCACACCACCCACTTTGTTCTCCCTATCATCTCTAAAAATAGAATAGCCCTTACTTACACTATTCCTGAAACTATACCATCTTTTGTCAACCAAATTTCATTGATACCAATAATATCTGGCCAAAGATGTACTAATTAAACATATAAATTCATTATGCTCATTTCCAATGCTTCTAGCATTTGTATACTCTAAGACAGCTGAACCCTTCCAGAACCACTTTATCCAGTGATTACCACACACAGTCACCTGTTCTCGCCCCAAAATCAGTTTCCCTGTTTCTGCACATTAGACCACACTTTACTCAATGAATCTTTCAAATATTGAACTCCTAATTCATTTAGATAAACACCAATTCTTCAAATATAATTCATTTCACCCCTCAAATTCACTCCATAAATCAACGACGAATTAGAACTGTTCATCTCACAAAATCTATGAATTGATTCATTTGTAATCATGGATCTTTTATTCAAATCATTCTTATCAAAATACAACATACCTATAATCTTCACTTTCTCTCCCTTCTCTACTGCTGCTTTCAATAATACTTTCATGTTGTTTCTCATTCCATTTTTCACTCCTTTCAGATTATTTGTATTTGCAAATGCAATCAGCTCATTCACTTTTCCAACTTGCTTACTAATAGCAACATTAATATCTTAATTTTTGCTCCAGGAAAAACTCATACCTTTGATTATCTCTTTTTTTTTTTTTTTTTTTCAAACTCTCTCTCCTCTCTTTTCATCCATTCGTGCTCACATCTGATCTAACTAACCCTATATCCAGCCTCTTAATATAACCATGCACTCTCTTCAAATCAGATTACATCTCTTCTCTTACCATTTCCCTGTTTCTTTCCAAGCAGTAAAACCTAGATAAAGCATGGCGAGAAACCAATCATGCACTGTCTTTAGAAGACACTATATCTAAATTAACAGTATGTGAAACCACTGAATCAGTACCGTCAGGAATGAATGAACAAATGGTTGGTAACATCCTCCTCTTCAATCTTTCTCTAAAGGAATGGAAACTAAAATTTGTAGTTAAGGAAGATCTGCTGCCATAACGTCCTCTTTATGAGGATAGGATTCCTTCAAAATGAATTTGTGATACATTTCCAATTGAGAATGCTGCCAGTACAACCAATATGTATTGGTAACTGGAACTCTAGATATATCAGATGAATCTTATATATTGTTTGGAAACTACTGTCTTGATGCGAAGAACCAGCAACAAAAGATGGCAGAGAATCAAAGTTGGAATCTTGTGCCATTACCCAAGAAGATAGGTCTGATGCTAATGACTCAGGTGGTACATAAAAGGAAGAAACAAAGGACTGTCCATGACTAAAAAATTCTGAGTAATAGTTGAATCAACATTTGTAGAAGTAGCTAACTTATTAGTGACTGGAGTTAGTTTAGGAGCATCAAGCAAACTGTCAGAAAATACCACTACCATTTTACTTATTTCGTAAGATATTTATTTTGCATATATTTTAAATTCACATTCTTCTGAGCACTTCTTGTATAAAAAAAAAAGTATTATTGCTTTGTAAATAATGTATTAGGATTTTTTTTCAAAAATGCAATATAGGCTTAACTTTGGAAAAACATTTGAAATCAATATCTAAGAAAGCAAAGGGTGAGGGACGTAGAGCTCAGCAGTGAATGAGTTAAAAACTAGATGATATGTAGTTGATGTTGCTGCAATGAAGACTGATATCAACTGCTATTTTATTTATTTTCTAATTATCCAAAGCAAATTAAAGTTGATATTATTCAGTGTTTTCTAGCATTTCTAACAAATACTGATTATGAAGACACTTAAGCAGAGTAGATCGGATAAATATTTTATTACACCAACATTTTGATGATCATATTTAGCATCTTCTTCTGGATTACATATACCACTGGAAATAACTAAATCATATCATCATCATCAAATTCCAGCAATGTACCCTTAGAGGACATACAGGATAATTATGATAGCACTATATGAAAAAGTTACACTATTACAAACTTCCAATGAACAAATTTCCTCCAAATTAATCTGTTATCTGTCAAGATTATCAGATCTTATGTTTCCGTTCAATTATATCAGGGGGTGCTTAACATGTTCACATTGTTTATCATACTCACGGGACTTCCCATTACCATTTGTGTGCTGCTTCTGCATTAGGAGGGCTCAGTGATACAAAGTTTATATGGCATGTTTTTGAAGAAATTTATTTGAAGTAATCATTTGTGATCTGTCTTGATGACATTGAAAATTTCAAATGCAATCGAACAGATACTTATTTCATGTAAATGAAAATTTAGACAAATGTTAGGATAATTGTTTTTAGTTAGACACTGTGTTTGACAGTACAACAAACAGTTTTGCTTGAGACTATGCAGCATAGTTTCTGTGTGTGAGAGAGAGAGAATGTGTGTTTCATTAGATAGTGTCGTTTTTATCACAGTTGTTTTTAATTGCACTAATTGTTGAGAAATATATTACAGACTGTAAATGTCTCTGTGATAGAATAAAACTTCTTGTTTTTCTTGCATCTGCAGTATAGTGGCTATTGGGAAGGGTGTGTTGTTCACTATATTTCTCCAAAGAACTTAAAATCAAAGTATACAATTCAATGGTGCTCTTCCCCCCTCCCCTAGTTCTTTATGATGCAGACACTTGGGTTGACAAATAGAAGGAAGAACAGAGACTGACAGGCTTTGAAAACAGTGTTTGAGAAAAATAAATAAAACATCATGGACTGAAATGAAAACCAATCAGGAGATCAGAGAAGAATTATACTACAATATTATTATTATTACACAGGCATCTCCATGTAGTCAGAAGACTTATTGTGGGAGAACTATTTATTCACACGATACCTATCATATTTCTCCTTAAACTCATTCACTGATGAAGCATCCACAACTACCTCTGGCAAACGTGTTCTAATAACAAGAGTCAGAGAAAAACAGTTACAGTGGTATGGACATGTGTACAGAATGAGGAAACTAACAGGCTTCCTCAAATTCTCCAAAATGAAAGAGTAGAAGGAAAGAAACCACTGGGAAGACCTAAAAGGAAATGAATAGAAATCAAGAGTATAAGTGGTCTGAACTCTTACAGAAGTTTAAATAACCTAGTTGCCAATAGACTGAGAAGTTATTATTAATGGTGGCATCAACCTCCTTTATGCAGGTGAGGAATGATGATGATGAATATACCATCTGGTTATTATTATTTAATTTCATTTGTTTTCAGGCTGTCTTGGTAACATCAATTTTACTATTTTTGCAATTCTTCTGCTAGTTCTGACTTTTTTTTTTTTTTCTCTCACTGATAGTACCTATCTTCAATTTGAGTAAGTTTGTTGCAGTAGCAGATTTTTCATTGTTCACCCTGTATACATACTGAAAGGCTTAGATGTTGTTGATTATTGATATTACTAGCACTTCACGGTATTAAGACCAGCAGCAACAGAAGAAAAATTAAATTCATTTATGTGAACTTACTAATACTTCACTGATTTACTAACCAGCATCTTTAGTGCACAAATTATAATCGTGACATGCACAAAGAACTCAAACTAAATCACTGGGAACAATTCAAAATTAATTACTTATAAATTAATGTAACTTTTTCTTCTGTTAGTGTTGTTAATACTGTGAAGTCCTAGTATGAATTGTTCACCTTGGTTTTCTGATGGAAACAACAAGAGTCTTATTTAAATGGAGGACTCCACAGCTGGTGATAATCAATCATGTGATATCTGTCTATGCTTTAAGACAATACAGAATACAATATTCTCAGCTAAGACCAAAAGAAATATACTATTCTTATTCAATCAGTATATAAGTGTTAACCCAATAATGAAGCACAACACAAGATGGTGAAGACAGAGCTATGCATCAGTGGTCCTGGTCAGTTTGGTTTTTACCATTTAACTTCTGTAACTTTTGTAATGGTGCAGCATAACTTTAACAGTACTTGGACCAGCCAACTAGTTTAATAGCTATGTAACACAGACATATCCAATCAGCTAAATACTAAATAATATTTCAATAACGTGCCAAGTAATAGTTTTTCCACTAACTTCACAGGATAATTTGAATTACTCTGTCATAAATAATAATTATTTTTGTATACACAAATGTCTCTATTCCATTGACAGTAGGCAGGAATTAATTTTTTTTCCTGTCATTCGGAAAGGAAAATTAATAAATTCAATTTGAACTGAATTTGGTATTTCTGTATTAATTAAAATCTTTATGCGTGACACAGGAGAAAAAATGTAATATTTGGATAGTTAAAGAAAAAAGTATAGTTTATAAATAGAGATGTTTAGAAAAAAAATGAATATATAATAAAATATTAATTTTCAGAATGATGCTTATAAAATTATCATCAAATCATAAATTAAACATCACTTTAAACCACCATGAAGCATATATTTCATTTATATAAAATTATATACCCGTGCAAAGGCCTTTGTTTCAGCAAATTTGACTTTAAAATCAAAACTTTCAGCTGGTGTAGCCATGGTTACACGATCAGACTCCTTCTGTAGCTGGGTATGCAGCTCATGATTTGCTTCTCGTAACTGCTCGGTAAGATCTCTGAATTTTTGAATTGTTTGTTCATAATCTGCAATAGCCTCTTGCATGGCATCTAATTTTCTTATTCCCTAAAAGAACCAAATTAAAAAATGAATAGCAATATAAATATAATACTGTACAAGGATTAAAATAAATATAAAATATATATATATATGTATATTTAAAACCGTTTCTTTTCTAGATGAGTAAACCTGCAGCTAGTGTGCGGCCCTCCAAATCCTTCAGTGTGACCTGTGAGCAAATTTTATCAATGCTACATTATGTATCTTAAAAATAGAAATAATATCTTCTTTTACCATCTCAAGATCTTATTCTGTGGATGTAACTAATAGATATAACTAATATATAACTAATAACTGACTATACTATTAGTCAGTTGTTCCAGCAAAGTTTTCTCGACTTTAAATAACTAGTCTGTAAATTTCTTGGAATAAGGAACTATGCATTCATTATGTGCCAAGATGAACAAATGGTGTATGCTATATCTACCTTTCATTTTTTGGATTTTATCCCATACTACTGTTGCATTGGTTGTATGGGCAGAGGACAAACTGGATCCATGTTTCCTTTCCATTCTGAACATTTAATACAAAATGTTTTGGCCTGAGTCTATTTAAAAGATGTAAGGTATTTACAAAATATTCTGCATGATTCCTCTTCATTTTTTGTTGTTGCTTTGCTTTTGGAATTTTGTGATGGTTTGGATGGAGTGTAAACTGAGATGATGTTTATCGCAGTTGCTACTATCTGGACAATAAAATTTATTATATACATTGCTACTACAGTGATGTTTGGCTAATCATAGTAGGATTAAATAAATTTTGCAAGCAATGAAAATTTATTCCAGTCAGCCTGTGCAGCTTATCAGTATAGCAATTAGTGAAGCAAACATATGTATTCCTTCATGGATTCCATTACAGATCTCATATATGTTCTTTTCAACTTTCCACATAAAATTAATGTATTCTTTGTAACAAAATTAAAATAACACGAAATATTGTCATTTTTTTCCCAGATACGCATTATCATAAAAATGACTGCCTTTTCTCTCTCATCTTTTTTGAATTTTCTTAACATCCCACAGCTTAGTAATTCCTTGTTTATAAAGTTTGAGCACATCTTCTCTTAAGCAAGCCAAAGGCAAATCTTTAGTAGTTTGCAAACAAGCCTTACTATGGTCAAATCATTATATACTTGTTGTCTAAACATTGCCACAGTTTAGGGTAAGTTTATTGTAACAAGTATAAAGTTGTGGTGCATTTGCATCCTAGTTTTGATGTTAATCTATTTAGTGTTCTTATGCTCATTTTTTATTGTCTCAAAAGTAAAATAGTAGGATTAAATAAATTTTATAAAAATTAATAAAATAGAAAAGTAAATTTCACCAATTAAATTTTATTTACAGATATAAATTACTCATGATCAAATGATTTTCAAAAAAGAAATTTTTAATTTATTATATAAAATAATTTTTGTAAAATTTTTTAGACTTGCTTTCAGTCTCAGATTTGAGATCTATGCCAAACTCAGCTGCAGAACACTGAGTACTCCAAAACTTTATACATGATTTAGGATATTTGCTATTTAGCCTTATTAGATTATCTTACATTTTTTTTTTTTAATTTTTAGTGATGTCTAATTTTGAATAAATAAATAAATAAAAAGGAAAGGATAACTTTTAACTTTATAGTTTTATTTTATATGTAAACATTTAAAATGTATAATGAAAATGCATTATTTCTTTAATCAGAAATTTCTTTACCAATGTTACATAAGAAAAATCTTTGTATAGTTAAGACCTCTTGTAAATTTTTTAATTGTGATATTTATTTGCAAAAAGGACTCACCTCTATTTTTATTTATTTATTTATGTAACTTAAACCTTGAGAAAAAGAAAATATAGAACTTTTGAACGATGTTTTCACACCATTAAAGAACTGTAGTCTTGTTTACAACAAGTTTGTTTTGCTTTCATTTCAGTGCAGGTTACTTGCCATGCCAGCCAATCATTATCATCTTCATCAAATTCCTGATATATTCCAGACCCTCAAAGGTATATATCAGGAATTGGATATGATATGATAGTACTACATGAAATGATAGTACTATCATTTCATACAGTAGTACTATCATACAGCATATGATAGTACTACATGAAAAATTACATCAATACTAACTTCCTATCTACAATTTCTCTCCAAATCAGTCTGTTACCTTTCAAGAATCCAACATTATCCTATCTTATATTTCTATCATCTAAGGCATATTCGGTATCAATCCACCTATATCTTGGTCTTCCTCTGGGTCTTTTTTCTGCCAACTTGGCAGAGAACCCTTTTTGCTAATCTTTCCTCACCCATTCTATTTAAGTGACCACACTACCTGAGATTAGCTCTGCTAACACATTCCTGGATGCTGACGATGTCAAGTTCTTTCCTAATATCCTCGTTTTTAATACAATATTGCCATTGATGCCATCTGTTCATGCCCCTAATGTTTCTCAGGATTCTCATATCTGCAGTCTCTCTAGTCTTTAGTCAAGTATTTTACTTCTGACCCAGCTCTCAGATCCATAAGTTAAAATTGGCTTGAATACTGTCTCATATACAGCTAATTTAGTGTTTTGGCTAATTTCTCTCTTATTCCATATAAATTTATTCAGTTGACTTCCTACCATACCAGCTTTGTTGGTTCTGTTGTCTATTTCCATATTTAATTTACCATCTTCACTAAAAATCGTGCCTAAGTAGTTGAAATGTTTTACTTGCTCAATAAGTTCTCCATTCATAATGCAGTTGATATTTTCAATGTTTCTGCCTATTTTCATTTTCTTTGTCTTTTTAATGCTGACCTTTATACTATATCTATTACAACAGTTATTCACTTTAGTCGGGGAATCTTGCAGACTTGTAGCAGATTTATTTAGAAGTATAACATCGTCTGCATAAAGCAAAGAGCTGAGATTAACATCTCGAATTTTGATATCAGGTTTAATACCACTTTCCTTCGTAATGTGATCCAAATAGATAATGAATAATAAAGGGGATAAAGTACATCCTTGTCTCCTTTCTTTTAGTGTTGGACAGTGATCAGCAATCATTTTAGAAATTATGGACTTTACAACCATGTTATAAATAACTATTTTAATTTCCCGACATTTCGACCTACATATTAAGGTCATCTTCTGGAGTATATACAAACATACAGGGACAAGCTGAGTTACATTTCACACAGTAAGCCAAAGAAACAATGATTTGATCACCGGTTATTCTACTGGCATGACCTCTAGTGAAAAAAAAAATACAAATAAAATTACAAATTAATTAATTATTTAGAAACTACATCAAAGCTAAATTCTATTTAAGATAGCATGAGAGAAACATTCTTTCTTATAGATAGTTTTCTTATAGTAACAATGATGTCCTATTTTTAACATTACAATTGTTATATTAGATTTAGTATTCTGGATTATCTACAGTCCTGTTTATAGTTAACTCTTAGGGAGAAAGGTTCCTTGGGTAGAATATGTGCCTTCCATATACTTGGGACTTTTAGACTATCATTACTGTTCAGATTGGGGTGGTTGATAAGAATCTCACAGGCTTCCTTAAATTTGCGTTCATACCATGTTTTGATGTGATGTAAACTGGTGCTTTTCCAGTCAATTCTATGTGAAGTGTTGAAGTATTGTACTATGGTGAAGCTGGCCTTTCTGATCATGCCCTGAACACTTTACATAGAAGTGACTGAATTGGCTGTTGTTTACATCACACCAAAACATGGTATGAATGCAAATTTAAGGAAGCGTGTGAGATTTTTATCAACTACCCCAATCTGAACAATAATGATGGTCTAAAATTCCTTGTCTTACACCAGATTTATCATTAAACCACCTTCCTGTACTACTTCCTTCAATTCTAACTGCTGACTTACAACTGAAATAAAGACTAAGTATTGCTAGTGAATGGAAAAAATCAGTTTATATACCTTTATTGAAGAAAGGCGATGCAAGAGAGTGCAAAAATTACAGAACTATAGCACTGATTTCTCATGCAAGTAAAGTCTTACTTAAGATCATTCAGAAAAGACTGGAACCATTCATGAAGAGAGAAATGCCAGATGAACAAGAGATCAAATCGCCAATGTGAAATGGATAATAGAAAGAGCACAGGAATATCACAAGAATGTCTACCTTTATTTCCTTGACTATAGCAAGGCTTTTGACTGTAGATCATGTGAAACTGTGGAATGTGTTAAGAACAATGGGAGTCCCAGAGCATTTCATTAGCCACCTGAGGAATCTTTATTATGAACAAGAAGCTACTGTCCAAACAGATCTTGGAGAAACTGAATATTTCACAATAGGTGAAGGGGTGCGACAAGGATGTATTTTATCTCGGTACCTGTTTAACTTGCACAGAGAATATATTTTAAGAATGGCAGGGCTGGAGGAGTCTTCAGTTGGAATTAAAATTGGTGGAAAAAATATTAATAATTTGAGGTATACTAATGATACCACCTTGCTAGCAGAATGCAAAGAAGATTTGAAGGAACTTATTATGAAAGTTAAAGAAGAAAGTGCTAAATATGGTCTTAAACTTAACCTCAAAAAGATAAAAGTTATAGCAACACGTGAACTTAATGATTTTGAAGTAGATGGGGAAAAATGGAAGCAGTTAACAATTTTGTGTTCCTAGGATCCTGAACTGATAAAGATTGTTATTGTACTGAAGAAGTTAGAAGAATATTACTTGTAAAAAAAGCAATGACAAATTTAAGGAAGATCTTTAAAGATAAAGATATTAGCCTCACAACAAAAATCAGAATCGTGAAAGAAATTGGTATTCCCTGTGGTGCTGTGTAGATGTGAAAGTTGGACCCTGAGAAAGAGTGAAAGAAGAAAGATAGATGCATTTGAATTATGGGTTTGGAGACGCTTACTAAGAATATCATAGACTGCAAAGCAAACTAATAAATCAGTGATAATAAGAATAAAGCTAGATTGCTCCCGTGAAGCTATGATCATCAAGCAAAAATTGTCATACTTCGGACATATTATGCGAGCAAATGACAGTCTGGAGAAGATGATGATGCTTGCTAAAGTTGATGGAAGCAGGAGAAGAAGAAGACCAAGAATTAGATGGGTGGATGGAGTTAAAGAAGCAACTGGAGTGCGCTTGGAGATTCTGAAAGGCATGGTCAGGGACAGATTGGAATGGAGAGTGTATGTTCGTGGAGTTGCAAATGACTTGATGGATCATAACACACACACACACATTGCTTGATATAATGTCCCATTGACACCATATAATTGTAACGTTTCGAATAGCTTCTCTCTTGGCAACTTGTCATATGCCTTTTCCGGAAAAGGCATATGACAAAATTTTTGCAAAACTTAAATACAGATCTTTGTTATAATCCCATGATTTCTCAACTATCTGTCGTAATCTGATCCTGATAGCCTCTATTTGGCCTGAATCCAGCTGTTCTTCACCTAGCTTCTCTTCCAAAATCCTTCTCAACTGTTTCTCAAGTATACTTGCATATATCTTACCAGGAACACTCAGTAGAGAAATACCTCTGTAATTCTCGCATTCAGTTTTATTTCCCTTTTTGTAAATGGGTACTATGAGAGCAGAGCTCTACTCCGATCATCTGGAATTCATCCCTCTGTCCAGGCCTTCTGAACTATGCAGTGCAGCCACTGTAAGACTTTTATTCCTCCATACTTGAGGTGTTTTGGGATGCTAAAGGCATTTTGTTTATTAATTATCTTGAAAATGTTAAAACAATAACCGCGGAATATTATACCTCGGTTATAACATCTTTTAACCAGACTAGATGAAAAACTTCATGAGAAAAGACCTGGTTTGCAGAAGAAAGAAATCATCTTTCATTAGGACAATGCACCTGTCCACAAAAGTGTTTTGGCAATGGGAAAATTAAGGGATCTGCACTATGAATTGTTAGAACATCCACCCTATTTCCCAGATTTGGCTCCGTCTGACTTCTATCTTTTCCCAAAACTAAATAAATCTCTTCCTCACTGGCTAGTGTTTTCTTCAAATCAAGAGGTGATATCAGATTTTACTGAGAATCACTGCAGGGATGGGATAATGATGCTGAAGCATCGCGGGAATAAATGTATTAGTCTTAAGAGAGATTATGTTGAAAGATAAAAATATTTTGAAATTATAAATTCGTTTTTTCATTATTAGGCTGAGAACTTTTCAGACCACCCTCATAAAACTCTTTTTGACCCCCATGTTTCATTGAATTTTAATAATTTGTTGTTTTTCGTTTAGGATATTTATATCAGCCCATCTCTCTCTCTCTTTTTAAGGGACTGTGCCTCGGAATATCCAACAGTTGCCAGATAGGTGGTTAATTTCAAACTGGAGATCCTGAATGCCTCCAGTTCAGGAAGACCTTCCACACCAATCACACCTGAAAATATTGATGCAGTGCATGCCATGATCTTTGATGATGGACAAATACCAACCAAAAACATTGCAAAGACTATGGGGATATCTAGAGAATGAGTTGGGGACATCAGTCACCAACATCTGGACATGCAGAAGCCCTCAGCAAAGTAGGTCCCTCCCCAAATATTTGAATACTGACCAAAAGAAACAATGTGCGCTGACATCTCAAGGGATTCTGAGTCATTTTGAGAAATCAGGTGCAAATATTTTGGCTTATATTGTGACTATTGATGAAACATGGTTTCAATACTATGACCTAGAGACTAAACAATTGTCAGTGCTGTGGAGACACAAAGGTTCTCCACAGCCAAAGAAGTTTCAAACCCAAAAGTCAGCAGGGAAGTTTTTTGCCATTGCCTTTTGAGATATGGATGATGTAATCCTTACCAAGCACCTCAAATAAGGTGAAACTGTCACAGAAACAGTTTATTCAACAGCTCTGAAGGAATTGGAGGTATTGAAGGAAAAATGCTGTGGAAAACTGAGCAGAGGTGTGTTGCTTTTGCAGGACCACGCAACTGCTCATGAAATCCAATAGACAATACACAACTTGAGATTTCAATGCCTCACACATCCTGTTCACCAGATCTGGCCCCATCTATTTCCTATTCCCAAATTTAAAGAAACACTCGAAAGGAACAAAATTTACCACAGATGATGAAGTCATATCTACAGCTGAGGACTGGTTTGTGCAACAAGGGGAAAAACCTTTTTCTCAGGGGATTGCAAATGATGCAGCAGCAGCAGCATTGTAACAAGTGTATAACACTTTGTGGGGAATATGTTGAATAATGTGTAAGTCACATGGTCTACTCAATTCCTTCATTTTGATTATCACAACTTTTAATACACCCTTGTGTACATATATGTATGTACACACACACACCACTATTCTGCATTACCTTTTTGATTTTGTGATAAACTTTTCTTAACTTTTTTACATTCTTACAACCCATAACATTCCAGTGTAAGTGCAATTAAAATCAACTAAATTACATATTAAGAACATATGCATATTAAAATAAAAATAAATAAATGTCGGCCTGGTTGGTTAGCATATCTGCTCTCCAGCCAAAATGCTGCAGGTTTGAATCTCACCATGGGCATGGATGTTTTTGATTGTCTGTGAAAATACTAGTGATGGTGGTTGGTGGTAGATGGCATTAGTGTAGATAATGAAGGTAGTAGCAGTTAGTAGATTGATGGAGTGGTGGAGACGGAGAGTTGTAGAGTAGGTACCCTCCCTCGATGAGTCTTTGGACTCCCTGGAGGTGTTATGTAATAATAATAATAATAATAAATAAAACAAAATAACATACCTCAAGAACTTTAGCATTAGTCATATCAACCTCTTCTCTCAACTCTAATTCAGTTTCTCTAGCACTCTCTTGAAGTTGATCATTCACATCTTGTAATCTTTCCTGTAAGATGATATAAAAATAAATGTAAATATCCCATTGTGTGACTGCATTTCAAAGTTTTGTGCTGTTATATTCTGACATTACATAGCAAGTTATCTATTATATTGTATAGCAAACTGTTAAAAAATATTACTAGAAACTATCAACAAAACTGTCAAACTGGTTGGCCAAGTAGTTTGCATATCTGCCCTCCATCCAAGAGGCAGGTTTGAAAAGATGGATGGTTGTCTTTTAGCTTCATAGATTGATTCATTCATCCATCTATCTATATATATATATATTCTCCCAAGATGTACTGGGCACCATGGGAGAAATAGACCCAATTCTCCTGCAATAGGCAAAAAGACAGGTTGATCATCACAAAACTGATAGGCTTTGGTTTTAATGATTAATTCAAAACAAAAAACTGTCTTACAGTACATTTATGTATTTTAGATGTATATTTAAGTATTCAGACTATTATCATTACTATGAGTGTTTGTTTTTTATTTTTATACTAATTTAGTAAAATAAGATTTTTCATTTGATGGTTTACTTTTTTTTCTAACATGTTTTTCTAAAATGAAATCAAATTGCCTTCCATCTTATATGAAATAAAATAATTTTACCTTGGGATTTATACTTAGAAAATACACAGGAAGAATACATTAATGAGAGACAAAAGTAATTTCTCATTTCGTAACAATCAGAAGATCATTAGTCAAGAATCATTATTTTCAGATATAAATTATAGTTTTTTCTTGTGTCTTATTTTCATATTTCCTTATGCTAAGGAGTCACTTAGAAGGACATTCTCAACCACATACTGTTTCTCTAAATTTGAAGAAAAAAAAAAAGAAAAAGAAAAAAATACAGGATATTAGAGAGCATTATAGTACTTGGGTACTATTGAGCTGTAAAATTCTTTAATGCTCAGAATTAGTATCTCTAAGAACAAAAAAGTTGTAAAAGCAACAGACTTTGCTTTTGCAAAGTACATTCATTTTAGCTAATAGATCACATTTTTAATGGACTTATTTTGTTAATGTTCAACATCATAATGTCTTTATTGTTATTCTAGTTACTGTATTGTTTCTTTTTTTTTATTCGCTTTTTATATCGTATTTATTAATGCTGTGTATTAATACATTGATGGGTACTATCGCTGTTAATAAGTATCAAAGAAAAAGGGGCAAAACTGGGTCTTTTGCCTCTTTTTCAGAAGGAGCATGCCAACAATTCTGTAGTGCTGAGACAGAAACAGATAAGATTCAGCTTAAGAATAACTATAAGAGGTTACACATTCAGCCATTAGTTATCAAGGAAAGAAAGGAGTAGTGATAGCATTCAACATTAAAATACACTTCTCGAATGACAGACAATTTCAAGTACAGTGATGTGTAAATTAGACAATGAAACTTATTAATGCTTACTATCCAACATAAGATTCCAATCAAGAAGAAGCATAAGAATATTTCAAGTTATCAAAAAGACTGACATGAATAAAAAGCTGGTTTGTGTTGGAGAGGCTAAATGGGCATAGTAAGAAATAAATACCAGACACAGATAGATATATTTTGGGAAAATCTAGAAAAAAAGGCAAAGCTAATCATATGGTAAGTACTTGCTGGATTTCTGATCAGGGTATTGATTAGTCATTACCAATACCATTTCATGTTATAACATAAAAATGTGCCCAGTGTAAAAAAATAGGCATTATCAGTTCCATGTTTTATACTTATATAGTTATACTCACTTATACCTATTTAGCGTTTAGTTGTAATAGTTCCTCGACACTATTCTGAATAATGCTGGCAGCAGCAGCTAAAATTGCAAATGGCATATCACCAAGTCCCCCGCCCACCCATTTAAGGACTCCATTTTGCGTGATATAATAAGGGATTTTGTGGCATGCAGGACTTGTGGAATGTATGTGTCCTGGCAGTTGTACTGTGGCAGGTGAGAGAAGGAGAAATATGTATATGTGCAAAATGCAGGCAATGGGAGGAACTTGGTGAGTTAGAGATGACTATAACTGACCTCGTTGAGTCAGAGGCAGGAGATTCTCTACGTAGAGAGATGAGTGGTATGATAGAGGGTGAGAATAGCAAGAGAAATATGAATGAAAAAATGAGAGTGGGGAGTGTGGAAATGATGAATGATTGTGAAGTTTTCGGAGATGGTCTCAATTGGGAGGAGGATGAATGACAAACAAGAGTGGCTGACTTGCAAAGAGAGATAGACGAGCTGAAAGAGCAGGTGGAATGTCTAGGGAATGAGATGAGAAATGTGAAAGATGAGATTAGGCGAATCAGAGTAGGAGTGAGAGAGAGTTATGTGAATAATAGAAGAGGAGAGAATAGGATCAGTGGAAGAGAGGGAATGAGAGAGAGTTATGGGAATGATAAAAGAGGAGAGAATGGAAACAGTACAAGAGAGGGAATGAGAAGAATGCGAGGAAGCACTGGAACCAGGGATAGAGTGATGTTAGGAAGGCAGGTAAGTAGGGGAACACAGAGAGAAAGTGTTAGAGCAGAGAGAGTGAGGGATGCAGGTGAGCAATCGAGGAACAGGTTGATAAGAGGTGTAATATATGGGGGGACTCAATGATCCGTGGTGTGTAAGATAGGACTATAGCAATTAAGAGGGGTGAAAGGGTGGATGAGATGATTGTGATGGTAGGAACGAATGACTTGAGAGGTAAATTTGGCTGTGAGAGATACGAGATTCTTGCTTGAGGTTGTACAAAAGTAAACGCAAAGAGGAAAGATAGTGTGCGTGTTGCCTAGGTATGATAGTGATGAGATGAGCAGAAGAGCAGTAATATTGAATAACATAATAGCTGGAATGTGTCAGAAGAGAGGACTGGAATATGTGGATGCTTGGAGGGCATTTGAGGACAGAAAGGAACTGCATGTGAGAGACCGCTTGCATTTGAATGAGAAAGGACATAAGCATCTGGAAAGATTGCTGTTCTGACCAAGTCAGTGTGTCAATACAGGGAAACTAGAATACCCAGGGTGGATAGTAGCAGGGGTGGTCTCCTGTGGTAATGGGTACTTGGGAGAAGGGAGACAACATCAGGTAACGATGAGTCCAGTGGAGTCTAGAGAGGATGATGATAGGTATAGAAGCAGTGACATTTTTATGCTTTATACTAATGCCAGAAGTATCTGAAATAAAGGAGATGAATTGGTGGCACTCATAGCATCAGCCTAGCCAAAGATTATTGGGATCACTGAGACGTGGTTAACAGAAGAGGATATAATAACAGGAATAGAAGTGTCAGGGTACAGCATTTTTCGGCAGGATAGGAAGGGAAAGTGTGGTGGTGGAGTACTGCTTATGATAAGTTATGACTTATGTCCTCTAAGAGTGGAGGCTTTAAAAGGTGGCAGTGACACTAATGGGTTTTGAAAGCATATGGTGTGAGGTAGAGGTGGGTAAGACAGGATATTTAGTGGGGTGTTGCTACAAACCAAGGAGCACAGAGAGTGGGGACTAGGAGATGTTTAGACAGTTGAGCTCGACAAGTGCAAGAAGAATGATTGTTATGCGAGATTTTAACTACAGCAGTATAAATTGGGGAAAGGAAGATGCACGTAGCAATAAGGGAAAGGAATTTCTAAAATTCTTGAGGGCCAAATGTCTTAGGCAACATGTAATAGAGGGAACCAGAGGTTCATGAGTTTTGGATTTGGTCATAGCATCAGAAGAGTTGATAATAACTGAGATGACATCTCTCCCACCAGTTGGAGAGAGTGACCATATGGTTTTGACTTTGAAAATGAATAGACATGCAGGAGTATCGAAGAGACGGGAATGTATGTGGAATTATAAGGCAGGTGATTATAACAGTCTTAGATATTAACTTGGGGAAGTTTTATGGAGGGAGGAATTGGAAGGAGAGGATATCATTAGTGCTTGGGAAATTGTGAAGGAATATTTGTTAGCAGCAATAGTAAGCTGTATTCCACAAGTAAAGAAGAGGACACAATTTGGTGTAAGTGGATGACAAACAATATTAAGCAGGAACTGCATGTGAAAAAGAGGCTCTGAAAGAGATATTAGGAGACAGGCAAAGAGCAGATACATGAAGAATATAAGACACAGGCCAGGAGAGTGACTAGTATGGTAGCAAAGGCGAAACTGGAATATGAGAAGAGATTGGCCCTAAGATAGAGTGATTGATGCAGAGGACATAGCAGAATTGTTCAATGTAACACTTTATTGGAGTATTTCATCCTGGAAGAGTAAATTTTAATACTAGAGGGATAGGGTAAGTTCAAGGTTTAGAGGTGCAGGAGGAGAGTATGTTCCAAATACTGAGTACTCTGGATGTCAGTAAAGCTGTGGGACTGGATGGTATTTCACCACAAGTTTTGAGAGAACGTGCTAAATAACTGACAGCTCCTTTGACCTGGCTTTTTAATGAAAGTTTAACTATGGGAAAGGTGCCCAGGGAATGGAAGGAAGGTAAGATAGTGGCATTGCATAAGGGCAGTAGCAGACTGGAAGTGTCTAATTATAGGCCAGTTTGTGTGTCATCAGTAGTTAGTAAGATCTTGGAGAAAGTAGTGAAGGACTGTATACAGCATTGGGCAGATGAGGGTAATGGTATCTGTGAGAGTCAACATGGATTTGTGAAGAGGTGCTCTTGTTTTAGTAATATGCTAGCCTTTTATAATAAAGTTACAAGAGCAGTAGATGAGGGAAAGGCATATACTGTCATTTTCTTGGATTTAGCAAAGGCATTTGACAGGGTGCCACATGATAAACTGATATTAAAGTTGCAGCGCATGGGTCTGGATGTCAGGGTGGTCAACTGGATTCAGGATTGGCTGTCCGATAGGTATCGAGAGTTGTGTGTGGTGGGGCAGTGTTTCAAGGAGGCAGAAGGTTACAAGTGGGATCCCAAAGGGCTCAGTACTGGGACCTATATTGTTTAACGTTTATATCAATGACACTGTCAGTGGATTGCAGGGGAATATTCAGTTGTTTGCAGATGATGTGAAGCTGGGAAGGGTTATAGTAATAGTGCAGATGTGGTAGCACTGCAAGAGGATTTGAATAAGCTAGACAGATGGGCAAATGAATGGGGGGAAGGAGTCAGTTTAATGCAGCAAAATGTAAGGTCTTGAGGTTTGGGACACACTGATGGGACATTTCATACTCTATTGGAGGAGTTGTACTGGAGATAAGAGATCTGGGGCTGATGACTGATAGACACCTGAAATTCAGGGGTCATATTACAATGGTGGTGAAGGTAACACAGAGGATTGCTGCAATACTGAGAAGGACGCTGATCTGCAGAGATAAAAGAGTTATCATCAGGGTTTGTATAAGACCCTGATCAGGCTATTGTTCTCATATTTAGTCCCCAGGATTTGAAGGGGATAAATTAACTGTGGAAAGGGTACAGAGGCAGATAAGAAAAGATTTCAGGTTTCAGGACTGTACAATGTTAGTTATGAGGATCGGCTGAGGGAATGTGGACTGCAGAGTTTGGTAGATAGAAGAGAGGTGATATGATTGAGACTTTTAAACTGTTGAGAGGTGGTTATAGGCTTGACACTGGGGAGTTCTTTTGCTTGGTTGAACAGCAGGAAGAAGTGATGACAAGGGGCCATCCCTGGAAGTTACGAAAGGAAGCTGTGCGCAAGAGAGTGAGGAGTGGCTTCTTTGCATGGAGGGTGGTCGAACCTTGGAATACATGGTCTGATAGTGGTGAGCGCAAGAACGGTCAATGAGTTTAAGGAGTGGCATGATAGACTTTGTGTTTCCTAGAAGGGACTCCGACGATGAGTCTTTTGACTCCATGGAGGCCTGAATAATAAAAATACTCAATAGGGCATACAGAGTTTCCAACAACACAGATAAAAGAAACCAAGAGCTACATATCTTAGTTCAGTCCTATCAAATAATGGCTACAAACAATCAGATGAATAAGAAAACAAAGTCTTTAAAGGAGCAGTGATTTTCTCATATATACAATCAGTCACAGATAAAATAGCAAGTTTGCTTTGCCAACAAAACTTAAAGGTTGCTTTCTATCCAATCAACAAGATCTCTAATCATCTGAAACCTCCTAAACCTCCACATCAGCCACTTAAAAAACCAGTTTTTTAAGTGGCTGATGTGGTTTAAGTGAGATGGTTTTTTAAGTGTGGTTGCATATACTGGTTTACACTACATTGAATAAACAGGAAGATCTGGAGAGGTATGCCAATCGGAACACTTCAAAGACATTGAGAATGAAAGAAAACACAAATCAGGGCTGGCAGCACATGCAACAGAAACAAAACATCAAGCAGCATGGCAATAAACAAAAATGCTTCGCACAGATTATTGTTTTTTTCTCAAGAGTGTTCAAACAATCAGCTGAAATGATGAAATACCCTCTACACTGCAACAAAAAACAAGGGATGAGTTTGCATCAAGTTTAGTCTTCATTAATTCATCATGACACACTTGTACTGACAGTAGTACACAGCAACCAGCAGCTAGCATAATAGTAAAAGTATGCATTCCATTGTTTAATCATGTTCAAATATTTTCACTAGAGTTGCTAACTGTTATTATTTGTTTTCTAGCTTTTTTAGTTTATTAATGTAATTATCTCGAGGAAGTGAAAAACAAAAGAATTTTACGCAACTAGTTATAAAATGAAAAAAAAAATGGTTTCTACTTGATCTTTTTTGTGGATAAATACTGGATAACATATTCCTAGAAGTATAATTGACTGTTGAGTGATATGTTCACACTGATTCAAGATAAAAGAGTGCACATGGTACTAGAATACAGGAAGTAAGCATTATTTACCTTTCAGTAGGATAAAAGTTAATATTTTATCATCATCGATTTCCTGATATGTACTCTCAAGGGGTGTTCAGACTACAGTGATAGCACTATATGATTGAGTTTATCATATTATTAATCTCTTATCAACAATGATTAAGTTTACAATATTATTAATTTCCTATGAACAATTTTCTTTTAAATTAGTCTATTACTTGTCAGCACTCTAATACTATGATATCTAACATTTCGTTCTTCTAAAGGGCATTTCTGACTGAATCAATGCACCAAAACCTTTCTCTTCCTTGGTCATCAAACAATGTTTTGCTAACCTTTCTTTTTCCATTCTGCTCACACATTTTTGAATGTAAACAATGTCAAGTTGCTTCCTAATGTCTTTATTTTTAATACGATTCCATTGATGTCATCTGTTCAGGGCCCTAATTTTTCTCAGAACTCTGTGGTCTCTAATCTTTGACAAAGTGCTTTATTTCTAACCCAACTCTAAGATCCATAGCCTAAACTGTCAGTTTACTGTTTGGGCTTATTTCTCTCTTATTCATATTAATATCTTATTGAAAAGAAAAATATACATAAAAAAAAGTTTCAAAAAGAATTAAACTGTGGAATTTTAGTGGCAAAAAAAAAAAAAAAATTTTTTTTTTTGGATGCCTGTTAGAGTGGAAAAAATTACTGTTAGAGTGTGGATAATCTTGATCTACTTAAACTGCTTAATTAATCTTAATTTGCTTAAACCTCATCATACATAAATTGCGAGGCTTAATTCTTTAGTGACTTTCTAAGTCTTATTAGTATTACCCTCTCAGCTATTACCCTATCATTGGGTGATAGTTTTGGGGAAGTTGCGCTGCTTTTCCTGGTTTTGGGATTCAGATTACATCTGCTACTTTCCATCGTGCAGGAAAGTAGCGATATCTCAGTATTGCATAAATAATATCAACAATGTACATTACAGATTTATATGGCAGGCATTTAATGATTTTGTTAGAAATCCCATCTGAGCCTTGTGCTTTCCTATTCTTAAGTTTGGTGATGATTTCATGTACCTCAGCAGGTGATGTCAGCTGAATGGGGTTATGTACTCTGTGTGTTTTAGCATAGAGTGCCCAAGTGTGTACTTTATTAATGAAGTCTAGATCTGCACGAGTGTAGTCCAAACTACACTCATGCAGATCTAGACTTCATTAATAAAGTACACGCTGTCAGCAAAGGCCTCAACGTCTATGTCACGGTAAACCAAACCACATTCATCAGGGATTCGTCGGAGAGATTTACAGTCTGGGTGGAGGGCTTTGGTCATTTTTCAGAATGTCTAGTTTTCTGTGTTCAAGGACTGCAGTATTGATTTCAATAGTTTTTAAGTGCATATCAGACATCCTTTGTAGTCCTACTGAGCGCTTGTTGATATTCTGGAACAGAATCCTGTCATATTAGCACCTGATCTTTTTCCAAGATCAGGTTTTTAATCACATCCAGAAGTTGGATGGAGTTTGTGTATGGCACATCTGCAGTGGCAGCTGTTAATACAGTTGGTATCTGCTTTTCTAAGCTTAGAATTGAGTTGTAAATTTTTTCCTTTGAGTTGATGACAAGAACTAGGCCAACAGATTCATGTGTAGAGCAGTCATTAGTTCTGCCCAGCTGACAATGGGACCTCATTTCAGATATTTTCATGTTGTAAGCCCAGTTAGAGTAACTGGGCTTACAACATGAACTGGGTTGTGATCAGAGCTGAGATCATCCATCACACTTATTTGGTATTGATGTGCGATATTTTGTAGTATTGCTATGTCAAGGACATCGGGAAGTCTTGCCACATTATAGTATGTAGGTTCTGGAGATCTTTTGATCACCATGTTCCTGGTGGCAGGGAAAACTGATATCCAATATATATTTGGAAGGGGAGCTTTAATAAGCAGGTCAAGGGTATCAATAAGAAAACAAAGCGGATATTGAAGGAACTAAAGGACAGCAGGAAACACCAAAATCAGTGAAGTGTGTGCAAATGGTGGTTAAAATAGAACTATGCAGCTCTTTGAAGCAGCCACTTACATGAATTCAAGACTCAGTAAATATAACAAGTTTGTGAATAATCATCAATGTAATTTTTCATTTTTGTTTAATAATTTTTTAAACGCTTTTTTTTTAAAGTAATGCTGTTGTTTAAAATAGTCACGACTGATTGGATACCTCTACTCATTCATTTAGTCTATAATGGCAGAAAAAGGGCATCAATAATGCCTAAAACCAGAATTCCAACAAAAAAAAAAGTTCCTATTAATTACTGACAACATGAAGCACTATACCAATGTTCAAAGCTGCTCAGCAACAACAGGAATATCAAGCCATCTATATGAATGTTAAGGAGAGTTTTCAGAATAGAATGAAAATGTACTATTTATATATTAATAAAAATATAATTTCCTAAATTAAAAACTTAATTCGGTATATTAGTCAAGTAAATAATTGTTTAATATCCGACTAGTTTCACTGACTAATATCTGTCAGCATTTTCAGGGATACACTGGTAAGCAATGGAAAGTAACAAAAACTAGAAACAAACCGACAATTCTAAAAATTTTTAGAAGTTATAAACAACAATAGGAATTACATTAAAAAAAACTCATCAGTGCACATGTATACATTGCAATCCCTCTATGCATACAGTAGCATGTTTAAGGAGTAAATACTATTGGGCTGTAATTAAATTAAAACTGATAAATTTATTTTATACAGTTGAAGATAACAATTTCCCAAACTTTTGAGATAGTGAGACAGTCGTTACGGTTAAGATTGGGTCTGTTCCATAAGGCTTCAGCACTTTCTTTATACAAATGTGCATGTTTATGTATGGATCAATGTAATAGCTTAGTGCATTGCCATTGGATCCTGTGGTTGGCATTTTCAACTCCATGTTGTGCGAGACCAGATTTGTGAGGTTTTGATAAGACAGATGTGGTCTTGATGTTTTCAGAGATGTGTTTATTTACAGATCTTCCTGTTTATCCATAGTAAGACAAGTTAGAAGTTATGCTGGTACCTATAAACCAATTTCACAATTTGTTACCTTCTCCAAAAGACAAACTCTCACCACTGATGTTACTTGGTGTCAGTACAGTAATGAGTATAAAGCGCCTGTGACAAGTGTTAACTTGCGCCCCCCCAACACAAAAATGACAAAAATTTTGAAAAATTTAAACGTAACAAGTTAAATTTTACTAAATGCAGTATGTTGAATACTTACTATTAACCCCATCAAAATGAGTTGCAGTATGTTGCAGAATTTTTGTGTCTAAAGTGGCATATTGCTGAAATTTAAAAATATAATATAAAATAGTGGACTTTTATATCTATTTATTTATTTTTATTTTTTACATTTTGTGCCCCAAACCTAATTGAGGCCGTGGCGGACACCTCTTTCTCCACATCGTCGTTACGGCACTGCCTGGTGTATATGAAGTGCCATGTTCTTGTAACTTGTCATACTATGAACAAGCAGGAAGATCTGTAAATAAACACATTTCTGAACATCAAGACCAAATCTGTCTTATCAAACTTCAGAAATCTGGTCTTGCACAAAATGGAGTTGAAAATGCCAACCACAGGATTCAATAGCAAAGCACCAAGCTACTACATTGATTCTTATATAAACATGAACATTTGTATAAAGAAAGTTCTGAAGCCTTACGGCACAGACTCAATCTTAATCGTAAAGGTATGATAGTTATTGCAGTCTGTGAGTGCTTGACCTTTTGTCACGATTCTTCGGACTTCACGGTAGCTTGAAAGTAATATTAATTATTGTCAACAACCCCTTCAACTACCAAACTTATTCATATTCGGCCCATCTTTCTCTCTTTTCTAGAAAAACTGTTCTTATATTTACATAATGAAGTTCAATTCTGTAACATGATAAAGTCACTATGCAATAAACCAGTGGTCCACAAACTGTGTGCCACAGCATCCAGTTTGGGAAAATTTTTTCCAAATGGCTACTAAGTTTTTAGAAGAATGCAGAAGTTTCTGCATTCTCAAAGGATTATGGCAGAGGCATACTTTCACAGTCTTCACAAGATGTTGCATTCTAATGCAGCATGGTCAACCTGTTCTTTGGCAGTCAGATATGTCTTCTGCATTATCATAGTGGTTAACAGTCTGATTCTCGAGGGTTTTTAGCATGTTGTGAAGTGCTATTACAGCTACACAGTTCTCATAATCTCCCCACTGCATGTTAACTTGTACAGCTAGACAACTCTCTACTGATAAATGCACAAATGTTGGCTGTGCATGGTACCACTAACGGAACCAGGCTCGTGCCATTCTGTGGACAGCACAGGGTGTGTAGAAGTAACAGTATTTATGGCAAGACTGTGTACAATAACCAGCCTCAGAGTCATTTTTACCTGAGTTTCACATTTTTATCCTTTTTCCTCCCCTGAATTATGATTTTTCTCTTTTCTTCAATTTATGGAAGCCAGCGTGACTGGAACTGCTTTTGTATAGATATCTTATCTTATTAAATCAAGTGAAAAGAAGAAACCATTTCTTTAAAAACAGAGTAATTAATCTCTTAAATCCTCTTAATTTAAAGTCTTGATACATTTCAAAAACTCGAGTTTTGTAATTCTATTACAAAAACTGTAATATAATTTCTAACTCAAATAATTTTTTTTAATAAACTGGAATAACAGATATGTTTACCATTCATGTGTGTGTAAAGATATCTAAATTCCTGTTTAGACATATATAAAATCCATAGATACATACAGAAAAGCTTAGGTATCATTCATGATTCAGAGTAATGCTTTACAGTATAAATAACATCAAGAGAAGAAAAAATATAATTTATTAAGGCTCACCAATATTTTGCTGGTTTTATAACCAACATCATCAAAGCACAATTATAACTGTGATAGGTACATAGCACTAAACTATGTAACTGGGGAAAATAATTAAAATTGTAACTGGCAACAGAACTAATGCCCTTACATGCCATCCTCTATGAATCAGATAACCATAAAGTTAATTTAGTAAAAAAAAGTAGCTATTCTGGAAATTATGACTATAAAGCAGAACATGGTATCTATGAACATACACCTGCATTGGCAAATAACATTCATTTGAATATGAATGGTATTCTAATAAAATCCAAAAACCTCCGAAGAATAATATTTCACCTAAAGAAATATTAGCACTCTAAAAGTTATAGGAATACACAAATTATTGTAACTAGAGCCAATAAGAGAAATGTTACCGTTATTATGAAACAAACAGATTACAATAGAAAATGAATCATCTTCCTGAAGACGCCTCTATTTATCAGATTGCAGATTGGGATTGTACAAAATCCCAAAAGGAAAATAAGTATATAAATTAATAAAAAAACGCTACATCTTGGTCAAACCTTATCATGTCAAACTAGCCCAGATATATGAAGCACCTAAAATTCACAAACCTAATACCCCCCCCCCCTTCATCCTATAAGACAGTCCCCCACCTGCCAACTGGCTTTGCAAACATCTAAATCACTTTCCTCCCTTACAGGCAACTCTCGCTCATCTATTAAAACTCTCTGCACTTTAAAACATTAATAAAAAAAATCTTACTTTGACAGATTCTGACATCATGGTTAGTTTTCATATTACTTCACTATTCACTAATATATCTTTGACAGAGACCCTATACCCCATTAAGTCACATTTCCCTCCTGACATAACTGCATTATTCAGATTTACTGTATATATATATATAGGTTATTTCCTTTGGAAAGAAAACAGCTGGATGGGGCTGCTATGGGTTTGTTTCCTCCTCCCAGCTAACTTCTATATGGAACATTTTGAAAACCAAACACTCAACACAGCCACACTTAAACCAATAGGTTGGCTATGCTATGTTGATGATGTGTTTGCTGTTTGGACTCATGGTTCAGACACATTAGATACAATTTTGGCACATTTTAACAGCCAACCCTAAAATAAACTTCACAACAGAAAAAGAAAGTAACAATTGTTTATCATTTTTAGATACACTTCTGACATAACTTCCTAATTGCTCGTTTTCTCCATTTACAGAAAACCCACTCATACAGCAAGGTATTAACATAAGCAATCACACCACCACCACCCTTCCCAACAGTGTGGCATCCTCAAAACACTTACTTACTGAGCCAAGTGACACAGCCCTGGAAACTGAGCTCAGGGACCTTTGCAACACCATTTTTAGCTAACAGCTGAAGTCCATATAAATTAGATAAAATATTGCATGCATCATCCATCAGTTCAACACATACAGGATCACAGCAAAACCACCCCGATCAAATATGTTAAAGGTACATAAAAAAAAATAAATAAAAAAAGCCAAAGTTCTTTGTAAAAATGATCTCCACGCCACTTTCATTCAGCTACCACCTTTGTACTCTCCTAAAGATTAACTGCATCCTCTTGAACATCCTGGAGTGTATAAAATTCCTTGTGTCTACAGTTTGACCTACTTTGGACAGTCTGGTAGATAAGTTAACATTCACTTTGAAAAACACAAAAATTACATTTGCAATCATCTGTATGGTAAGTCAGGATTGGCAAACCATGTTCTGGATACTCCATGTAGGATCAGATGGAGAAAAACATCTTCATTACACAGAAGTCAGAAGTGTGAGAGACTATTTTTAGAATCAGCATCAGGAATGAAGCAGCACTCTCCCAACTTCGACAAGTATGGTTGCACTAATTTACCAAAGATCTGGGAGACTATCATTTTAAGAACTGATAGTCTGACTTCTCTAAATTAACTTTATAGTTATCTGATTCATAGAGGGCATCATGTAAGAACATTAATTCTATTATCAGTTATAATTTAATTCATATTTTCCCCTCACAAGCATGTAGTTTAGTGCTGTGTGCCTATCACATTATGCTTGTGCTCTAATGATGCCGATTAGAAAACTGGTGAAATATTAGTGAATTTGATAAAATGTATTTTTCCCCTCTCTTGGTGGTGTTTATACAGTAAAGTATTATTATGAAAAAAGTCATGGATAATTTACTTCTCTTTTAATATTACAAGTATTTAAACTATATTTAAGTGCAATTACATTACCAAATCATCAACAGTTTCTTGCAGTTCTCTAACTCTTTCTTCTAAAGTTAAATTTTGTTCTGTCAGCTGTTCAACCATTTCTTCAGCACCAAGTGCAGCATCAACCTTTGTAATGGATAAACAGAAATCAAACACTGATTCAAATAATAGAACATATATCATTAAATTTATAAGATTGCTTTTTTGCTGAAAGTAGTTAATATTCAAATAAAAAAAAATATATATATATATATCATTTACAAAATTAAAGATACCAAGAAATTATATACAGTACCCTCTCCCCCCATCCATGGTTTGAAAAAAGCACACGAAACACTCAAGCGCCTCGCTGGTTGAAACATGCATACGCACAGGCTGAAAGCTTGTCGAAACATGCTTGTTTTGCTAGGCACATGGAATTAAACATGCGTATTTGTTCATGTTTAGTTTTACTTGAATTGTCGAAGAAAGCAGTCAATTGTCTGTCATAGCAATTAAAAATTGTGTTTAAATTCAAGCAAATAAATTGTGAAAAATTTAAAAATGGCTTCAAAACCGAAGAGAAGACATGAAGTGTTCAGTGTTAGTGAAAACTTTTTTTCTACTTTAATATGATTGAAGTAGAAAAAGAGTCAATTGGAACCGTTTCCAAGATCTATAATAAAAATGAATCTTTGATACGTGAAGTGTTGAAGAACAAAGAAAAAATTCGTGCCAGTCTTTCCATTGCGCCCAATTCTGCAAAAGTTATGGGTACAGCGCGTGATAAGGTGTTACTCAAGGTAGAGAAAGTTTTGAATTTGTGGGTGGAAGACATGAGAAAAAAACGGATTCCTATTGATGGCAACATGTTATGACAAAAAGCACTGATCCTATATGAAGACATGCAGCTGCAAGATGAAACAGAACAGGAAGAAAAGTCATTTATAGCAAGCAAGGGCTGATTGCATAGATTCAAAACTAGGCTGAATCTGCATTGTTCCCAGCAGAATTTTAAAAAATTATTGCAGAGAAAAGTTATCATCCTAAGTAAGTTCTTAATTGTGATGAAACAGGCCTTGCTTGGAAGAAAATGCCCCAACGGACCTACATCCATAAAACTGTGATGCAAGCACCAGGCTTTAAAGCATTTAAGGACAGATTCACACTAGTACTTTGCAATGCAGCTAGTCATATAATTAAACCTGGCCTTGTTTACCGAGCACAGAATCCATGTGCCCTTAAAAACAAAAACAAAAGTTGTCTGACTGCTTTTTGGCAATCAAATCTGAAAGCATGGGTCACAGCTGTGTTATTTACGGAATGGGTCCATCGATATTTTATTCCGGAGGTGAAAAAATACTTGGAGAGGGAAGAATTACCATTTAAAGTTTTAATGATAATAGACAACATGCTAGGGCACCCTGAGTCACCAGTCACCGAAGATGAAATGTTCAAGTGGTTTTCTTCCCATCTAATACGACCTCATTGCTTCAGCCACTCAATGAAGGTGTCATTAGATGCTTCAACCTCATATCCTCAGCAGGTTTCCGATATGATTCGTGCAATGGTTGAGGATTCTGCTGATGTTGGAGTCATGGAATGCTGGAAATCATTCACAATTGCAGATGCATTGTATTCATCAAAGGAGCAATGTACGAATTGAAACCAGAAACGGTAACTGCATGTTGGAAGAATTTGTGGAGTGATGCCATTCATAATTCTCAAAATGCCCCTGATTAATTCACAGATAACAATGATAATTAGCATAGCACAGAAAATAGGTGGAGAGGGATTTGACGATATGACAGAAGAATTGAATGATTACATAGATGGACATTGTGAGGTGCTCACTAACGAGGAGTTGAAAGATCTTGCCAAATCTTCTACAGAAGATGATGATGATAAGGATGAAAGTGAACAAGAACCACCAGCATAGACACTCGAAAAATTTGCCACGATATTTAGAATGGCTCAAACATTAAAGGAACAAATAGTGGATTATGATTCAATGATGGAGCACAGCATAAAAAATTACTTGCACAATAATAGAAGCTTTGGAACCTTTGCAGAACCTGTTTACTGAATTGAAGAGACAAAAACGGCAGCTTCCAATAACATTTTTTTTTAAAAAGTTGACAAAGCTTCTACTATCGATGATCCTCAGCCATCCACATCATTTGTTCAGTAGGCAAGCAAGCAGCTGATTGCCAAAGATTTGGAAGATGAATAAATATGTAGCTGAACACAATGAGGTGTTCTGATCTCAGTTGATTCCTCCTAATAAGAAAAAAATGTTAAGATTTCATTAACAATTACATTTTCATTAGCATATTTTCTCATTTTGTTCTACATAATTATTATGTGGGTTAAATTTTATTTGTCTAAAGATGAAGTTTTATTGAATGAGTCATTTTTTTTGGTTTGCCACTTCACCCATACTACTAAAGGTGCTTTCTACCACATTCAGGCACACACTTCATTGCTCCTCGTAGATTCTAAAGACGTAAAAATTGTTTCATGATCATTTAAAATAAATATGTAATATTATTATCGAGGAGCAATGGAATGTGTGCCCAAATGCGGTAGATAGCATCCCTAGATAGTACGGGTGAAGTGGTAGTCTAGAAATTATCTCATTTAATAAAAAAAAAACTTTATTATTATTTATTTAGCCATCAATTTAGTGTATACATTATATATTAACTACATAACATATTCACTAAAGAACCCTACAATCCTAACACATGAGACTAAGTCAATTTACTAATAATTTCCTGCTTCAATTTTGCTATATATGTGCAAAAATCTGGGTCTCGCTACTATCCGCGGTTTTAGGTATCTGCGGAAGATGATGGAACCAAACTCAGTGGATATAGAGGGCTTACTGTACTTGGTTTAATCCTTTATCCAAGTGTAAGCAAACTAAGTTTGTGTCTGAAGTATTTTCAGGAATGGGACAAACAGGGGGCCTACTGTACTTGGTTTAATCTTTTATCCAAGTGTAAGCAAACTAAGTTTGTGTCTGAAGTATTTTCAGGAATGGGACAACTCGTGGTAAAGGTGGTATGACTTCACATCACTTGCCTTGGTATCCCATAATGCAAAGCACATCTCCTTGCACACCTCCATCATTTACAATTGTGAATATGGACATCTAGAATGACATGTACTACCAAAAGAATTCTTGTTTATCTGATTTTGGTACCTTTTCAACACTATTATAATTAAAAAAAAAAAAAAGAGCTAGAATTAGTTCATCATCATCCAATTCCTGATGTATACTCTAAACAGGTGTACAGGATATGATAGTACTGCATGAAAAACTTACACCATTACTAACTTCATATCTACAATTTTCCTCAAAATCAATCTGTTACCTGTCAAGACTCCAACATTGTCAGATCTTATGTTTCTATCTTCTAAGGCACTTTTTACTGTATCTACTAGTACTACTCCTTGGCATTACAGTCTATTTAGGACCTGGGCCTGTCTCAGGATAGCCTTCCATTCTTCACGATTCTGCTCCTCCAGTTCTTTACTCTCATTTTCTTTAAATCATCCTCCACATCGTCAAGCCATCTCCTTTTTGGTCATCCTCTGGGCCTAGATCCATCTGGTCCAGACATGAAGACCTTTTTTACGGCTCTATCATCCCCCATTTGCTGAACATGTCCTAGCCATCTCAGTCTTCTCACCTTTATTTCAGTAATAATATCCACTTCATTGAATTTCTCCATTATTTCTTTGTTATTCCTCACTCTCCAAAGTCCATTCTCATTAATTGGGCCAAAGATCTTTCTTAATATCTTTCGTTCCCAAATTTGTAATCGGTTTTGATCTCTCTCTGAATCATTGTCCATGTTTTGCAGCCGTACAAAAGCACAGGTTTGAGGATTACTTTATATAGCTGGATTTTACTTTTTATTGAAATCAAATTAGATTTTAATAATGGCTGAATACTATAATAAGTTTTATTTGCAGCAGCTATTCTATAGGTAATTTCATCTGACATATCATTACTTTCTGTTATTACTGAACCCAAATATTTGAACTGCTGGACTCGTTCAAAGATTTCTTCATCTACTGTGAAACTTTGGCTGTTTCCCAATTTTTGTTTATCTCTGGCAACAATTAAGTAGTTTGTTTTAGTTTCGTTTGTTTGTTTGTTTGAAGTCCCATTTACTTACCTCTTCTCTCATTTGTCTATAACCTTTTCTAAGGCTTCTCTCAGTCCTTGCAATACAGTCCACATCATCTGCAAAAGCCAAAAGCTGTAGACTTCTATTCATAATAGTTCCACCTCTGTTTATAATTACATTTCGTATTACCCTTTCAAGGCATAGGTTGAAAAGCATTGTTGATAGTTGATCTCCTTGTCGTAATCCTTTGGTAATCCTGAACTCAAGTGTGAGTGAGTTCACCCTG
This sequence comes from Typopeltis vanoorti, assembly GCF_054136105.1. Lineage (NCBI taxonomy): Eukaryota > Metazoa > Arthropoda > Arachnida > Uropygi > Thelyphonidae > Typopeltis > Typopeltis vanoorti. Next base: position 32,025,293 of record NC_143574.1, read on the forward strand.
TATTTGCACTCTACCCATGGTATTTCTGAGTGTCATTTTAACTAATCTTATCAGTTTAGGTGGAATTTGGAATTCCTTCATGACTTTAAATAGCTTATCTCTATTGATGTTATCATAGGCTTGTTTAAAGTCCACAAACAAATGGTGCAGATTGATATTGAACTTGTAGCATTTCTCCATTATTGTTCGTACTGTAAAAATCTGGTCTGTTGTTGATCTATCATACCTAAAGCCACATTAGTAGTCACCCAGTGTTTTTTCTATAAAGGGTTCCAATCTAGTTGCCAGTACCCTTGCAAATATTTTGTAAATTACTGCTAACAGTGATATTCCTCTATAATTTTGGCACATTTTTCTTATGTATAGGAACGATAATAGCAGTGTCCCATTCAGTAGGCATAGATTCAGTTTCCCATATCTCTGACAAACACTTATGTATTTTGATTAATAGTGATTGCCCACCATATTTTAATAGCTCGAGTGGTATTCCATCTTTACCAGGTGCTTTATTATTTTTCATTCTCTTTAGGGCTAATTCCACCTCGTTTAATTCTGGTGCTTCCTCTGTCTCAGTTTTTCCCATACTTGCCAGGGGTTCGTTAAACTCATCTTCTTCTGGAACGTTATTTTCCAAGCTTGTTTTGTCCTGAAGGAGATCTTCAAAATATTCTGCCCACCTTTCCAAAATGTCCTCCTTTCCACTGAGCAAGTTTTCCTCATGGTCTCTGCAGAAAGTTGTTCTGGGTTGAAATCTGCCTTTAATTTCCTTTATCTTATTATACATTTTCTTAATTTGTCCTGTATTCTTCAAAATCTCAATTTCATTTAGCCTTGCCTTTTCCCATTCACGTTTCTTTCTTCTACATATCCCTTTGGCTTGTTTTCGTTTTTCTCTATATTCATTCTCATTTGTTCGAGTTTTTTGTCCAAGCATCTTTAGACGAGCTGTATTTCTGTTTTCAATACATTTTCTACATTCCAAATCACACCATTTATTTATCATTATTTCTGAATCCCAGGACTTCTTCAGCCACTTTAGTAATTTTATTCTTGATCCCTTCCCATTTTTTATCTATTGTCATATTATTTATATGTTCATCCCCATTTTCTTCATTTATTTCTTCTCTCAATCTTTCAATATATTTTTCTCTCTTATTTGTCCATCTTGTAATTTTTGGACATCATATCTTGGTGTTCTCTTTCCTCTACCTACTTTATTAATTTTTATCCTTTGTTTATATTTAATTCTTAACAAGTAATGATCCGTATCAAAATCCGCTCCTCTAAAACTTCTTACATCAATGATATCTGTTGCATGTCGTCTATCGATCAGCACATGATCGATCTGATTTTCCATTATTCCATCTGCCGATCTCCAGGTAACTTTATGTACTTTTTTATGTGGAAAACAGGTTGTACATATGATCATATTTTTGCTACTTGCAAAATCAATTAGTCTCATGCCATTTTCATTACTTTCTTCGTGTGCATTATCTCTTCCAATTGTTGGTTGGAAGGTCTCTTCCTTTCCTATTTTGGCATTCATGTCTCCTAGAACCACTTTTACATCATGTTTCGGAACCTGATCATGTATCTTCTCCAATAATTCATAGAAATTTATCTTTTCTTCACAAGAGTCCTCAGTTGGTGCATGTGCACATATAAGTGAAATATTGAATATCTTAAACTTTATTCTCAGTACACAAAGTCGTTCATTTACTGGTCTAAAATTAAGAACCAAGTGTTTCCATTTTTTATTAACCAAAAATGCAGTGCCAAAGGCTTTTTGATCTCCTCCACTGTAAAAAATAGTATGTGTTCTGGTATCAAATATGCCACTTCCTTTCCATCTCACCTCCTGCAATGCTGTTATCCGCACTCTATATCTCTGTAGTTCCTCACACACTCTCTTCAATGTTCCTGGTCTGTTCAGGCTCAAGACATTCCAGCTTCCAAACCAATATTCATAATCCTTTTTCTGTTGTCCTGCAAAGTCCGTCTGGCTAATTTTCCTTTTAACTTTCTTAACAAATGAGTTTTTACAGGACAGGGTTGTTAGCCCTGCACCCAACCTTACAAGAAGGAACTTGGCTATACCCCCGGTACTGGGTACCCATTTTAGTCACCTTTTACGACATGCATGGGCTACATTAAGACTATTCTTTAACCCTGGTCACCACATGGGGTTTTTTACTGTATCAATACACCTATATCTTGGTCTTCCTCTGGGTCTTTTTCCTGCCAACCTGGCAAAGAAATCTTGTTTTGCTAATATTTCCTCTCCCATTCTGTTTAAGTGACCATACCACCTGAGATTAGCTCTGCTAACACATTCCTGGATGCTAACAATGTTAAGTTCTTTCCTAATATCCTTGTTTTTAATATGATATTGCCACTGATGCCATTTGTTCTAATCTTTTTCAGGACTCTCATGTCTGTGGTCTCTATTCTCTTTTGGTCAAATGTTTTATTTCTAACCCAGCTTTCAGATCCATAAGTTAAAATTGGTTTGAACACCGTCTCGTATATACAGCTAATTTAGTGTTTTGACTAATTTCTCTCTTATTCCATATAAATTTATTCAGTTGACTTCGTACCATACCAGCTTTGTTAATTCTGTTATCTATTTCCATATTTAATTTACCATCTTCACTAAAAATCGTGCTTAAGTAGCTGAAATGTTTTACTTGTTCTATAGGTTCTTCATTCATAATGCAGTTGATATTTTCAATGCTTCTGCCTATTTTCATTGTCTTTGTCTAACGAGAAAAGCAGCCAAAGGACAAAGATTAGATAGAAACTCAATGAACAGTTTTATAAGAGAAGATACTTACTCTTATGAGTGTCTTATGATGAAGCATAAAGAGGCATTTCTGAAGCTCAGAGTATTACTCTTAAACTAAATTTAAACTGTACTATAATTGTAGTATCATTGTTTTGCCAGATTTCTTGATTATGTAAATTGTGCAATTTCTGATTCATGTTGATTAAAAGGATAACTGTGTTTGAGATGTAGTGTTGGAGGACACTATTTAGGAATCCCATACACTAAAAAGAAGCAGACAAATGAATGGGTCTCTTAAAGAGGATTAGTAGAACTCTAAAACGCTTAGGAGCAATGACAGAAGAAAGCTAAAATACTTTGACACAAAGAAAGAATGAATGGCAGGCATCAGGAAACAGTAACAAAGTGAAAAGTTCCTGGAAAAAGAGAAAGGAGTAGATCTTGATTGAGATGGATGGAAAGTGGTGTGTCTGGAATGAATGTCTTCAGAGCTGAAGTTTAAGAAAAGCCCACAACTGGACTAACTGGTGAGAATTCATGTGGCACATCATTGAGGCATAGAGTAACCATGCTATATCCCCTGATGTCCAATGGAAATTATATGATTATAAATCATTAGAAAGGAGTACCAAATTATTGTTAAAATCTTGAGAGCACTTTTTTTTAAATATTTATTCTTGATTCCATGGGAAATACAAGATTTTAAAGATACAAGATTTTATATTTATCAAATAGAACATTAACTATTAAATGTAAAACCTTGTTTAACTATTTTCCCTGTTTAATTATTATTAAATCCTCTCATTTTATATACCATACTAAGGATAGACAAAAGTGATGATGCTAGGAAATTATTAGGCAATCTTTTCTTTAATGTTGAATGAAGGAAAATTCATTATCAAAGACATGTGGAGACAATCATTCATGAACAAAAATAACTTTAATGAATATAAAGATTATTAATTTAGCATTTCTGTCTTCATGTTAAAGACCATCTTCAAGTGTGTATCAAGAGTTAAGGCGGTGACTCATAAGCTAAGTACTGCAGTAAGTCGCTGACTATTTTTATTATAGAACTCATTAGGCTTCAAATTTAACTTGGTGTAACTCTAGTTTATAAGTTGAATGTTAATGTCTGTCCCCTTTATTCAACACAGTTAGCACTCAACAAGATACACAGCCTGTCTAATCTGAAGGTGTTGAGAATCTGATTAATTTATGAAAGAATTCTAGTACTTTGAAAATTGTGAAAAAGCTTTTTTTCTTTTCTTTTCTAAAGATGCATCTGTAGAAATCATTCATCTGATTTTGCCAACTTTAGAATATAGTAATTTCTCTAGTTGTTTAATAGAGACATGCATGTTAGACATACTATATTTTTTGAATAATGGCTTCACACATGTAAGAGAAAACTAAATATAATTTATTACTTGTATATATTTTGTTCAATATGCCATGAGCTTCTTTCAGGAAGAAGACAGAAAAACTGGTAACAACATTTAAAATCTGAATACAAGAATAGTCATACAACATGTGTATAACATCCTGTGTCTCAGTCGCAGCTGTCCAGTAGGAGGAAATAAAGTTCAGAGACATGGGAATGTGTGTATAATTAATTAATTTAAAAATAATAAATAAAAATATTTGGGAAGTTTGGGTTGGGAAGTGATTGCTGTTAATTGTTTATCATTTTTATATTATTAATTATTATTTTTAAATAAATTAATTATACATCTATTCCCACATCTCTGAACCCTAATACTGTTTCCTCTTAACAGACAACTGTGACTGAGACATGATATATGCATGCTGTATGACATGTTCTTGTATTCAGAATTTAAATGTTGTTACCAGTTTTTCTCGGTCTTCTCCCTGAAAGAAGCTCATGGTATATCAAGTGAAATATATATAGTTAATAAATTATATTTATTTTTCTCTGACATGTGTGAAGCCATTATTCAAAAAATATAGTATAGTTATTTCTCATACTGTTTAAGGTTACTTGAGAAATTCCATCCAATTGGACTAAAATAGAAGTAATAAGAGGACACTTCTTCTACAAACATTTTTGGAATCCACTTCCTTTATAGACACCAATATAGGGCACATCATTCAACTGATATTGACCAAATCTGGAATAAAGTTGAATACAGTTGTTTCTTATGTCACTCAAGGTTCTGTGAAAAATCCAACTGTGCTAAAATGAAGGGATTAAAGAGAGAGCATTTCAATTCTAAAGGTATCTGTGGAGCAATCCATAATCTACATTACTATGGATAACCTGGTCACAGAACCAGACAAAGAACAAACATATAACATCTAATTTCATCAAGATGAAATATAAGGATTAGCAGACCATGGCAAATATTGACCGCATAAATTATCCTCACAAAAGAAATCTTAATTTCTTTTGTGAGGATGCTTTATACATAACTGCATAATTTATGAAGTTTCATAGTTATGAAACTTCATAACTTACTTTATGCGAAAGATGCTAGTGTTGCACTAAAGTAATATTAACCTTATTAAAAATTTAAATTTATTTACTAAAATGAAAGTTTTTGCTCTCTTAAGATTTCTGCCTGGCCTCTGAGGAGAACCAACCAGTCTGAAACAGCTGTCAGGCTAGTGAAACCTTATTAAAATGGACTAACAGAAAGTGAATATATAGATGCTTGGGCAGCGTTTATGTTTTCTAAGCAGTCCATGCTAAGGCATGGACTGCTTAGAAAACTTTAATAGTTCCTACTATTTACTATTATTTACGAAACTTTAATAGTTGCTACATTCGGCTTTGAAATAATGTTGGATCTAATATCCACTTTACTTATATAATTTAAATTTATGTTCATTATCTATTAAAACATATTACATTAATGTTAAAAAACATGCAAACCTAAAAAGTAGTAATAGTAAGCACTGTTCTAAAGTCCAAAATTCATCAAGTCTTCAATAGTGGTGCTATACTAGGTTTAGCATCCTCTTTATTAAAAGTCTTTGGTATGCAAAATATAAGCTTTTGCCAACAAAAGAGGTCACAAAACCCATAACACAATCATGCTATGAGTATGATAGTAATTAGGGAGAAAGACTCTTTTAACATATTTATTGATGAGAGCTGGTAGTTATAGTTACTGGGATAAATATCTTGCAGGAATGTTGCACTAAAGAAAGGAGGTTGATGGAATGAGAGGACGATAAGAAGCTGATTTATTTAAAGAAATCATGGGACATACAAGAACATTCAGAATACTTAAAACACCATATATATAAAAGGATTTATTGAAAATAAGCAACATCTTGCTACTGAAAATAACAGTATTTCAATGATGTGGGTAAAACAAGAAATTCAAATGAGCAGAATGCAACCATTGGTTAATAGATAAAAGCAAGTGATGCACACTAAAGTGGTGATATCATACAACTGAATAATCATATTTAGTAAGGAATAGAAACTCCTTGGAGTGACCCTTAAGCACCCCCCCAGGGTATTTAAGGGTCAAGCTATATAATTGGAAGGAGATCTCCATGTAACATTTGAAGAAATGCAGAGAACCAACCAGGGCTTCTGAACTAATGTCCAATTCTTATCTTCTTGTGATGCATTCTGTTAGGTGCACCTGGATACTGAATGAATGAGGACTGGCTGGTAATTTGGGATTTAGCTGGTTAAATTATATTCTTACTGGCTTAAACTGCAAAAAGAAAGATACAACATAACAATATTACATTCCAGCTTGGACATCGCTTAGTTAAACAAGGCCCCCCCCCCCTGTTGTTTTAGTCAGGGAACCAAGGCAAACAGTAAAAAGTCAGCTACTGGAACAAATCCCACAACACATTCCAATTCAACATCAGCAGAGTTCAAGATTGGCACCATCGATGTAAGATGCATCAACTGAATAGAAATGAACTAGCAGAAGAATTTGATAAGTACCAGATCATAATAATAGGTGTGACTGAAACAAAGAAGACAAAAACAGGTGACATCTTTTTAAGACAAATGCAAAATAATATATTCAGGCAATAACAATCAGGGAAAAAGAGTAGATATAGTATTGAACACACTAAATATGAGGATAATCTTCCTGAATGGCAGGCAGTATCAAGAAGAGTGATGTGGGCAACCATTAATGGGGAATTGGACAATGAGATTTATTTGTGCCTAAGGTTCACAGAAGTTTCTACTAAGGAAGAAAAGGGGAAATATTTTTTCAGGCATTAGAGAAAGCGACTGACACAATTAAAAAAAGGAAAAGTTGGTCCTTGGAGATCTAACAATAGAGAAGAAAATGATTACCAGACATACAGAATTGTTTTGGGAAAATTTGGAGAAAAGAGCATAGATACCTGTTGGATTTTGGCAGAGCACATGGACTAGTAATTACTAACACTGTGTTCCAACATACAAATGTGCACAAATTCACATGGCGAGAAGATGCAAGAAATAAGAAAAGTGCCACTGACTATATTATTGTTGATAGTGAAGTTTTCTCATTGGTTATGGATACATGATATATTGAGGATTTGAAATTGAAAGTAAGATCATTTTGTGTCGACCATGATAAAACTGAATTTCATATTGAAAAAGAAGTGTGTGTAAGAATGTTTTAAAACAAATCAAAGTTGAGCAGCTTTCAGATGTGAACTGTAGACTAAAATACAGAAACATTATTCAAGAAAAAATGAAAAAGTTTTGTTGGTTTTGTCTTTTATCCAACCTTATATTTGCTAGCTGTAGGTTGACCCCACTTTCAAACATAAAGAAAATTTCTATTATACTGCACCACTCTATGTTTCAAATCACACAATTATTGTGAAGGAATCAATCATCAACTAGCACAACAGCAATGTGAACTTACTACAGGCCAAAATTTTCTTACTTATACATGGGGTTTCCTGCAAGATTCATATTTTAATGAGCAGTGCAATGAAACTGAAATTAGGCAAGCACAAGAATCAAGTTAAACAAGATATTTAATTCTCTCACAAAATTATTCTTACATAAGAAACAAGAACTCTATTAAGATCAATACAATTAGGAAATAATTTATGCATTCTATAAAGTATTTAGATTCTACTCAACTAGTGCATCATTTGCTGCTAGAACATAAGGCTTTCACAATTCTCATCTGTTAGGATTTCAACTTACTTTCACCTTAAACAACATCAATATTCAGCAAAACGCTTAAAAATTAATTCTTTTTAGTCTCATAGAATAATCACAAACTTCAATTTTATCAAACACTTAGCTGGCATCATCAATATCTATCAGAGGATTAAAATAGTTCTTAAAAGGCCGAGTCTTGAATTTATATATACATTGTGAGATAACACATTCAAAGATGAACTAATTCTTCAATGAAGTTTCTCACATTAGTTTCACAAGGAAATGTTTTATAATATCACTCGTTCAAGCTTGACTAGCAACACGAAATTTGACCAAGTTCTCCAGACACAAGCAACACTATCGCACATTAGCTATAGAATAGATATTCTTACTGGTATGATCATCATAGCTTGCACATTATGGAAAACTCTTACAACACTTCTAGGCTCTCAATAATCTTCCACTATAGGCAAGACAAAACTTATAGTATCCCTGAGTTCAATAACTTATTTGTTAAGACTGGAAAATGTATTTTCTTGCTCGTAATAACTTGTCTTATGATAAATCTCGATCATATTATTATCCTTTCACGTAGGTAAATTCCTTTACAAGGTGACAGAAAATTATAAATAAATATGAGTTCGAAGTAAGATTCATTAAAAAAGGAACAAGTTTCCAAATCTTTATTACGTCGTACGATCCCAGGTTAGATCACATCTCACGACCTTCTTACACTCTCTCTATTTTCCTTCTGGTTCCTTCTTCCTATATCCCATAAATCCTCTCTCTTTTCCCCTTTGGAAAAACTTGTTTTTCTCCACTCTTTCAGTTTACAATGAAATTCCCACGTGATCGTTGTACAGTTCCCAACACTAAGGCACGCGCTATCTCAAAATAACTTAGTTTTCTGACAGCAGCCAATCAAATCACATTAGCAGAGTCCCTTAGAAATACTTTCACTTTCAGTAACAACAAATAAAATGCATATATTACAGTTCGCTTAGGATACATTTACAAGTCAATATAAAAAATTTATATAAGATAAATAACTAAAAAAAAATTACAATTATTATTTCAATGAACAAAAAACAGTAAGTGTTTAAATTATAATTTACTTAAGAGCAAACTTAGCTCAGAAAATGCAATTCATGCTAAATCATGAATGAAGTATTAATAATCATAAAATTCTTCATTCACAATTTAACAGTTTGAAAACAGGAGCCAAGCCTTGGAGACTCAGTGGCAAACTCTAAAGAAAACATTGATTCAGCCAGAGAGGCATGTGATGAGGTTGTCTGCAAGGATAGAAAAATCAGCATGCAAGATGGATTCAAGAAGTTAAAGAGGTAGGCAAGGAAAAGAAGAAAGCATATTGAAAGTTCCTGGCAAAGTCAGCTCGTACTCTTAGAGAATACAGAAACAAATGTAAGAAAGTAAAGCAGTGTATAAAACTAGCTAAACAAAAGTCGTGGGAAGACTCTGGTAAGCACATAGAAAATAAATATCAGGAAGGTGGCAAAATATTCTGGAGGCTATTGAAAAGCTTAGAAATGGAGGAAAGAGTACTGAAAAAAGGAGTCAGAAAGGTGACATGAAACTGAAGATAAAGATATCCTTGATGTATAGAGTAATTACTTTGAAAGATTGTTAAATGAAACAACAAGTAACAGTGCAGTGGTGAAAATACCCAACAAGCATGCAATCAGGGTATCCATATCAATACTTGAAGTAGAAAAAGCCAATAAAAACCTGAAAACCTGAATAGTAAATGATATTCAACCAGAAATGCTCATGTATGGAGGTATAAAAGTTTTAAAGTGGGTGCATTGCATTATTTCAGAAGTACTAGCCAGATGGTTGAATTCCAGATGATTGAAGTAGAGCTCATAGTATCTATTGATAAAAAAAAAAAAAAAAATACTGAATATAAAAATTACACAGGTATTTCCCTGCTGAGTGTTCCTGGCAAGATTTGTGCATGCATACTTGAGAAATAGCTAAAGATTGCGAAAGAGAAGCCTGGTGAAGAACAAGCTAGATTCAGGTCAAATAGAGGTTGTCAGGATTCAGATTTTCACTTTGACACAAATAGTTGAGAAATCATAGGAATATAACAAGGTACCAAGAGGGAAACCATTCAAAATGCTACAGTTGTATAGTGTAATGAGACATTATATCAAGATATACTTAGTCTTTATTTGAGTTGTAAGTCACCATTTAGAACTGAAGGAGATATAGGAAGATGGTTTGATGTTAAATGAAGTATATGACAAGGATGTACATTATTTCCTCTGTTATTTGTCACCTATGGGTCATATTATGAAGGAAAGTGGTATTAAAACTGATGTCAATATTGAAGATGTTAATTTCAGCTCTTTACTTTATGCAGATGATGTTATACTTCTAAATAAATCCAGTACAAGTTGGCAAGATTCACTAAATAACTGTTGTCATAAATTTGGTATGAAAATCAGCAATAGAAAGACAAAAAATAAAAATAGGCAGAAACACTGAAAAGATGAACTGTATTCTGAATGGTAAAACAAGTAAATCACTTCAAGCCTTAGGAACAATTTTTACTGAGGATGGCAAATTAAATACAGAAATAACAGAATTACAAAGTCAGTATGTTAGGAAGTCAGATTATAATAACTGAATAAATTTATGTGAAATAAGAGAGAAATTACTCAAAATGCTATGTTAGTTGTATACAAGACAGTGTTCAAATCAACTTTAACTTATGAATCTGAGAGCTGGGTTAGAAATAAAACACTCGACCAAAGACTGGAGACTACAGATATGAGAGTACTAAGAAAGATTAGGGGAGTGAATAGATGGCATCAATTAAAAATGAGGATATTAGAAAGAACTTGTCATTGTTAGCATTCATGAATGTGTTATCAGAGCTAATTTCTGGTGATAAGGTTAAGGTGAAACAGATAGGAAAGATTAGCAAAATAAGTGTTTTTTGCCAGGCTAGAAAACTGTTGATTGGAAGTTTTTCTCTCTGCTGGTTTCTTATAGTGGGAGGTATATGCATTAGTATTTACTTCAAATGAAAAATGTCTTCACAACTTGTAATCAAATGATTTACTATATGTATTTTACTATGTAATGACTGAGTCAAAAATCATAGACAGTGAGAATATAACATATAGCTGTTATATTTACCTGTTCTTTTAGCTCGCCAAACTGTTTTTCATAATCTTCTACTAATGAACTTAATTTTTCCTTAGTTCGACTAAGTTCAGCTATCTCTGACTTCTGGCGATCAAATTCTTTTTGCAATCTCTGTTGTTCCTGTTTTTCATGAGCTGATAAATCTCTTAACCTACAAAATGATTATAATAAGTAAGTGTAAAGTCCATACATAAATAAAGTATGAAGTTCATAAAACAAAATTTTTATTTAGATTCATAAATATAATGCTCTAATCCATATTCACACAGAATGAGTAAACACAGTATTAACTTCTAGCTTAAAACATTAATCTCACATCAATGAAGAAAAAATTAAGTATCACTAAAATTTATCATAGCAAAACAAGACAACCCCCCAACTCAACTGGGGATTTCTTCAATGTTTCTTTCTTAACATTGTACCACTGGTGTAAGAGTTTCATCTAGTGGTGGTTATTTGTTCAGCAGACTCTTAAATACCATTTGAATACCTCTACAATTTCTTTTTCTTGGATAAATAAATCTCTTTGGTTATTACACAGTATTTAATTTGTGGTCTGTGTTCTAATTTTTATTTTCATTTTCTTCAATTATTTTTTATTCCTCTGTCAGCTCTATGCAGTATTGTATTAGTTAAATTTCTACAGATCCTATAGTTCTCAGTATTTTCTGGTGATGTGTTCTGTAGTATTCATAACCTCATTTCATTTTATTTCATTATAGCCTCTTTACATACATTATTGAATGATTTGTTTTTATTATTATTATTATTTTTTTTCAGTCAACCACTTGTAAATTAAAGGAATTTCTTCTGCACAATAAGTGACAATATGTTCGAGTCCATCTACATGTTTATATCCTCGTATTTTATTGATATTATATCAGTTAGTATTTCTATTATCATTTCCCCATTAGACAGAAGGTTTAGCTTGAAATTTATTATTACAAGATAACTGTCAGTATCTGCATCAGCTCTTCTGTACATATGAACATTTCTTACTCATCTTGTGCCTACTGTTTATCATTGATTTACACGATCCATTTGGTTGTTTACCGTTCCATCCAAGGAGCATAAGTTAATTTATGGCTATTTCTTCTGGGAATGAATGCACTTCCAGAGGACTTACAGTTAGTAGTACAAATCCCACTGTCATTACTAGTGTCATTCAGATCATCTGGGCCAACTGTAGGTATATATCTTAAATCGTTTCCTATTTTAGCATTACAGTGACCATAACTAATTTTATACAATGCTCAGTTAAGGAATCAATTATACCCTTTCATTCTTCATCAAATTTATCTTTGACATCATCGTCTTTATCTTCTGTTGGTATCAAACACACAAACACAAATATAGACATAAGAGTACATCTACTGGTGCAAGATTTTACATATGGCAAGATGATATACATAAAACCCACACCATTTTCATGTCTGTTATTATATATTCCACTGTAGAATATCATTTTGTTCTATAGATTTTCATGACCAAAACAGAGTTCTATGGAGGAAAATGAATGTGTGCATAAAAACAGATTCTGGTATGAAAGATTACTCACAGAAAGCTGCAGAGTCCTTTTACATTCTCCATACTTATTTCTGTTAAGTATCCCAAAATGTCCTGGTACAAAGGTTCATGAACATTTGTAAAAGCTGCTCTAAGTGAGCATGATAGCTCTTTGAGTTTATAAGGACTTGTCTTAATTATAAAAACTATATACAGTACACCCACACGTACACACACTATGCTGACTTGGATGCCTTATGTGTCATGCAAATTTCAGATCCTACCACATACAAATATTCAGGAAGTGTCAGTGTAATGTTGCATGTTTTGCACTGTAAGTGATGTCGAGATGCCACACTGAGCTGAAATGACATGCTTCCAACAGAGGATGGTAGTTGGGTGTCACATCAGTGGATTTTTTCTGTCTATGACATTGCTACCCATCTTAGTATATTTGAAATCCACCATTGCTTATGTCATTCGTACATGGAAAGTTGATGATGCTACCACAGCAAGAAAATGTCCTGGGAGACCACCCACACTAACTGACCAAGATCGACGAGCTCTGTCTCAGAATGTCTGAGCATCCTCCAAGCCATCAGCAGTTCTAGAACTGTCTGCAGAGAGTTGAATGCCTTAGGTTAACATTGCAGAGCTACTGTAAACAAGCCATACATCATTCTTCCCCTCAACACAAAATAATATGACTGGTGTCTTTCACACAGTTCCTGGACCATAGATGACTGGAAAAGGGATCTGGAGCGATAAATCACGCTTCCAAACATTTCACTCCAATGGTTGTGTTTGGATCTGGAAATTATCTGAGGAACAGTTCTGGCAGGACTGCATCATTCCAACTCTCGTTTGGTAGAGGCTTGGTAATGGTATGGGACTTGGTCCCATTGGTGCCATGATATCTGATAGCTACCTGGACATCCTGGACAGGATTTCCAGGTAAGCTGTAGAAGTACTACACAAGTGTTGCTGTTGAAGTACCTGCATAGTACTTCGGAAGCAACACTTCAGCACAACGATGCTCCATGCCATACTGCATTGCATGTCCAAGACTGGTTTCCACAAAAAATTGGAGTGTTGGACTGGCCAGCTCACAATCCAGACCTCAACCCTATAGAACATTTTCGGGATGAATAAGAATGACGAATTTGCTTCAGACCACAGCGGCCATCATCAGCATTAGCAATGGGGTTAGCTTTGCACGAGGAATGGAAGAATATTGCTGTTGTGACATATTAAAAATTGGTGGAAAGCATGTCCTGAAGGGTAGTTGCAGTCAGTTTCAGGCCAAAAGTGGTCCCACTCGGCTAGAAATGTAATTAAAATACTTTTTTTTAAAATCACAATTAGGTGTCCAAATATATTTGTCAATATAGTATATATATTATATAAATTTGTCTTACTATAACAGCATGACAACTTACAATACCAGTACTACATGATGACATAACATGAATTTTAATTTTCTTTAACTCTCCACAGAAATAATTGAAAAAAAAAAAAAACTTTCTTTTTTTGGAATGAAATAGATCTGAGATTAAACTTGGCATAATTCGTATCATTTCTAATCATTTTGTATATTTCAACAATTTGAGAAACAACTCAATTCACAAAAGGAAAGCTTTAATTAATATGCAGATCAGTTGATTTTAAAAAAATTATGATAGTGTCAAATTACATGACTAGTACATATGAGTATGACAGACTGTGTGATAAATTCAGTAAAAAACATGTATGACTAAAGCTATCATTAGTTTATTATTATTATTATTATTATTGTATGAGCAAATCCATGGAGTCCAAAAACTTAATGAGGCAGGACCAACCTACCCACACAATGTCATACCCTCTTCTTGAACCTATTAACAGACACAATGCTAACAAATGATTCTGGCAACCCATTCCATTCATTCACAGCCCTCCAAGCAGTAAATCTAGTCCTCACATCCATATTAACCACACCTTTACTCAACTTCCAGGGAAGACCTATTGTGTTCTGCCCCCTCTAGCCAAATACTGAAACATTCCCCCCCCATCAACCCTGTAAAACATTTGAAGTAACTCAAATGTTTCTATAATATCCCCTCTTTTTTGCCTATCAACCAACCAACTTCTGTAGTCCACACACTCTTAATCTGTCCTCGTAGAGAACATTTCACAGATCATTCACCATTTTATTTGCTCACCCTCTGAATTCTCTCCACCACTTCCTCATTACAAGAAACTCAGAAGACTGACTTGAGTACAGTAATTCAGACATGGACGTATCAGGGCCTTATAAAGCAGAATAACTTTCTTATCTCTACTTGTTAATGTTCTTCAATAGCAAAGTAGTAATCTTATGAGCTACCTTAGCAATATGACTTTCCAAACTTCAACTCTCTAGCCATCCTCCTGCCTATCTCCTGTTTTTTTTGACTATAATTCATCTGCTATCACCAGCAGTATCCCCCATCCACCCCCATTCTATTTTCTTTATCTTCCCTGAAAACACTAAATCCTTCATATTCATGCCTATACGACATCATATGCTGTTAGCCAAGTCTCATTAATGCCTATAACTTTTGGTGAGGTTGTGCAACCAATGCCAAAAACTCTTCCCTCTTGTTTCTAATACTTCTGGTATATATATATATATATATATATATATATATATATAGAAACTGCAGCATCCCTTTATATCCCCAACCACCATTACTTCCTGAACTGAGTATCCTATTCAATATTTTGGTTTGAGAGACTAGATTCTGCACTTGTTGGTCATTCTCACATTCACTTGCCTCGTTGGTGCCTTGACATACATTCAACTGCATCCACTCTAATTGTTTAAGTTTTCCTGAATTTGTGCTTCAGCATGCTTGATGAACAAAGCTCTCTCTAGACACCTAAACCATTTAGATGCAGTTCATCAGCATTACACAAATCCTTTATTCCACCAAACACAGACCACAGATCTACAAATCCTACATCATTCCTTCTGCACAACCTGCATATTGATTCATTTGCTATCAGTGTCCTCCTTCTTCTCTATTTCGTCTCTATCTTAGGGTTGCATGAAGCTTACAATCTTCACCTTCTTGCTCTTCATTTTTGCTTCATTCAACAACTCCATCGCATCATCCCCTCATTGAATACTTCTCACCTCTCAGATCATTAGTGGCAACTAAGACAATTAGCTCTTTATCCTTACCTTTTTTGCATCCAGATGCCATTACTAATATCATTAATAATAAGGATATATCAATAAAAAAGAAATACTTAAGGGAAAAAAGCATACTTCACTAAAGCTTCTTTCAGTCTTTCATTCTGTTGTTCAAACTGTTTCAACTGATAACTTGTAGCTGTACCCTCGGTACCTATATAAACATTTTTAAGGAATTATTTTAAATAATTAACATAATTAAAAAATATTATTTATTCTTCAAAATTTTAATGTATAGAATGCTCCTTATTAAAAATAAAATTGTTTTAAACAATAATTACTTTACCCATGAATATCTGAAATGATATTTGATACTTGAAAATGCATTATAGGTTTTCAATCTTTCATTTCATTAATTACTTTTTTCTAAACTTCATATTCTCTCTCACTCAAAAATTCTGATAAATTATGGGCACAGTAATAGTGCAAGCTAGTGTTGCCAAATGAAAATTACTAAAAACAGCTAAATCTTAAAAAAAAAAAAAAAAAAAAAAAGAGATAAAAAGGCGTTAAAAATAAAAATTTGAAGCTAAAATTTTAAAAGAAGTAGCTGATATTTTTAAGTTACTTACTGTATTCAAGTTGAAGTGATACTTTCGTTTAAGTGGCTAAATACATCTTCCATGTTGTCTTCTGCACTTAATTCACTTACGTTTTCACTTAGTTTTCAGCTTTATTATATGTGGCCATCGTTCCAATATTGCTTAGTGTTAATGCTGGTAAATGATAGTATGTACAGCACTTGTTGTTACGCCTGAGGCCATACTTCACTGACAAAATAGCTGTCAGTATTGGCAATTCCATCTGGTTTCTTAATTTAGTTTTAACTACATTCATGGAACTAAAAATTCGTTCAATTTCCATATTAGAATTTGGCAGTATTAATAAATTTATTGCACACTGAGCAATTTCTTTAAATGGATTCATTCCAGATGCATCTTTATATGCTTGTACTTCAGCCCAGAATACCTCAGTGTTTTCTATATTTGCCCATTTATTTAAATGGATAGTATTGTACTAGTATTCAGCAACAGCAACATCTTTTTCTGTTTTCAGCATTATTTCTAAGAGGGGAATAGCAGATTCTTTTATATGTTTTAGGATATTGTCAACAGAAAAAGAAGACATCATTCTTAAAATATTCAAGTTTTCAGGCAACCTTTGCTTAAGCTGTTTGAAGAGACTAAGAAGAAATTGTCTTGCTCACTTCTAAGATTTCGCTCATCATTTTACGTTATTTTCTTTTGTATCATCAACTCTGAAATTTTTCTTTCAAATCTGTAACCAAGATTTTGACTGAGATCCAAATAGCCATCAATCTCTGACTCTAGAGGGTCGACTGTGGATGATGGTAGCACTAACATATTAGCAATAGAGTGAATCAAACGAGAAAGGTCTTCAAACAATCTCATCTTATCCGCACTGTTAGATGCAGAAATTCTTTTAACTTGCTGAATTTTTAGGATGCAAAAATAAAAGGTACAACAGATTCATTTCATCTTTGTACATCTCCCACAAAATTTGAGCTTTATAACATTTCTCAGTCACGCTCACGACTTTGAAGTGAGTTTTTAATTCCAACCACTGGCTGAGAATTCTGTCTACTGCAGGTTCAATGGAGAGCCACCTCGTTGCACAATTGCTTACAATTTTCAGAGGAGTATCATTTTTGTTGATAGTTTGATACAGCTCTTTGTATGCTGCTTGTCTTGAAGAGAATGTGAAAACCACTTATACGTTTCGGCAACTAAAAATTCTAATTTTCTTGGGAGAGATTCTGCACAAGTGTGAGACATTGCCAATTATAATGAATGGCATACACATCTAATTAAAATTAAGGAGGGAATATATGCCTTCAGTTCATAAACACCATTATTGACACCAACCATAACACTGGCATTGTCTGTACCGATTGCAATGAGATTTTTAATGTCCAGTTTCTTGGTCAAGAGCTCTTTTTTCAGTGCAGCAACAATACCACTAACGTCACACTTTTCTAGAACCACCATGCTCAGAAATGTATGCATAATTTTGTTGAATTTCCTGCTATAATAAATGATGGCCATTCCTAAAATCTTATTCACTGTGATATCATTCGATTCGTCTATTAGCAAGCTGAAATTTTCATCTCCAATGTCCGCAATTAGATCTTCTTCAAAATGCTCCTTTAGAATATTCTTTACAATTGCAGAGCACTTAGTTCAGTGCATTTTTACCTTTGGCATAATTTGAATGTCTGGGATGATATTTTTGCAAAGATCTACAAGATGATGTATGCATAATTTTGTTGAATTTCCTGCTATAATAAATGATGGCCATTCCTAAAATCTTATTCACTGTGATATCATTTGATTCGTCTATTAGGAAGCTGAAATTTTCATCTCCAATGTCCGCAATTAGATCTTCTTCAAAATGCTCATTTAGAATATTCTTTACAATTGCAGAGCACTTAGTTCGGTGCATTTTTACCTTTGACATAATTTGAATGTCTGGGATGATATTTTTGCAAAGATCTACAAGATGATCACAACTGTTGAATGATGAGTGACAACAAAGAAATAATGCTAACTTACCTTCAAAGTTTGCAGTCTCATCAGACTTTTTCACAAGCATATTTGTAATAGGAACAGCCTTATATGGAACTGCAGCAAGATGTTTCTTAGTTTCGCTATGCTTTACAAGCTGACAATATTTAGCAGCTATATCACATCTGCAAAAGTTACAGTGGCCTTTTTGTAGTGTCACCAGGAACTTCACACAACCATTTACTAAACATTCCCATTTACAACCACTCCCTCCTAAATTTTTGCTTGGAAGCTTTAGTTTTCTCTTTGCTCATTTTTGAAGAAGAGTATACAACTCTACTTCAGAATTTCAGCTTATAAATGGAATGTGCACATTCCAGCTCTATGTTACAAAGTGCTATATTAAAGCAAATGTGTTTATCTGTTCACGTCAATCTATTCAGATCCTACTGAATGGATGTAGTGCATTGTATTCCTCACAACTCTCCCCCAACTTTTCATAATCTGCACACAACTGAATATTCCTCTTTAAACCCAGAGATTATTATTAAAACATAAATTAAACTAATAGCCCAAGAAGAGAACTCAAGAACAATGCAGCACATTACTTATTACTAGCTCTTTTTTTTTTTTTTTTTGAAACACCGATTTCTCAAACCTGACTTGTTTTTTTAGGCAGTAATTCAGCATTCAATCAACTAATATATTATCCAATTTCATCTTTAACTTAAGATGCAAGAAATAAAATTTCCATGTAGCAATCAGTCAAATGTCATAAGCAAAATCTAGTATATACACATATATTACTGCATATACATATTTCTTAGGCAGGCAGCACATTTTCCACCTTGGTATATAAGATAAAATGCTAAAACAAGATTGTATGCAAGCATATAACAAAATTGTGAGCTCTGACATTCTTAGTTTCCAGTTATCAGTCACATGAATGATAACTGGAGATTAGATTTAATTCTAAGCTCTGTAAAACAGAACTTAGAATTAAATAAAGTGAAATTAGATGCTAAATTGCAATCCTTTTCCTGAAACTGAAATGACTATAATACAAAGAATAATATGACCAACAATAATACCACTAATCATGATAAAATATTGTTACCTTTCTCAGTAATTTCCGTTTTTATAATTTCCAAGTCTAATTGTAATTCTTCCATTTTCTCCTTCATTTGTTCCAGTTCAGCTTGGAGAGTTTCAGACTACAAAATAAAACATTTTGAGATACGATTATTTGTTCTTCTACAATAAACACCTGTTTTTATTCAGAAAATAATACAAATACTATGAGGACAAGTTTGCTTTTGTGACTGCAAATAATATGCATAACTTACAACTGGTTGTTTTATTCAGTTGAAAATGACAGCAGTATAGAAAACACTGGTAGAGTGCCATAAAATAACAGTTTTAAATGAAGATCTTTAACATTTAGCTACATAAAGTAAGACCTATATATATAATGATAAATTTTGTTTTGCATATTCTCAGTTAAACTTTTAAGGATAGACAGTGCTCTTCCTACCCTGTTATTAATATTTTCTGAGTGATTTTCATCCTTCTTTGTTAAAACTATTATGTCAGTTCTGCTAGAGGTTCCAATACAATGATAAAAACTAAAGTTTACTACCAGATGCTCTTTCCTTCCCCTTTTCATTACGACTAATGATTCTATAATTTTTCAGATTTTTCCGCATGAATTTAATTTCTATAATCATTATGCATGTTGTTGATGAACACTAGTGATACACACAAAAAATATATCATTTCATAATTGCCATTAAATTATATACCTTAACATCCCCTCATTATATGCACAAAGAAGCTCACAAGTGATGAGGTATTGGCTTTGAAAAATTCATGAACAAGAGAATCTGTTTATGTCCACATAGCAAGTGCATCACTATCAGACTTCTGCAGTAACAATTCATAATAAAAAGAAAGTTGTTGGAAGTTTTCCACTTGATTAGACTATAATAATTTAGTTTAATCCTTCATCCAAGTGTATGCAAACAAAGGTTTGCACCTGAAGTATCTTCAGGACTGAGGCAATTCGTAGTAAAGGTGGACAAAGCTCTCATCACTCCTTGTCTCAGTATCTCCCATAATGCAAAGCACATCTCCTTGCAGACATGTATAATGCTATGCATTGAGGGGAAGGGCCACTACCCAGACTGGTTTCAACCTTTATTAAGGTCTCCTCTGGGTAGTGGCCCTTCCCTTAATGCATAGTATTATATATGTCTGTAAAGAGATGTGCTTTGCATTATGGGAGATTCTGAGACAAGGAGTGATGAGAGCTTGGTCCACCTTTACTACGAGTTGCCTCAGTCCTGAAGATACTTCAGATGCAAATCTTTGTTTGCATACACTTGGATAAAGAATTAAACTAAATTTATTATAGTCTAACCAAGTGGAAAATAAACTTCCAACATCTTTCTATAAATCCAGAGTAATCTAATAATAATGTGGTACACCTTTTGGCAACTTGTATAAGTAAATATGACCTCTCCATTGCTTCTGCCTTAGCATCACCACTTCTGCGTCTGGCTCCCACTGACGAGACCTCAAAAAAGGTCGAAATCAGTTGGAAGCTTGGGTGATGAATGGCAATGCTATACCCCATGATGTTTTAACTGAGGCTCAGCTGTTGCTGTCACCCAGGTCCAGGGTGGTGGTGGTGTGTGTGTGTGTGGGGGGGGGGTAATGAATTGCAATGCTGTAGCCTGTAAAGTTAACTGAGGCACAGCTGTTGCCGTTACCTTTCCAGATGATGAACGGCTCTGCTCAGTGGTGGGGGAGCCGGCCACAGTGTAGAGCCAACCAGTTCTCAGAGTTCTTCTCAGTGGCAGGGTGAGTCTGTTACTGAGGGGAACAACGCTGAGTTTCTGACTTTCCGATCCTATGGGTCACTCATTATTGGGTGATTTTATGAGTTTTTGGAGAGGTATCACCACACTTAAACCAAGGGAAACCGGTCTGGGTAGTGGCCCTTCCTTTAATGCACAGCATTATATATGTCCGTAAGGAGATGTGCTTTGCATTATGGGATATACTGAGACAAGGAGTGATGAAAGCTTGGTCCACCTTTACTACGAGTTGCCTCATTCCTGAAGATACTTCAGGCGCAAACCTTTGTTTGCATACACTTGGATAAAGGATTAAACTAAATTTATTATAGTCTAACCAAGTGGAACATAAACTTTCAACATCTTTCTCTAAATCCAGAGTAATCTAATAATAAGGTGGTACACCTTTTGGCAACTCGTATAAGTAAATATGATCCATTGCTACTGCCTTAGTATCACTTCTGGGTCTGGCTCCCAATGAAGAGACCTCAATAAAGGTCGAAACAGGTCTGGGTAGTGGCCCTTTCCTTAATGCAGTGTTTCTCAAACTTCAGATATCCACGTACACCTTCTTAAATTTTCATTATTACCAAGTACCCTCTTATCAAATAATAAATAAATAAAGTATATTTTATTGTAAATGTCTATTTTATTTGAATTTATATGTTCATGTAAATAAAAAATATGATTTATTTTTAATAGAACAAAATTTGGAATAGTTTCCTCTTCATTTCCCGTCCATGAAAATCCACATTTCAAGTAATTCATATCATACTTACGAAGATTTTTCATCTTCTTCCTAGTTGTTGAAAGTTTATTTTTCACTTGGTTAGACTATAATAAATTTAGTTTAATCCTTTATCCAAGTGTGAGCAAACAAAGTTTGCACCTGAAAATATTTTCAGGACTGAATATGGTGTTGTACTACCTTACTGGGGTAAGGTAGTACAACATCGGGCAACTCGTAGCAAAGGTGGACCAAGCTAACATCACTCCTATCCCAGTATCTCCCATAATGCAAAACACATCTCCTTGTGGATATGTATAATGTTATGCATTAAGGGATTGGCCACTACCCAGACTAGTTTCGACCTTTATTGAGGTAGTACACCACCATATTCAGTCCTGAAGATATTTTCAGGCGCAAACTTTGTTTGCTCACACTTGAATAAAGGATTAAACTAAATTTATTATAGTCTAACCAAGTGAAAAATAAACTTTCAACATCTTTCTCTAAATCCAGAGTAATTTAATAAAAAAAGGTGGCATACCTTTTGGCAACTCCTATAGGTCAAGATGACCTTGCTATTGCTTCTGCCTGGTATCTCCACCTCTGGGTCTGGCTCCCACTGAAGAGACCTCAATAAAGGTCGAAACTAGTCTGGGTAGTGGCCAATCCCTTAATGCATAAAATTATACATATCCGCAAGGAGATGTGTTTTGCATTATGGGAGATACTGGGATAGGAGTGACGTTAGCTTGGTCCACCTTTGCTAAGAGGTTGTACTACCTTACTCAGTGTTGTGCTACCTTACTCCAGTAAGGTAGTACAACACCATATTCAGTCCTGAAGATATTTTCAGGCGCAAACTTTGTTTGCTCACACTTGGATAAAGGATTAAACTAAATTTATTATATTCTTCCTAGTTGGTTCTCTAGAGATGTCAGACAACACACCCTTATCAATTTCATTTGATCCAGATGCAATATCAATGTTTTCTTGTTGCTTACAGCTACTTGTATTTGTTATATTGCTCTCTTTTGTGGGTTTTATAAATCCAATTTTTAACCAATGATCCATACTTAAGAATTTGAAAGCTAAAAAAATTACCATATTTACTAGAATATAACTTGCACTTTTTTTTCCAAAATTAAAGCTAAAAAATTGTGGTGCAAGATATATGCGGGGATTTTCGGAAACTAAATTTTTCAGGAAAAAAAAACTGCAAATGGTGCGACTTACCAAGAAGTTCCTACTCACTATCACTACTTTAGGCATCGAGAACAGTTTCCTTGTGTGCGTCGTCAAAGTCATCTACCCAAATAGCCTCATCTTCTTTCCCATTATTTCAAGCAAAAATTACCAGCAATTTACAAGACTTGAGATACGTAGAGCAGCTATGAAGTGCATCTGATTGGTGCGATATTTACAAAAGATCGTGCGAACGAAAGACAAATTAGCCTTTCAATAGTTGAGTTGAAATGCTAATTCTCTTCAACTGAATTCCATAATATTTGGAACAGATTTACTATATATTTCTTAGTTTTAACACATTCATGATGGGGTTGTGTCAAGCGAAACCATATGTGGGCATTGCAACATATGGTTTTGCTTGAGTCTATACAGCAGTTTCTGTTGTAGGGGAGATGCAATTCATTTAGTGCTATTTTTATCCCAGTTGTCTCTAATTGCATATAATATAATGATTCCATGCGTTAATGATACATAGCTGAAAATTTCCACGTACCCCCCCTGAAGACCTTTCGCGTACCCCCGGTGGAATGCGTGCCTTAATGCATAGCATTATACATGTCTGCAAGGAGATGTGTTTTGCATTATGGGAGATACTGAGACAAGAAGTGATGAGAGCTTGGTCCACCTTTATTACGAGTTGCCTCAGTCCTGAAGATACTTCAGGCACAAACCTTTGTTTGCATACACTTGGATAAAGGATTAAACTAAATTTATTATAAAAAAGAAAGTTATTGTGTGCTCAATATTAAATTTATTATAAAATAAGTTCAACATGTCTTTCTGGTACCATGAACTCACTTCATCAGTAATCAAATGATAGGAAACAACCACTTTTACAAACAGAAAAATGGATTAAGCTGTTGTAATGATCTGGGACCTCCCCAATACATTTCACCCCTAAATTAACGACAATACAGGTCTGGGCTTGTTATCTGTGTGGATAACTGCTGTCAAGAATAATGTTTCATCTGTAACCCATTTCTTTTATGCAGTCAATGAGTGGTGTCCACATGTAGTTCAGTATTACAACTGTGTGGGGATGAGTAACAATAAAAATTCTTTTAATCTTACTTAGCAGCTTTTACAAGACATGTAGCATTCAAGTTTGACTAATATCACATTATATTTTTCACTGATAGTGCTATAAGCTAGTGTCTAGATTTTAATGTTCTGTTTGGATTCTTAGTCATAAATCTGCATAACTGCACCAATACTACTGTGGTTCTCAGTGAAACTGATTGATGGCATATATCACTGTCTCAGCTTCTTGACTGATTTTGTGCTGTAGCAAATTTTTTTTTTTTTTTTGTTAAAGTATTGTCAGTTATGCATTTTAATTCAGTTTTAATATTATTACTGAAGATGGTCATCATTCTACTTTTTTCAAGCTCTGCAGTGTATTATTATTATTACTATTATTATCTGAGACCTCCAGGGAGTCAAGGATTCATAGAGGGAGGCTATAAAAAAATTACCCAAACCAGCTGTCATACCTTCCCTTAAATTCATTCATACTACATGCACTCACTACCCCTAAAGGAAACTATTCCACTCACTCACTGCTATGAAAGAAAAATCTGGTGCTTACCCCTTTCTTGACTGGGAACAAATTTATCTTTCATGGATGCCCGTGTTCTCTCCCCACCTTCCATATAATGAAAAATTTCATCAGATGCTATCCTATAATAGCCATTCAAAAGTTTATAGACCTAATCATATCATCCCCTCTTTCTCCTGTTAACCAGAGTATGTAATTCACATACTAAATAATCTAAATCCCATAATCCAGAAATAATCTTTGTAACTCTTCTTTGCACTCTTTCCACAGCTTCTTTATCCCCCCTTGGAATCTGAGAGACCAAATCTGTGCACAGTCATCCAAGTGTGGTCTTATCAAAGCCTTATAAAGAGGCAAAATGACTTCCTTATCCTTACATGTGAAGGTTCGCTTCAACATCGCAATTATCCTGAGTTGTATTTGCAACTTTTGCAATATGACCTTTGAACTTAAAATTTTTGTCCATCAATATGCCAAGATCCCTTGCCTCCTCAGTTTCTTGTAGCATAACCCCGTTAATATAATATGCCACTGAAAATCTAATCACCCTAAAGTGCATAACCTTATATTTATTAGCATGAAAGTGATAACCACTTTCGTTTTCCTGAATTTTCAGCCTATTCAAATCATTTTGTAAGTGCTAAACATCAATAGTATCCCTGAGTGCCCTGCCTTTCTTCGTATCATCGGCAAACACTTTCACATCTGTTAGAACCTGCCTGATGTCATTAATGTATAGATTGAACAATAATGGTCCAAGGACTGAACTGAGGTACACCACAGGTCACCTTAAATCTGGCAGATTCACACCCACTGTATACCACTTTTTGATATCTGTCTGTCAACCATCCTCTGATCCAAGTCAAAAGTTTATATTCCAATCCCATATTCTCCAGTTTATGACAGCCTTTCATGTGGTATCTTATCAAATGCCTTAGAAAAATACACCGCTATCATAGTGTATCCATTCCCTTTATCCAACTTGGCCATAACACTGTTATAAAATATGAGCAAATTGCTAAAACAACATGACCTTCTTTTAATAAACCCATGCTGCTCTTTGCAGAGTATAGCTTGTTTGTTTACCCATTTCTGTGTGCGAGTTCTTACCAACTTCTCTAAAATCTTCACTACCACACCAGAGATACTGATAAGTCAGTAGTTGGACACATCAGTTTTTGCACCATCATTGTACAATGGAACTATCATACATTCCTTCCATTCCTGTGGTATCATTTCTCAGCTGAGACTCAAGTTATACAAACATGTGAAAGATCTAGCCAATTTGGCAGAATATTCCTTTAGCAAAGGGGCTGATATTCCACCTGTCCATATAGACAAATTCTTATCCAGGTTATGCAACAGCTCTTCAACCTCATTTTCATGAACCTCTAACTCTTCATCCGATGTAGCAGTAGCACTGTGCACCATGTTACATACGCTTGGTTGATATATCTTAGCAAAGTGAGCACTCATTAACTGAATAATCTTCTTAGTTTTCGACACTCGAGTACCATCTGCATTCAATAAAGTTATTCCTTAAGAGCTTTTACTCTCTTAAGCTTTCTACTTGATCTCTGAGGAGAACCAACCAGTTCAAAAGAGCTGTCAGGTCAGTGAAACCTTATCAAAATGGACCAATAAAAGGCAAATACATAAACGCTTGGGCAGTGCCTATGCCTTGTAAGTGGTCAATACTAAGGCAACTCCCCGGTGAATGCCAAGGAATGTATTTCCGTAAGTCCTCTGGTCAACTTACCTTACGAAACTTTCATAGTTTCTACATTCAGCTTTGAACTAATGCTTGATCTAATATCCACTTGACTTATATAATTTCATTGCCAAACTGAAGCCTTTTGGCTCTTTATTTTAGTAATCATCATCATCAGCCATTGTCGATCCACTGCTGGATGAAGGCCTTTCCAAGATTACTCTGAAACTGTCTGTCCGTGGCTCTCCTTTTGCATGTCACTCCTGCAAATCTGATATCATCAATCCAGCATGATTTAGGTTGGCATCGTGGTTGTTTTTCCTCTCGTGGAATCTAATCCAGTACTTCTTTTGTCCATTGCTGATCTTGCCTTCGAGCAATATGCCCAAGCCCATTGCCACTTCAGATGTTTCACTCTTCCTATGATGTCAGAGACTTTGGTTTGATTTCTTATCCATGTATTCCTTTTGTGATCCAATTTTGTGATACCAAGCATACTTTTTCCATACTAAATTGTGTTGTTCTTAATTTTTGAATTTCCTTTGCATTCAGTGTCCATGTTTCACAGCCATATGGTACAGGAAGTATACACTGGTTAAAAACTTTTCTCTTCAAGCATAATGGTAGGTGCCTTTTAATTTCATCCATGATATTTTGTTCCATTGATATTTGTTGTCCTAAGTATATGTAATGATCTACTTGTTTAATTTCCTCATTATTGATTTTTATTATTTCTGGTTGAACATAGCTATTGAACATAACTTGGGTCTTTCCTTAGGCCTGCTGTTTTGCTAGGAATTTGGAGCTCATGGATACAAGTCTGTAATTCATGCGCAGTTGAAGTAAAGATAACTATGTCATCTGCAAAGTGTAAATGGCTTAAATATCTTCCATTTATCTTCAAACCTTTCCCTTCCCAATCAAGAAGTTTGAATATTTCTTCTAGGCACGTTGTGAATAATTTTGGAGATATTGTGTCACCCTGTCTTATACCTCTCTGTATTCAACACAGTAGAGATGTTTCCATTGAAATGAATTGCTGCTGTGGCATTGGGTGTATGCTGATTTGATGGTTCTGATGTATGGCTCCTCCACTTGTTGGTTTCATAATACTTTAAGTATTGCACAAGTTTTAAGTGTAACAAAGGCTTTCTCATAGTCAATAAAACCAAGACAGTGGTAATTGATATTCATTACACTGTTCAATAATCTGCTGTACAACTTGAATATGGTCCATTGTACTAAAGCCCCTTTGAAAGCCTGCCTGTTCTTTTGGTTGTGCTAGGTCTATTTTAGTAATATATTATTACTTATTTTGGTAATATATATATATATATATATATATATACAGGGTGTCCCAAAATTCATGCAAGATTTAAATTTAGCGCCATCTGTGCGGTAAAGTGTTGCCAACGAGAAAAAAAGCCAGCGTGACAGCTGACAATTCAGGGTTATTAAAAATGGAGCGCTACACAAAAAAACAATGCATTTTCATTGTTGAGCAATATTTTAAAAATAATGAAAGTTTGGCAGCTACAGTTTGCAATTTTCGTACAAAATATGGTCGGAATAGTGATTTAACTTCATCAACTGTGAAAAGATTAATTAAAAAATTCAAGGAAACTGGATCAATTAGTGATCTTATACACTCTGGCCGTCCTTCAACAAGTCGTTCAACAGAAAACATCAAAGCAGTTTGTGAGAGTGTTGCTGAGAGTCCAGGAACATCAATTCAGCACCGTGGTCTTGAATTGGACATTTCGAGAAGCTCTCTACAGCATATTCTCTCCAAAGATTTGCATCTTTATGCTTACAAAGTTCAACTGACTCAAGAACTGAAGCCTACTGACCATACACAGCAAAGAGAGTTCATTGAATGGATTATGGAACAACAACAAGTGGATGCTTATTTTTCGAACAAAATCATCTTCAGCGATGAGGCTCATTTTCATCTTGATGGCTTCGTTAATCAACAAAATTGTCGCATTTGGGGTTCAGAAAATCCACGAGTGATTGTTGAGAAACAAATGCATCCACAATATGTCACTGTTTGGTGCGGATTTTGGGGTGGAGGCATCATCGGTCCATTCTTCTTCGAAAATGCGGCTGGTAAGGCAATAACAGTTAATGGTGCTTGCTATCGCGATATGATAATCCAGTTTTTTGTGCCTAAATTGCAAGATATGGATGTGGACGACATGTGGTTTCAACAAGGTGGTGCCACATGCCATACAGCCCGATAAACAATTCAATTACTGCATGAGTCATTTCCTGGTCATGTAATTTCCCGTTTTGGTGATCAGAATTGGCTGCCCAGATCATGACTTAATGGCGTTGGACTTTTTTCTTTGGGGTTTTTTGAAGTCTAAGGTTTATGCCAACAAGCCCATGACACCCATGCCTTGAAGGAGGAAATTAAGCACTGTATCAACGAAATTCAGCCACATTTATGCAAAACGGCCATGGAAAATTTCGACAAAAGAGTGCGTATGTGCCAGCAAAGCTGTGGAGGCCATTTACCCGATATGCTATTCCATGCATAACCCTATACTGTATACTTTATGAATCAATAAGAAATTACAATTTTTAATTAAAAACCTGTGTTTTCTATCAAAATTACTTCTTGTGTAAATTTTGGGACACCCTGTATATACATACAGGTATCTTGCTTAACACGGCAAAATTAATTGCGGCAATCCCTTGATATATGTGGCAAGAGTTTTGATTAACGCTTGCCACATATATCAAGGGATTGGATACCTGCGGAGCTTGCAGCTGATCTGACAGATACATGCAAAATGTTTAATACAAATATTCTTGCACAATTCAGTGTATAGCTTGGAGGTCATGAGTAGCTGTGCATTCATATGTTATGAGTGATATTCCACACTGTTTTTTTGCTGTCAGATTGATTTAACACATGTTATGTAAAGGTTTGTGATATTTGACAGTAAATTGTATCTGAGAGATATACCGTGACCTTCAATGTCATTATAGTATGGTTTAGTTTTTTTTTTTTTTATTCTTTGTGCAATAATTTCTAGATTGTAACTGAAAATAAATAAACCATCATGTATTACTGAAATAGAGAGCCAAAGGCTTATTTATTACACATGTCCTCTAGGAGATGTGCTTTACATTTATGGAAAATACTAAGGAAAGTGATCTGAAACTTACTCCACCTTTACTACAAGATGCCCATAAGGTTGCTTATGCTTGCATACACCTTTTTAGTTTCTATATATTCAAAACTTTTAGTTTCTATATATTTGGCACGAAACTCTTGTAGTTTTTATATTCGGCTATGAAATAATGTTGGATTCAATATCCACTTAATTTGTACCATCATGTATTATATTTGCAGTGTTTTTTCTTTATGTTTTATTGCTTGTTTGGAGGTCTGGAGAGTCATTTTGCTTGTTATCATAGAATTTATGCCGATAAGACAAAAAAATAAAACTGTTCAAATGACTCTTGATAACTTCTTTTGATAAAAAAAAATTGCAGTAACTAATATAGGTACAAGTATTTATTAAACATTTACTTTTTATTCATTTTTTTTATTTTTCCTCAAGAGTACCATATAAAATGAATTATTAATACAATAATCGATCATGGACGAATTGTACTTTTTACCATTGATTATTAGATTTGATTAACGTGATTTTGATATACGCAGTAACATCGAGGATTAATTAACTGTGTTAATCGAGGGATACCTGTAGTTGACTGAGGTGGGGATTTTGAGATCTGTCAACTGGACAACTCTAAAAGCTAAGTTGTTTAGTTTAGAAAAAATAATGATATTAGTTAAAAAATTGTAGTAGAACAAGACTGTATTTTGGTATTAATTAGATTTAAGTTAAAAATTTATCTAAATATAGTTAACACAGTTGTCCTGCATGGTGAGTTACATAGTGTGACACATGGCACCGATGTGAAGAAGAACAATGGCATCATTGTTTAAGGAATTCAATCATAGGGACTTTGTTCAGTGCAATGTCTGTGAGATGTATGCATTAACAAAGCGAATGAACTTTGGTTTGGAAGTGACAGTGGTATGCTAACCAGAAGTGCAGTTTAAGTCACGAGACTAAAGAGTGGACGGAATGAACAGAGAATATGTGTGTTATGTTGTAACAGAAGATAGCATTGAAAGAGAGATTAAAAGTGATATGATTGAGAGAGAGAAAAAGTGACATGATTGAGCGAGTGGAAAAGTGATCGTCGAAAGAATAGTAGTATGATGGATGTAAAGAATGAAGAGTTGGCTGTAATGAAGGAGAGAGCTCAGTTATGTGGAATGATACACAGGATGAGGTATGACAGGAGCAAATGCAAAAAAGTCTGAAGTAGTTCAGCTGTTAACAGAAAGAAAGAAAAGAAAGAAGTGCAAGAAAAGAGAAAGGAATGTTTGGCTAAGAGAGAAGGAAAAATTAAGGAGAAAGTAATGTATGGCAATTTTATCATAAGAGGGTGACAAAATCATGTTCTCCAAATGAAAAAATTAATGATGTTAGCGAGGCTATTACAGTTCACAAGGGTAAAGTGAAAGAGTTGTTTTAGTTGGAATGAATGATTTGAGAGGAAAAAAGTAAGTTATGAGGGAGGATACAAAAGAGTTGCTGAAAGCAGCAAAAGAAAAGAGTAAAAGAGTTAAGATAGTGAGTCTGTTGCTATGGTATGACAGAATAGAGCTGAGAAGGAGGGCCATAAAAGGGAATGAGTATGCAGGAGGAATGACGTGAATTTGTGAATGTGTGGAATGAGCTTAACAAATGACAGGATTTGTATAGGAAGGATGGTTTGCATATGAATGGATCTGGTGTTTAGAGTCTGGAAAAAGTATTATTGAATAAAGTGAAAGTGCAAAATCAGAGAAACTAGAGCTTTTGGGGAGGATAAGGGAACCTGTTGAGCAGGTACACAAATAACAGTGAGGCAGTTGAGACTAAGCATGTGCATAAAATGCCTAAGTTAATACTGCAGATAACAAACCAGAATGGGATAGTTAGTATAGAGAGTCAGGACAGCAGTGGGCCTAATGGGCTTTTGCACATTAAGTACACTAATGCTAGGATAGAACTGAGCAATTTTAGAGATGATTTTGGTGCACCACCCAAATATGGGAGTAATATTTCATGGTTTGGCAGATTTGGGATTTGTATAGTTAGCGGCTATAAAGGTGTGAAATAATGTCTCGTGTGAAAAAATAGAGACCAAATTTTTTGGTAACTCAGAAGCTACAGTTGAAATGTTTTTGCACCAGGAAAAGTAAAAAGGTACAGATCAGTCTAAGAAGGGAAATCTGATCATGTTTTGATATCTGGATATTGTTGAAAATAAGGGAGAGGAAAAGGGTGCGAGCTCTTTCTTGTGAGAGATCAGACAGGACTGAGTTTGATGGCGTTGAAGTCTACAAGGTTGTCCTTACCCCACTGAGATACAGCTAGGAGATCGGAGTTCATGACAATGGTTGTGGTGGATCTTCAGGAATTCTAATACTTGAGCATGGTAAGATTTGTCAGATGAAAGGAGGAATGGAGTGTACTGTCATCGGCAAAACTATGGATAGGATTGGCAAGTGAGTTGTTTATATACGAGAGGAAGAGAGTGGGTGAAAGAACAGAATACTGGGGTACTCCTGCACTGGTGGGGAAATGTGAGGAGAGGAAATCATCCACCATGACATGTAGTGAGTGACCAGTGAGAAAGATGGCAATCCAGTTGCAGGGTGTGGAAAGCAGAACTAGAATGGCAGTTTGCTA
Source organism: Typopeltis vanoorti (assembly GCF_054136105.1). Classification (NCBI taxonomy): domain Eukaryota; kingdom Metazoa; phylum Arthropoda; class Arachnida; order Uropygi; family Thelyphonidae; genus Typopeltis; species Typopeltis vanoorti. Next base: position 32,057,486 of record NC_143574.1, read on the forward strand.
AGTAGGTATTTCAAATTATTATTGTTCAAATTGGGGTGGCTGAAAAGAATCTCACAGGCTTGCTTGAATTTGCATTCATACCATGTTTTGGTGTGATGTAAACAACTGCTTTTCCAGTCAATTCTATGTAAAGTGTTCAGGACATGATCAGAAAGGCCAGCTTCACCATAGTTATTATATTTAATGTGTCGTTTATGTTCCTTTTGTCTGACAGAAATTGTGCGTCCTGTTTCCCCTATGTATGGTAGATTACAGGTGCAATAAATATGGTATACTCCAGGATGGGCCAGCGAAGGAAGTGGGTCTTTGGATGAGTTGAGTAAGCTTTTTAATTTTGCAGGAGATTTAAAGGTGGCTTTGAGGTTGTATTTTTGTAGTATTCTGTTTATTTTATCTGATGTCCCTTTAATGTAAGCAATGGTTATAGTTTTATTGTAGTCTGGTTTATCTTTAATTTTTAGTGAGGTCTTGTAGAGAATTTTGTTAATGGTGTTTTGGCTGTAACCATTTTTTAGAAAAGTACTGCTGATAACTTTAAATTCGTCTTTCAGTGCTTGTTCATTGGAGCATTCTTCAAAGCCCTGTTTTTTAGTGTCACTTAATGACACCTAGTTTGTGTCGTAGAAGTTTATGTGTATATATTGGCCAGTGTGTGTTGGTTTCCAGTAAACAGTAAAAGAAAGAGTGCCAGAAGGAAGACGTGTGACAAGTGTACCTAGAAATGGAAATGTGCTCTGTTTTTCAATCTCAATTGTGAACTGTATGTGTTTGTGTTGCTTGTTTAGCTGGCTAAGGAAATTGTCTAGTGTCTGGTGGCCATGGGGCCAGATCACAAAAACATCATCAATGTATCTAAGCCAGACTTTGGGTTTCAAAGGAGGGGAATCTAGAGCATGTTGCTTAAAATGTTCCATATAAAAGTTAGCAATGGGGGGTGGGGGTAATGACGAGCCCATGGCTGTGCCTTCTTTTTGTAGGTGGAAAGCGTTTTGCCATACAAAATAATCAGAACATAATACATGCGCAAAGGGCGCAGTGATATCTGGAGGGAATTTGTTCTATAAAAGAAGGATTGTGTCATTGATTGGGACATTCATAAAGAGGGCAGAGATGTCAAAACTGACTAATCAATCATCTTTTTCTAACGTAATGTCTTTGATTATGTTGTGTGGTTCTGATACACAACACTTCACTGTGTGAAATGTAACTCAGCCTGTCCTTGTATATTTGTATATACTCCAGATGATGACCTTGATATGAAGGTCGAAACATCGGGAACTTAAAAATAGTTATTTATAACATGGTTGTAAAGTCCATAATTTCCAAAATGCATCCAGTTTTGATCTTTTAGTGACTCTATAGTGATCCCTGTATTGATTCATTAATTCATTGGTATCATTTCAGAAAGCTGACTGGCCAAAATATAATACTTAACTACTTGTACTCAATATAATTAATGCGTGTTAAACATGGATGAACAAGTTGTTGCTCAAATAGTATATGCAATTTATGTTGTGAGTTTATGGCCCAGTGAACTGTGAATTTTTGTTGTGATTCTTTATCCAAATACAATAAATTATGTTAAGAAGGTTATAATCCCCCATCCTTTCATAGCAGAACTTGAATGTGTTTTGAGGCTGAAAACTACTTGCCACTTATATATAATTTTCTTACTGCCACTCTATATCATCTATCAAAATGCACCTCTTATATAGCTTTCCAGATATCTATTTTACAGTTAGCTATTTTTGGCTAATTTGAAGGTGTTCTGATTCTTTCCTTAATTTGAACTGATCAGCTGAATTTTTCAAGCTGTGTCCTGATGAATAGTTCTCAAAAGTGGCAAATCAATAAATATGTAACTTTGAACTAGATTTACAGCAAAAAAAAAAAAAAAGAAAACAATAATAATTATATTGTGAAATACCTTTTCTTCAGCCATTTCTTTATCCAAAGTTGCTATTTCAACTGCTTCTGCCAAATCAGACATTTCATCTGCATGACGCTCTTTCTCTTCTAGAGCTTCTTTGGCTTCCTATAAGAAAACAATCTTTTTAATTGATAATTAAGAATATTTTTGCTATTTTTCAAATTTCACCATTCATTAATCCTAAAAGAATCCTGCACTTTACTGTCTTTGAAAGTTCTACAAAATAAAACAAGTGGAAATGATCTGAGAGATTTATAATACTTGTATTTATTATTATTATATAGGTTACTCTGGGGAGATGCAGACTCATCAAGGAAGGGACCTCACAGCCACAGATGCTTCAGTCACAATTCCAAATAGCCCTATCATCACAATCACTACATGCCATTAGAAAAACCTAAATCTCACATGCTCCTAACCACATCCCTTCAGTTTTCAGACTGTGAATATAGGTAAAATGGATATAAAAGTTTCTATATCCATTTTACCAATATTCACAGCATTAACAGCAATACAAACGATGTGAACTATCATTGCAATTATCCAAACTAGCCTTATTATTCCTAATGAGGTCTCAGCTGGCAAACTCAACAACTACTATCCATTACAACTGCTCAAAATACACTTTATGCAGTTCCTTCTATCAAAAGGGTTTCATTTATGCGTTCATAAGAACTGATAACCCATGTCAGAGAATGCAAAACCTCATATCCCCCCTCAACCCCCTAAGTTTGATCTACTTTAGCTAGAAATTTCCTTAGCAAATTCTGAAAACCACTCTGATCTCTCTCTCTGACAACCTATCTCTAAAGCTTGATTTTCTAGAGTAAAAATATTGAAATAGTAAGGTTATCTCCCTTTGGAACTTCAATGTCCACAACTCAAACTGGGCTCCTCTTTTCCAGGTTCTCTTATCAAGTGGGAAAGGGAAAGGATGCTGAGATAGTTGTCATTAATAACAGGGAAACACCAAAGTGGAACTTCACCGAAACATAGTGAATCAAATTTTATGTACAAAGTTTTCAAAATAAATAAATAAATACACTCATTAAAAATTGATAAACATTTTTCATGAGTATATTTTTGTTCAAAACATTTATTCATAAAATTTAATTCATGATATTTAAAATTTAATTAATTATGCTTTGGGCAAATATTCAGGACTTTCAAATTGCAGAGTGAAGAAAGATTAAAAAATGTGTCATAATACTTCACCTAATCATGTAACTACATGAAAATACACACACACACACACACACACACACACACACACACACACACACACACACACACACACACACACACACACAGAGAGAGAGAGAGAGAGAGAGAGAAAAACTTTGAGTTTCAAAAACTGACCAGAGCTTATGAGAATACAATCTTCGGCATCAAAGTTGCCTTGACTTGTAGTACCAAAAAGACATATGCTGCTGAGGCATCCATATATTCGCCTTTTATTAGTTCTTTTGACTAAGGTTTCACTAGTCTGACAGCTGTTTCGAACTGTAAGTTCTCGCAAGAGATCAGACAGAAACCTTAAAATAGCAAGAATCCTCATTCAATACCAAAGCAATTCTGTTTCAGAGACTTGTATTTTTCATATGTGAACAGTAGTCGGTGCTCAAGCATAATTTGATAATTATGCTCAAGTTTTTGGCACTGTGAAATAAACAGATCAATCCATATTTCATGTACTACTTAAAAAAAAAAACATGTAAATTTATTCAGTAGTGCAAGATAAGGCAACTCTGATGCAAAGGATTGTATTCTCATAAGGACTCATATTTTTATTCAAAACTCTCCAAGTTTCTATCAGAACTTATATGGTTACATGATTCATATAGCAACTATAAGAACCATGTAGCTGTAATAGCACTTCACAAGTTTGGAATGCAGCCACCTGTTATTTTCAATGCCCTAAAATACTCAGGATCAGTAAGATGTCTGTGTATCAGACTATTAACCATTATAATGATACAGAAGATGTATCTGACTGCCAAAGAACAGGTCAACCCTGCTGTGTTAGGACATAACAGCTTGTGAGGACAAGCTTCTGCAATAATCCCGTGAGAACAGATTATTGACAACAGAAAGTGATGTCATGAGAGATGAACATTACGCAGAGAACGATGTCACATGTACTAACTGATGACCTGGGAGTGAAACCCTATCATCATTCCACTGACTTCTTAACACCACATCTTATGCAGCAGAGGGTGATAAACTCAAAGGCACTTTTCCAGGCAGTGTGCAAACAACAGACACTGAGATATCCTCTTCACAGATGAGAAAATTATTTTCACCATTAAACTGTCAAAATGATCAGGTATATGACACAGCACATGCCATAGAATCCAGGATTCAGAGACATCATCATCCCACATCAGTGATGGTTTAGTGGGGGTAATGTATCCAAGTAGCATTTCTGCAAGAAAGGGGTCAAAAACCTTTGCCAGAGTGTATCAAGACACCATGCTATAATCTGTACTTTTCTTCCTGTATTCTTCACTCCTAAGTCTTTTTTTTTACTATCCTTTCTTACAGACTACCATCAATGGGATTCGACATCCTGCTGCCATATTTGCCATGCAGTGCGACCAATGGACATCCAGAAAGGGGGATCCTGGTAGATTTGCACTACTCTGGTCTCTGCTTCAGCAAGATGGACAGTCCTGGATGGACTAACCAGGATCAATTGGTTAGTGGGCTTGCCTGCAAGGGTTAATGTTGCAATAAGTCTCATCCCATGGTCTGGGGTTAGGACCCAAGGCTTGCTATGGTGAGGGTATAGTGTACGGGGTAGCCCTAGCGTTTCACTCCTGAGCGGTCATTACTTACTGATCAGTGGGTATCTATGTATGGCTCCATGGTGGGTGGGGATCACTGTGCTAAACCAAAAATCTCTTGAGTATGAATTCTTCATCACAAGGTCCCAACCAAGTATTGATACAGGAGATACAGCATATAGTAACAGAAGTAAGAAAAAAAAAAAGATATGTGATACAAGTACAAATGTACCAGTGTTTCTGATCATCCACACAACAGGTGAAAAGTCAATAGGGAAAATGTCATCCTTCTTTATTCAGAAGGGTTTAGAAGGACTGGCAGATCTCCCAAAACTGTTAAGAATTATGTTCTGGTGATATCTTGTGGAAACATCATGTCAGCAACATTCTGAAAAACTGCTGAAAGCAACATCAATGGATGGAATACCATTCACAGTAACACCTCATAAAATACTAAATTCTTCTAGAGGAGTTATATTAGAATGGAATCTGCTTAATGTTTCTGATGAAGAGATATGTGTTCAGAGCTTAAAGATCAAGGAGTGACAGATATGAGACACATCCTGATACATAGGGATGGTCACCTGGTTCTGACTAGCAACATCAGGGGTCAAAAATCTCTGCCAAAGTGTATCAAGACACCATACTGTAATCTGTACTTTTCTTCCGGCATTCTTCACGTCTAAGTCTTCTTTTTTTTTTACTATCCTTTCTTCCAGACTACCATCAATGGGATTCAATGTCCTGCTACATCTGTTAGAGACAGGTGTATCAAAAGTAATACATCTGTCTCTAACAGCTGTAAAAGCAGGTATCCCAACTGTCTTGTTAGATTATACATCCCTAATCCACTAAGATGCTTTAAATGTCAGAAATATGGGCATGTCCAAACTGCCTGTCATGTTCTACCACTTGTGTCTGATATGGTAGTAAAGAGCATGATAACAAATCTTGCTCTGCAAAGAAAACTTAAATGTGCAAACTGTCAGGGAGATCATCCAGCCTACTCTCGTGCATGTCACAAGTGGGAAAAAAAAAAAAATTAAAACAAAACAAAATATATATCATATCAGGATGCAGAAAAGGAAGTTAGCCACCACTATACCTATTTTGAGACCCTCTTATGATGAAAAGGTGGCAGCAAAGAAAATGTCAACAGCGTATAATGTATTATGTTGGTGGGATTAGGCTAGAAGAAACTGATGAGGCTAGGGATCTTGGAGTGTTAACAGATAGCAAGTTGAAGTCCAGGGCCATGTGGCAAAGATTGCAAATACAACTCAAAAGATAATAGCAATGCTGAAACAAACATTCACATGCAAAGGTAAGGATGTCATTTTGCCTTTTTATAAGCCTTGATAAGACCTCACTTGGACTATTGTGTGGAGGTCTGGTCTCCTGGTTTCCGTTGTGATTCTGATATATTGGAGAGAGTATACAAAGGAGAGTGTTAAAAATGATATCAGGATTGTGAAGACAGATTGAGAATTTGTAGACTGCAGACACTAGCAAATAGGAGAAAGAGGGATGGAATATTTCAATTTATGGAGCGTGGGGAAAGGACAAGAGGGCATCCTTGGAAGCTGAGAATGAAGGGTGTGAGGGCTAGATTTTTCTCTCAGAGGGTGGCGCATGATTGGAATGGATTGCCATTGGATGTTGTGAGTGCAAGGTGTGAAGGAATTCAAGAATAAGTATGATAGTTGGTGTGCGTAGTATGTGGCCTCCCTCGATGAGTCTCTGACTCCCTGGAGGTCTTTCTTAATAATAATAATTTCAAACTCATATGTCTATTTCACCATACTTAAACTTTATGATTGCAAGTGTTTCTTTGATGAGGGCATCAATCACATGACCTATGGTCTCACTCCAGAAACAACTCCAAAAATGGTTCCATTCCATGAGAATCCACTTGTCAAAAAAATTATGGCAACTATATCGCCTAAAGATAAACCACCACCAGACAACCCCAAAGAAAAAATGGATACTTTGGTATCTGCTGAAAGTAAATTAAACTTGACAACTGACCCTGACACATTAGATATATTGAATATTTTACCAGAGGGAGAGATGAACACTAGCCATTGATACTTCCCAAAATCAGTTAATATAAACCCGACAGAGGGGGGGGGGGAAACCCTCGACTTCCTGAAAACTGACAAGCCCACAAAGCCAAAACAATAGGAAAATTTATACAATGACACTATAATGTGTTTTGCTAGAATATTGATATTAAGATTTTACTGCAGAAACACAAACTTTTCTGCTTCTGTCTGCAAGAAATACATTTAAGACCCAGTGAGGATCTACCTTAAGGAATTTCACAGTTGCACACAAGGACAGAACTGGAGGTGGCCTGCTTATTGGAGGAGTTGCTATCCTAGTGGACAGTCATACTCCTTTCCATCGTTCAGCTTAATACTGCTATGAAAGTAGTAGCAATTCGCTTATCTGTGCATACTGTAATAAGAGTAGGTAATAAGAAAGCCTATTGCTGAGTTAAATGAAATCGATTTCAATAATCTTATCTTGTAAATGCTGCCCGAACCAATACATCTTATGGGTGACTTTGTTAGGCACAACATTCTGTGAAATTTGCAAGATAACCTTATCTTGCAAATGCCTTGCATGAGACCATATCATTGAATGAATACTTGACAATAACAACCTCTCTCTTTTGAATAATAGACTCAATACTTTCTTCTATATATGCCTACCTGATATTTTGTATTGATTTTACAATCTACCATTTTTCCATTGCTCACATGGGATGTCAAAGACAAGTTGATCTACAGAAGTGATCATTTTCCTGTTATTTGCACAATGTCTTCACACAAACCATGTTCTTCTACATGGATGCCAATATGGAACATGGACCAGGCTGACTGGAATACTTTTTCGCATCTTGCAAAATTTAATACAGAATTATTCAGTCAAGCACTTATCAATGAAGAAGTGATGTATGTAACAGACTGCACTGTCCATGCAGCAACAACCTCAATTCCAAAAGTGTCATCTCAATTTCCACTCTATCCAAAGCCTTGGGGGAACCCACAATGCCTGGCAACAAAAAATTGACATAGAGAGTGGGGTATATTTCGTAGATACCCCACCACATCAAACTTAATAGCTTTTAAGAGTGCTTGGGCTAAAGCATGTTATGTGAGACATCAGAGTCAAAAACAATCTTGGATCTAATTTACCCCATCAATTAATCAAACAACAGTGCAAAAACTATATGGGATCAAATAAGGAAAATGAAAGGTAGATAACACACCATTTGCCTACCTTAGACCATAATGGATGTGTTGTTGTTGATCCCAAAGCAATTGCAGATACTTTGAGAAAAAATTTTTACCAAAATTTCAGCAAAAGCTTCATATCCTCTGAATTTTTAATACTGAAAGAACAAGAGAAAGAGCAACTAAATTTTTCTCTTAATAGGCTTCGTCTGTACAATCAGCTATTTGTTAAGGAGGAACTCTTTTATTGTCTCACCCTAGTGCAGTAGGGCCTGATGACATCCATTATGAAATGAAAAAACATGTTCCATCATTTTCTATGGATCTCCTTCTCTTAATATCACAGAATACTTGCAGAGGAAGAGTTTCTAGATTCTTGGCATGAGTCATTGCTATCCCAAATTCAGGAAAGGCTCCAACACAAGCAAATAATTATTGACATATTGCTCTGACCAGCAGTCTTTGTAAGATAGAGAAAATGGTTAATACCAGACTGCTTCGGTATTTAGAAAGCAAAGATCTTCTCTCCAATATGCAATGTGGATTTCATACACACTGTTCAACTTTGGAGCATTTGGTCTATTTAGAAACTTTTATAAGAGATGCATTCCTAAAGCAAGAATATCTGGTTTCAGTGTTCTTTGACATGAAAAAAAGCTTATGACATGCCCTGGAGATATGACATATTAAAAGACATCCATAACCTAAGTCTTAGAGGACACCTTTTTGTATTTATTAAAATCCTGTCCAGGAGAGCTTTCCAAGCCAGGGTGGGAAGTGCCCTATCTCAGCCAGGCTCTTTCTTAAGTGTGACAATTTCTGCTATCAAAGTTAACTCAATCACTGAACAACTTTCCCCCACTGTAAGCAAAATGCTCTATATGTTGATGACTTCACAATTTACTGTCTCATAACATGAGGATAATTGAAAGACAACTTCAGCAAGCAATTGATCATCTCTCTCTAAAGGCTCTTAGTAATGGATTCAGGTTTTCAGAAGAAAAAAGTGAGTGTGTCAAAAACGCACTCTTCATCCAGATTCTGAATTAAGAATGGGATAAACTGTTATTCAAGTAGCAACAGAAACCAAGTTCTTGGGACTTGTCTCTTTGACAGAAAATTTGCATTTCTTGCACACTCGTCAACTAAGAGAAAAGTGCAAGAGAGCATTGAATCTCCTTGGCACTATCCTCAACTGAATCGGGTATGAATCAATCTTTAATGCTTTGTTTTTATCGCACACTTAACATGTTCACATTGAGGCAATAGTAGCTTGCTCGCCACAAACCTAACCATCTGGCAAAGCAAGCAAAATTACTGGCAATTTCATACCTGTCTGTTGTCAGAGAAGCACTGCTTTTCATGACAGTTTCCTCGATTGTAACTAATCCCACATTGTGTGAGAGATAGGTGAAAAGGCATGTTCTTTTCTGAATATATTGATAGTTTTACATGTGAGCTATATTCTACAGAGTTCTATGTTTCACTATGTATATTAAGGCATTTTAGCTGAATAGAGAACAAAAAGTTTAATATCCCTACTGGAATGTTATTTCCATATTTCATTTATTAAACATGGATTATATTTATTTAATACCAATTTCTTTCTAATACATACAAATCACAAATAACAGTAGAGATACCATAATACAACTTTATCTTGCTCCTGATTTAACATCAGACTTGCAACTGAAGTATAAAAACTACATTTCATTGTATATAAGGTTCCATTTACCATACAGATTTAGTGTATGGTAAATGGAAATTTTTTTTAAATAGCTTTTCCCTTATCATACGTTTTTTTAAGATTAAAAAACAAAGATCCTTACATTCACACAACTTCTTAACTATCTTCTTAACTTATCTATCTGCTATAAAGTAAAAATATGGTCTAGCAACCCCTGTTTGATCTAAACCAGCTTATTCTTTGCCCACTTCTTGGCCTTTTCTCAAGTATGCATGCAAAAGTTTTTCCCAAAACACCCAGTAGAGAAATTTTCACTATTTTTAATTTTATAAATTGGTTTTATAAGAACTCTAGTCCAACCATCTGGAATTTAACCTACTGACCAAGTTCTTTGAATATCAGGTGATAAAATTTAAAATTTATCTCCTCCTACCTAAAGAAATTCACAAACTAAAGACATCCACACCCATAGCTGGATTTGAAACCACAGTCTGTTGGTTGGAAGGCTGGTACACTTGGCCAACTAGATCTCAAGGTCTGAATTTTGGAGTAGTTCCAAGTACAACAGATAAATTACATATCAATTTTCAGAAAACATTCAATCTACTAGAACCAGACAGAAATATTAGCATTAAAATCACTCAGAATGCATAAATGGCATCTGCTTGGCTGTTTCAGTAGGCTACATGAATAGCATGCATATCTCTCTGTAACTGACTGTGGGCATAATGTCCATAAATGCCCTTTTTAGGTAGCAGATGAAGTTCATTGCCTATCGTGAGATGATGCAGATTGAAAAAGTTCCATATTTGGTCTCTTGAGTGATGCTTCTGGTCTGGTGATTAAATATAACCCATAGCCATCCATGGTGCTAAACATGCTATAGGATTACAACCTTTTATAGATAGAATTCATGTTAAAAAAAATAAATAAATATGTTGCTGAGCAATTAATATCAACTATCCTTGTTCCCTAAGAATCCAAAAACATTCACTTTCATTGAAAAAACACATAATAATCCAATAGTAATCCCAAGGCGGTGAAAATGGAAAACAATCCAACTTAACTAGGGTTACCAAGATATTATTTTGCAGTTAACAAAATCAAAGAGAAAAAGATCACAATTTAGACAGTAAATATTGATTCTGAAATCTGACATATCTCACCTCTCAGATGTGACATCATAGCTTTCTTCATCCACATCCTTTGCTAAGATAATTTCACATGACAAAGCAACCCTGACCTACAAAAAGAAGACATTTTATAGGCTCATACTTTCTCTTGAATCTTTCAGCACCATAGGTCTAATGATATTGATGAACTCATGCCAACTTGAATGTTGTCAACTAGGTATATATACCTTTATACTTAGATTTTATGCATGAAGGTAATGGTCACTTTCAGCAGAACAGTATACCGTACCACAAGGCACAGATTGAGGTACAGAAATGAAGCCTTGTCAAGTAACATTTTGTAAGCATAAATGTTACTTGATCATATTTCATTAACCATATTCTTGAAGAAAGAAGTTGAAAGAACAGATCCAATGTGAGACAACTTTGAGATGCAATTCAATTTGCATATGCCATCAATCCTATGCTGGGAACTACAGAATGCAAATATGGTCTTTTCATGTCACTTCAGCACCAATCAGCAGGGTTTGATTATTGTGGATTTATGGCCAAAGTAACTAAGAGTATGAGGCTATATAAGTAGAGCAGCAGTCTCATACAAGTTGATGAGAATCACTTGCCACTGAAGATTTTCACAAACATAAGTACTATAATGGAATAAAATCATATCATTACATAAATAAAAAATACAGTTATTTAATATATATGTGTGTGTGTGCATGCTATTTACCAAATTACCTTTCGGGCTTGAGCAACTTGCTTTTGAAGTTCTGCTTGAGATTCTGTTATCCTACTCTTAAATTCCAACAGCTATATAATAAAAGAATATACATATTTTAATGAAATATTAGTAAAGTTATATTTCAGAAATTTATGATAACACTTTTTAAGTATAAATAAAATGTTTCAATAATTAAAATGTTTGAAATCCAAGTGTTGCATCATTGATTCTTAAAAGGGAATTATTCAAGAAAGCACATGTGCACTGTAAAATATGACTTTCTTCATTCAAATTAGCTAGAATGGTACTGGTCAAGAAAATACACTCTTGTAATCTAGGTAACAAGTCACCTAAATATTTTACATATAAAGATATCCTTTCCATATTAAGATTCTGAGCAATGTACACGGATATAGTATAAATTAGTTTGTTCATCTCATCCATTACTGGGTGAAGGAGAACTTCTTGGAGATATGTATATAAATAGGTGTCTATATCAATTTATTCATCTGACCAAGAGCATAAAATTTATGAAATTTATTTCAGTGCATTCTGAGTCTGGTTTGAATCTGGGTTGTCAAGTATGTTGATCATGCAATGACTGTTTTTTGAACACATTTTTCAGTCACTAAACCCATAATTTTCAAGTGTAAAGACTAAGTACACACAGTTCATACCCATATAGGGATGTGGGATTTTGTTATGCTGTTCTATTCCCAGTGGAAGCACAAATATATTTTAAAAAAACTATGCTCAGGATGAGGAGCTGAAATGATGGCCTCACTTTGAACTGCACCAGGTTATCTACTTCAGGCCATATGATGGATAAATGTGCTTTGGTTTCAAGAAGCGATATTATTATATTAGCAGTCCATGATAAACAGGTTTCAGCTTAGAGTACTGCAGGACTGCGGATATGAAACGAGATGATATTTATAGATACAGCAATCCCTCGATTAGTGCATCTAATGAGTTTTTTAAAACAGGTGCATTAATCGAAAATGCACTAATTGAATATAATAACCTAGGGGAATAAGTATAATTCGTTCCTCAAATTTCTTTTTTGACCCTTAATTTCTTTTATAAAAGAATTAGGGTATGTCTCAGGGCCTAGTTAAAGGAAAATCATGAAGCTGAAAGACAATAAAACATATTCAGAATATAAATTTATTATTCTGCTTCTTAACAAAGAATTGAGCTAACTTAGTTTGGCGGTCCTGTACACCCCTTGAGGGTACATGGCAGGAATTTGATAATGATGATAAGTTTGGCAGGCATTCTGTTTCTTTTTTTTCATACAACTGATGGTATGGCCCTATTGTTTCTTCTGCAAATTTTACTGGTTCTCTCTTCACCAGGGTCAGTTTCAAAGCATTGCTGCTTAAAAACTTCGATTATACGAAAACTATTTTCAAATTGTTTCTGTGAAACCTCTTTGGGCTTGTCAGTGATTAAATTTTCTTCATATTCTTCAGGATCTTCCCATTATGTACCTAAATTTAGCTCGGGAGGTCGGAATCACTCAACTTCTTCTCAGATTGAGATTTAATTAACTTAGATTCATTTAAAAAGCCTCTAAAATCATTTGTATAACGTGGAAGAATGTGCTTCCAAATGGCTAGCATAATGCTAGCAGTAATTTCATTCGACTTTGTGACTTTATAACCAGGCTGAGATTTCTATGATTTGGACAGAAAAGTCTTGGAAGGCATTCGCTTCTAAAAAAAGGCTGGTTTTATCGACATTAAATATTTGTTAATCCCAATAGTCTCCTTCTTACACAACTTTCTTCAAAATCTCTGGATATCTCCTTATCTGCACTTGTAGCTTCTCCTGTGATTAAAACATTATGTAGGCTATTTCTCTTTTTGAAATACTCAAAATCACCCAGCACTAACGTGGAATTCTTCTTCTTTTCCATCATTGATAGCCCTTTCTTTCCAGATTACAAAGAGACAATGTTTGATTTAATAAGGCCAGTAGTAAGACCTTGGTTAGACATAACTGGTAATTAGTTTACGGAATTAACAACGCATATAAAGTATATTAATTAAAGGTAACTTTAACGAATAACTTCCATATGGGGGGGTGGCGCTAGTGTCCTTTGTAAATGTGGCGGTTGAGTTTAGCTAGTCTAGAAAACGTGTTTTTAAAGTTAAATATAGTGTGGCTTTTTGTCACAAATTGTGCTGCAATTGTGCATCGGTTAGAAACAAGTGTCCTTCAGTGGTATTATTGTTTAGAACTGTGTTGTATATATTGTGTTTTCACTGCCGTTAGTTTCACTATATCAACGTGTAAAGATGGCGTCCAACAAGAAACGTACGGCAGCGGCGCGCAGGACTTCTACTACTACACGAAAGGCTGGCTCAGCGTTAGATTTTTCGCAATGGATGCGTTGTGGAAACTGCTACATGTATGCACCGAAAAATGTGAAGGATCTGTGGTCGGTCTGGCAAAATGAGAAGAACGAAAATGTCGACGTATGTGAGAAGTGTCGGGATAGGCTGGAGCATTTAGGAATGGAAGCTGACATCGGGACCGTAGCGGAAGAACTTCGGCGGGAGTTTATGAAAATGAAAAATGACCTTCATCTTCTTCATGAGGAAGTGGAAGTGATCGGTAAGGAGATACTGGAAGTTAAAGCTGAGTTTAATGTGTTAAACAGAGAAATTAGGACTATAGAGATTACTTTAGCTGAAGTAACTAGAACAGGATTACATATGGGTGAGTCTTTGGTGAATGATTTAGTAATAAATAGTATGGGAGTGATTGGGAGTCAACATAATAAAACCACAAGTGGCCTAGAAGAAATGAGATGTAGTGAGAGTGGGGGGGGTAAGTAATAGAGAGTTGAGTAATGAAGCTGGGAGAGTCATGCTGAATAGTGTAGAGAATGAGTCCATGAGTGTGGACTTGAATGAAGTTAAGAGTGGTAAAATATATGGTGATTCTATGATTAAGGGTATGGAGAGTGGTATGCATGAGGAGTGCTTGGCTGATGGGACAATAGAAAGAGTGGCTTTAGCAATAAAGAGAGGGCATGAAGCAGACAAGATGATAGTGATGGTGGGTACGAATGACCTGAGAGGTAGTATAAATCGGGTAGGAAAAGATTTAAGAACATTATTAGATATTGTGAAGAGGAAAAGTGTCAATGGGAGAATAGTGTGTGTGCTGCCTCGTTTTGACAATTACGAGTTAAGTAGACGAGCAATGATAATGAATGATATGATTGCAAGAATGTGCAGAAAAAGAGGTCTGGAGTTTGTTGATGTTTGGAGTGTGTTTGAAGGAAAAAGGCAGTTGTATGCTAGAGATGGACTGCATCTTAACATGGAAGGACATAAGCGACTGAAGAAGTTATTGTTTTCTGAACAGGTTGAAGTTATTGGGCAGGGAAACTAATATTGAAAAGGTTGAGTGTAAGAGAGAGAAACTTTAGCACTGATTGTGTATCTATTGATCCTTATAGGCAGAATAAATTGCAGAAGAGAGGGGATAAAAATCGGCATAGGACTACGGTAGTTAGTGACTTATATTTCAGTTCTAAAGCTGGTACAAGATCTAGAGGGAATCTGCAATTTTTGTATACCAATGCTAGAAGCATTCGAAATAAGAGAGAAGAATTTTTGGCATTAGTCAGTGAAATCTCAATAAAAGTTGTAGGCATTAGTGAAACTTGGCTGTCAGCAGAAGATGTGGTCACTGGAATTGAATGTGATGGGTACAGTATTTTCAGGGAGGATAGAGAAGATAGAACAGGAGGAGGAGTACTGTTGATGATAGCTGATGTGTTGCAGCCAAAGCAAGTAGTATATCATGATGATAGACATGTGAATGAGAGTTCATTTGAAGCAGTCTGGTGCGAAATAGTGACCAATGCAACCAAATATACAGTTGGATGCTGCTATAGGCCAGGGAGTACGGGGGGAGATATTGAATTCATGCATCAGCAACTTAGTGCAATGAGTGAAGGCTTAGTGATTATTATGGGGGATTTTAATTATGGTGATATCAATTGGAAGGAGGAAATATCACGTAGCAAAAAGGAAATGGAGTTCATACATCTTCTACGAGATAATTACTTGAAACAGCACGTAACTGAAGGGACACGTGGTGTGAGAGTGTTGGACCTGGTTATTGGTTCAGAGGTTATATGCATAAGTAAGGTGTCCTCGTTACCTCCAGTTGGTGAAAGCGATCATGTGGTATTGACTTGGGAGGTTGCAAAATCTGTGGATTTTTCTATTAAGAAGGGGTATGTACGGAACTACAGGTTAGGCAATTATAACAAGCTTCGGAGTGAGCTTGCAGCCATCCCATGGCAGAACATATTGCAAGGGAAAGATGTTAGCAGTGCTTGGGATAAAATCAGCGGGTATCTGAGGAAAGCAATATCAGATTGTGTCCCCATGGTCAGGAGGTCAAACAAGGCAGGCATTAGATGGATGAGCAGTAGTATCAAGCTTGAACTGCAAAAAAAGAAAATGTTATGGAGAATTTACAAGGAGAAAGGCGATCAGGACACCCATGAGCAGTACAAGGCTCAAGCTAGGAAGGTTACCAGCATGGTAAGAAAAGCTAAATCAGATTATGAGAAGACCTTAGCCAAAGAGATCAAGGGTAATCCCAAAGAGTTCTTCCGCTATGTGGCAAGTAAGAGGAAGAACGACTTCGGAAGGATAACCTTAGTGGGTGCTGATGGTATTGAGGTGACAAAATCAGATGAAATAGTCGAGTTACTGAGTGATCACTTTTCAAAAGTCTATCACCCAAGTGAGGATATCTCTATACCTATAGCAATACCTAATGTGAGAATTGAAGCTAAAGAATCAGAGGTATTAAATATATTGCAAAACTTAAATGCAAACACTGCGGTAGGCTTAGATGGAATATCAGCTCGGGTGTTGCGTGAATGTGCAAATGAATTGTCAACCCCTCTTACCTGGATATTTAATTCAAGTTTGAACTCTGGTATGGTCCCTAGGGAGTGGAAGTTAGGCAAAGTGGTTCCTTTGCATAAGGGTGGCTCTAAAACTGCGGTATTGAATTACAGACCAATCACCATCTCAGGAGTAGTGGTAAAAGTATTGGAAAAGTTGGTTAAAGACAAAATTCAAGAATGGGTGGATCAGGATATGATACTCTATAGAGGCCAACATGGTTTTGTTAAAGGTAGATCCTGCCTTAGCAATCTATTAACTATTCATAATAGAATAACATCCGAGTTGGACAAAGGAACTGGCTACACAGTGGTACTTCTGGATTTTGCTAAGGCTTTTGACAGGATACCCCATAGAACACTGTTACGCAAATTAGAGCAGATGGGAATGGATATTAAATTGGTGATATGGATAGGAGAATGGCTCAGGGAGAGATACCATAAGGTGGTGTATGGAGGAGCCGAGTCCAGAATGAGGCAGGTGACCAGTGGTGTGCTCAGGGCTCTGTGCTTGGGCCAATGTTGTTTAATTTGTATATAAATGATATAGGAAATGGCTTAAAGGGAGATATTCAGTTGTTTGCTGATGATGCAAAGTTGTGTAGTGCAATAAAAAATCAAGCTGATGTTGAAAGTTTGCAGGAGGATTTAAATAAGCTGGTAAAATGGGCAAAAGAAAATGGATGTCAGTTCAATGTGGAAAAGTGTAAAGTCATGCATTTTGGGATTAAAAGATTACCAGCTGTGTACTACATCGATGGAAAGGTACTCCAAGAGATTGATGAGGCTAGGAACTTAGGGGTATTGGTAGATAGGGAGATGAAGTTCAGAGGACACATTGCTAAGGTGTCCAAGATTGCACATAGGATTACTTGGTTGTTGAGGAACACACTGACATCCAGAGATAAAGAGGTTATTATTCCCCTTTATAAAGCATTGATACTTCCACATTTGGATTACTGTGCTCAGGTCTGGTCACCTGGATTCCTTGGAGATGAGGAGGCTGTGGAGAGGGTTCAGAGAAGAGTGACCAAGTTGGTGAGTGATATAAAAAATGCTCCCTACATTGATAGATTGAGAGCTTATGGATTGCAGAGATTGGTTGATAGGCGAAGAAGAGGGGATATGATAGAAACATTCAAATTACTAAAAGGTTTTTATAGGATTGATGCAGGGGAAATGTTTCAGCTGTGTGATAGTGATGGAAGAACAAGAGGTCATCTCTGGAAATTAAAGAAGAGTGTGGTTAACAAAGGTGTCAGAACAAGGTTTTTTGCCTGGAGGGTGGTGAATGAGTGGAATTCATTGCCTGACTTAGTTGTGAGCTCTTCGTCTGTAAATGAATTCAAGAAGAGATATGACAGATATTGTTTTGCTAGTTTGGGTCTCCCGCGATGAGTCTACTGACTCAATGGAGATACCCGTAATAATAATAATAATATATTTCGGCAATGTCACATTGCCATCTTCGGGAACATAAAGATATGGTATGTGCACTCAGGAACTAACACAAAGCAAATGAGGAAGAAAGCAAGAAACTAATATTGTTCCTAAAGTTCTAATGGTGCCCTCTTGCAGGCTAATTTGGTAGTCTTGGCAGTTGGGCTGAAGTTCTCATAATGAAAGTCTCCCAAATTTGGGGCAGTTTCATGCACCCAAATTTGTTGAGGTTAGGAACGTTTTTTAGAGCTGCTGAAGATTCTTTGAATAATCTTTCGTATTTAAACTTGCTGCGATGGATTATTTTTGTTTTATTCCAACGAATTTTATGGTGGGAATCTAAGGCATGGTCTGCCAGCCCAGAGCGGCTGTACTGGTGAAACCGGATGTAGTCTTGGTGTTCTGAAATCCTGATATTTGTTGTTCTGCCTGTTTGGCCAAAGTAGGACAATTTTCAGCTGCAAGGGACCTGGTATACACCAGGTAGGTCTAGGGGAAGTGGTTGGTCTTTGGTAGAACGGATAAGGGATGCCAACTTTTTATATGGTCTGTAACAGGAAGTAAGGTCATATTTTTTGAGGATATTGGTTATTTTTTCAGAGGTGCCCTGGATGTAGGGGATGGTGATAGACTTGGTGTAATCTTTATTGTGGAGGGGGGGGAGAGTGGTTGTGGTTTACAGGTTTTAGTATTTTTTGGATTTTTCTGGGGTTATAGCCATTGGCTAAGAAAGTGTTGAGGATGTGGTTTAGTTCAATAGTCAGGGCCTTATCATCTGAGCAGATTAATTTTGCCCTATTATATACTGTTTTTATCACCCCATATTGTTGTGAGGGGGGGGGATTGCTGGTGAATGTATCTGCCAGTGTGGGTGGGTTTTCTGTAAACAGAGAAAACCAAAGATCCATCAAGCTGGCGGGTGATTAAAGTGTCTAGGAAGGGGATGGTGTTGTTTTCCTCTTTTTCTAAGGTGAACTGGACTCTGGGATGTTGGTTGTTTAAGTGTGTTAGGAAGGAGTGGAGTGTGTCTGAGCCATGTGGCCAAATAGCAAACACATCATCCACATAACGAAGCCAAATAGTGGGTTTTTGTGGGGCGGAGTTTAAGGCTTTCTCTTCAAATGTCTCCATAAAGAAATTGGCCAAAGGTGGGGAAAGTGGTGAACCCATGGCTGTCCCCTCTATCTGTTTGTAGAACTTTCCTTGCCAAACGAAATAGCCTGAGTTCATTGTGAACTGAAATAGGGCTGAGATATCGGGAGGAAACTTGGCTTGGATGAGCTCAAGGGTTTCTTTGAGTGGGACATTAGTGAATAGGGAGGAGACGTCAAAACTGACCATTATGTCAGTGTGTTGGAGTGTGAGGTTTTCTATACTGGCTTTAAAGTTCCTAACCTCAACAAATTTGGGTGCATGAAACTGCCCCAAATTTGGGAGACTTTCATTATGAGAACTTCAGCCCAACTGCCAAGACTACCAAATTAGCCCGCAAGAGGGCACCATTAGGACTTTAGGAACAATATTAGTGTCTTGCTTTCTTCCTCATTTGCTTTGTGTTAGTTCCTGAGTGCACATACCATATCTTTATGTTCCCGAAGATGGCAATGTGACATTGCCGAAATATAGAAGTTATTCATTAAAGTTACCTTTAATTAATATACTTTATATGTGTTGTTAATTCTGTAAACTAATTACCAGTTAATAAGGCCAGTGTTTAGCGGGGTCCGTTTTTGGTTACAATCTTCGATCCATGTAAAAGTACCCTGTTAAAAAGAAGTCTCTCTAATTCATCATTATAATACTTTGATTTCAAATGATGAACTTGAAGCAGTCTTACCTTTCTCTTTGTATTCAGCAGTTGATTCATCCATTTTTGTGTTCTTGTCCTATCTCTGCTCTGGACTCACCTTGTTCATTTTTCTTTATTATTTCAAATTTTTCTTCCAATGAGATTACTTTTTGAATCATTTTCACACTTCTATTTTTTGCTCACTAATTCTTTTACTCATGATTAGAGGTTAGGAAAATAATTTAAAATAAAAAAGTAAGGAAAACAATTACACGTGATATGATCAGCAAAATGCTATGTAAGGCGACATAAATTTTGGCAGTAAATTTGGAACATAGTGTAGTATGCCATTAAAAAATAACTTTGTAAAATGTTTTGAATCGGTAACTAAATTATTTCATCCTGGTGAGTAATTTTTTAAATAGTTAACCATAAAAAATGTACAGATCGAAAATTTTTAAAATCTGTAACATTTATTTTTAAGATGTATATAGGCACACTGATCGAATTTGGATGTCAAAAAAAAATGATGCACTAATCGGGGCGCATTAATCGAGGGATTGCTGTAAATACAAAAAAAAAAAAGACTGCACTTTAATTTTTATTTATATCAATCCTACACACACACAAGATGGTGTAGAACCTACCCACAGCATATTAGTGTTGTGTGCAGGCTAGACATTAAGAATATCGAGTAGTCTCCCTTCTGATGATGGAAACCAGCATGTGATCACAAGAAGTTAAGTTTTGTTAACTTTTAAATAATAATTATATAAAATAAAGACTTATTGTTACATAGACCATATATTTATAACGTACTTGTGTTCTTACAAATTGCCTACCGGTTTCGCTAGTAACTGACTAGTTTTCTCAAGGTTTGCATAGTACAAAAAAAAGGTAAATGCAAAAAAGGTTTAAAAACTACAAAGATCTGTTAGTATCTGTTAGGTAGCTAGGGTGACACGTTCGCGTGACATAACTACTCAGCAGAGTAGTTATGTCACGCGAACAGAGCAGAAATTTCTACAGCAGAGTAGAAATTTGTTGATGATGTATCTAGGATAACCATTTTGTGATAGAGTTGTAGCTATTTGAGACAGTTCTGTTTGAACTTCTTCCTCATCAGAGATAAATTTTCTAGCTCGATTTCTTAGCATGTGGATGATGCTGTGTTTCTGTGACCTATGATGGTTTAGAAGAGTAACATAGATATCTTCCAGTGTCCGTTGGTTTTTGTAAATCGACAGTTTGATACTGTTTCCTTGTCTTTTTACTAGTAAGTCCAAGAAGTGTAGCTGTTCGTTATTTTCTACTTCTAGAGTAAATTTTATTTTATTGTGGAGTGCATTGATTCTGTTAACAAACATATGTAGGCTTTCTAAGTTGTCTTTCCAAATGATGAAGATGTCATCCACATATCTCCACCATATAGAAGGTTTAGGAGTAATGCTGGTGAATATTTCATCTTCAAATTTCTCCATGAAAAGGTCTGCACATGGTGGCGATAGAGGGCTGCCCATGGCTAGGCCTTCTAATTGTTTGTATATCTTGTTGTTAACTTTGAAAAAATTTGATTGTAGGCAATGCTTGAACATCTTTGTGATATCTGCAGGAAAGAGATCTTTGATAATGTTACAAAAAAAACCAATGGACACTGGAAGATATCTACATTACTTTTCTAACCATCATAGGTCACAGAAACACAGCATCATCCACATGCTAAGAAATCGAGCTAGAAAATTTATCTCTGACGAGGAAGAAGTTCAAAAACAGAACTGTCTCAAATAGCTACAACTCTATCACAAAATGGTTATCCTAGATGCATCATCAACAAATTTCTATACAAAGATAACCAACAAGAAAGAACAGTCGCCCAGCAAATTTCAACAGCAGTCATCCCCTTTATAGGTTCAACTTCCACAAAAATTGCAAGATTGCTAAAGACACATAACATCAGGGTTGTATTTAAACCAACAAATAGCATAAGACAGGTCCTAAAGACAGTGTGCCATTTTATAAATATCCAGGTGTGTATAATATTCCATGCACGTGCTGTCTTTCCTACATTGGGCAGACTTCGCCTGGAAATAAGACAGAAAGAACATGTAGGCGATGTTAATCACAACAGAACGATCACCTCAGGATTGGCACATCACTTTTCAACTTCGAACCACACTATAGACTGGAATAACAGCTCCATGCCCTACATAGACGAGGATTACAGACATCGAGTATTTAAAGAAGCGGCAGTTGTACTACGTACGGGAAGTAATCTAAACAGAAATCAAGGGGCCATTCTGAACGATACCTGGAAAAATCTAATTAACTCCCTCAGTTCAACAGAGCTACAGTACGCGAATAATCATATTACGCATGTGCATGTAATGCGTGTTCATGATGCTGAGTAGTTATGTCACGCGAACGTGTCATCCTAGCTACCTAACAGATACTAACGGTTCTTTGTAGTTTTTAAACCTTTTTTTGCATTTACCTTTTTTTGTGCTATGCAAGCCTTGAGAAAACTAGTCAGTTACTAGCGAAACCAGTAGGCAATTTGTAAGAACACAAGTACGTTAGAAATATATGGTCTATGTAACAATAAGTCTTTATTTTGTAACACTTTATGACCAAAAACATGTACAATTTAAATAATTATATAAATCAAGCAAATATTAGATCCAACATTATTTCATTATTACATAATAAAAATAATAATAATAAATAATAATTTTATGTAAATATGATTTTTTTTAATATGAACCACATAAGAGGTCACAAAACCCATTCTTTCTAACTGCATACTATGTGTAAGCATATGATTAGGGAGAAAGAAGGAATTTGTAATATGTTTCTTGAAAAGATGGAAGTTGTATTCAGTGGGGAAAGTGATATATGAATGGCTGTTCCAAAGAACAGATGTAGATGGAGTGATGAGTTCGGAGCTGAACATTGTATAGATGTCGACAAGAGGCTGTCTGTGTCTTGGCCACTTCAGTAAAACAGAACCTAAAAATACCTATAGAAAAGACATAATGCAGGAACAGAGCATCTATGAGAAAGCAATCAGAGTCAGTGAGAGGAGGCTCATTTATTAGATGTGTTGCCCTCTTCTGGATATAATCAACATTCTAAGGGAAGTTTTAAGTGCACATCAGCAGAGAGAGAGAGAATGAATAACAGCACAGAAGACTATACTAAGGTCAAGTGGATTTAAGATTTATAATGTGTTAGGAGTTGTGCAAGAAAGTAGTTTTGAATGAAAAATGTGGATGTGATATACTTGTGCCATGACAAACTAGATATGAAAATCAACCCAAGAAGAGAGACAACTGCTCTTGACTAGTGATCAGAGTATGACTGAAAATAAAGGAGAGTGGAACAAGATCTTTCTTACAAGAAATAAGAAATGATAGAATCATATTTTGATAGCATTGAAAGTCATTAAGTTATCTTCACCGTCCTTGTTAGTGGAGAGAATATAAATTTTTAGGGCACTAGTTAGAGATCTTGAAGCTTGAATCATTTAAGAACTACAAGGTTTTTTAAAGGAAGAAGAATGGAGTGTACTCTCATCAGTAATACTGTGGATAGGATTTTAGGTCAGTAAGAGCAGGTTATTGAGCAATAGGAGAAAGCGTGTGGGAGAAAGCATCGCTCCATGTAATATCCTGCTATCAGAGAAATCTGATGACAGGAAACCATCCAACCATGACAAATTTCTACCTGAATGATACACTTTACCAAAATGATCACTCAGCAACTCAACTATTTCTTTGGTCTACGTTACCTTTCTACCATCAACATTGATTATATCATCCTTCCATGGTCATTTTTTCCTCTTACTTGCTATATAAAAAAAAACTCATTTTGATTTACTTTGGCCTCGTTAGCTAATTTTCTGTCATAATCTGATTTGGACTTTCTTACCATACTAGTCACTCTTCTTGCTTGCACTTTGTACTGCTCATCAGTGGGCTGATCACCTTTTTCTTTATATTCTCTCCACAATGTTTTCTTTTTTTTGCAGCTCTTTCATTATATCCCTATTCATCCACTTAATCCCCATTTGGTTAATCTTCCTGACTGAGTATGCAGTATGATACTGCTTCTCTTAAACAATCCCTGACCACTTCCTATGCACTACTGTCATTCTTTCATGTAGCTTCTCAAGCCATGGCACTGCTTCAAGATGATTAAGAAGTTTGTCATAATTACCAGCTTTATAGTTCAACATAAACCTTTTCTTGAATCCATCCAGAGAATTCCACATGTTGTTCAGCAACTTCCCAGAACAAGACTGCATGGTCACTCTCCCCCAATTAGAGGGTGTCTACCTTGGGTATGGATGTATCATCTGATGCTATAACTAGATTTAGCACTCTCAAACTCTTGGTCCCCTCTGTGGGTTGCTGTTTCAAGTAATTATCTTTGAGCACCTGTATAAATTCCACTTCCATCTTGCCATGCCACCTGTCCTCTGTCCAGTGTATGTCCCCATAATAATTGCTTGGTTTGCACTCATTGTGCTAATCTGCTGACAAAGCATCTACATCTTCTTATGGGCTCCTGGTAGCTACAGCAGCAACTAACAATATATTCTGCCTATTGGCCTCTATCTTACATCTACTAGTATAAGTTGGTTTTCTTAGAAATTTAGAGATATTCCACAATTTTTTTACTGATTAAAATATCCAGGAATCAAAGTTTGTTGTATATTTCTATTTCAATGGCAAATTTTTGAATGCAGATTTAGAAACCACATGAAGGTGTTAAGCCAAATAACTAGGAGACGCCCAAGGACTTCTGACCTAATGTTCAATCCCCACCTTCACACGGTTCCTGTTAATAGGTACTTACCAAAGGATGAGCTGACCAAATTGTACTTTCTACTGGCTTAAACACAAATAATATGATAGTGCAACATGAGATTTCATGCCAGCTAGGGTGTCCCCCAGTTAAACAAGGTCCAGTTATTTTCACCAGAATAAGCAGAAGAACAGAAGATAGCAACCATCAGTATCAATGGAAAGAAAATCAAGCTTGCAGAAGAACCAGAGAGATATCACATGGACATAATTCGCATCGCTAAAACAAAGAAGACAAAAAACAGGTGGGATCTTAATAAATAATAAATTTAGGATGTTATATTTGGGCAATAATGATCAAGGAAAGGAAGGAGTAGCGATAGCATTCAACACGAAGATAAACTTCCTGATTGGGAGGCACTTTCAAGTAGAGTTATAGGCAAACTTAAAAATGAGGTAATGGACAATGAAACTTATTTGTGCCTATGGTCCCACAGAAGGTTCTCTAAGGAAGAAGAAAGCATTTTGAGTTACTACAGCAAGCAGCTGTATAAAGAAAATGGAGAAAGTGGTACTGCGGTACTTGTTGGAGATATAAACAGCACAGTAGGAAGTAAATTCCACCAGGCATATAGAAATGTTTTGAGAAAAGGGCAAGGCTAATAATAATGGTAAGTATCTGCTGGATTACTGCTCAGGATATGGACTACTCATTAGTAACACCATGTTCCAACATAAAGATGTTGCACAAATTCACGTAGAGAAAAGACAAAAGAAATAAGAAAATCCCCATTGATTATGTCATTGTTGTTAGTGATATCTTTGTGCTAGTTCAGGATACAAGCGTGAACAGAGGATCTGAAATTGGAAGTGACCATTATTTAGATTTAAGTAGGAAAAAACTGAAAATTACACTGAAAAGAATGAAAGTTGAGCAGCTTTAACAAGTAAACTGTAGACTTGACTATACAAACATTATGGAAGAAAATCTGAAGCAGTTTGAAAAGAACTAAACCATGGAGTCTTAGTGGCAAACTACAGAATGCATTGATTTAGTTAGGGAAGCATGTAGTGGAGTTGTCTGCATGGATAGAAAAATAAGAACATCATGGTAGACACAAGAAGGTAAAGAAGCAGTCCAGGAAAAGAAAGCATACTGAAAGTTCTAGAAAATAAGTTGGCAGATACCCTAAAATAATACAGAGAAATGTATGAGAATGATGTTATGTGTGAGAGTACTGAAACAAAAGTCATGGAAGACTTCAACAAGAATATAGAAGGTAAATATCAGGAGGATTGCAAAATGTTCTGGAGACTATTTGAAAAATTTTAGAAATGGACGAAAGAGTACTGTAAAAGGAATCAAAGATGATAAAAATGATAAAAAAAAAAAAAAACTGAAGTAAGGACATCCCAGATACCTGGAATAATTACTTTAAAAGACTGTTAAATGAAACAAGAAGAGACAGAACTGTAGTATAATAAATTTAGTTTAATCCTTTATCCAAATGTGAGCAAACAAAGTTTGTTTGCTCACACTTGGATAAAGGATTAAACTAAATTTATTATAGTCTAACCAAGTGAAAAATAAACTTTCAACATCTTTCTCTAAATCCAGAATAATTTAATAAAAAGGTGGCATACTGTTTGGCAACTCCTATAGGTAGAGATGACCTTGCTAATACTTCTGCCTGATATCTCCACTTGGGCCTGGCTCCCACTGAAGAGACCTCAATAAAGGTTGAAACTAGTCTGGATAGTGGCCCTTCCCTTAATGCATAACATTATACATATCTGCAAGGAGATGTGTTTTGCATTATGGGAGATACCGAGATAGGAGTGATGTTAGCTTGCTCCACCATTGCAACGAGTTTCCCAGTGTTGTACCACCTTACCCCAGTTCTGAAGATACTCTCAGGCACAAACTTTGTTTGCTCACACTTGGATAAAGGATTAAACTAAATTTATTATAGAACTGTAGTAGTCAAAATTTTTCAAGAGAAATGCAAGAGAAGTACATATCAATACTTGAGGCAGAAAAAGCCATCAAAAACTTGATATGTGGAAGGACAGCTGGAATAGATGATATTTGACCAGAAATGCTCAAATAAAAGTTTTCAGTAGCTATACTGCCAAATTCAGAGGGTCCGGTCAGAAGGTCAAATTCCAGATGATTGGAGTTATAGTTCCCATCTATAAAAAAAAAAAAAAAAGGAATAAAGCTGAATATGAGAATTACAGAGGAATTTCTATAGTCTTCCAGGTAAGATTTATGCAAGCATACTTGAAAAGAGGCTAAGAAAAACTGGAAGAGAAACTGGTTGAAGAACCAGCTGGATTCAGACAAAGCAGAGGCTGTCAGGATCAGATTTTTTATGACAAAGAGTTGAGAAATCATGGGAATATGACAAGGATCTGTAACCTAAGTTTTTGTAGATATGGAAAAGGCATATGATTATACATGTCAATACATAGTCTATATTCAAGTTGTAAGTCAGCAGTTAGAATAGAAGAAAATACAGGAAGATGGTTTCATGTAAATCAGGTGTAAGAAAAGGATGCACGTTATCTCCACTCTTATTATCTATATGGATCACACTGTGAACAAAAGAGGTATTTAAACCTGATATCCGAATTGGAGATATCAAATTTAGCTCTTTGTTTTATGCAGATGATATTGTACTCCTAAACACATCCAGTGCAAGTCTCCATGATTCTCTAACTAAAACTGAATAATAGCTGTAACAAATTTGACATGAAAATTAGCAATAAAAAGACCAAATTTATGAATAGGCAGGAAATATAGAAAACTTCAGCTGTTCTGAATGGAGAGCCTATAGAACAATTTAGGTACAGTTTTTAATGAAGATGGCAAGTTAAATCTGGAAATAGACAACACAATGAGCAAAGCTAGTATGGTGGGAAGCCAGCTGAATAAATTTATATGAAACAAGAAAGAAATTAGTCAAAACACTAATATACGAGACAGTGTTCAAACCAGTTTTAAGTTATAGGTCTGAGAGATGGGTTACAAATAAAGCACTTGATCAAAGATTAGAGACTAGAGATATGAGAGTTCTTAGAAAAATTAGGGGTCCTGAACAGATGACATCAATGGCAGAATCATATTAAAAATGAATACATTAAGATGGAACTTGACATTGTTTGCATTTAAAAATGTATGAACAGAGCTAATCTAAGGTAGTCTGTCACTTAAATAGAATTTTCCATTCTATTTAAAACAGGTGTTTGATGACAAGAGGATAGGAAAAAGTCCTGGAGGAAGACCAAGATCTACTAGGTGGATTGATTCACTCAAAAGTGCCCTAGAACAAAATGTTAGATCAATCATATTGGAGTACTGAAGTAATAAACTAATTTGAAGGAAAATTGTTGAAAGGAGATTATTAATAATGTAAACTTAATCATGTGTAGCCTGAACACCCTTTGAGGATACATATCAAGAAACTAATGATGATGAAACTGTTAAGGTCATCCAAATAATGAACATATTGTCCATGTACTACCACATGAATAGATTCAAAGTGGACTGCAAAATGCCTCTTCAAAATTCTTTCTTTTAGGGTTACACGGTGATCAGCACTCATATTTGTAGATTTAGGGACTCAAAAACACACGTGTTCAACACGTGTGTTTTTGAGTCCCTAAATCTACAAATATGAGTGCCTCTTCAAAACTTTTCCATATAAAAGTTTGTAAGCAGAGGAGATAATGGAGAATCCATAGTCAACCATATTTTTGCATGTGGAGGACTTGTCTTTTCATTTGAAAGAATATGGAAATAGTTCTAGGTGGGAGATTGAATGAAATGTCAGAATAATTCACCTGGATTGTCATATCCCCACATGTCCCGAGGGCAAAGAGGTCTGACATACGTCAGTTTACAGGCCGAAGTTAACCTTGTGAGAATGGCCAGCAGCATTGAACAATTGTGCTCCTTCCAACTACTAACCATGCTCAGACTTGCTTAACTTTTTGCATGAGCCATTAGTAGCAGAGACTACCAATCGACCAACCTTTGCTGGCAATTTACCTGGATTACGGATTTTTGAATTAATTTTTCCAACAAAACGTGAGGATTTTTTTTTATAAAGGAATAAGAATGTCCAAGGCTGCTCTTCAGAAGCATTCTGAGAGAAAGTGAGTGAGTGGGCTGAGGCCATTCATTACTAAGTATAGAGATGTACCAGCTTTGTGAATTTTTGGATATCCACATAATCTAGGAATAATAGTATGATCAGATTTAGTTGTTTTTTTCCCCTGAAAAAAAAAATGTGTGGGCATATATAAGATCATTAATCTTGGTATGCGAAGCCCAGTTGGTATCACTATTTCCAAATATGTAGAAGAGATAGATAAAAGAATACAGATTTTGGCAAATACTGATCAGTTGTGTCCATTATGATTGAAGAATTTTCTTTGCTGCTTTAAGGATACTTATGTTGTTATGATGTTTCTGAAGTGCTTCCTGTTCTAAAGCAGTTATAAAAAGTACAAGCATATTAAAATTTTAGTTTGCACAGAAATCAAAATAAAACCTAAATAATATATATATATAAATTAATAAATTATTGAACATGAAAATGTGTCAATGATTCACAAAACATATTAGCATTAATATTTCACATGCAAAACATACTTGTTGTAACTGAATCCTTGTTTTCTCAAATTCTTTTAATTTTGTTTTGTCTTCGGAACGTTTAATCTGTAATGTTAATAATTTCTCTTTCAAATCCTTTATTTCGCCTTTTGATGCCTCAATTTCTTGATCTTTCTGGAGGAGAGCCACTTTATCTTCTAGTGCAGCTGCTGCTGTTCCCACTGAAGAAATCGACATAGTTACTGGTTTTGTCAGAAGAACCTATATTAACAATAAAAATATTTTAAATAAGATTTTATTTTAATTTTAAGGATATTCACATATTACCTTAAAAAGTGCTTTAGCATTCTGCTTGCACATATTATTAGAGATGTTTAATATTTTCTAATATGTCTACTTATACTAAAATTTCTAAGATATTTGATGATGAATCACTGAATCCTTCATGTAATAATCCTGTTTTTTTTTTTTTTTTTTTAAGCAAGTAATGACCATAAAACATGGATATAGTCATTTTCTGTTGTATGTTGGACAGAAATCACAGCACAAAAGGACACCTAGTCTTTATAATGTAGCTTCTAATAAAGCTGGGTATAATTTTCATTTTTTTAAACTTGTCACAATGAGTTGATTAGACTGTTTCTTATTAGATTTGTTATTTGACTTTATTTCCATTAGACTAATTCTTATTCCAATTATGTTGACTTGAAACTATGAGAAATACAGCCACTGGGACATAAAATCAGAATATCCCAATTTATACATACAAAGAAAATAAGCAACCCTAATATTAAAAACTTTTTGGAAATACTTTTATTAAACATGCACTTAAATCAGAAAAGTTTCGCTGGCTATGTTATAGTTTATAGCGATGTTTTTCCCACCGGTTCAGGACACAAAGTATACAGAGGATTTGAAGCAGGAAGTGATCGCTATTTAGTTTTGAGAAGGATAGAATTAAATTTCATATTGAAAAGAAGTGTGCGTAAGAAATCTTTAAAACAAATCAAAGTTGAATAGCTTTCAGATGTGAACTGTAGACTCAAATACACAAACATCATTCAAGAAAAAATTGAGAACAAAAGCCAAAATCTGGAGACTCAATGGCAAATCCTGAATAAAATATTGCTTGATTCAGCCAGAGAGGTATGTGGTGAGGTTGTCTGTAATGATAGAAAAATCAGCACTCCATGGTAGACTCAGGTAGTTAAAGAGGCAGTCAAGGAAAAGAAGAAAGCATATTGAAAGTTCCTGGCAAGTGAGTCAGCTGGTCCTCTCAAGTAGTGACAGCACAGTGGTAGAAAACATTCAAGAAGCATGCAATCAGGAATACATATCAATACTTGAAGCAGAAAAAGTCATCAAAACCTGAAATGTGGAATGGCAGCTAAAATAACTGATATTCGACCAAAAATGCTCAAGTATGGAGGCATGACAGTCTTAGAGTGGGTGCACTGCATAGTTCAGAAGGCCTGGTCAGAAGGACGAATTTCAGATGATTGGAGTAGTTCTCATAGTAGCCATATATAAAAAGGGAAATAAAACTGAATGCTAAAATTACAGAGTTATTTCCCTCCTGTGTGTTACTGGTAAGATTTATTCAAGTTGGAAGTTTTTTCTACTTCGTAAGACTATAAATTATATATTTAGTTTAATCCTTTATCCAAGTGTAAGCAAACAAAATTGGTGCCTGAAGTATGTTCAGGACTGCAGCAACTCGTGGCAAAGGTGGACCAAGTTCTCATCACTTTCCTTAGTATCGCATAATGCAAAGTACA
This sequence comes from Typopeltis vanoorti, assembly GCF_054136105.1. NCBI lineage: Eukaryota > Metazoa > Arthropoda > Arachnida > Uropygi > Thelyphonidae > Typopeltis > Typopeltis vanoorti. The sequence continues at coordinate 32,088,363 of NC_143574.1, forward strand.
TCTCCTTGCGGACATGTATAATGCAATGCATTATGGAAAGGGTCACTACCCAGACCAGTTTCCACCTTTATTGAGGTCTCTTCAGTGGGAGCCAGACCCAGAGGCGATACCAAGGTTAAAACAATGTAGAATTTATATTTTCATATGCCAGTTGCCAAAAGGCGTCACACCTTATTATTAAATTACTCTGGATTAGAGAAAGATGTTGGAAGTTTTTTTCCACTTGGTATGACTATAAATTATATATTTAGTTTAATCCTTTATCCAAGTGTAAGCACTGAAAGTTTGCTCCTGAAGTATGTTCAGGACCATGGCAACTCGTGGCAAAGGTGGACCAAGTTCTCATCACTTTCCTTAGAAAAAACTTCCAACACCTTCCTCTAACCCAGAGTAATATAATAATAAGATGTGACACCTTTTGGTGTCAATAAAGGTCGAAACCGGTCAGGATAGTGACCCTTCCCATAATGCATAGCATTATACATGTCCACAAGGAGATGTGCTTTGCATTATGGGATACTAAGGAAAGCGATGAGAACTTGGTCGATCTTTGCCACGAGTTGCCCCAGTCCTGAACATACTTCAGGCACAAACTTTGTTTGCTTACACTTGGATAAAGGATTAAACTAAATATATAATTTTTTTATGCAAGTATAATTGAGAAATGACTAAGAAGGATTGTAGAAGGGAAGCTTGGTGAAGAACAAGCTGGATTCAGGCCAAATAGACATTTTCAGGATCAGATTTTCACTTTAAGACAAATAGCTGAGAAATCATTGGAATTTAACAAAGATCTGTATTTAAGTTTTGTAGATTTGGAAAAGGCACATGACAAGGCGCCAAGAGGAAAGCTATTCAAAATGTTACGGTTACATTATATCAAGCAAACTTACTGTTTATTTGAGTTGTAAGTCAGCAGTTAGAATTAAAGCAGTATGGGAAGATAGTTTGATGTTAAATCAGGTGTATAACAAGGTCCACACTGTTATACATTATCTATATGGACATTATGATCAACCATTATCAGATGTGGTATTACATCTGATATCAAAATTGATGATGTTAATCTTAACTCTTTACTTTATGCAAATGATGTTATACTGTAAATTAAATCCAGTATAAGTCTGCAGGATTCTTGACTAAAATGAATAGCAGCTAGAATAAATTTGGTATGAAAATAAGCAACAAAAAGACAAAGACAATGAAAATAGGCAGAAACATTGAAACATCAAATGTATTCTGATTGGTGAACCTACAAAACAAGTAAAACTTTTCAGCTATTTAGGTGCAATTTTTAGTGAAGATGTCAAATTAAATATGGAAGTACAAAACAAATATAGCCAAGATGGTATGGTAGGAAGTCAACTGAATAAATTTATATGGAATAAGATAGAAATTAGTGTCAAAACACTGAATTAGCTATACACAAGACATGTTCAAACCAGTTTTAAGTTATGGATCTGAGAGCTGTGTTAAAAAAAAAAAAAAAAACATTTGATCAAAGACTGGAGTATTAGAGTTCTGAGAAAGATTATGGTATGAACAGATTTTTTCACCACAAGAGCAGAATTGTGCATTCATCAGAATTGACATACTATACCAGAGATTGCAAAATCTTGAATCCCTCGTATTTGATCTGCTTTGATTTAAAATTTCTCTCAACCAAACCAACTTGCATTTTCATATGCTGTCTATTACTCTCCAAACTGTTAACTGACCTCTTTAACTATCTCCAGCACCACGGCACATTATAAGGAATCATGTTTATAAGTCTAGGCCATAGCAATTCTCATTATCATAAAAAAGCTGCATGGTTGACTTGATGAACACTATTTTTCACATCCATTATTTTTAATCTTGATCATAGTTTCTGCTATATTAGGTGGGATGAAGATTATTTCAGCTGCTTTTTTAAGCTTTATTATATAGTTGAAGAAATAAAAGGCATTTTTCTCCATTCCAAGTGATATTATGATGGTTTTCCTTTGCTACAAAAAACTCAACTTGACTTGTGAGCTTTTATCTATGAGCTTGATATATTTTGTGCTACCTAATTTCCCCAAGAATGATCGTATTAGTTCAACACAACTGATGTCATAGCACAAATCTGGCTTCTTAAGTGGTGGGTATAGTTCCTCATCATATCTATAACATTCACTGTAGTACAGAGTAACTACAACACTGTGATATCGTATTTATTACTTATTCATTTTATATCCCCGCACTTCATTCTTGCATTTTATATTTTCTTTCTTTATTCTTCCATTGTATCTTCTTATTATGTATATTTCAGTTCCCATGTATTACTCAAACAATGCCAGCTTTTCAGTTTGATCAGATCAAGTTCCAAAGAAGGATCACGATACTCACACAACATAGAGGGACCAGGCAGTATTTATTTGCTTTTTTTTTTAAATCCCACAACTGATTATTATTATCTGATACCTATAAGGAGTCAGAGGCTCATCAAGGGAGGTCACACATCACCCATATCAACTATCATACCTTCACTTAAACTCATTCACACTAGATGCATTCAACTATTTCAACAGGTAAATTGTTTCACTCACCCTCTGCTTGATGAGAGAAAAATCTAGATCTTACCAATTTCTTAACTGCATGCAAACTTAACTTCCATCCCCAGCTTCCATATAAAGAAAAAATTTCATCAGACGATATCCAATAACACCCATTCAGAAGTTTATAGACCTCTATCATATCATCCCTCTTTCTCCTGTTTACTAGTGTCTGCAGTTCATATACTCTAAAAATGATTACAATATAATCTTTGTAACTTTTCTTCTTCACACCATTTCTGCTGTTTCTTTATCCCCTCCCAATCCGGGACACCAAATCTGCATGCAGTAGTCCAGGTGGGGTCATCAAGGAGTAATAAAGAGGCGAAATGACTATCTTCAGACATCAATGCTTGTTTCAACATTGCAATTATCCTCTAACGGGATCTGAAACGAAAATCTAAGTTTTTGTTGACTTCCAGTTCCAGAGTAAAATGCATTCTCTGGTATGCAAATAAGGCAACTATGAAAGACCTATAGGTCATCTTCCAAATCTGATCAGACTAAAAATCCACTTCTTACTTGAATGACTTAAGAAATAAGTTTGTCAGTAGAAGAAAGATGCTCCTACAGACTTTCTCTTTGATTGTACACATCATTCATCAAATTCCTGATATGCACTATTTGATCCTCAAATAGTGTACAGGATATTATGACAGAACTACATAAAAAAGGTCACATAATTATGAACTTCATATCGACAATTTTTTTCCAAATTAATTTTATCTTGTCAAGACACCAATACTGTTAGATCTTATATTTCAATCTTCTAAAGCAATTCTTACTGTATCAATCAACCTAGATCTTAATCTTCCCCTGGATCTTTTTTTCCTACCATTCTGGCAAAAAAAACCACTCATTTTGCTAACTTTTCCTCTTTAATTTTGTTAAAGTGACCATACCACCTTAAGTTAGCACTGTTCATACATTCTTAAATGCTAATATTCTTGTTTTTAGTATGATTCTGCCATTGTTTCCTCCCTTAATCTTTCTCGGTATCTCATATCGCAGCCTTTGATAAGTGTTTCATTCTAACAAGAAGAATCCACAAACTGGTTTGAGTACTGTCTTATATACAGCTAGTATAATTTGACTAATTTCTTTCTTATTCCATAGTAATTTATTCCATTGACTTCCTACTAGACCAGCTTTGCTAATTCTGTTGTCTATTTCCATATTTAATTTTCAATTTTCATTAAAAATTGCACCTAAATAGTTGAAAGGTTTTACGTGTTCTATAGGTTCTCCATTGCTAAATCTGGAATGAAAGGCTTAATTTATTTTTGAGCATTTCGTTCAGGATTTAACTGAGTTGCAAAATTTCAAAAGAAAAAATGCTCGTAAATAGGCAAGAATAGTAATTGTAAATATGCTAATAATAATTTTGGTATTTTTCTATGTATTATTTCATAAATGGTCCTATAAACAGCAGACAGGAAACAAAACATTGTTTAGATTATGTTGTATTACAAAAGTCAGAGCAAAGTATAGATAAAATGTAATCGAATTGTAAACATAACCCCAGGCAGTCGGTGTGTAAAGTTGGGACACGTGTGTTATACCCACGTGGGGACGCTATCGAACAGAGAAGGTGCTGTGTGCAGAAAAAGCTTAGGTGACGTCTGCAGGTGATGACGTAATACGGAGAGCAGACGTGGGGAGTATAAAAGGAAGTGGCGGCATGAGCAGAGCTCTCTTTTTCTAGTTTTTTTTTTTTTTTTAAGTTCGGGTGTGGGTCGTATAGTGGGCAAAAATGGTCAGCGGAGATGATATGGTCCAATAGCGGTTCCGTCCAAGCATTTTCTTCAATGCAATGAGATAACCAGCGAACGCCAAAGTTCGCGGAGCTCTAGCTGTATCGCTCCGAGCAAGAGAGGTTTAAGTGAATTGTGACCGTATTCACAGGAAAGTCGAAACGGAGGACAACCGATCTCAAGACAAGCAAGCACCTACCTGAAGAAAGCCTGAAATAGGATCAGATAAGAAAAATCTCTTGAATGTCTAAGCCGGTCGGTAATGTTAAGCTTTTATATCCTTGTATTGTATTCTTAGACCACTGTGAATGAAAGTACTAAATTTCTAATAATCGGACCTGTTGATATATAGTAGGACTTTAGAGATTAATCCTCCATTAAGGAATTGTGTTAGTTCTAGAAGTAAGTTGTTCCAGATATTGTTAATAGCCTAATCTAGAGTGTCGTATTTTAACGGCTAAGAGGAGAGAAAGATAATAATCTATGAAGTTGAATTAAGTGAATGGGAATAAGACTGCTTGTCTCTGCTAATGTCTTTCAACATAATATGCTGATTGTAAATTAAACTTTGTCTGCTTGTGTAGTATTGCATTTTTGGGACCTAGCATTTAGTCTGATTAACATGTTTCATGCCTTAGTGATAATAAACATTCCTGTTTTATTTACCCAAAATATGTCTGATATTTCAAGTCAATGCACCTCTTGCTAAAAAATTAGAACCTGAATAAGTTGAAGTGTGGGAGTTTAGATAAGAACGGGCTATGACTGCAATCTAGTCTGAAATAAGTATAGTAAGGATTTATTTAATTTGTTAGATTTTGAAAACATGATAGTCTGTAAGTTAAATCTCTGACAAGAATTTTTTCTCTTGCATAGGAATTAAGATGGCGCAGCGAAACAAATAAATTTTCTTAATTCTGAAAGAGGTTTTCAATCAAGTAGAATTTGGCTCTGATTTGAAGCATTCTCTTTGTTTGAGTTTTGCACACGTTTCAAAATTTTGAAGGATAGGCCACAGAGGATTATAGAAAAGGCACAGCGGATGAGAATCTAATTCGAGTAGTAACAAGACAAGATTTTGATAGGTAAGAATAATTAAGGAATAGAATAGAGTTGATCAATAAGTAACAACATATACATAGGAAATATAATTAAAATTATACAGAATTTAACACCATTGAGGATGAAGTTGAATGGTTTTTTGCCTATTTTAAGTCTGTCTTTTTATTGCTGGTTTTCATGTTTGATAGTGCAGTTATCCAATTCAATTAAGGAAAATCCTGCAGACTTGTAATGGATTTATTTAGGAGTATAATATCACTTGCAAAAATAATGCTACTTTCTTCATAATGTGGCCCATATAGATGACAAATAACTGAAATTTATGTGCATCATTATTCCCAAGTGATTTAAAATCAAACCATCTCCATGTACCTCCTTGATTTCTAACTGCTGATGTACAACTCAAATATAGACAATATATATAGAGATCAATAAGTAACAACATATACATAGGAAATATAATTAAAATTATACAGAATTTAACACCATTGAGGATGAAGTTGAATGGTTTTTTGCCTATTTTAAGTCTGTCTTTTTATTGCTGGTTTTCATGTTTGATAGTGCAGTTATCCAATTCAATTAAGGAAAATCCTGCAGACTTGTAATGGATTTATTTAGGAGTATAATATCACTTGCAAAAATAATGCTACTTTCTTCATAATGTGGCCCATATAGATGACAAATAACTGAAATTTATGTGCATCATTATTCCCACGTGATTTAAAATCAAACCATCTCCATGTACCTCCTTGATTTCTAACTGCTGATGTACAACTCAAATATAGACAATATATATAGAGAATATCACTAAAAAACACGTACTAACCACAGTGATAACTTTTAATATGTAAATATTTCATCATCATCAGTACAGTAATTCAAACAATACTACGAATAACATACAGTTAGGGTGCATGATTACAATGGAATCTCAATATGCGTGCAGTAACGTGTTATAGAAGTTAATTAAAAATATAATTGAAAAAAATAAAAAATTAACATATATAAAGATTGCGGTTTAAATTTGGTCTGTGTAGTAGGGCTTCAGCACTTTATAAACGTTCATGTTTATATAAGATCTATGTAAAAGTTTCGACTTTTCCCAATGGATCCTATGGTTTGGATTTTCAACTCCGTGTTGAGAGAGACCAGATTTCCGCGGTTTGAAAAGACGAATGTGTTCTTGATGATGAACAGAACTACCTGTCTGTCCAAAGTAAGACAATTTGCAGGAGCATGGGATCTCGTAAATGCCAGGTAACATCAGAGGTGAGAGTTTGTCCTTAGGAGAAGGTAACAAGTTATAGATTTGGTCGATGGGTTTGTAAGTAGTGGCAAAATTGTTATTTCTTCGTAAGGTATGGGAATCCTATGGAATTCTTCTTGTCTAGGTTGATGTGTGGAGAAGTGACCGATGATTTTTTATTTTAAGATTATATCTATTTAGTATGGCTGTATTTTTGATTATTTCTAGTTCTTGGTTTAGAGATTCTTCAGAGAAGCAGAATTTGTGTGCTCTGGAAACTTGTGATTTAATGATGCCAAATTTCTGAGATGGATGATGAGCAGAAGAATTGTGAATGTAGTGACCTAAAAATGTAGGCTTGCGATACAGACGTGCCGATGGAACCGTCTTCTTTTCTTTGAATGTGTAAATCCAGAAAGGAGATACCCTGTGAAGATTCTTTTTAAAAGTTATCACTGTGGTTAGTTAGTACGTGTATTTTTTAGTGATGAATTCACCACAGGTTTCATTATATAAAAACATATAGAGAATATAATGTTCCATTTACAACATATAACTGTAATGTTTTGAACAGCTTTTCTATTGGATCTTGTCATATGCCTTTTCCAAATCTACAGAACTTAAAGTCCTTCTTATATTCCCATGATTACTCAGATATACTGTCAAAGTGAAAATCTGATCGTGACAACTCTATATAGCTTAATCTTAGCTTGTTCTTCAAATTTCTTTCCCTTTTGAAAATTTTCTTAGCTTTTTCTCAAGTATGCTTATATTAATCTTACCTGGAACACTCATTAAAGTAATTCTTCTGTAACTCTCACTTTTTTTTTTTTTTTACCTCCTTTTTATAGATGGGTGCTATGAGGGCTCTACTAAAATAATCTGGAATTCAGACTCTGGTTAACAGGAGAAAGAGGGGTGATATGATACAGGTCTATAAACTTTTGAGTGGGTATTATAGAATAGTATCTGATGAAATTTTTCATTATGGAAGTTAAGTTTGTTCACAGTAAGAAAGGGGTAAGAGCTAGATTTTTCTCTTACAAAGCAGTGAGTGAGTGGAATAGTTTGCCTTTAGGGTATAGTGAGTGCATCTAGTGTGAAAGAATTTAAGGGAAGGTATGACAGCTGGTTTGGATGATTTATAGCCTCTCTCAATGAGTCCTTGACTCATAATAATAATAATAATTCAATCCTCAGACCAGGCTTTCGAATTATGCAGTATAGCCACTGTAATTTATATCTACATGTTTCTGATCAAATATCATCTACTCCAGATGCTTTTCCATATTTCTTGTTTTGAATGGCTTTTCTACCTCAAGTATTGATATGTATTCTATTCCTGATTGCATTCCTATTGAATGTTTACTACCACTGTGCTGTCACTGCTTGTTTCATACTTCTGGCTATATTTAGCAATCTTTCAGTCATTATTCTAGACATCTAAAATATCTATCATCTTTAGTTTTCATGTCCCTTTATTATCTCTTATTCCTTTTACATTAGATTCTTTTCTCCATTTTTAAGCTTTTTCAATATCAATCCAAATAATTTGTCGCCTTCATGATATTTATTTTCTATGTTCATGTTCTTACCAAAGTCTTTCCATGACTTTTGTTTAGCTAGTTTTATACACTGATTTGTGTTCTACATTTTTCTCTATATAATATCTCATGGTATTAATATTCTCTCAGAGCATGAACTGATTTACTTGTCAGCATATTTCAATAGGCTTTCTTCTTTTCCTTGAATGCTTCTTTAACTTCCGAGTTCACCATGAGGTTCTGATTTTGCTATCTTTACAACCAACTTCATCATATGCCTCTCTGGCTAAATCTAATGTTTTCTTCAGGGTCTGCCATTGAATCTCCACAGTTTGTTTCTTGTTTTCAAAACTTTCATTTTTTCTTGAATTATATTTGTCTATTTGAGTCTATAGTTCATATCTGAAAGATGTTCAACATTGATTATTTTAAACTCTTTATTACAGATTCTTCTTTTTAATATGATATTCAATTTTACTCTTTTCAAAACTAAATGCTGATCACTTCCTACTTCAAATCCTTTATATGTTCTTGTGTCCTCAACAAGTATGAAGATATCACTATCAAGAATAACATAGTCAATGGTACCTCTTTTATTTTTTGTATTTTCTCTCCATGTGAATTTTTGCACATCTTTATGTTGGAACATGGTATTAATAATGACCAGTAAAAGTCAGGAACAAAAATTCAGCAGGCACTTACCATTATTATTAGCTTTTCTCTTTTCTTCAAATTTTCCCAAAACATTTATATGTGTGTGGGGTAATCATTTTTTACTCTGATGTTTAGCTCTCCAACAAGAAACAAACTGATTTTTTTAGAAATACTTGTGCCATAATTGTATGACAAAATAATATGTGAATCCAAGATAAGGACGAAGAAAGAATTAAACTTTAACAGCCAAATATTTCAACCTAAAAACTAAAGATCATCATCAGTGGCATAAAGCTAGTGGAGTACAAGATAGAATGCAAATAATGGATTAATTAAAATGATAAGAGCTCTGTGTTGGCATAAATAGAATAACCAAATGGTTAACAGAAGAAGCGTTAGATTACTTAAAATATATATATATAAAATTATTAGTAATGTGTGATATGAGTATGACTTTCCCATATTTTCGGTAAGGAGAGACAGTCATTCCAATTCAGGTTTGAATGATGCGATATTTATTCGCTTCAGATTTTTTTTTTTTTTAATAATCTGATGCTTTTTCTGTTAAACTTACACTGTTCTATTTATACCAATACTGCCTGCCATTTAAGAAGATTGTCCTCGTGTCTTTTCATTTTTGCCTGAACATAACATCTTATATTCAGGCGTGGTTGGTCGAGTGGTTAGTGCATCCGCTCTCCAGTGAAAAGGCTGCGGGTTCAAATCCCGCCGTGGGCATGGATGTTTATGATTGTCTGTGAAAGGACTAGTGGTGGTAGTTGGCAGTAGATGGCAGTGGTGTTAGATGATGAAGGTTGGTGGAGTAGTGAGACAAAAAGTTGTGGAGTAGATGGATGCCCTCCCTCGATGAGTCTTTGGGCTCCCTGGAAGTGTGATGTAATAATAGTAATATTTGTTGCTTAGAAGACTCTCATCTAGTTTCATTTCTTTTCCAATAATGGTGCCAATCATGAACTCTGATAATGGTGATTTGGCAGTGTACCAGTGGCTGACTTTTCATTATTTGCCCTGGTTTTCTGACAAAAACAGTGTATATGTGTGTGTGCGGTGGTTGTTTAATTGGATGACACTCCAGCTGGCATGAAATTCCATCAAGATGTACCATTATTTTATTATGATTCAAGCTAATAAGAATACAATTTCATCAGCTAAATCCCAAATTGTCAAAACATCCTCATTTGTTCAGTATCCAAGCAGATAGATACTAGCATGATGTACCATGAGAAAGTGAGGATTGGATATTAGGCTAAAGATCTGGGTGTTTTTTTCCTCTTCATTCCTTAAGTAGATACGAGGAGGTCTCTTCCCAGTATGTAACTTTGCCTTAGGCAACTTCTTGATTTCACACTTGGCCCACAAACAGTAAAAAGATCCCGCTGAGTGTGTTCAAATAATCTGACTATAAAAAGGAAGAAAAAGTTCTTAAAATAAAGATATTATTTCATCCAGCGAACATCAGTAAATAAATAATCTAGAAATGGGATCTGTAGAATGCAGTGACACATATCTTCAGTTTTTTATGATACTGTCCTAGACAGACTGCATGCAGACTCCTAGTGTCCCTACCATAAAGTCTTACATAGAGAGGCATTTCTCGTTTATGGAACTTTATACTGAGTTATGCACACTGTCAAAATAGCAGGATGTTCGGAATAAAGATGATCTTCAGCTTCTTGTAGACAGATGCAAAGATCTTACAAAACCTAACAGGTGATGAAATGCAGGAGCTCCTCTTTGAGGATGTCATAAGGATTCACCCATTCCTTCATTCAACTGGGGTCACTGCACATGAAATCATCAAACCAAATTTAAAGTGCATAATTTTGTATTTTGATGAAAGTGAGTTATGTGGTTACTTATTCTTTAGAGAGATTTTTTTTTTTTAGTTTTCCTGACATCCTATTAATTATGAATTAATAGGATGTCAGGATTTTATTCATGATTAATATTAATTATGAATAAAAAAATGGCAACCATTTTTTATTCAGAGGATCCACAGAATTTTCAAAATTTTGGAAGACTAAAATTTAATCGCAGCTTATTTCCAGATTGTCGAATTATTTTATTTTTTAATGCCATTGTAATGTTCAAGGCATGTAATTTTTTTACTTCAATTTTTGAAATTAATTTTTTCAAGATGGCGGCCAGTAAGTGTTTCTAAGTGTTCTTTTCCTCATTTTGTACTCATCCCTGTAGACTCTGCATTGAATTTACAACTCTCATTTTTTGTGTTTTATGTGTACACATAGTGGGATATGTATGTGCCAAATCATCTTGATTGAAGCATTTCAATGGGGGGGGGGGGGTGAGAGTGCAAAGTTAGTAACAAAATTAAAAATGGCTGATTCTGAAGCTCAAAACAGTTATGTGGGCAGGGACCAAATTAAAAAAAATTGAAATTTTTATGAGAAATACCTTAATCAGGTGGCTATAAAGCAAAATTCTCATTATTTTCATCCTTTCAGAATGGAGAGCCTTTTGAAAAAAGGCTCTCCATTCTGAAAGGATGCAAAGATAGTTTGCAAAGAAAACTATAATTTTCTGTTGCATATTTAGCACACTTAGCAAAACAATTTCTTTTCGATTCCTGAGTGGTGAGCCATGTGAGAAAAGCATATAGGGAGTAAAAAATAAATCAAGGAAAATTAACATTTATTAATTTAATTTATAATGACACTGTAAACTGTGCTCTCAATTTAAGTTCTAGCCATACTGTCGGTATAAAATTCTATTTTTTTTTTTTTAAATCTACTGAAGACAATGAACATGGAAGCAAGCTGTTTAAAGAAAGATTTAAAAAAGCAGAAAATTAACACAAAAATGTATCACATCTATGCCTCAGATGATGAGAAAAATGTTGCTGTCCTCCACTATTTCTGCTTCAGGGAGCTTTGAAATTGTTCCAGCCACTCCACTCAAGCATCAAAGGTTATTTCATGACTGAATCATTATGTCTGATGTGCTTACAATGGTAATTATTAAAATTAAAATTGACAATAAGATCATATATTTTGAAAAAATAAACTTTAAAAATTTAAAACAGAACCAAATTTTATAAGTACGTTTAACTGCAGTGTATTTGTTCTTTGCAAATCCTAGTGCAGTGCTTTTGAAACTTTTCATGTTGGTGACACACTTTTTAGACAAACATAATTTCGCAGCACAGTAATTCAGTCTGATGTGCCTCTCATGGGTCACGTGGCCAGATCAGATGTAGTTTAAGTATATGCTTTTACAATTATATTTTGTATAACTTTTAGAAGGTTTATTTAAAAATCTCTTCCTGTTCATCCGATACCGGGTTAATAAAAATTCACTATTTATAGTAAGTGATTAATCACTTACTCCTTTTAAAACCGATCCCATCATTACTATAACAAGCAACTCCTTTTGATATTTGATAAGATCAAATATCATATAACTCCTTTAAAGGTTGCGTGATATAGTTAGACTATACTCATCTTGAGGGCAGGACACAGTCTATTAGCAAACCAGAGGTTAAACTTGTTTCACGACACAACCTATCTCATGAAAACCTTTCATTTTTATTAAAAATATATAATACAGTATGATCGAATAAAAAATACATCAAGTGAGCTGAAATGATTCTCTCTTCTTATCAATGTATTTAATATAGGGAAAACAGATTTCATAGCTCGCTGGTTGAGTTTTTTCGATCATACTGTATTTTTATATATAATAAAATATACAAAATAAAAATATATAATATATTTATATTTATTTCCAAGATTAATGACATTGCTATAAGAAATAGAAAGAAAAGAAAGAAATTTTAATGAGATATATGAGCTTCATGGCATGAACACAGCGTTTCAAGATTTGGTGGAATAGTAGATAAAGACACTCGCATTTCGTCATCAAGCATTCTTAAGCTTCCACATTTCAATGTCTTCAAGTTTGCCATCGTTGAAAAGGATACTTCACACATGTATGTAGTAGGTGGAAAGCTGAATTTTTAATGCTTTTTTACCTATGTTTGGATGCATTTTTGAAACACAAATCCAAAAGTTGTCTAAATCACCCTATTCATACATCATTAATAGACTTCAATCATTTTTTATTTCAGCTAATTCTTCTTCTTCAATAAGTGACAAGTTAATCGTTGCAGTTGAAAAAAGTGGATTTCTGATCCAATCATAGTCTTGTATTTAAATATTTGGGAAGTAGTGATGAATTTTCTCTCCAAGCATTGTTAAATGGTCAACAATTAGTGAGCTGATATCACATTTTAGTTCACAGTCTGCAATTTTGGAAAACATTTCAAAATTTCCTTCTTTCACTTTCCTTTTCCAAATTTTTATCTTGTCTCTCATAGCACAAATTTTATCCACCACTGTTAAGATATTTTATCCTTTTCCTTGCATGCTGGTGTTTATTTTATTCAAGTGTTCAAATATGTCAGCAAGATATGCTAATTTTGTGCACCATAATTTGTTTTGAATTAGATTGCAGAATTCATTTTGTTGATTTTCCTCAAAAAGTTTAAGCATCGTTTCCCTCAATTCATATACACGACAAAGCACTCGACCTCTTGACAGCCAACGAACTTCTGAGTGTAGTATAAGTTTTTTAAATTTTTTCCCCATATCTTCACAAATTTTAGCAAATAATCTTGATTTAAGAGGTCTACTTTTAATGTAATTGACCATTTGAATAACTTTGTCCATAACCTTTTTTAATTCATTACCAGTAGTTTGCACAATTAGTGCATCGCGATGTAAAAAGCAGTGAGTAATTATAATATTTTCATTCTCTTTCTTTGCTAAAGCTGTGAAACCTTTTGTTGAACCAACCATTGAAGGAGCGCCATCTGTGCATATTCCTACACAATTTAACCATAGCAAATTATTTTCCTTCATGAAGCAATCTACTGTTTTAAATATTATAATAAAATTAGTTTAATCCTTTATCCAAGTGTGAGCAAACAAAGTTTGCGCCTGAAGTATCTTCAGGACTAGGGTAAAGTTCTCCACCTTTGCAATGAGTTGCCCTGGTGTTGTATCACTTTACCCTAGTCCTGAAGATACTGCAGGCGCAAACTTTGTTTGCTCACACTTGGATAAAGGATTAAACTAATTTTATTATACTCTAACCAAGTGAAAAAATAAACTTTCAACATCTTTCTCTAAATCCAGAGTAATTTATTAAAAAAGGATGGCACACCATTTGGCAACTCCTATAGGTAGAGATGACCTGCTAATGCTTCTGCCTGGTATTTCCACTAGGGCCTGGCTCCCACTGAAGAGACCTCAATAAAGGTCGAAACTAGTCTGGGTAGTGGCCCTTCCTTTAATGCATAACATTAGACATATCCACAAGGAGATGTGTTTTGCATTATAGGAGATACTGAGCTAGGAGTGTTGGTAGCTTTCTCCGCCTTTGCAATGAGTTGCCCTGGTGTTGTATCACTTTACCCTAGTCCTGAAGATACTTCAGGCGCAAACTTTGTTTGCTCACACTTGGATAAAGGATTAAACTAATTTTATTATACTCTAACCAAGTGAAAAAATAAACTTTCAATAATTATACAACTCAGTCACTTGATGTTTTCAATTGGAATGACCCCACTTTTGGCTCATTTCCTCTGTATCCATATTCATGGTATGCATTACAATGGATATGTTCCCTTTATCTGCTTTGAGAATAATGATATTGTATTATAAATATTCCTTAGGGCTTTATATTTTGATAATATTATTATTGCCTGAACACGCAGATAAGAAAGCTAAACAAAATATATTTTGTTTAGCTTTCCAGTGTCTTCCTACAGAACAAATTTCTTCAAGTTGACTTGGTTTATGTCTAATTGGATTGTTGCTTTGCTAGATATAAATCTGCCAATAATTCCCCAAGTTTCTGTAGGCAATAATGCGGTTAAATTTAAGTTTGACATTTTTATACATAAACTTACATTTAACCATATCATTGCCTACAGAAACTTGAGGAATTATTGGCAGATTTATATTTAACAATGCAGCAATCCAAGTAGATAACTTGATGCAAAGAAATCCCATTAGACATGATCTAAGACTTAGATAACCCAGAAATCTCTTCTTCAGAGATTAAATGTAAACTGTTTTTAAGCTTTCAATAAGCAGGATGGGAGTGGCATTTCAGATAATGTAATTTATCTACCACCTAAAGGCATTTACCAACATCCACAACACAGCAGGATTCAAACTTGTTGGTTGAAGATCAGAGTTGCTATCCACTTGGCTATTAGGAGTGTACAACATAGTATATTTATAAGTCTATACCTACAGTTGGCTTTCACTAAAGCAAACATTGTTATAACAAACTCACTCAATTTAATAATAAACGAACAAGAAGTCCCAACCAAAGCTTAATAGCCATAACAATGCCATTCTAAAGGAAATTCATTATAGTAAATTATTCCTGTGATTCCTAAGGGTTTGCTATACTAAGAGTTGACTGTAGCAAATGATACATTCTCTGAGTAGAACTTTTTGACATATTTTGAAATATACTTTCTATTAGCTTAATTCAAAAACAATTTCTGAATCCCGTTAATGGCATAATTGTTTCTACAACTAATTAAGAAAATTGGGCATCCATTCTGGAAATGCATTTCAAAGGCTCAGTTATCCTTCTTAAGAATGTATCTTAAGATATAAAAGTATCTTCAACCTTTTGAATGGGATATCTGGATCAATAAAGCTGCTAGGCATATACAAGTATAAGAGTTATTATGCTTGTGATAACTATGTTGGCTAAAAAGGCCATTCAGGGAGTTCAGAATGTATCAAGAATGCAGATAAAAGAAGAACACATATGCCAAGTTTAGCTTTCTATACTAATTGAAAACAACATCATTTGAAATAAGTGTACTTTACATCTCTTATGACAACTATGTAAAAAAAAGTAAAGAAACAGCTGATGCATTCCTTTCCCCCACTCCTCAATGCAGTAAAAACCGAAGGTAAGATTTTGATTTATATATAGTCTATTTTGATTAAGCAATTTAATCAGAAGAAAACAAGATAAGAAAAACTATGTCCTCCATTAATGATGAAGTGCAAATGTTCTGAGTATGTATATATACAACATATCCTTTTCAATACCATAAATTACAACAGGCTTAGCCTTCTTGTATGTTATTTATTTATTTACACTGCATCAGCATTATCTAAAACATTGTAAATGAACTTTTATTTACACCTATCTAATAGTTTTTTTTAGCATAATGGCTAGCTAAGTAATTAGATAAATAATTAAATCATTTATGTGGATATATCACATTATTTCTTTATTTCAGAAGCATGTTACTAGAATTTTCTATATATACAGTTTTAAATAATTTAAGGAGGTTTTGTTTCTAAACAACATGCTTTAACACATGGAATACTTACCATAGAAATTTTTTTTATTAATTAAAAAAGATAAAAAAGATAACATCACTGAAATGTTGAGGATGCGGAATCAACACACTTATTCATTTAAGCTAACAAGGGGAGGGGGGGAGAGAGAGAGAATGTGAGCAAAAAAATAATTATAATTCCTTAATTACATACCTCAACTGAAGTGGAGAGTGGGGACTGGGAAGATGAAATACTAGGCTCTCTTCCTTTTTCTGTTGTCTTTTTATCTTGTTCTTTTTCATTTTGACCTTATGTGAAAAGGAAAAAATTATAAAATAATCTAAATTAAAAAATATAGAAATGGTGAATTGTGAAATATAAAATATTTGTGACAAAATATCAGATATTTTATTATATTTCAGTGCAAAATAGCTACCATTTTTACCTGTGTGCAATAGCACTTAAAGGTATGATTTGGGTTGTAACATAGTTTTATAAAAATTACATAGGTAGAGCAGAAATTATCAGAATAGTCACAAGGAGGTTCCACAATTCATAATATAGCAATTCATTTCCATATTAGCAGCATGGATTTTCATACTAATTGATAATATATGTAACAGCTCGGAATATACAAAGTTCATATTATATATATATATAAATAAAAATTTTAACAATGCAAAAACAAGAGAAAACCTTATATTAAAACTGATTTTAATTAAGTGAAAAAAAAGGAGAGTTATTAGGCACATTAAAAAGGTGAATAATCAATTCCTACTATCTGTGTAAAAAGATAATCAGCTTCTTAGGTAGCAGATGACAATGATTATTGCTTTTTTCCTATTCACAAATTAAGAATAACCGAACATGAATCTTTATACTGTATAACCGGATTATTAAGAGAGGGTTACTACATCATTAGGGGAATGCAATTTTACTCTGTATTACAATTATCAGGTAAAATACTATTATCTTTTTATTCAAAGTCACCCTCTCAACACACACACACAAATGTGGGCATTGCCACTAATTTCAATGAAATAGGATTGTTAGTTCTTATTCTCATAAGATCTGTTCTCATAAGGTACTATGTCGGTAAACAGACATAGTACCTTATGAGACATGTCTGTAAACCCATTACCAGATGTAATGCTGTAAACTTTGGAATGGCTTAGTATGACTTTTCCTGTCTTTACATCAATAAACCACAAACCAACCAATTGTTAAGTGCATATTCTTAAGATAGATAGTAAGATAGGAATGGATTATATAAAAAAAGATCAGCACTCTTTCTTTCTCAATTAATTGTCAGGCTTTCTGTCAAAAATTTATAGCATTTATAATTCTATAAATAGGAGTATACATGAAACAAAAATGAGAATGCTCAACAACTTTTTCTAAGGTTTTCAAATACCAAATTTGAATACAATTCATCCAGTCACAGCTGTAGAATAATATGCATACAGATAGACAAAACTTTCTTTTAGTGTTACATGGTGATCAGCATTGATTTTAGTAAAATTATGGAGACTACAACCAAGTTAGAAATAACTACTTTAATTTCCCAACATTTCAATACTCCAGATGATGACCATAATATCAAATCATTGTCACTTTGGCTTGCAGTTAAAAATGTAATGTAGCTTGTCTTTGTATATATAACTGAAAGCCAAAGTGACAATGATTTGATCAATCATTATTCTACAGGCCTGATCTCTAGTGAAAAAAAACTAAATCAAAGCTATATTCTATTTATAACTAAATTTGCTATCCCTAAATTTGCCCATCAGACAGTCCACCTCCTATCCAACTCACTAATCTATTAGCCTAACTTTATATAGTTAACTTTTTTCAGTACTGGAGATCCTACTTTTTTCACTACAAATATCCTAACTTCAGGACATGAGCTATAAAAAAGTTTGGAGGCAGGTGATTGCTCTTGAGAGTAATGGACAGGTAGTAATAATTGCATAAAAAAAAGAGTTAGATATATTAAATAGCAGTAGAACAAACAAACTGAAATCAAGAAAATATAATTTTTACTCAGTTCTGCTGGTTGAGTGATTAGGAATGAATTTTAACTAACCCATACATGAGAGGTAACAAAATTTTTAACACAATAATGTCATGTGTTGGTAGTGATTAAAGAAAAAGCAAGAAACTGTTGATGTTTTTCCTTGTACAGCTGAAGGTCATATGGATGGGGTAAATGGTTTAAGAAAGATTGATCCAACAAACAGAAGTAGACAAGAGCAACTTATAAATTACAAATTAATAAGTTGTTTTCATAAATTAGAGAGAAAGTGAAGTAATGATGGTCTCCAGTTTGGTAAAGCAATACCAATGAAAATACTTACAGAAAAGGGAGTCATCTATTAAGTGAACTGCCCTCTTCTAGATATCACTAAGCATCTTTAAAAAGGCTTTTGATGTGTGTTGAATGTGCAAGAAATGGAAAAGGACACATTTTTTTTGCAAGTTGAGAGGGCTAGGGGACAGAAAAGGCTAGAATATTTCAGTCCAAAAACAGAAATTTCATATTATCAAAGATAAGAGGAAATGAAGTGAGATCTTCAATCGAATTATTCCGGTTTTGTGACCACATGTTTATTAAAAAAAAAACAACTGTTTTTTAAAACTAAACAAGTACTAAAAACCAAACCCGACAAATTTCGTTAGTTATCTTCAGGGGTAAAGAGAACTAACAGTTTAAAGCACAAACTATAAGAAATTACAAAAAACAAGTTCATTTGTTGGTATTATGAACATGAAAAATCTTTGTGCTTTAAACTGTTAGTTCTCTTTAACTCTGAAGATGTTAGTCTGAAAACTAACGAAACTTGTTGGGTTTATTTTTTAGTACTTGTTTAGTTTTTAAAAAAAGTTTTTTTTTAATAAACATGTGGTCACAATACCGGAATAATTCGATTGAACTTCTTAACCACAGAAACCTCTGCATGATTATTGGAAGTGAAATCTTTTTCATGAGAAACAAGATTGCGTTTTGGTAGCTGAAATTCACTAGGTTGTCCTCACCTCAGTGGAGAATTGGAAAGGAGACCAGTGTTTAACAACATTGGTTATGGGAAATCTTGAAGCTTGGATCTTTTGTGCACAAGATCAGTGCACAAATGAAGAGGAATGGATAGTACTGCTATTAGTAAAACTATGGAAATGATGGATGGATGTGATTATAGTAACCATTAATGTTCAATATAGGAAAAAAGAGCATAAGGATGATAGTGCAGATGCCTGGGTTACTTGTGGGGAAATTTAAAGACTGGCAACTTAAATGCAAACGGTAGAAGGCAGACTAGATCATAAGATAGTCATCCCCATCAGTCATTATCGATCCACTGTTGGATGAAGACCTTTCGATGTTGACTCAAAGCCCATTGACAGGCTTCCTTCCCCATGTCACTCCAGCAAATTTGATGATTCATCAATTAACTGGTAATTAATTTACGGAATTAACAACGCATATAAAGTAAATTAATTAAAGATAACTTTAATGAATCACTTCTATATTTCGACAATGTCACATTGTCATCTTCAGGAACAAAGATATGGTATGTGCACTACAGGAACTAACAAAGCAAATGAGGCAGAAATTAAGACACTAATTTTGTTCCTAAAGTCCTAATGGTGCCCTCTTGCGGGCTAATTTGGTAGTCTTGGCCGTTGGGCTGAAGTTCTCATAATGAAAGTCTCCCAAATTTGGGGCAGTTTCATGCACCCAAATTTGTTGAGGTTAGGAACGTTTTTTAGAGCTGCTGAAGATTCTTTGAATAATCTTTCGTATTTAAACTTGCTGCGATGGATTATTTTTGTCTTCTTCCAACGAATTTTATGGTGGGTATCTAAGGCATGGTCTGCCAGCCCAGAGCGGCTGTACTGGTGAAACCGGATGTAGTCTTGGTGTTCTGAAATCCTGATATTTGTTGTTCTGCCTGTTTGGCCAAAGTAGGACAATTTGCAGCTGCAAGGGACCTGGTATACACCAGGTAGGTCTAGGGGAAGTGGTTGGTCTTTGGTAGAGCGGATAAGGGATGCCAACTTTTTATATGGTCTGTAACAGGAAGTAAGGTCATATTTCTTGAGGATATTAGTTATTTTTTCAGAGGTGCCCTGGATGTAGGGGATAGTGATAGACTTGGTGTAGTCTTTATTGTTGAGGGGGGGAGGGGGGTTGTGGTTTTCAGGTTTTAGTATTTTTTGGATTTTTTTGGGGTTATAGCCATTGGCTAAGAAAGTGTTGAGGATGTGGTTTAGTTCTATAGTCAGGGCCTTGTCATCTGAGCAGATTAATTTTGCCCTGTTATATAGTGTTTTTATCACCCCATATTGTTGTGTGTGTGGGGGGGGGATTGCTGGTGAATGTATCTGCCAGTGTGGGTGGGTTTTCTGTAAACAGAGAAAACCAAAGATCCATCAAGCTGGCGGGTGATTAAAGTGTCTAGGAAGGGTAGGGTGTTGTTTTCCTCTTTTTCTAAGGTGAACTGGACTCTGGGATGTTGGTTGTTTAAGTGTGTTAGGAAGGAGTGGAGTGAGTCTGAGCCATGTGGCCAAATAGCAAACACATCATCCACATAACGAAGCCAAATAGTGGGTTTTTGTGGGGCGGAGTTTAAGGCTTTTTCTTCAAATGTCTCCATAAAGAAATTGGCCAAGGGTGGGGAAAGTGGTGAACCCATGGCTGTCCCCTCTATCTGTTTGTAGAACTTTCCTTGCCAAACGAAATAGCCTGAGTTCATTGTGAACTGAAATAGGGCTGAGATATCGGGAGGAAACTTGGCTTGGATGAGCTCAAGGGTTTCTTTGAGTGGGACATTAGTGAATAGGGAGGAGACGTCAAAACTGACCATTATGTCAGTGTGTTGGAGTGTGAGGTTTTCTATACTGGCTTTAAAGTGGGCCGAGTTTTTTATGTGTGATGGTGTGTTGCCAGTGTAGTGTGTGAGCGTTTTGGCTAAATGTTTGGCTAATTTATATGTGGGGGAATCAATGCCATCCACTATGGGACGTAATGGCACATTTTGTTTATGTATTTTTGGGAGTCCATATAATCGGGGGGGTCTAGAGTTATAAGGTTTAAGCTTGTTGGTGACTTCCACAGGCCAAGAAGTGACTTTCTTAAGGAGTCTGTGGATAGTTCTAATCTGAGAGCTGGTCGGATTATATTCAATGGGGAGGTAAGTAGTACGGTCTCGTATTAAAGAATTTAGCTTACCTTTGTAGTCTTTTTGATTGAGTACCACAGTGGCGCTTCCCTTATCAGCTTTGGTGATTACTATTTTTTTGTTGTTTTTTAATTCTTGTATGGCTGTATATTCGTTTTTGGATAAGTTGGATTTTGGAGGTTAGGCTTTAGTGAGAACACCGACTACATCCAGTCTCACGTTGTTGGCGGTATGGATAGGCAGGTTATAGCCAAAAAATTAATCTGCTCAGATGACAAGGCCCTGACTATAGAACTAAACCACATCCTCAACACTTTCTTAGCCAATGGCTATAACCCCAAAAAAATCCAAAAAATACTAAAACCTGAAAACCACAACCCCCCTCCCCCCCTCAACAATAAAGACTACACCAAGTCTATCACTATCCCCTACATCCAGGGCACCTCTGAAAAAATAACTAATATCCTCAAGAAATATGACCTTACTTCCTGTTACAGACCATATAAAAAGTTGGCATCCCTTATCCGCTCTACCAAAGACCAACCACTTCCCCTAGACCTACCTGGTGTATACCAGGTCCCTTGCAGCTGCAAATTGTCCTACTTTGGCCAAACAGGCAGAACAACAAATATCAGGATTTCAGAACACCAAGACTACATCCGGTTTCACCAGTACAGCCGCTCTGGGCTGGCAGACCATGCCTTAGATACCCACCATAAAATTCGTTGGAAGAAGACAAAAATAATCCATCGCAGCAAGTTTAAATACGAAAGATTATTCAAAGAATCTTCAGCAGCTCTAAAAAACGTTCCTAACCTCAACAAATTTGGGTGCATGAAACTGCCCCAAATTTGGGAGACTTTCATTATGAGAACTTCAGCCCAACGGCCAAGACTACCAAATTAGCCCGCAAGAGGGCACCATTAGGACTTTAGGAACAAAATTAGTGTCTTAATTTCTGCCTCATTTGCTTTGTTAGTTCCTGTAGTGCACATACCATATCTTTATGTTCCTGAAGATGACAATGTGACATTGTCGAAATATAGAAGTGATTCATTAAAGTTATCTTTAATTAATTTACTTTATATGCGTTGTTAATTCCGTAAATTAATTACCAGTTATGTCTAACCAACGTATAAGTCTTACCACTAGAATCACGATTCATCAATTCATTGAAAGTTTATTTTTCACTTGGTTAGAATATAATAAATTTAGTTTAATCCTTTATCCAAGTGTGAGCAAACAAAGTTTGCACCTGAAAGTATCTTCAGGACTGGGGTAAGGTAGTGCAACACCAGGATGACTCCTTGCAAAGGTGGAGCAAGCTACTAACACTCCTATCTCAGTATCTCCCATAATGCAAAACGCATCTCCTTGCGGATATGTCTAATGTTATGCATTAGACATATCCGCAAGGTGTTGCACCACCTTACCCCAGTCCTGAAGATACTTTCAGGCACAAACTTTGTTTGCTCACACTTGGATAAAGGATTAAACTAAATTTATTATATTCTAACCAAGTGAAAAATAAACTTTCAACATCTTTCTCTAAATCCAGAGTAATTTATTAAAAAGGTGGCACGCCATTTGGCAACTCCTATAGGTAGAGATGACCTTGCTAATGCTTCTGGCTGGTATCTCCACTTGGGCCTGGCTCCTACTGAAGAGACCTCAATAAAGGTTGAAACTAGTCTGGGTAGTGGCCCTTCCCTTAATGCATAACATTAGACATATCCACAAGGAGATGTGTTTTGCATTATGGAAGATACTGAGATAGGAGTGTTAGTATCTTGCTCCACCTTTGCAAGGAGTTGTCCTGGTGTTGCACCACTTTACCCCAGTCCTGAAGATACTTTCAGGTGCAAACTTTGTTTGCTCACACTTGGATAAAGGATTAAACTAAATTTATTACATCAAATCATTGTTATTCTGGTTGGTGTTGCGGTTGTTTTCCCCTCTTGTGGAACTTAATCCAGTAGTTCTTTTTTTTACATCATTGGTCCTGTCTTCAAGCAATGTGCCCAGTCCAGAGTTACTTCAAATGCTTCACTCTTTCTATAATGTCAAAGTCTTTGGTTTAATTTCTTATCCAAGTATTCCTTTTATGAGCCTGTCTGATAATAGCAAGCATACATCTTTTTGTACTAAATTGTGCTGGTCTTAGTTTTTTAGTTTCGTTTATATTTAATATGCATGTTTTATAGCCATATGCTAATATAACAAGAATGCACTAGTTAAAAACTTTCCTTTTTTGGCAAAGCAGTAATTGGCTTTTGAATATTACATACAATTTTCCAAATGCTTCCCAGCCAAGTGTTGTTTGTCTTTTGACAAATAATAATAAGATAAATAAAATAATAAGAAATAATAAAATCAGTCACCATTGATTTTATTATTTCTGGTTGCACACAATTATCAAATATAGATTGGATTTCCTTTAGTTTTATTTTTACACCAACTGTTTTGCTAACAATTTGGAATTTTCACAGATACAAGTCTGTACTTTATCTCCATGAAGCATAAATGGCTTAAATATCTCCCATTTATTTTCAGACCTTTTTTTTTTCACAATCAAGAAGTCTGGCTGTTTCTTCTAAATATGCTGTGAATAGTCTTGGGGGGGGGGGGGGCTATCACTTTGTCCTATGCTTCTTTGTATGTCCACAGTAAAGATTTTCTATTAAAATAAATTGATTGCTGTTGTTTTGGTGTATGCTGATTTGATGATTCTTATATATATGGCTCCTTCACTTGTTGATTTCATAGCACCTTAAGTATTGCACAAGTTATTAACAAATCAAAGTCTTTCTCATAATCGATAAAACCAAGACATAATGGGAACTGGTATTCATTGCACCATTAGATAACCTGTTGTATATCTTAAATATGGGCAGCTGTACTGAAGCATCTCTAAAGCCTGCCTGTCCATTTGGCCATGTATGATCCAGAGTTGCACAAAGCCTATGAGCAAGGATTTTGTATGTAAGCACTTTGTATATCACTGATATACAATGTACTGAGCCCATTACCATTTCAAATGTTTCATTCTATAATGTCAAAGACTGGTTTTATTTCTTATCCACATACCCCTTTTGTGATCCAGTTTGCATCCTAAATTGTGTTATTCTTAGTTTGGGTTGATAGTTCAAGTCTTTTAGGATAGTTTTTTTTTCTTCCCCAAGCTCTTGGCACATCATTTTTCTTCAGACATATAGTAAAAAGTTTAGCCACGATTTTGTAGATCACTTCCCACCTGGTTTTAGAGGTTCAGCTATGATGTTCAACTATCCTCTGCTTTACCATTTTGCAAGCTTTGAATGCACAACACTGCTTCTGGTAGAATTTGTGGTACTCCAGTTTGTCTTTTTATTTGTTTTATCATTTTGATAAAATGTTGAGTAAAATTATTCAATTCTTTTTGTTATAGCATATCTATCTCTTGTTATGCTTCCATTTTGTAGTTTGGGTGCAATCATCTCTCTCTCTCTTTTTTTTTTTTTTGTGGCTCTAACTGTGTTCAATCATTTGTTGTATACGTTTATAATTTTAATATTTCTTCTTTGATATGTTTTCTGATTGTTTTGCACTGTTCCGTTTTTCAATTTTATGCAACAGACTTCCAATTTGTTTCATTTTTCTTTATTTCTTCAAAAGCTATCTTGTTTCAACAGAAATTTTGTGTTGTTTCCTGTTCAGTGGTACTAGCTATTTCAAGTGAATATTGCAAAAGGTTCTGGGTAACAGTCATTATTTTCTGATAGACCAGATCATCATTTATATCAAAACTGATGAATCTATTATTTAATTCAAATTGGAATATTCATTTATTATTATATTATGTTTTGATCCTACTTAGTTATATGGTTTTATGAGTAAGTAAGACTATTCAATATTACTTTAGTAAGTAAGACTATTCAAAACTTGCTCAAATGGCATGGAAATGTCAAGAGGAGCCACACAAATTTCTCCAAGTGGTTAGACTAGTGCTATGCACTTTGCAACCATATGCCTGGAGAAGGAGTGTCCTAGATTCTATTCCCGTCGGCAATGAGAGGAGTTTAAGGATCTTCCTCAGCCATAGCCAAGTTAGCCAGTCTTGGATGTGGACAGCAGGATTTTTTCCACCAATTTATCTGGGGTTTTTCATCCCGCAAGTAGGCCCTGTGAACACACACGGATCTACAATCATAAATACTTAACCCCTCCATGAGGGGGCTCAACTTGCCCCAACAGGGATGGGGGAGAAAAGGGAGGAAACTCCATACGAATAAATAAATAAATAAATAGCTAGTTAAGTGCTGTAAATAAAATTATATGTAAGGAAAATGACAAATCCTGATTGGTTTATGACACTGAAAACAAATGGTTTAAAACTGAGGTTATTTAATTAGAAGAGTACATATGCGTGGAAAGGCTTATTTGTTTGCTGTATATGTTAATTTATATTTAATGGTATTAATGAGAACACAGACTAATAAAAAAATAATAAAGCACAAAAACAGTTTGCCACAGTACATGAAACAACAACAATCTGGTATAACAATGGGATTAGTTTTAAACAATTGCAATGGACAACACAAAGACTAAAATCCTAATTAGGCACCATCTATATTGGAGGGGAAAAAAAATGGAGAGAGAGCGAAAGCAGGTATTAATTAGGTCTTAAGATGACTGTCTCCCAATTTTTTGGTAAATTTATACAGCCTTGTTGAGGTTTGAAGTATGTTCCAAGGCTTCTGTTGATTCAAAAAATAATCTCACTTGACTTATAACGACTTCTGTGTAGTACTTTTGTCTTTTTCCAATTGATCCTGTGTGTATATAAGGCATGGTCTGCTAGACCAGACTTGCCATAACGACAGTGCTGGATGTATCTTTTATGTTCATTGAGGTGAATGTTCACAGTTCTTCCTGCCAATCATAGTAAGCTCGATCACATGAACAGGGCACTTCATAGACTCCTGGTCATGATAAAGAAGAGATTCTGTCCTTGGGTGAATGGATGAGAGTTGCCAATTTGACATAAGATTTAAATGCAGTGTGTAGCTGATGTTTATTAAGCACTCTAGATATCTTTTCAGATGTGTCTTGAATGTATGGGATGGTGACAGTTTTGCTGCAGTCTTCTGTGGGAGAGAGTGGGAAGGAGGGGGGGGGGTTCTGAGGAGCATTTAGTATTTTTATTCTATCCTATAGGGATTATAGCCATTGGCTAAGATAAGGAGTGATGTAAGCGAGTGAGTTCAGCAGTGAAAGCATTGTCATTAGAACAAATCGCTCTAGCTCTGTGAGTTAGTGTTTTTAGGATACCATACTGTTGAGATGCATGATGGTGTGACTGTTTGTGCAAATATCTCCATGTATGTGTGGATTTTATATGAACTGAAAAAGATAAGGAACCATCTGGAAGATGTGTGATTAGTGGATCCAGGAAGGGCAGACAGTTATTAGCTTCCAGTTCCATTAAAGTGGATTTTTGGGTGTTGGCTATTTAAATGTGCTAAGAATGTATCCAATGTGTCTGGACCATGTGGCCAAATAGCAAAGACATCATCAACATAATGTAGCCAAAGTACTGGTTTGAGAGTCGCTGTATTGATAGCTAGCTTTTCCAAGTGTTCTAGGTAGAAATTGGCTAAGGGAGTGAGCCCACTGCTGTCCCTGAAACCTTGTTGTTTCTTTAAAATTCTTATTAAATCTTTGTTGGCTGCACCTTTGTAAAATATTTACTTTCTTTACTTTACTTTATTTTCTATTCTATCTATCTACTTCCTTACTTAAATTTATTCTTGCCCTCCCCTTTTTTCTGTAGCTAGATAGACCTCGTGTAGTAGGTCTATCTAACATAACAGTCCCTGAGCAATCGCACAATATCAATTAAGAAATTTATTTCTTCATAACGACTGAGCCACTTAATTGACCCTTTTATGTTTGAAAGTCAGGGCGAGGAGATAACAAAAATAATTTAATACTTCTATACAATTTCTTAACATGCAAGTCGTGGCCCGTAACTTTATTCTACTCCCGCAGGTTCATTTATATTTTCGGGATAGTGCATTGGCTAAGGAATTAGAACCAGGTAATTATAAAACAAAAACATGTTTATTATCAAAATTGAAGCAGGCTTCCAGAAGAAACTTAAATCTGGAGCCTTTCATTGACCTAACATCTGCTTATGACACTGTCTGGATCAGGGGCCTCCTCCTAAAACTAGGAAATATTATAAAGTGTAAAAAAACTCTTACAACTTTTTGAATCTATTCTCTCCAACAGAAAGATCCAGGTCCATATTGGTGGAAAAAAGAGGCAGGCCCAGATTCCTTCACAACAGTTTTCCTCAGGGCTCTGTGTTATCCCCTATACTTTTGAACATCTATGTGTATGATCTACCTCATACCAGATAAAGCAAGTATATCTACGCCGATGAACCTAGCGATCTTACATCAATCCACCTCCTTTACCAACCTAGAATACAGACCTGAACACCCTGGAAGAGTACTTCAAGCAGTGGTACTTGAAGCTAAATCCAACAAAAACAGTGTCCTCAGTATTTCACCTGTACAATGTAGAGGCGAATCGACAACTCAACCTTTCCTTCTGTGGAAAAATGGTAGAACATGAGCCTCACCCAAAATACTTTGCAGTGAGCCTGGGCAGAAGCCTAACCTATAAAAGGCACATCATCAACCTCTTCAATAAAATTAAAACCAGAAATAACATCATTTCAAGGCTTGCTGGAATAACCTGGAGTTGTGGTGCAGAAGTCTGAAGGTCGTCTGCACTAGCCCTCACATTCTCTGCAGCAGAATATTGTGCCCCTGTCTGGGAAAGAAGTACACACATTAACATTATAGACACCCAGCTGAACTCTACCATGTGCACAATTAGTGGGACAGTGAGAAGCACCCCTCTCTCCTGGCTGCCTGTTTTATCTAACATTGCTCCACCACAAATACGGAGAAGACAAGCCTCAATTAAGGAATTTAATAAAACAATGAGCAACCCACTCCTACCCCTACACCAGACTCTCATAAACCCACCTAGTCTTCACTTCAAATCTAGAAAGCCTCTCTGGTCCATGGACGAACTCTCTTCAGCTGCGCTGCCATCAATATCTGACATATGGAGAGAATACTGGACCAACAATCTCCCAACAAACAGCTTCCTGGTAGAAGATCCCTGTGCTCTGCAGCCTGGTTTTGATCTTCCCAGGAAGATTTGGTCATCCATAAACAGGATCAGAACTAGCCAGGGCAGATGTGGCTATCTTCTACATAAATGGGGGCTGTCAGATCACCCTTATTGTGATTGTTCTCCCATGGCTGAGATGATTACTCATATTGTGTACGACTGCCCAAGGTGCCAATTTCACGGTGGTGGCTTACAGAACATCCACAAGGTGACGGATGAGGCCTTGAATTGGCTTTCCAGCCTAGCCCTTGACTTGTGTCGGTGGTTATTGAGGAAACAGAAGATCATGGTCCTGTCTCACTACGAAGACGGTATTCTCGTAGTTACTCTCATAGTAATCGTCATAGTATCAGCAGAACTCCTCTTCATGTTAGAAGATGATGATACAGTGTGAAATGGGCCTCCTCTAATGGATCAAGTTTTCTCACACAATACACAACTGCTCTTTACTTAAACATCAGATACAGTACTTTTATGTTGTGAAGTGTTGTGAGAACATGCAGCCTTGTCATACTTGGTGCAGCAGGACGATAATTGTCCCTGGCTTAATTATGACAAGTTACTTTTGCTTTATATTTAAAAAAAAAAAGGAAAGACTTAGAAAGCAGGTTGTGCCTTTTATGTAATGAACTTTTATATGTTAAGATTTTCATCATTTGTTTCTGAAAATTGTGATTGTACTTTTCACTTACCAGTTTTCATGTAGCCATAAGCATAAATAAAAAAATTATCAAACTAAAGGACATGATACACAGCACATACAAGTTAATAAAAGAATTACTTAAAGCACTTTAACACACAAAGACAACTTGCTATCTAAGCAACAGAAACCATAGTACTTTCACTATCAGAAAACTTATTGTACTTTGAAATAACAGCGTCTTCTATGACACCACTTGGCCTGCAAGCATGCATAAATATTCCAAGAAGGATCACATTAACTTTCTTCCAATACATTCAATACTTAATTGATACTAATTCAGACACTATCACAAACAACTTATGTATTAGACATACTTAACAATATATGTTCTTCCCTTATTTCAAATTCAATCTAACCGTAAGCTAACAAGTAACCTCTCTCAATCCTTTATGATTTCGAGTTACATTCACATAACATATTACAACAAAATAATGGCTTACTTGCTAAGATTCTCGAGAGGAAAGTCCGATTTTTCATTCCGTTTATTTTCATTCACACACATAAAGACTGGAGCGTCTTCTGTCTGGTTAATTCTGGTTAAGAGTTTTTCTTCGTCAGACGTGCTGGAGTTCTGCTGTAGCTACCTGGAGCCTAGAGAGAGCGTTGGTGGTGGAGAAACATCTGGCATCGGTGGTGGGAAGAACGATCCTCCTGGATTCAGGAAAGGAATCCCCGTAGAAGTCATAGGTGAAAAGCCAAGCAAGAGACCAAGGACCAAAAAGCCTAGAACCACATGCTGCATTGCCTTTTATTCCATTTTCAGTCCTTTGTTCTTAATTAAGAATATTCCAGGATTAGCCAGAAGCAATGAAGGAATTGATATCATCGCTAGCTGCTTGACCTTAAGATTTTGGTGGCATTCAGCGTTAATCCGGCTTAACTCCTATTAAGCTTTTACCAACAAGTCTAAAGTGCAGGTGTATTCTAACAGTAAATTATTCTTTTATATTTTTACATCTTACTAAGCACATTTTTTTCTTATAATTTCAGACAAAAAAATTTGAAAATCCTTAGCGAAAATTCTCTTAAAAAAATAATTTCTCGCGAGATTTTACAGTCCCATCTAATTGTTTGTATATTTTCCCTTTCCATGCAAAATAATCTGCATGTACTGTGAATTCAAATAGTTCAAATATATCAGGGGATGGGGAAGTGTGACTTGAGTAAATCAAGGATTTCAATTAATGGTACATTTGTGAATAGTGAAGTGATATCAAAACTCACCATTATGTCTGAACTTTTAAAGGTATGGTTTGCTAAGATGCATTTTAGGTGGACAGAATTTTTTTACAAAGGAGGGAGAATTGACTGTGAGAGTGGCTAGTAGTTTAGCAAGTTTGTATGTGGGACTATTTATACTATCTACAATAGGGCGTAGGGGTGTATTTTGTTTGTGAATTTTAGGTGCTCCATATATTGTGGGTGTTTTAACATGGAAAGACTTGAGTTTGTTAACTGTTTCTTTAGGCCAGAAAGTGACTTTCTTCAATAATTTGCACACTTTATTCTTTTGTGAGTTGGTGGGATCCCGATCTATAATTTGGTATGTTGACTGATCTTGTAGAAGTGTGTACATTTTGCTTTCATATTCTGTTGAATTCATCATCACAGTTGCATTCCCTTTGTCTGCTTTAGTTATAACAATGTGGTTATTACTGTGTAGCTCCTCTTCCTCTGTAAATATTTTGTTGTATAGTAAGAGGAGGAGGAGATCAACAGAAGATGATGGGAAGTGTTTTTGTCATCTCATAATGAATGTCATCCGAGCTGACTGTGCTAGTAGGAGACAGCAAAAAACTCTTTTCAGTCACTCCTTAACAAATGGCCACTCGTACAGTTCAATACCCTTGGTCCGAACTGTTTCGTTGTTAAGATCCTGGCAAAGTTTTCTCCCAAAATGTGTAATGTGTAAGAAGCTGTCAGCAGTAAATGTAAAATTTGAAGTTATCTTATAAAATAATAAATGATTACTTGGAAAAATATTTTCTTCTTCTGTCTTCAGGAGCAAATGTAAGAGTTTCTTATTCAGAAGAGCCTGGTGATGAAAGTAAACAATAAGCTACAAGTAAATATGCACAAGGTACCATACACATGGTGGCAAATCTCACAGTATTAGTTTGCATATTTTGCATGTTAGTTTGGCTACAGTGGCAATTCACTACCTGTCTTTTGTTATCTAACCCCCCCACCCAAGACACACACACACACACACACTTAGCCTGACTTCTGCTGTGGGACTGGTTTTCCTCTAGGTACTTTGGTTTTCTCTCCAACAAACATAAAACTGACTTTAAACACATCTGGTAATAATTTCATGTGAACCATCCAGGTATAAATATGAATTTGAGCAATTTGTGGAGTATATGCCATTACCACCCAAGATGAACTTATGTTTCATGGGGAAAGGCTGATAATAATAATCCTAAATATAAAACTTTGATATATCACAATATGATTACCTTACCTGGAGGAGAATATTTTCTCCTTTTATCTTCAGAAGGAGTGAATGTAGGAGTTGCGATATTTTCAGTAGAGCCTGGTGAAGGAGAAGAGGATGGAGAAGGAGTTGTTCCTTTAACTCGAGGACTATCAGTTTCTATGACCCTCAACTGAAAATGATATATACAATAAAAAGTATGAATTTCTCAAAAACTCTATGATATTAATAACAACACATTCAATTTACTATCACTTTTATAGATATCACTAGATATTATCTATATAATGATAATATATAACATGAGCATTTCAATGACAACAGAAAAAGCATAATATTGCTGCTTTGTTCTTGTAATAAAGCAAAAATATTACCAATATGTCTTTATTTTGAATTCTATTACAAAAACTGTTGCAACTGACTATTTCCTCTTATCAAACTAAATAGCCATTCTTAATGGCTAAGAATATCATAGTACAAAGTGCAGTGCAAGAATGAAGAGTTTAAAATAAGATATTATTTGCTTAAAACACAGCATACACACAAAAAAAGTACTAATATTCAAGTACTAGCAGTATTTCAGAAAAATGTAATTCAAGGCCACAATGCTAGTGATAGCTGTATCACCAATTTAATGGTTTGAAAGCAAATTTCTGACTAAAAATTCATATAATTTTTCTATTCAATATTTTATTTAGGAAGCTTATTTAACTTTTACACTAGTGGTAAGACTTATACGTTGGTTAGACATAACTGGTAATTAATTTACGGAATTAACAACGCATATAAAGTAAATTAATTAAAGATAACTTTAATGAATCACTTCTATATTTCGACAATGTCACATTGTCATCTTCAGGAACATAAAGATATGGTATGTGCACTAAAGGAACTAACAAAGCAAATGAGGAAGAAATTAAGACACTAATTTTGTTCCTAAAGTCCTAATGGTGCCCTCTTGTGGGCTAATTTGGTAGTCTTGGCCGTTGGGCTGAAGTTCTCATGATGAAAGTCTCCCAAATTTGGGGCAGTTTCATGCACCCAAATTTGTTGAGGTTAGGAACGTTTTTTAGAGCTGCTGAAGATTCTTTGAATAATCTTTCGTATTTAAACTTGCTGCGATGGATTATTTTTGTCTTCTTCCAACGAATTTTATGGTGGGTATCTAAGGCAAGGTCTGACAGCCCAGAGCGGCTGTACTGGTGAAACCGGATGTCTTGGTGTTCTGAAATCCTGATATTTGTTGTTCTGCCTGTTTGGCCAAAGTAGGACAATTTGCAGCTGCAAGGGACCTGGTATACACCAGGTAGGTCTAGGGGAAGTGGTTGGTCTTTGGTAGAGCGGATAAGGGATGCTAACTTTTTATATGGTCTGTAACAGGAAGTAAGGTCATATTTCTTGAGGATATTAGTTATTTTTTCAGAGGTGCCCTGGATGTAGGGGATAGTGATAGACTTGGTGTAGTCTTTATTGTTGAGGGGGGGAGGGGGGTTGTGGTTTTCAGGTTTTAGTATTTTTTGGATTTTTTTGGGGTTATAGCCATTGGCTAAGAAAGTGTTGAGGATGTGGTTTAGTTCCATAGTCAGGGCCTTGTCATCTGAGCAGATTAATTTTGCCCTGTTATATAGTGTTTTTATCACCCCATATTGTTGTGAGGGGGGGGGATTGCTGGTGAATGTATCTGCCAGTGTGGGTGGGTTTTCTGTAAACAGAGAAAACCAAAGATCCATCAAGCTGGCAGGTGATTAAAGTGCCTAGGAAGGGGAGGGTGTTGTTTTCCTCTTTTTCTAAGGTGAACTGGACTCTGGGATGTTGGTTGTTTAAGTGTGTTAGGAAGGAGTGGAGTGAGTCTGAGCCATGTGGCCAAATAGCAAACACATCATCCACATAACAAAGCCAAATAGTGGGTTTTTGTGGGGCGGAGTTTAAGGCTTTTTCTTCAAATGTCTCCATAAAGAAATTGGCCAAGGGTGGGGAAAGTGGTGAACCCATGGCTGTCCCCTCTATCTGTTTGTAGAACTTTCCTTGCCAAACGAAATAGCCTGAGTTCATTGTGAACTGAAATAGGGCTGAGATATCGGGAGGAAACTTGGCTTGGATGAGCTCAAGGGTTTCTTTGAGTGGGACATTAGTGAATAGGGAGGAGACGTCAAAACTGACCATTATGTCAGTGTGTTGGAGTGTGAGGTTTTCTATACTGGCTTTAAAGTGGGCCGAGTTTTAATATGACCTTACTTCCTGTTACAGATCATATAAAAAGTTGGCATCCCTTATCCGCTCTACCAAAGACCAACCACTTCCCCTAGACCTACCTGGTGTATACCAGGTCCCTTGCAGCTGCAAATTGTCCTACTTTGGCCAAACAGGCAGAACAACAAATATCAGGATTTCAGAACACCAAGACTACATCCGGTTTCACCAGTACAGCCGCTCTGGGCTGGCAGACCATGCCTTAGATACCCACCAAAAAATTCATTGGAAGAAGACAAAAATAATCCATCGCAGCAAGTTTAAATACTAAAGATTATTCAAAGAATCTTCAGCAGCTCTAAAAAACGTTCCTAACCTCAACAAATTTGGGTGCATGAAACTGCCCCAAATTTGGGAGACTTTCATTATGAGAACTTCAGCCCAACGGCCAAGACTACCAGATTAGCCCGCAAGAGGGCACCATTAGGACTTTAGGAACAAAATTAGTGTCTTAATTTCTTCCTCATTTGCTTTGTTAGTTCCTTTAGTGCACATACCATATCTTTATGTTCCTGAAGATGACAATGTGACATTGTCGAAATATAGAAGTGATTCATTAAAGTTATCTTTAATTAATTTACTTTATATGCGTTGTTAATTCCGTAAATTAATTACCAGTTATATTTAACTTTTAATTTAACTATGCAATATTTATTTAAAGAATATATTTATTATAAATATTTAAATTATGAAATAATTTAAATTATTTCTTTAAATAAACATTAAATATTTATTTAAAGAAAATTCCTGATACGTATCCCCTGAGGATACATATTAGGAATTTGATGATGATGAAAAAAGAAATCATACTTACTGTTTATTCATATTAGTAAATAAATTTAGTAAATAATACTGATGCTCTCACTGCACCTAATAACTGGTGTATGATGTGCCCAGCAGACCATCTTCCTCATGCTCCATCCCAGCTTTGCCAGATAGTACTTTCCTTATTCACTGAAGGTAATTTCAGAAACTACAACTAATACAAGTTATAAATGTTTGTAAGTTCTGGGGAATCTCTAAAAAGTTTGAGCAGACCCTAGTATTCTTCAGGAAAAAACAGGTTAAGAAACACTGGTTTAGAGCACCTGAAATCAACCATGGTTAATGTAAAAAATGGAAACATGATAGTGAAAAAGCTAAGAAACCATGAGGCAGACTGCAAACTGAAAAAATGCTAAAGAAGTATTGTGCACATCCACTGTTGTGTAACATGGAGTCTTTTAGTCAGAGTAATCATGCTACAGAAAACTGTGCCAAATAAGGACCAAGCTTGCTTTCCGTGGAAGGGTCGCTGCATTTAAGTCAAACACTACTCTCACAGTTTAACTTACATAATGTAGAGTTCTCCATAAGTGAGTAGACCTTGGGAAAACTGACTATGATTTGAGGTGATGAATCAGAACACACACTTCAAATCAATCTGATTGATGTGTTTGGGTATGACAACGGCCAGAAAATAAAATCATTATTTACAAGCACGTATTCTCTTACTTATTGGATATGATGTGGTAGATGCTTCTCCTGATATCAGTTAATGATTAGAGAATACAGAAAGAACTCAGGTGAATACTGAATGCTTACTTTTTCAACACAGTTTTATATATATTAACATTACTAAAGGACAAATTGTCTAAAAAATATTTGCTTTATTAAAGCATTGTATTCAATCTGGCTACTTCAGATATAGGGACTCCATTTACAAACAAAACCAAGGCCTAGCAATGGCAACCCTTTATCCCCAGTTCTAGCAAACATTTTCTTGGAAGATTTTGAAATGAAAGCCATATCGTCCTTCTCACTTAAGCTGAAACTTTGGAGACGTTATGTTGATGACATTTTCATCATATGGAGTCACAGACACACATCTCTCATGGATTTTCTTCATCATCTTAACAACCAACATTCTAATATAAAATTCACTGCCGAACTAGAATGAAATAACTGCCTTCCATTCCTGGATGTATTTCTTACACGATGCTCTGATAGATTTAAAATCTCTATATACAGAAATCCCACTCATACCAACAGATATCTGCACTGTCAATCTCATCGCTTTCCACCACAAAAGCTTGAAACTATTTCTGCCTTAGGACACAGAGCACGCTCTCTTTTAAACGAACCAGATGAGCTCAAAAAAGAAATTAATCACCTTTCTCTTATCTTTAAACAAAATGGATCCTCCTTGGCAGTATATTATGGAAACTACTGATTTGAAAGGTAGCATATCAATACCTTACATTAGTTTAGTCTCCAATAAATTGGCTAAAGTCCTTAAAAAATACAACATCAGAACGTTTTTCACTACACTCTCTAAAGTCCGTTCTTTTATAAGCCATCCGAAGCCTATTCATCACAACCTGAAATATCCAGGTGTTTACAAGTTGTGGTGCGATTGTAACATTCCTTATTTTGGACAGACTAACAAATCTGTTGAACTTCGTATAGAAGAGCATAAGAGAGGCATCTCCTATAAAAGATCACATGCATCTGCCCTATCCAGTCATGTTCTTTTCTCAAACAATCCTCATGATGATCTACAGAGTCACTTAGTTTGCTGGGATAAATCCGAAAACATTTTTCACTGCAGTGATGAGTTTGAAAGGAAAATTGTGGAGTCCAGAGAAATCCACCTTAATCCTGAACATTTGAACAACAATTTGAGTTACAGCAGTTGTTGAATACTGGCGTTCACGAGAACTTGCAAGCTCGTATGCAACAAACAATAGCGCATTAGAACAACTTGAAAAATACAACATTTTTGTGTCAATTATGTATTGCTTTTTTGCCTGTAATTTTCAGTTTTTTTGTAACTTCAATTTTTATTACTGTGTTCTACATTTAGTGGATACCTAAAGAAGGCTGTAAAAGGCTGAAACTAGTTGTATCATTTTCATTAAAACTTCATATTTTATCTCGGTTTAAGTCATTAAATATCTATTCTTTAAATGTACCATTACTGAGTAGAAGCTCAGGAATACACACACACATATATATAGATGTACATATCATTTACTGACTGAATTCCGAGAATTAGAAAAACAAATGAATTTAATTTAACACACAACATGTTTCGTCGGAATGCAGATTTCTTCAGGTGTGAGAACATTAAAAGCAAACATAAAAAACACTGAAAAGAAACATTGTACCACTACAAAAAACAGACTATGAGTTGGAATTAAGTTTGAACTGAAGCTACAGTCTGG
Organism: Typopeltis vanoorti; assembly: GCF_054136105.1. NCBI lineage: Eukaryota > Metazoa > Arthropoda > Arachnida > Uropygi > Thelyphonidae > Typopeltis > Typopeltis vanoorti. Next base: position 32,125,527 of record NC_143574.1, read on the forward strand.
GTTAAAGTTCCACTGTTAGGCATATGCAAGCATGTGACTTCACAAGTGCACCAGTATCTGATAGCAGAGTTATGCGAGTCTGGTAGACTATAACTAAGGCTACTGTTTATGGGAGAAGAGTCTAGGATAATTTCTTTGGATTCAACTACTCGGCATTCTACTTCATCATGGCATATATGAATGCTTGATGTTGTATTCCAGTCTATTTTGTGTTGGCGGCCTTCATTATTTGTGTTCACTGAGAACACAAGTAATGAACCCACACACGAGCGCGCATGATGATTGAAATTAAATTATCTCTGTTTAAGGCCTTGTGGAGTGCCACCCAGTAATCCAAATAGTGTGAAACTTTGCAGGAATACATCATGCAGAAGTGATATCTGAGGGGGGGGGGGAAGTAGTTCCAAAAATTCACCATCAGGGGCATTATAAACACGAAATGAATGGAATTTGCATATCATGCAACTCGGCAGATGCCAGGAGGGTTTAAAAAGATGGACAAGGGTTTTTTCCCCTTCTTTCTGGTTGTTAAAACTGTCCACAGCAATGGCACTAACCTTGCTCCAATGTGCTTTGCTCATGAAGTTGTACTACCTAAACAATTGCAATGCTGTTGCTGCACTCCACAAATTTCGTCACCCGAAAAATGCCGATGAGGTCCACTATCACCATGTACTCTGTGACAAATGATTACTCATTTAGAAGAAACGAGATCGTTGGGAGTTAATTGCAGAGGTGGTAAACCAATCAGTTCACAAGTGAATGAAGTTGCTACTGCCTTTGTGGAGCAGGCCATGAATAACAGTGTTAGTTTCTACAGTAACACTGTTATTTCTGCTGTATCAAGACACATGGATGTGCCTTACACAACTGTCTGAAAAATTCTATCAAAGATTCTGCATTTCTACCCATTCAAGATAACCCTAACACAGAAGTTGCATCCACAGCACTCTGAAAGTTCACTGACACTTGCTTTAACATTCCTTATTTGAGTGGAGTTGGACGCAATGTGGACATGAATAATTTTGTGGGGATATGAGGCTCACTTTCACCTGAATGGAGCTGTGAATACCAACTACTGCTAGATATGGGCTAAGCAAAACTTGCATGCAATCCAACAAATTCCTTTTCATTCATCCCCAAGTTACTGCCTGGTGTGGGATTACAGCTGTGTTTATCATTGGACCACTCTTGCCAGTTGGGTCTTGTGAGCTGCTCAGTTATGGCCAAGAGGTACTGTGATATGATAAACAAGTTCAGACAGCAGGTTCTGACCTAGATCTTACAGCAGGAGTCTTCAACCTCTCAGACGGTGCGGGCCGTATTAAAAATTTCAACGAAGCCTGCAGGCCACTAAGCTATATTATGGTATTTATAATTGTAAGATGCTTTCCAGAGTCACAAGGAATGCTGTGCATTTGATACTTTACATAAAATCCTATAAAAATAAACAAACTTAGCTTTAAAAGCATAGATAGGAGTCGGGTTCGTGATAAGTAAATACAATCAATCCTTGAAAAAAGATAATTTAATGAAGAAAACGTTCATTTTTTACAATGTCAATGGGCAAGTTGGCAATGTTTTTCCTTGACCAACTTGTCAATGTTGGCATCAATGTTGGAAGTCGCTATGCACAGAGTATTCTAGAGATGTTGGTCCATAATCTGAGTTCTTGTCTTGGACTTCACATGACAAGAACTGCTCAAGTAAGTATGTGCTTCCTAACAAAGAGCACATCTTCAAATCATGCTGGTGAAGATTAGGGAATGCATCCTCAGAAATGTAGTCTTTGTAAAATGTAAGCAATGGCACATTGAATAATTTTTCTCTCAAAGAAGTTAAGCAACTCCATTTGTACTGAGCCTGGCATTTTGGCAGCATTGACACCGAATGGCATTAAAAATAAATCTAAAGAAGACTGTTGGTTATGAAAATCACTAAATCTCTCTTGGAACTCACTTCACAACACAGCTAATTTTGTAGCGTATTCATCAAGAGACGAACAGTTGGACTCAGCGAGAAGTTGAAAATGAGTAAAGTCTTTTTTTGCAAATTGTGCCTCCCAAAGTTTAAGCTTGGCCACAAAGCTTTGACGTTATCAAACAGTGCATGCACCAGTTGATCTTTGAATTGTAGCCGCACATTTAGATCATCCATATGCAACGAGATGTCGGTCACAAAGGCAAAGTCTGTCATCCACTTTGGATCATTAAATTCTGCAATCCGATTCCCCCTTGGTTTGCATGAACTGTTGTATTTCGCTCCTTAAGTCAAAGACTCTTTTAAGAACCTTCCCTCTGTTCAACCAACGCACAGCACTATAATAAACCACATTGCCGTGATCTGCGTTGCACTCTTGGGTCAAAAACTCTTGGAATTGACGATGATTCGATCCTCTTGCCCTAATAATGTTGATGACAGTGACAATAACTTTCATGACATTCTCATATCCAATAGTTTTCGCCACAAATTCTCCTGGTGGATCAAACAGTGGTAATGGACAAAATCTTTTCCTTCTAATTCCGGTTCTTTCTGTAGCAGCACAACAAACCCTTCATTCTTTCCCACCATAGCAGAGGCACCATCAGTTACCACACCCTCAAGGTTGGTTAATCTGAGGTCGAAACGCTGGAGAGTTTTCTTGGTGGCTTCAAGAATATCAGTACCTTTCGTCGTTCCGTTCATAGGTACGAGTGCTAGCAGTTCTTCTGTCACATTGAATTGTTGATCAATGCCATGAAGAAAGATAGCCAGTTGTGCTGTATTCTTCACATCTGTGCTCTCATCTAAAGCAAGTGAATATGACACAAATTCGGACGACCGTGTTTTTAAAGTCTCTTCAATGTCATGGGCAAGTTCTTCGACACGTCATGCTACAGTTACCCTAAACAAACTCGGTTTTTTAAACACTTCCTTATTATTTGGGCACAGAATATCCCCAGCAGCGATGAGATACTCTTTCACAAACTCACCGTCCAAGAAAGCTTTTGATTTTTTAGAAATTTTTTCAGCTATTACATAACTTACTTTGACGCACGCTTTGCTCTCTTTCCTCTGCCATTTAAACATACCCTGCTGCCATTTTAAATCAATTTGGAGACAGTTCACTTTGTCCACACAAAGCCGCCCTTGAAGGTGATCGAAATTGGATGCATGTTTTGTCTCATAGTGTCATTTTATAATGTATTCTTTTGATACTGACACTGACTCATGACAAATTAAACACACTGGCTTATCATCGATCAGCACAAAAAAGTACAAATTGGTCCACTTTTCATTTAAAAACCCAACAAGAATCACTTGATTTATGCTTTTTACTCGTAGACCCATAGTGATGGAAGATGAAACCAAAAAATGATCCAAAATGGGCGTGTAATGGTTATTATCCACTGAATATGTCTCACACTCTAATGAAAAAAGTCTGGCAATGTAAAACCACAATAGGCTATGGCTGATACGATGAACTTGCGTGCGCTTATACACAAATATCACACTGTTCACAACTGACTGACTGTGGATGAGATCCTCTTGTATTTATATGAAAATAACGAAGTATCGAGAATCTTCGAGATGTATCTGGCAGACACTAGACAGCACAGAACAAACTACTGTTTCTGCCATCTACCTGCAATGATAGTACTAGTACTTAAATACCGCTTGGCGCTTGTAGATGGCTGAAGAAGCATGTCTATTTAATATTTATTTTTATAACATTTTATGTAAAGTATCAAATGCACAGCATTCCTTGTGAATCTGGAAAGCATCTTACAATTCTAAATACCGCAGTACAGCTTAGTGGCCACGGGCTTCGTTAAAATTATTTTCTATTTAATTGTATTTTAATATTTAGTTCTTTTTTCAAAATGGCCAGTGGGCAACAGCAAAGAGCTCCGCAGGCCATGTGTTGAAGACCCCCGTCTTACAGAGTACCTCTGACAAGAGTTATAAGAAGTTATATATAATAATATATATATATATATATAATAATAATAATATAAAGTTATAAGAAGTTATAAGAAGTTATATAATAAGAAGTTATTGTTTTCTGAACAGGTTGAAGTTATTGGGCAGGGAAACTAATATTGAAAAGGTTGAGTGTAAGAGAGAGAAACTTTAGCACTGATTGTGTATTTATTGATCCTTATAGGCAGAATAAATTGCAGAAGAGAGGGGGAAAAAATCGACATAGGACTACGGTAGTTAGTGACTTATATATCAGTTCTAAAGCCGGTACAAGATCTAGAGGGAATCTGCAATTTTTGTATACCAATGCTAGAAGCATTAGAAATAAGAGAGAAGAATTTTTGGCATTAGTCAGTGAAATCTCACCAAAAGTTGTAGGCATTAGTGAAACTTGGCTGTCAGCAGAAGATGTGGTCACTGGAATTGATTGTGATGGGTACAGTATTTTCAGGGAGGATAGAGAAGATAGAACAGGAGGAGGAGTACTGTTGATGATAGCTGATGTGTTGCAGCCAAAGAAAGTAGTATATCATGATGATAGACATGTGAATGAGAGTTCATTTGAGGCAGTCTGGTGCGAAATAGTGACCAACGCAACCAAATATACAGTTGGATGCTGCTATAGGCCAGGGAGTACAGGGGGAGATATTGAATTCATGCATCAGCAACTTAGTGCAATGAGTGAAGGCTTAGTGATTATTATGGGGGATTTTAATTATGGTGATATCAATTGGAAGGAGGAAATATCACGTAGCAAAAAGGAAATGGAGTTCATACATCTGCTACGAGATAATTACTTGAAACAGCACGTAACTGAAGGGACACGTGGTGTGAGAGTGTTGGACCTGGTTATTGGTTCAGAGGTTATGTGCATAAGTAAGGTGACCTCGTTACCTCCAGTTGGTGAAAGCGATCATGTGGTATTGACTTGGGAGGTTGCAAAATCTGTGGATTTTTCTATTAAGAAGGGGTATGTACGAAACTACAGGTTAGGCAATTATAACAAGCTTCGGAGTGAGCTTGCAGCCATCCCATGGCAGAACATATTGCAAGGGAAAGATGTTAGCAGTGCTTGGGATAAAATCAGTGGGTATCTGAGGAAAGCAATATCAGATTGTGTCCCCATGGTCAGGAGGTCAAACAAGGCAGGCATTAGATGGATGAGCAGTAGTATCAAGCTTGAACTACAAAAAAAGAAAATGTTATGGAGAATTTACAAGGAGAAGGGCGATCAGGACACCCATGAGCAGTACAAGGCTCAAGCTAGGAAGGTTACCAGCATAGTAAGAAAAGCTAAATCAGATTATGAGAAGACCTTAGCCAAAGAGATCAAGGGTAATCCCAAAGAGTTCTTCCGCTATGTGGCAAGTAAGAGGAAGAATGACTTCGGAAGGATAACCTTAGTGGGTGCTGATGGTATTGAGGTGACAAAATCAGATGTAATAGTCGAGTTACTGAGTGATCACTTCTCAAAAGTCTATCACCCAAGTGAGGATATCTCTATACCTATAGCAATACCTAATGTGAGAATTGAAGCTAAAGAATCAGAGGTATTAAATATATTGCGAAACTTAAATGCAAACACTGCGGTAGGCTTAGATGGAATATCAGCTCGGGTGTTGCGTGAATGTGCAAATGAATTGTCAACCCCTCTTACCTGGATATTTAATTTAAGTTTGAACTCTGGTATGGTCCCTAGGGAGTGGAAGTTAGGCAAAGTGGTTCCTTTGCATAAGGGTGGCTCTAAAACTGCAGTATTGAATTACAGACCAATCACCATCTCAGGAGTAGTGGTAAAAGTATTGGAAAAGTTGGTTAAAGACAAAATTCAAGAATGGGTGGATCAGGATATGATACTCTATAGAGGCCAACATGGTTTTGTTAAAGGTAGATCCTGCCTTAGCAATCTATTAACTATCCATAATAGAATAACATCAGAGTTGGACAAAGGAACTGGCTACACAGTGGTACTTCTGGATTTTGCTAAGGCTTTTGACAGGATACCCCATAGAACACTGTTACGCAAATTGGAGCAGATGGGAATGGATATTAAATTTGTGATATGGATAGGAGAATGGCTCAGGGAGAGATACCATAAGGTGGTGTATGGAGGAGCCGAGTCCAGAATGAGGCAGGTGACCAGTGGTGTGCCTCAGGGCTCTGTGCTTGGGCCAATGTTGTTTAATTTGTATATAAATGATATAGGAAACGGCTTAAAGGGAGATATTCAGTTGTTTGCTGATGATGCAAAGTTGTGTAGTGCAATAAAAAATCAAGCTGATGTTGAAAGTTTGCAGGAGGATTTAAATAAGCTGGTAAAATGGGCAAAAGAAAATGGATGTCAGTTCAATGTGGAAAAGTGTAAAGTCTTGCATTTTGGGATTAAAAGATTACCAGCTGTGTACTACATAGATGGAAAGGTACTCCAAGAGATTGATGAGGCTAGGGACTTAGGGGTATTGGTAGATAAGGAGATGAAGTTCAGAGGACACATTGCTAAGGTGTCCAAGATTGCACATAGGATTACTTGGTTGTTGAGGAACACACTGACATCCAGAGATAAAGAGGTTATTATTCCCCTTTATAAAGCATTGATACTTCCACATTTGGATTACTGTGCTCAGGTCTGGTCACCTGGATTCCTTGGAGATGAGGAGGCTGTGGAGAGGGTTCAGAGAAGAGTGACCAAGTTGGTGAGTGATATAAAAAATGCTCCCTACACTGATAGATTGAGAGCTTGTGGATTGCAGAGATTGGTTGATAGGCGAAGAAGAGGGGATATGATAGAAACATTCAAATTACTAAAAGGTTTTTATAGGATTGATGCAGGGGAAATGTTTCAGCTGTGTGATAGTGATGGAAGAACAAGAGGTCATCTCTGGAAATTAAAGAAGAGTGTGGTTAACAAAGGTGTCAGAACAAGGTTTTTTGCCTGGAGGGTGGTGAATGAGTGGAATTCATTGCCTGACTTTGTTGTGAGCTCTTCATCTGTAAATGAATTCAAGAAGAGATATGACAGATATTGTTTTGCTAGTTTGGGTCTCCCGCGATGAGTCTACTGACTCCATGGAGATACCCGTAATAATAATAATAATAAAGAATTGCCATATTAGTAGAGGAATGGTGCAAAACTGAACACTGAGTGCCTAAAGTGGTTTGAAAAAGTTCCATTTTTTTTTTTTACATAGTCCAGTTTTTAGACTATATAAAAATAAATAAAAATACAAAAAATATATAAAATTTTTTGTATAAAAAATATATAAAATATAAATCATTTTTCAAAATGATGATGTCTCACTCTGTTTAAAAAGGAAGACATTTAACCAGTGTATACTTCCAGTCATCTCATATGGTTGCGAAACTTGGTCGCTAACAAAAAGCACTGGCAAATAAATTAACAACTAAAGAAAAAGGAGAGGTTGATGCTAGGCATCACATTAAAAGATAAGAAGCAAAACACCTGGATAAGAAGCCAGACTCGCATCACTGACATCATTCTTCACCACAAGCGACTAAAATAAAAATGGGCTGGACATTTATCCAGAAGAGAAGATGAGCAATGGACCACCATACTTACGAACTGGATTCCTAAAGAAGGGAAATGAAGCCAAGGATGTCCTAAAAGAAGGTGGAGTGATGACCTGTCAGAGTTTATTGGGGAAAGTTGTTCAACCATTGACAAGAACAGAGAAAGGTGGAAAGAACTGGAGGAGGCCTTCGTCCAGCAGTGGACAGAAAATGGCTGAAAAGAAGAAGAAGATATAAAATTAATAAAAATATGAAAAAACCTTACCCATTCATGGTATGAGTGCACTACAGGTTTACAAAAAACCTTTCATATGTGAAACACATAAAAGTAATGGTGAATCAAACCAGACAAGTGAAATCTGGCATTGTAACCAAAAGATATGCTAAAATGTACATACCATACTGAGGTTTGTCTAACACAGTGCATTACTATTATTATTATCAACAGACCTCCATGTAGTCAAGAGACTCATCGTGGGAGGTCCCACTCTCACATGCACAGCTCATCATACCTCGACTTAAATGCATTCAATGTACCTGCACTCAGCACACACACTCAGGCAATATATTCCAATCACCTACCACTCTCCATGCAAAATATCTACTCCTCACCCCCTTGCTCACACCTACCTTATACAGCTTATGGGGATGGCCTTTTGTTCTCCCCTTGTATCCAGAAAAATCTCATGCACGCTAATCTGGTAATCACTCCTTACCAACTGATACATCTTGATCATACCTCCCCTCCCTTCTATCCACCAGGCTCTGTAATTTGCATTCTCTCAATCTGTCCTCATATTCACATTCCAGAGACTAGAAACCAACTTAGTCAATTGTCTCTGAATCCTCTCCAACATCTCATCATCTTTTTGAAAACCTGGTGACCAAACCTGTGCACAGTAATCTATATGTGGACCTGATCAAGGTCTTGTACAATGGAATCAAAACATCTTTACTTCTACTATGTTAGTGTTTTCCACATCATTCCCATAATCCTCTGTGCTGTCCTTGCAATTTTACCAAAATGTCCACGAAATTTCAAGTTCCTCTCCACCATCACCCCCAAGATCGTTCATTTCCTCAAATCTCTTCTAAAATATCCCCACCAACCCTCTGCATTCCATCTTTGCTTCCCAATTTAACACCTTACACTTTGCAATATTAAACTGACACCCCATACACTCACCCATTCAGACAGTCTTGCAAAGCTACACCATCTATTCTCATAACTCTCCCAACTTTGCACCATCTGCAAACAACTGTATATTATCATTTAAGCCTGTTCCAATGTCATTAACATACAAATTAAACAACATCTCCAAAACAAACCCTTGGGGCATGCGACTAGTGACCTTCCTCTTATGGGATATTGCCATGTGGCACTCTATTGAAAGTTTTGCAAACTATAAATATACTACTGAATAACATGATCTTCCTTTAAAGGGAATCCATTAAAGAGAATTCTACTGCTGTCCACTCAGTTCTGAATCCTTGTCCTCATTAGCTTCTCCAACCTTGACCACAACTCCAGACAAGCAGATTGGACTATAATTTGAAGTCTTATCACTCCTTTATGAAGTGGAACAATTTTGCCATCTTTCCACTCTTTTGGAACCTGAACTAATTAATCTAAGACTCATGTTAAAAATGTACGTTAAAGCTGTTAACTACCTGGAACATTCCTTCCAGACACACTATGATATACCATCAAGTCCTATGGCCTTGTTAATATTAAGTTACTGAATTCCTCATAAACGTTTGGCTCACTCACCATCAGTGGTTCCTCTCCCAATCTCACTGCTCTCAAGTTCTCCATTATGTTACAATCACAAGGATGGAATACTTTAACAAATTGCTCATCAAACATCTCTACAATATCCTCCTGAGTGTTTATCATTCTTTCATTATCACTGACCAATATCATCCTCCTGTAATCATTCTTTCTTCTACTGGCCACATGTCGAAAAAATCTCCCTAGGATTTCTTTTAGTGTCATTTGCTAACTGCTCATACCACACTTTTGCTACCCTTACTAAGCAAGTTACCTTCTTTGCTTGCTCTTTGTATTCTTCATGTAACTGATTTTGTCCTGTCATCTTGTGCCACCTCCATAATGCCTTTTTCTTTCAGAATGCACATTTCACTTCTTCAGTCATCCATTTTACTCCTACCTTATTTAATCTCCTGACCTTTGGAATACACTGAGTCATTACCTCTGCCAGATATGGGAAATATCTGGCAGAATAGATTTCCTTTCCATGCAATTCCTCATTTCATGATATTGTTGCAAGCCACCTCCTGAGTTTTCCATAATCATCTGCCTTATAGTTCCATATATAACCCTTTCTCACAAAATTCATAATATGGCTGACCACTACCCAAGTGATCACTTCATGGTCACTTTCACCAACAGGAGGAAGATGTGACACTTTATTTACAACAATATTTTCTGATGAGATAATCAAATCCAAGACCCTCGATCCATGTGTGGCCTCTGTTACATAATGTTTAAAGTAGTTATCCCTTAAAAACTTAAGAAATTCATTCTTTTTGGTTCCTGATGTTGTCTCTTCACTCCAGTCTATATTACTATAATTGAAATTGCCCATAATGATCACTCTTTTCTTATTAGCTAGACCAATTTGTCTAAACATTTCTTTCTGTCTTCCACATTCCCAGCAATGATTCAGACATGATTCCTCTACACTCTCCATCCCTGTCTATCATTACTGATATTACACCCCAACCCAGATCTAAATACTTCCTTGTGCACTCACACATCTACTCCTGAAACTATCATCTACACTTTTCATGCAGTGTCCCCCCTGTCCACCCTGACCTCCTGTCTACTCTGTGGTCCTTCTCTCTTATTCTCTTCAGTTACACCACTCTCCTCACCTGTACTTGTGAAAGTACAGAATGGCTGTACTTTCACAAGTACAGCCATTCTGGTCTTGCAGACCATGCTCTGGATACACGCCACAGAATACGGTGGAAGAAAGCTACAGTAATACACTGTACAAATACAAATTCGAAAGACTATTTATGGAATCAGCATCAGCCCTAAGAAACTCTCCAAACCTCAACAAATTTGGTTGTATGTGACTGCCCCAAATTTGGGAGGCATACATCAGCAGACCTTCAGCCCAAGGGCCAAGAACACCTACTTAGCCCGCTAGAGGGCACCATCAGGACTTCTAAAAGAACGATAGCTTCATATCTTCATTCTCAGTTACTGTATTGTAGTGCCTGCGTGCCGTGCCTTTTTGTAAGTTCCTTTTGAAAATGGCAATGTGACGTTGCCGAAATATCGGAAATATTTATTAAAGTATAATTTAATTTATATTCGGATCTACGTTGTTCAATTCCCTAAGTGATTTAGAAACACTCTCCTCACCATTCACAAACTTGTCTACCTTACTCCTGCTCTTCCACAACACCTCTTGCTTCCTCAGGTATTACATTCACTTCACTCATTCTCTCTTGCAGCAACAGTTTCTCCAACTGATGGGCTACATTTGAATCGATTTGGTATAAATCAGTTGGAGAAATTCTTTTGTTCGTGTACTCCTCTCATCCAATGCTTCAACAGCCCTGCTCATTCTACTCTCATTACAAACAACAGATTATATATTTATTGAAGGAATGTTAACTAAAAACTTACTTGAACTGGACGCACAAATATACCACAGTTTTCTGTACACTGGAAATAACTCTTGCCTTGCACTGTACCATTGTTCTTGCCTTTTGCTTCATCTAGTATAACTCCAACCCATTTACCAAGAGAAAACTGGGTATTACCATAGTATGCTACTCGCCCTTTCACATCCTTTCCTAATACCTCTACTCTTGAACCAATTTTAAGTGGTTTTTCTGCCATTCCTGAGTTCACTAAAATTAAATAACAACGGTGTGTAAAAATATGCAAGTTATATAATTATATAAAAATGAAAAAACATCAATATAATAACAAATGACTAAAAAAAAACCTGTACATATAATTTCCATACTACTGTTCTGTGCAGAATGCAAACAGAATTATGCAGAGTGGTAGTGGTCTGGAAATTATATATACAGAAATTATCAATCTATTTGTGGTTCCTCATCATCATAAATTCCTAATATGTACCCTCAAGGGGTGTGCAAGATATGATAGTACTACATGAAAAGTTTACATCATCACTAATTTCCTATCAACAATATCTCTCCAAATTAGTCTGCTAACTGTCAGGACTTGAACATTGTGTCAGAGATCTTATATTCGGTCTTCTGAGACATTTCTTGCTGACTTAATCCACTTACATCTTGGTCTTCCTCTTGGTCTTTTTCCTGCTATTGTGGTAATATATAATGTCAAATAATAATAATGTCAAATTCCTTTATAATATATTGATTTTTAACACGATTCTGCCAATGATACCATCTGTCCACTTCGATAGTTTTCCTCAGATGATGGTTTGATTTTAAATTAGGTGTGAGACAGGGGTGCACATTATACCACTGTTATTCATCATCTATATGGAAGTGCTATTAAACCTGATATCAAAATTGGATAATGTTATTCTCAACTTTCCTTTATGCAGATGTTATACTCTGAAATAAATCCAGTACAAGTCCCTGGCTAAATTGAATAACTTCTGTAATAAATAAATTTCACACAGAAATTCTAAATGCCCTAAAAGAAAGTGGAGTAGAAAAGCAGAGAAGAACCAATAATTCACATTTATGAAAACATATTTTTTTTATTAACTCAAGAATTTTGTTATATCAAATCATGAATTGTTATGGATTATACCAGAATGAATAAAATCAGTTATAGCAGGCAAAATAAAGGATATAAAATAAAGCAGATTTATAAAAAGGAATAAGAGAGGTATCATCAACATGAGAATGATTACTAGAAATTAACTTGAAAATGCAGAAAGATGTTTATTGTTGTTTGATAGATTATATTAAAGCATTTGATATCATTCACCATGAAAAATTAATAGACACATTAATAAATAAAACATTAGATGAGGAATGACTTAAGACTGATATCCTATATATGCTGGAACCTAACAAAATAAAAATCAACACAAATTATCACACTTTCCTAGTATAAAAAAGTGTTAGTTTTGTGCACTTTCTTTTTCTCTTTTCAATTTCTGCAGTGAAGACATTTTTGATAGTATAGAACTGAGGGAGTAAAAATATGAAGAATATAAATAATCTTCATTATTTAAAAATTAATAGAGCAGATATACAACATTGGTAAAAAAAGAAAAAAAAATGCCCTTACTCCCAAAGTCGAGCATGAAAGATTTCGAGTAAAGGATCAGGATCAAATCTTTCCAGTTCTTTTTTGAACTTTTGAATGCAACTATGCGAGATGCAATCCTCTCCACCATCTACAAATCCCCAAGAAATGCAGGTTACCAAATCTGTGCACAATAATCAACATGTGGCTGAATCATAGCCTTACACAGCAGGATAATAACCTTACTATCATTACTTGCTCATGTTCTTCAGCATGAGTAATTCTCTGAGTTATATGTCTATTTGAAGGACATTGCAACTCATGCAATATGTGAATAGTTGGTTGCTCTTGATATCTGTAAGATATCAAGTGGTATGAGTATAGAAAATGAGAGAATGGGTGTGGTGTGCAAGAGGAGCAGGGAAACGGAGAGGCTCAGGGTGGACAGGGATACACAGCGTGAGAAAGGTGGATGCTCCAAGAGGAGGTGAGAGCATGTGTAGGCAGGAAAGAAAAGGGATGACCAGGGATCGAGAGGAAACAGATCAAATTGAAAAGGGTTCTAAAATGAAGAAGCAGAAAGGGAAATGGCCCCAGTCCAGCATGGAGAGATCACATCGAGTGAGTGGTATCAATGGAACTAGCTGTAGATCCAGAAATGAGCTGTCGTGTTTGTATACCAATGCTAGAAGTATAAGAAACAAGGCAGATGAAATGGTTGCACTAATTGCGTCTGTTCACCCAAAGATTGTCGGAATAAGTGAGACATGGTTAGATGAGGACGACATCCTGACAGGAATAGAGATGGAAGGGTATAATGTGTTTTGTGAGGATAGAAGGGGTAAAAAGGGAGGGGGAGTGCTATTGATGATAGAGAAAGAGTTATGTCCATACAAGGGAGAGATGCAAGAGAGAAATAGGGCCAGTGGTTTTGAGGCAGTATGGCGTGAGATAGAGGTGAATAGAATCAAATACTTGGTGGGATGTTGTTATAGACCTGGTAATGTGGATGGTGGTGATAGTGAAATGTATAGTCAAATAAGCCAAGCAAATAAGAAAAGGGTGATCATTATGGGTGATTTTAATTATGGCAATATAGACTGGAATGAAGAGATAGCAACTGGAAGTAAAGAAAATTAGTTTCTTGAGTTTTTGAGGGATAACTACCTCAGACAGTATGTAACAGAGGGCACATGAGGATTAAGGGTCTTGGATTTGGTCATCTCATCAGAGGATGTAATTATAAATGAGGTGTCAAATCATCCACCAATTGGTTAAAGTGACCATGAGGTGATTACCTGGATGGTTGCCAGCAGTGCAAGGACCCCTGTGAAAAAAGGGTATATGTGGAACTACAATGGGGGGTGATTATGAAGAGCTCAGGAGACAGCTTACGGGTGTAGCATGGAATGAGGAGTTAGCTGGGAAAGAGATCAATGCAGCTTGGGGGATTTTCAAAAACTATTTAGTAGATGCAATGTCTAAATGTATTCCAAGGGTGAGAAGGTTAAATAAGGTAGGTGTGAGATGGATGAATAAAGAGATTAAGTATGTGGTAAAGAGAAAAAGGGCATTGTGGAGGCAGCATAAGAGAAGTGGAAGTAACCAATTTCATGGGGTCTACAAAGACCAGGCAAGGAGGGTGACTTGGTTGGTGAGAGTAGCTAAAGAGAGGTATGAACAGCAGTTAGCTAATGAAGCCAAAACGAATCCCAAGGAGTTCTTTCGATATGTAGCCAGCAAAAGAAAGAATAATTATGGAAGGATGACATTGATTGGAGAAAATGGTATATAGATAGCTGATGCAGAATGTGTGGTGGAGATACTTAATGAGCAATTCATAAAGGTCTTCCAATCTTGTGAACGTGACTTCATGGAGAGAGCAGTAGATGATGGGGAGGAGAGACTGACTGTAAGTGAGCAAGAGGTGTTTGGGGAGTTGAGTAAACTAGATGTAAATAAGGCTGTGGGACTTGATAATATATCACTGCATATTCTGAAGGAATGTGCAGAGAGTTGACACCTGCCTTGACATATTTTTTTAATACGAGTCTTGCACTTGGTCAAATTCCTAAAGAGTGGAAGGAGGGCCAGATTGTGCCACTTCATAAAGGAGGTGATCGAACTCAAGCATCAAACTATAGGCCTATCTCTGTGTCAGGTGTTGTGGTTAAGTTGTTGAAGAAGCTTGTGAGAACTAGGATCCAGAGTTGGGTTGACAACAATGGTATAATCTTTGATGGACAGCATGGATTTGCTAAAGGGAGGTCATGTTTTAGTAATCTACTTACTTATTACAATAAAGTGACTGCTTCCTTGGACAGAGGAGAAGGATACACAGTAATATACTACTTGGATTTCTCAAAGGCTTTTGATAGAGTACCTCATGATAAGTTGACAGTCAAACTAGAGCAGACGGGGTTGGATATTAGATTAGTGCATTGGATTGGAGACTGGCTATCTGATAGGTATCAACAAGTTGTGTATGGGGATGCGATATCCAGGAAAAGGAAAGTCACTAGTGGAGTGCCTCAGGGGTCTGTTTTAGGGCCATTACTATTTAACTTCTATATTAATGATATTGGCAAAGATTTGGATGGAGATATTCAATTGTTTGCAGATGATGCAAAGTTAGGATGAACCATAAAGAATAGTGAAGATGTTGTGGCCTTGCAAGAAGACTTGAATAAATTGAGTGATTGGGCAAGCAAATGGGGATGTGAGTTCAATGTTGCAAAATGTAAGGTTTTAAAATTTGGAAAACAAAGATGGGATGCAGAATTTATGCTTGGTGAGAATATATTGTTGGAGGTAGAGGAAATTAGAGATCTGGGGGTGATAGTGGATAAGGATCTAAAATTTAGGGGACACATCGCCAAAATTGTGAAGACAACACAAAGACTTCTGGGAATGATGCGGAGGATACTGACGTGTAGAAGTAGGAAGATTCTTGTTCCATTGTATAAGGCTTTGATTAGGCCACACATGAGCTATTGTGCCCAGATTTGGTCACCGGGTTTTCAGAAGGATGAAGAGATGTTGGAAAGGGTCCAAAGGCGACTGACTAAGGTAGTTTCTGACCTCTGGAATGTTGAGTATAAGGAAAATTGAGAAGATGTAATTTGCAGAGTCTGGTGGAGAGAAGGAAGAGGGGGAGATATGATAGAGACCTACAAGTTGGTAAGGTTTTGTTATAAGATTAATGGTGGAGAAGTTCTACAGAGAATAGTGGGAGATCAGGGGAGAACCAGAGGTCATCCCTGAAAACTGTATAAAGAGGATGTGAGTAGTGGAGTGAGAGGCAGGTTGTTTTCGTGCAGGGTTGTGAATGATTGGAATGCCTTGCCTGAGAATGTGGTGTCTGCAAGGAGTTTGAGTGTGTTTAAGACACAGTATGATGAGATGTGTGTGATAAAAGGACCTCCCAGATGAGTCTTTGACTCCATGAGGTCTTGGGAAATAATAATAATAATAATTGATTTGGTAAAGTGGCCTCATAAAATAAGCTCAGAGTAGTGAGTTGATTTAATAAGCTTTCATCCTTTGTCCTATCTTTCGTAGTTGAAGCTAATCTGTTTGCATGTTATGTGTGATGGCAGTTAGATATTTATCCTTTAACTTTGAAACTGAAGAGATCAAGCTTCTTTTTCCTTTTGTTCGTAATAAGCCTTTTCTACTTGACTGCCACTCTAGCTCACAGGTAACAAGGTTATATAAAATAAGACTAATAGTCTTGTTAACTTCCATACTAGTGAAACATGAAACAGTTTTAATGGTATTAAAATTTCTAGAAATATCTCTTTTGGATAACTGCAATTTTCACTTTGTTTTTTATAAATATCACAAGTATTTCCTCCTCATTATCATAAAGTAGATATACCCTTTTCCTCCATCCAAGTGTTACTTCAGAGGTATTACTCGAGATGGTATGTACCACTGAAGCTAATTAACCTTATAAAAATTAGAAATCTGCCTTAAACAGTAAATGCTTTTCTCATATTTGTGGTGGTATCTAAGAGTTACTAAAGAAATTCTTGATATGAGAGAGAGAGCAGTTATAATGATTAGTAATTCATTGCTTTCCTACTCACTTCACCACTATACAGATATATAGCTTATTTTGCTATATATCTACAGTATTATGTACAGATATTTCCATTGTTGGTATTCATTGGAATTCACATTAGTGATTTTCTGATCAGTTCCTGATATATATATATATATATATATATATATATATATATATATACACACTGCTCAAAACAATTAGAGGATATTTTAGTTTCTGTCAGATAATTATAACTATTGGTTACTTTATACATGAATAAATATTTCTTACTTATGGATAGGGTGTAATTGATGAGAAATTGTTTAAATAATCAATATTTATTACAAATTGTGTTACATTTGTAAATTATTTTTCTAACTTATAATTTACAAGAAAACCAAAACACATCCCCTAATTGTTTTGAGCAGTATATATATATATATACCTTCAAGGAATGTATAGGACAGTATGGTACTACTTTTATGAATCTCTCCAAAGATTATGAATCCCACCTTCTTCTAGTAATGCAAAACCATCTTCAAGATTGTTCAACTTTGGTATCATTTCTCTCTCTCTCTCCTCATTTCCAGAAAGAAATTTTTTACAGTGTATTTTTTTTAATCAACTTAATTCCAAAGATGGAGACCAAACACTCTGCAGAACAAGTCATTAAATTTATAGAGGTGTGTTGATGTAATAAGTATCATTTTGTGAAGCATGGAAAATAAGTAATAAAAGCTTACAAAGTGTTCATGGAATGTATTATTTATTTGGTGTTATCAGTTTAATAAAATATTACCAATAATCAATAATAAAAGATCATGAATTAACAGAAAATTATAGGCATTCATTCATTCATATGAATAATTTCCAAAACAGGACATTTATATAAATTTGAAAAGTAATTACATTTATAAGTAATGTAGATATTGAATAATTCAATGCAATGCAAAAACATACATTACATGCAAGGTAATATGAAGCATTCCATCGTTTAAAGAAGCCTCTTATTATCTGTCCTAATATGCTATATTCAAAAGAAATAGAAGGAAACAAAAGATGAAAAACTAAATTAACATTACATACTTGTTTATGGAATTAACTCAGGTAAGTACACTCCAATGCAGAAAGGGCATAGTGTAATGCAGCAACAAACAGAATATGGGTAGAGTGTAAGCCCAAAAATACATCTGATGAATAAATTAAAGAAGACAAGAAATTATATTCTTGGTTTAATCCTTTATCCAAGTGTAAGCAAATAAAAATTTTTGCACATGAAGTAACATCACGATGTTTCGTTATTATTTATAGCAGTGATTTGTGATATATATATATTTTTTAATATACAGATCTGACGTACATTTAATGCTGTAAATGGGACAAGAGGGTAAGAAGAAGGGAAGAATCCGTTGAATATTTTTTGAACAGTTGTAGCTTGCAGTTGTGAGGATACAACTTAACAAATTATTTATTTCTGAGGAATGAAAGAAGAGAAGTTGGTTTGATGAGCTGTATAAACACCACAGGAACAAAATAAATAATTCACTAAAGTTGCTAATATTTCTGGATTTTCAACCAGCATCTTCAGCATACAAAGTGTAACTGTTATAAAATGCAAAATACTCAGGTAGATAATGTTGTGTATTTTATAATAACTGTACATTTTCGGTTTAAAAGTGTACAGTTATTATAGCTGTACACTTTTCGGTTCGAGCTTAAAAGAAAGGATATAATAACTGTACTTTGCACACTGAAAATGCTCCTTGTCCTTTATAGAGTGAACTGCCATTAAAGGACAAGGAGTTATGAGAGGGAGGGTACTAAAAAGTGACTGTTTTCATTATTTTGAGGTAAATGAAATATTGACAGGGCTCCTAATATTCATTTGAGTTAACCATAAAGACTCATTGATTAAAACCTGAAATAAGGTCAGTTGTCTTTTGATAATAATATCTTCATTGATATCATGTTCAAATAGTTCCAATACAATATTAAAAATTTCAATGATTTCAATGTGCTGTTTTTCTTTCTGTAAAGACAAGTTGATATTTATATTGTTTACTACAACAATCTTGACAGAGCACCAAATCAACTAAACTGCCATGAGCATCAATTGTGTGTTTGCCTTTTTCCAATTTAAATATTTTTTTCTTTGGGGCACAAATTCATGTCAATATTCCTTTAATTACATTCACCAAATCCCTTTCCCCAAGCAAACTCATGACCACCCTAAGCAAAGCAGTGATTGTTTATTTTTTCAACTTTCAATTTCCTTCTATTTTTATAAGTATAACCTATTATTATCAATTCTTTTTTAATAAAACAAATTTAGCATTTAATAAGAATGACTTTACCATAAGGGACTGAACTAGTTGATATTAAGCTAATTTGAGTTGACTGTTTCAAATCAGATTATTACATGCAAATGATGTGGGTGTACATCAGAAAGTATCTACAATGTTTTTTAGGTTATTATTATTATAATTTTTTTCAACTGGTACACCTGCTGAATGCACATGGCAATGATAAAGATGAGACATCATTATTTATTCAAGCAGTGCATTCAACCCACAACAACAAGGGGGGAAAAACTGCATTTATTCTCAGGGAAACAATCAATGAAATGTGATATCAACTACAGATTAGTCAGTTCTGCCAAGCTACCCACAACAAACTTCACTATCCAAGTTTGTACAAACAGGTGCATAACCAACTCATGAGCAGAGCAAGAGAGAGCGAGAGAGAGAGAGAGAATCATTTGGAGATTTGTAACTGCCTTTTAAATCAATATCATCTATGCCCTGGAAAGCAAAATAGTTTGTAATGAAAACACACAGTGTCTTCTGTCAAGAAAGTTTCATCTTGAGAGCATGAATACATACTCTTCATGGATTTGTCAATTCTTTAACATTATCAGAAAAGAAAAAAAAAAGACAGCAAACAATACACATTATAATTAGAAGTGCAGTATGATAAATTGCAGCCATTTAAAGTAAACACGACATTGCTGTCATTGCGTGTTGCACTCTATGACAATGCCTGCTTCCCCAAACTGCAGACCAGATTTCACGCCCAACAGAACTCAATACCATTTTCCATCATAAGAGAGTAAGCAATGTATATGTTGAATGGTGCTCTGCTGGAACAAGTGTATTTAAAACCAGGAAGATTAGATTGAAAAATAATTAATTTCTATGTTTTGTATTGTTTTTATGCTGATTTTAATAAATACACTGGAGGTACTTTCTGAATTACCCTGGTATATAAAAAGAGGTGCAGACTTCAAAGGATAACTTAAATTTTCCCAAATAATCAAAACAAGAAGTTTTAAAATCACAAATCTACCTAAATATGTTACTGATGATTCATATGTCATAATAATTAATTAAAAAAAAACACAGGCTGCATGCTTGCACCTCATGTAAAATGCTTCATCTACCAATCTAAACTCAGGTAAATCTCCTACCTGTTTCATCTCCACTTGTTGAATGGGATTTCTTTGGGTAAAGAAAATATTAAGTTTATTAACAGCATTTGAAAAAATATATACTTGGTAAATTCTATGTAGTATAGTCAACCTTAAGTGATTATTAAAATACCAATCCTTTACCAAAAAATTATAGAATGGGCCATTCTTTAAAATTTGATGAATCTGTATCAACAAACAATAAAGTTTATAAATACTTATTTTTTTTTAACATTATACCTCTTGAACAAAACAAGAAAGAATGGCTATTAGTAATAAGATGGACTTTACACTCAATTCTTAAGACTCCCATTATACGAGGGGAGTTGAAAAGTTCTGATAAACATTTAGAACAAAAATGATATTAGCCACAAGAAAGAACATATCTTAAAACCCTTTAACCCCCATGTTTCATCACATTTTAATAATTTGTTCTTTTTCTTTTAGGATATATGAGAAGATGCAAGACATATCAATTCCTTCATGGTGATTATCACAACTTTTCAGCATACCGTCGTATGTTGTGTTACTGAGTGCCGTTACGTCACAGCAATCCTCAAATCAAAGCATATCATATAATTAGTGAACGATGATTATTTTTCTTATCTAATACTGTATCCCAATACATATCATGTGGGTCATATAAATATTCAGAGCCTATGTGGACAACACAGTTGTGTGTCTCTCTCTCAAAACATTCCGATATAGAAAGTGCTTTGGAAGATCAATGGCAGTATTATCCTGAAAGATTCACCATACCACAGTGAAATTGGAGTAGGACCATTACAGCACATATGTGATCACATAATATGCATAATGTAACATCTCAGACACATCAAAGAATACCACAGCATAGTAGAAAGCTCAGTTCATCACTCCACCAGCTGTCCAAACTGCAGAGCCAATATAAGGAGGACACAAATGTTCATGAGGTCCTTTCCAAGCTGTAAATCAAACCACCATTATAAAATAATAAATAAGGTTTGACTAGACCATATAAGTTTCCACTGGTCAACAATTTCTCATCACACTGGTATAGTTGATGTTAATCTGAAAGATGAGAGGTTTACCAAGCTATATTTGTTGTCTTATGAAGTTTTCAACAGACAATTTAATAGAACTGAACCGATCATATCCTGTGCCAAATCTCTTAGTAACTGCAACTAGCCCATGATTGCTTGGTTATGTACAGATATCAGTATTCCTTTCCTTAGCTCTGAAGCTTTCAGGAAGGAAGCTATTTGGCCTGCCTGGCTGAGTAATTAGCGTATCGACTCTTCAGCCAAACAGCTACAGGTTCGAATCCCGCCGTGACATGGATGTTTGCGATTGTCTGTGGAAAAACTAGTGGTGGTGGTCGGTGGGTAGATTATTATTATTATCAACATTTGACCTCCATGGAGTCAGAGACTCATTGTGGGAGGTACTGACTATTGCATACAATGCTCATCCAACCGCATTGTAAATGATTCAATGTGTCCACATCCACAACACACTCAGGCAATGCTTTCCACTCACCATCCACCCTCCATGCAAAGAACCTGTTTCTCACTCCTCTGCTCACACCCTCCTTATACATTTTCCAGCAATGGCCTCTTGTTCTACTCCCCTCTCCCATTCTATGAAAAATCTCTTCCATGTCTACCTGATAACAACCCCTGACCAGCTTATATGTCTCAATCATACCCCCCCACTCTTCCTCCTATTCACGAGGCTCTGCAACTTACATTCTCTCATTCTGTCCTCATACTCCACATTCCAAAGACCACTGACTACCTTTGTGAATCTTCTCTGTACCCTTTCCAACATATCCTTGTCACCACGAAAACCTGGCGACCAAATCCGTGCACAATAATCCATATGAGGCCTGATCAAGGCCTTATACAATGGAATCATAACATCTTTATTTCTGCATGTCAGGGTTTCTGCATCATTGCACAAGTTGTGATGTGATGTCTTCATAAGTGGGCCCTGAATTTCAGGTCCTTATCCACTATCACTCCTAGATCTCTCATCTCCCCTACTTCTGTTAAGTAGATGGCATTGGTGCAGCTGCAGTCAGTTGGTGGATTGAGTGGTGGAGAGCAGGTGCCCTCCCTTGATGAGTCTTTGGACTCCGTGGAGGTATCAAATAATGATAATAATAAAATCTAGGTCTAGTAAACCTAGCTCTCAGAAATCACCAACGTCCAGACACATGATGATGGCAGGTGATAGGAAGGAATAAATATAGGTGTATAGTTTATGAATCCTATACCTTTCTATCAATTCCTATCAATGTACAATTTTGCTACTGCTCATTCATGGGGTTTGTAGTACTGTTAATGGATGACTAAGAGCATGCATTCAATCACTATTTTAATTTTTTACTATAATATAATGAAAAAAGTAACTTTACATTTTTCTTTTTCATTTTGTTTCAACAATGAAACAATATAAAAATCTGCAACAATCTGAAGCATAATCCATTAATTTTATTTTAGCCCACCCACAATTTGAACCATGGGTAGGCGATAATAATAAAATATAATAATTACTACTAAGTTTTTCCAATTTTAGAAGAAAATTTCATAACAGAAATAAAAATTTATTTTAAAAAAAAATCAACTTCAGCTATCTCTATGAACATGTCAATGACATCTTTTGGTTCAACAAGGAATCAGAACTAAAGAATTAATGATCTCCAACCACAAATAAAGTTTATTTTGGAGAAAAAAAAAAGATAACCATTTATCCTTCCTAAATATTCTTTTTAAGAAATAGATGGCAATCTCTGACCTTAGTGTATACCAAACTAACGTGGATGACTGCAAAAAAAATTTACCATGTCTGTAATAAGAATGTGGTTTTGTGAAACGCCATTAAGTAGAACACGTACATTTTCACAGCACCTCACATCAAGAACTCTGTACAATAAAATCTATAAGGCAACAGAATGTATAAAGTTATCCAGAGAGTTATTATTATCATACAGGGACCTCCAAGAAGAACGAAGACTCAACACGGGAGATCCAATCTATCCACATAATCTACCATACCTCTCCTTGAACCCATTCACAGAAAAAGCACTCGCAACTGACTCTGGCAACCCATTCCACTCATTCACCACTCTCCAAGCAAAAAATCTAGTTCTCACACCCCTACTGACCACACCTTCATCTAACACCAAAACCATTCAGATGTAGTCCATCTGCATTGTAGAAATCCTTCTTTCCATCAAACAGAGAAAGAGACCACAGATCCACAAATTCTACCTCATTTCTTTTGCACAATTTATGTATAGACTCATTGGCTATCAATGCCCTCCTCTTCAGTTTGTCTCTATCATAGCGTGGTAGGAGACTTACAATTTTCACCTTCTCGCTCTTCAGTTTTGCCTCTTCTAACAACTCCTTTATATCCTCCCTCATAGAATACTTCTTGCCTCCAAAATCATTGGTACCAACCAAGACAATCATTTCCTTCAACTTACCTTTTTCATCAGTAGCTAATATCGCGAATTTTTGCACCTAAGAAATACTATTTTGAAATACTTTATTGAAGTACTTCCCTGATTTTTTTACTCTGTGCATAATTTTCTCCTTTACTTGTGTGATCAGTCGGTCTTTATTATTGTTTCAGATCACCTGATTCTTTCTTTTTTCAACCCTGCTTAACTCTTTATAGATATAGACTATCATAGATATTATAGATAATATATATATAAACCATCTCCTGCTATCACCATCTGATACATGTGAATTTCACAAGTCTCCATTTGTATTGAGAAAGAAGGTTACTATTATCTACTATATTCAAACTGTGAAAGAAACTATATAGTTTATTTTTACTCCTTCTGCTAAACATAAACGAGCTCAAAGTGCTAAACCGCAAAAAAATTTCTGCATATCTATAATAAACATGGGCTTTGTGAAACACCATTAGGTAGAGCCCACATATTTATTTCACGGTGCCTTACATCAAGAACTCCATGCAATGAAATCTATAAGGCAGCAGAATGTATCCAGGAATTTGTATATAATATATATCTCCTGCCAGTGCAATCACATAAAAGTATTTCAGAACAAGTCTCCAATATACTGAAAAGAAAAAGTTCCTATTATCTACTATCTTTAAACTATGGAGGACTGATGAACATCGAGGTTATATTTGACATATCAAGTTTCAAGTCTGGATTAGTCCAGCTGTGATGAAATCACTCACAGAATTTTTATGAAACAGCCTAGCTAATCTGAAGAAGCAGTTTTAGACACAAACACTTATTTAAAGAGAGGTTTATATTCATACTTGAATCAGAACCATGGATTAGTCATTGTTCCAAAAGTATGAAAAAGTAAATGCTTAATCAGCAACTTTTTTTTCATACTTAATATATCTGCCCAATTAAAAGTATTCTAATAGTACAATAATTGATCACTTACTCTGGTATGAGTAAGTGATCAATTTAGGAAGCATAATAGCTTTAGTGATTCTTCCTGTCTGAAACTGCTAGCTGATGGTTGTATGACGTTGTTGTTAATGTAGACCTAGCTCTTGTTATCAACATGGAAGACAGAATGAATTAATCATTCTGAAATATTTGTTCTCCTTCCAATTAATAAGCAAAAAGTTCAATATTATTTTATACTGTGAGAAAATACTTATGTCTGAACCACTGGTATCACTAAAGCTATTATGCTTCCTTTGGTGCCTATGTAGGTTACAGTGAGAATTCACTTTAGTATTGGAAAATGTTATTGTGAATGAAATCTCAATTTTGCATCTAGTTGATTCTTAAGTATGATTATGAAATGCTGATCTCATTCCAGCCAAAAATAGGATGTACACAGATTTACAGAGTAAGTAATTATGAAAGGCAGCTTAGAGCAGTGACACAGAAACAGGTGTGTGTGTTTCTGTTTGAACAAGTCTCCAATATATTGAGAAGAAAAAGTTCTTATTATCTACTATCTTTAAACTATGAAGGATCCTCTGATGAAAATTGTATTTTCATCAGAAGATCTACATCACTTGATGAAATTAGGGTATTTTATGCTTTTGAGAGAGAATTTGTTCTAAGCCTAAACAATGTGACAAATAAAACAAAGTATATGTTGCATCTTTATCATCTAAAAACCACATCGCATTTAGTGAATTATGGACAAGAGAATAAGCCAAAACACAGAATGTTATTACAGAAAAGATTTAAAATGCCTATATAAACTGTATGATGGAAATCTGCATGATTTTACAAGGATTGCTGTGGTATATGTAGCTGTGCATGTGAAGTATAAGAAGCCTCATGTTTTTAGACAACTTTGTTCTGATTTTTTTTTTTTGGATTCAAAATGAAGAATTTAAAATATTTTCAATAAAACAGAAAGTTTTGAAATTTGTAAAGAGAGCCAGTGGTTTTACAGACACCGCTAGTGCCCAAGTTAGATATATATTTGAGATGGCACAGACTGCTGGTCTGGATGAGACCTAATATCTTCACAACAACTTTATAGTATAGCGATCAATGATATGATTTTATTTTCTTATAAGATTCATGACTTATTTTTCACGGTATTAACAACACCACAAACACATTTATCAACAAGGATGTTTTATTAACGCTAATATTTCGCTGATTTTCAACTCAGCATCATCAGAGCACAACACGCATAAACACGACAGTGAGCGAGCGAAACAATATAATTGCAAAAGACAAAAGATCTAAAGTCCTATTTTTTTGGTGCCCTCTAATGAAAAAAAAAAAAAAAAAAAAAAAAAAAAAAAAAAACAGCAGCAGTTATCCAGGAGTTTTTCTTAGGATAACCGTCTCCCAAATTTTTGGCAAATTAATGCAACCATATTTGTTAAGGTTGGGAGAATTCTTCAAAGCCATTGCTGACTCAAAAAATAATCTTTCAGATCTATAACGACTCCTAAATAGCACATTCGTTTTCCTCCATCTAATCCTGTGTGAAGGAGTGTCCGAAGCGTGGTCTGCCAGTCCTGACTTGCCATAGTAATAGTAGCGAATGTATCTTTCATGTTCTTCTAGGCGGATGTTCACTGATCTTCCTGTTTGCCCATAATAGGCCAAGTCACAGTCACATGGAACTTCATACACTCCTGGGTGTGCTAAAGGGTGAAGTTTATCCTTTGGCAAGCGGATCAGAGTTGCCAGCTTGACATGAGGTTTGAAGGTGGTGCGAAGGCCATGTTTCAACAATACTTTGGCTATCTTTTCCGATGTACCTCTGATATAAGGAATAGAAATGGTCATGTTGTATTCTTGTGTATTAGGGGAGGGCAGATTAATGGGCCTATGTAGTATTGTATCTATTTTGTAGGGATTGTAGCAGTTGGCTAAGAACATATGGCGCAGGTACTGGAGTTCAGTGGTCAGAGCTGTATCGTTAGAACAAATGGCTCTGGCTCTGTGTGTAAGTATTTTTAAAATGCCGTACTGTTGGACTGGATGATGATGTGATTGTTTATGTAGGTATCTTCCTGTGTGTGTAGGCTTCCTGTAAATAGAAAAAGATAGTGATCCATCTGAAAGGCAGGTGACTAATGTGTCAAGAAATGGTAAACAGTTATTTGATTCTTTTTCTACTGTGAAGTGAATTTTGGGGTGTTGGCTGTTTAGGTAGGTGACAAAAGCATTCAAAGTGTCTTGTCCATGGGGCCAGATGGCAAACACATCATCTACATAGCGCAACCACACTTGTGGCGTGTATGTAGCTGTGGTAAGTACTTTGTTTTCAAAGTGTTCCATGTAAAAATTTGCTAACGGGGGAGAGAGGGGGGGACCCATAGCAGTACCATTAATCTGTTTGTAGAATTTCCCCCCCTCATGTAAAGTAACCTGCATTCATGGTAAATTGAAATAATTCAAAAATATCTGGGGGAAATTTAGACTTGATTAAATCAAGAGTGTCTATAAGTGGTACATTGGTAAATAGGGAGGTGACATCGAAACTAACCATTATGTCTGAATTTTTTAGGATTAGATTTTTAACCAGTGTTTTGAAATGGATTGAATTTTTTTACAAAAGTAGAGGAGTTGCCAGTAAGAGGGGCAAGCGACTTAGCTAAATGCCGGGCCAGTTTATATGTGGGACTATCTATGCTATCAACTATGGGGCATTGGGGAATATTACTTTTGTGGAATTTTGGTAATCCATAAATCCATAAAAACCAATTCATGTTTTAACATGAATTGGTTTTATTTTCCTGATGATTTCTTTGGGCCATGATGTCACTTTTTTCAGTAATTTTCGGACTTTTTTCTTTTGCGACATCGTAGGGTCTCGATGTATAATTTGATAAGTGGAACTGTCACATATGAGATCTTGCATTTTTTTTGTTATACTCTTCTTTATTCATGATAACTGTTGCATTTCCTTTATCGGCTTTTGTAATAATAATATTTTTATTATTATATAACTTTTTTATGGCAGTTATTTGCTTATGTGGCCTATTGCTTTTTGGAGGCTTAGCTTTGTTTATAATACTTGCTATGTCTAGTCGCACGTTATTGGCCATTGCTGGCGGAAGATCGTGGATACCCCGTTCTACTTTCATCAGCAATATGCCACGTAAGCAAATAACTGAACTAAAAAAGTTATATAATAATAAAAATATTATTATTACAAAAGCCGATAAAGGAAATGCAACAGTTATCATGAATAAAGAAGAGTATAACAAAAAAATGCAAGATCTCATATGTGACAGTTCCACTTATCAAATTATACATCGAGACCCTACGATGTCGCAAAAGAAAAAAGTCCGAAAATTACTGAAAAAAGTGACATCATGGCCCAAAGAAATCATCAGGAAAATAAAACCCATTCATGTTAAAACACCCCGTATTTATGGATTACCAAAAATCCACAAAACTAATATTCCCCTACGCCCCATAGTTGATAGCATAGATAGTCCCACATATAAACTGGCCTGGCATTTAGCTAAGTCGCTTGCCCCTCTTACTGGCAACTCCTCTACTTTTGTAAAAAAATTCAATCCATTTCAAAACACTGGTTAAAAATCTAATCCTAAAAAATTCAGACATAATGGTTAGTTTCGATGTCACCTCCCTATTTACCAATGTACCACTTATAGACACTCTCGATTTAATCAAGTCTAAATTTCCCCCAGATATTTTTGAATTATTTCAATTTACCATGAATGCAGGTTACTTTACATAGGGGGGAAATTCTACAAACAGATTAATGGTACTGCTATGGGTTCCCCCCTCTCTCCCCCGTTAGCAAATTTTTACATGGAACACTTTGAAAACAAAGTACTTACTACAGCTACATACACGCCACAAGTGTGGTTGCGCTATGTAGATGATGTGTTTGCCATCTGGCCCCATGGACAAGACACTTTGGATGCTTTTGTCACCTACCTAAACAGCCAACATCCCAAAATTCACTTCACAGTAGAAAAAGAATCAAATAACTGTTTACCATTTCTTGACACATTAGTCACCCGCCTTTCAGATGGATCACTATCTTTTTCTATTTACAGGAAGCCTACACACACAGGAAGATACCTACATAAACAATCACATCATCATCCAGTCCAACAGTACGGCATTTTAAAAATACTTACACACAGAGCCAGAGCCATTTGTTCTAACGATACAGCTCTGACCACTGAACTCCAGTACCTGCGCTATACGTTCTTAGCCAACGGCTACAATCCCTACAAAATAGATACAATACTACATAGGCCCATTACTCTGCCCTCCCCTAATACACAAGAATACAACATGACCATTTCTATTCCCTATATCAGAGGTACATCGGAAAAGATAGCCAAAGTATTGTTGAAACATGGCCTTCGCACCACCTTCAAACCTCATGTCAAGCTGGCAACTCTGATATGCTCGCCAAAGGATAAACTTCACCCTTTAGCACACCCAGGAGTGTATGAAGTTCCATGTGACTGTGACTTGGCCTATTATGGGCAAACAGGAAGATCAGTGAACATCCGCCTGGAAGAACATGAAAGATACATTCACTACTATTACTATGGCAAGTCAGGACTGGCAGACCACGCTTTGGACACTCCTTCACACAGGATTAGATGGAGGAAAACGAATGTGCTATTTAGGAGTCGTTATAGATCTGAAAGATTATTTTTTGAGTCAGCAATGGCTTTGAAGAATTCTCCCAACCTTAACAAATATGGTTGCATTAATTTGCCAAAAATTTGGGAGACGGTTATCCTAAGAAAAACTCCTGGATAACTGCTGCTGTTTTTTTTTTTTTTTTTTTCATTAGAGGGCGCCAAAAATAGGACTTTAGATCTTTTGTCTTTTGCAATTATATTGTTTCACTCACTCACTGTCGCGTTTACATGTGTGTTGTGCTCTGATGATGCCGAGTTGAAAATCAGCGAAATATTAGCGTTAATATAACATCCTTATTGATAAATGTGTTTGTGGTGTTGTTAATACCGTGAAAAATAAGTCATGAATAACCATCAACGCCTAAGCTTATCTGTTAGATTTTCTTATAAGAGTTGAGGAAGATTTTGAAGTTGGAGGGAATAAAAATATTTATGAAGTATTAAAAGATTGGTTTTCAAGAGTATCAAAAGCAATCCTAAGTGTATATACATAATGCTACTTTCTCAAGTTATGACTTAATTACCATAATTATGAAATGTAACTAATTTGACAAATACACATCCATTTTCGTGTTTAAAGATGAATCCTATCAAATCTTAAATAATGAATATGCTACCTAAATATCTCCTTTCAATATGCAATGCAAATGTCGAGTGTAATTTTAGCAACTATGACAACCTTATCGGTTTAGCAGAAAAGATAACATCTGAAAATTATGATCTTTTCTACTAAAACAGATGAAAAATTTAAAAATTAAAAGTGCAAATCATATTTGATTACCTGGATAAATGAAATATTTAATAGTAGATGGTGCATTTTTTTAAAAACGTGATTCCATATTTAGGCTATTTTATTCATTAATTAGCTTTTTTTTTATTGGCCTATTGCCAGATCAAGCAGATAAGGTCAAAAGCACATTACAAAATGATGAATAGTTTTGATGATCAGAGTTCTTTCCTTGATGCTACTTCAACACTACTATAAAAAAACTATATACTCCCAGTAATTCTGAGGGTTATTACCAGTCACAGCAAAACTACCAATTTCCTTAACTAGATATGACAAATGTAATAGAGATCCTTCATGTTAAGCTTTTATAACAGGTCAATAACTTATTATTATTAGACACCTCCAGGGAGTCCAAAGACTCATCGAGGGAGAGTGCCAACAGCATTGAATGATTGATTTCCTTCCAACTACTAACCGTGCTCAAACTTGCTTAACTTTTTGCAAGCCATTAGTAGCAGAGGCTCTACCATGTGTAAGAAAAATATATTTCTAAAGACAAAACTGGGTGGATTAAATTGGAAATGACATAGAGAGAAAAAGGTTAAATAATTAGGAAGAGTAGATATTGTCAACACAGTAATATGGCGCATCAGAAGATTTTATAACGAAAAATAAAAAAATACAAATAAATAAACAAAATAAACTTAATACTAATAATGGGCACATACACAAAATAGTAAGTAAATGATTCCAGACAGTTCTAAAAAACAAGTGTTTCAGAATAACATTCTTGTACAGTGACATCATTCATTACTGCAGCAATTGGTAACTATTTTCTGCCTTGTGTATGAAACAGATTATTTTCTATCAAATATAAACATTTCAAATGTAAACATGCATGAAACCTCAAAACTCTATTCCCACCCCTTCCAACTACTAACCACATTCAAACTTGCTTAACTTTTTGCATGCCATTAGTAGCAGAGGCTCTACCATGTGTAAGAAAAATATATTTAAGTTTGTAAAGACAAAACTGGGTGAATTAAATTGGAAATGGCATAGAGAGAAAAAGGTTAAATAATTAGGAATAGTAGATATTGTCAACACAGTAATATGGCACATCAGAAGATTTTATAACAAAAAATAAAAAAATACAAATAAATAAACAAAATAAACTTAATACTAATAATGGGCACATACACAAAATAGTAAGTAAATGATTCCAGACAGTCCTAAAAAACAAGTGTTTCAGAATAAAATTCTTGTACAGTAACATCATTCATTATTGCAGCAACTGGTAACTATTTTCTGCCTTGTGTATAAAACAGATTATTTTCTATTAAACATAAACATAAATGAAACCTCAAAAGTCCAGTCTGGCACAATATAGTATTGACACTAAACACAGTATCAGGTGGAATGAAGCTCATCTTCTCTATAGAAGCAGTTTTAAATATGAATGCCTTTACAAAAAAAGTTGCAAAGCTCTTTTACATCAGCCAAATGTGAATTGGAATGATTGTCTCTCTCTCCCAAAAGTTTGGGAGATTCTCATTTTATGTAACCATTAAAAATAGTTTTTAATAATATTAATTAATATTAATTTCTAGCATGTGGCAACAGTTTTTAATTGGTAAACCACTGATTATTGTATGCTTGTATTCCTGTTTCTTTGATTTGTTGTTTATACGCAGTCATGATGTACTGTTATTTTCAGTATGAAATATCTGTACTTTTATTTCATCAAAGTTAATTATTGTGGTTATCGTGTAATTTGTTGTTAAATAATAAAAAGGCTTAAAAATTCATCATGCCTTTGTTCCAAGACTGTATGGCCTTCCTAAATTGCATAAAGAAAATGTGTTGTTAAGACCTGTTGTGAATTGCATAGGATGTCTGATGTATAAAGTCTCAAAATACCTATAGTTTTTCTGCATTTACTGAAACTCTGCTTCCTTCATCAAAAATTCAACTGATTTTAAGAATTTCAGGATTATCCTTACAACCAACAGCTTTTCTGGTAATTTAAAGTAGTCTCACTCTTTACAAATATCCCTCTGACAGATAAGATTAAATTACTTCATAATGACTTTCCTCCTGATATTGTAAAATTATTTGACTTTTTCATTAATTCAGGATACTTTAGCTGACAGAACAAACTGTACATAAAAAATAGAAGGAACAGCTATGGGATCTCCCCTTTCACCAACACTAGCTAATTACTTTATGGAACATTTTGAACAACATGTTCGAAAATATTCTGGACGTTTTTTCACCTAAACCATCAATTTTGTACAGACATGGTGATGATGTGTTTGTTTTATGGAACTCCTTGTCCAATCTTCATGAATTTCTTGAAAAAATTACTTCAATAAACCCAAATTTATCCTGGAAGTAGAAGATAACGATTGTCTTCTTTTTTGATGTTCTTATTCTACGTCAACTAAATTCTCAGAATACAGAAAACCAACTCATGCTGGTAAATACATTGATTCTAATTCATATCGTCAGCCATGTTAGAAATATGGTATAATCAAATCTTTAGTCAACAGAACTCATAAAATATGTTCTACAGCTTCTCTTGTAAACAAAGAACTGCTTATCAGAACTACCTTTATCTGTAATGGTTATAATGCAAAAACTATCAATAAAATAATAATTACAGCTGATGTCTTAACCCACCTCAAGAAGAAATTACCAGAATTTGTATTCCACGTGTTAAAGGATTTTCAGAAAAATATGGCAAGACTACTTCAACAGATTAACTTAAAGTCTCTTTCTGTCAAGTTCACAAAACTTAATACCTTCCTTATCTTACCTAAAGACAAATATCCACCTCTTTCTTATCCTCGAGTTTACAGAATCCCCTGCTCTTGTGGCTTACGTTATTATTGACATTGGTTGTTTTGCACAAATTTGTCTTAAAGAACATCATTAATATATTTCACTTAAAGAACTCAACCAATCCGATTTATTAGCAAGCCATGCATTATCTACAAAAGACAGAATTCGGTGGAACAAAACCAGAGTGTTACACAAAAGTTTTCTTCTTCTGGAAAGACTGTATAAAGAAAGCAGTGACACACACATTCACAATCCAAATCCCCAACAATCCATGTGTTCCTTAATTTGTAATATTTATTAACTAAATTATTTTATTGTAATTTATTTTGGATATCTATTAATGCAGATGGAGTTATTTTTTTTGAAGCTGATAGTGCACATAATATCAGGCACTTTCAACTGAATTGTTGTTCTCTTGTTTGTGTTTTCTTATAATTGTATTGACAATGGCTATGAAACTTAGCCAAAAATGTTACAAATAAAGACATTTAAATTAAATGTAAGTGATTATGGTAATAACATTTTATGATGAATTCTTCCTTTTACATCTCGATTTTTAGAGCAATATCCCCATCCATATTAGTGTGTATAACAACTTTCCATATGGTAATCTGTCATATGCCTTTTTGGAAATCTTGCAACACCATAGCATATCCATCCTTCTTGTTAATATTGCTGTTACTATCATAAAATGAAAAAAGACTGCTAAGGCAAAACTTACCCTTAAAAAAAACCATAGTCTTCTGCAGATGATTCAAGCACATTCTGATATGATTCCTAAATAGCCAGTTCAATATTTTAATCACCACCTTAGATATACCGATTAGCCTAAAATTAGCAGTATATATCCTAGCATTGCCATTGTCTTGCGTAATGGAAAGATATTATATAATGATATAAATGGCTTTCCCATCTTTCTTCTACTCATTTTACACTACTCAGACATTATCTTGCACATTCCTTTTAGCACCTATGCTAATATCCCATTTAATCCCACTGCTGTATGTGAATCAAGAGCATGGAAAATAGTCACATTCTTTTATTCTTCTAATTTAATTCATGTATAACACCCAAGCTTTATCATTTCCACCAATTGAAATATACACTATCTACCAATAATTGTCCGGATTAATAACATAAAAGCCGCACAGATAATAAGAAGCAGTATTTCATCATAACAGTTGCGACTTCGAAAGAGAAGTGTCATCGTGGGATGTCACATTGGTCACATGTCCATACATGACATTGCTGCTCAATTAGAGCATCCAAAATCAACAGCCAAAAATGACTGATAGGAACAGGAGGGTATTAAAACAGGTGGCATGCAAAAAAGCAGCTACAATCGGCAGATGATTAGATGTTACCATGGTGAGCTGTAATACTGTACGAAAAGAATTCCATTTACTGGGTTTCCACAGAAGAGCAGCAGCAGCAGCACACAAGGTGAACATCACAACAATGAACAAGTCAGCTCATCTGGCCTGGTGCAAGGAGCGTGTGAAAAATGACCAGTAGAAAACGGTACTCTGATGAATTGTTAGTTTTTATGGAACGGACCCATGTCATTACTATCAAGACGACAATGCCCCATGCCACAAAGCTGCAGCTGTTATGGAATGATTAAAGAGATTGGTGTTAAATGACTGCTTTGGCTTGCATAAAGTCCTGACCCCATTAAACACCTGTGGGACAAATTGGAGCGGTGACTGAGGTCCAGAGCAGCACATCCTCAATCTGTCACTGAACTCAGTATAGCTTTGATGGAGAAATGGAGACAAATTCCAAAACCTGATGTCTAATCTAATTTTTTTGTTGTTCACCTGATGTCTGCCATACATTGGTGGAAAGCCTCCCTCAAAGGATGCAGGAAGTGATCAAAGCCAAAGGTGGACATACCCGATATTAGGGTTCATCTGCTGGTATCAATTGTAAAGTGTCTGGACAATTACTGGTAGACAGTTTATATTGTGGAAAAGAAACTGTTTGATATTTCTGCTGCGTCTGTCACTTTCCTATTGTATGTAATCACAAACATTGTTCTCCTATGATATCATTCTCCCTTTCACTTCCAACATAGCAAAAGTGTTTCTAAGGTTTCCTTTTAGCTTGTTAAGTTTTTTCCACAATCTTACAATAGCTGTCATTCCCTTAACCTGCACTTTTTAGTGATCCTGTCATAATCATTCATTTAACTCCGATGCAATTTATCTTCTTAATTATGGGATGCATCCAACATAGCTTCCTTCAGATATCTACTGACTATTACTCACACTGCATGAGATCTTTACTCTGCAGCTTCTCGTAACAAGTCACCACTTCAAGCTGCCTTCTTAGTTTATTATACTTATAATAATTATGCATTGTAGTTTCATATGTACCCTTTTTTAACCAAAGTTTCCATATTCCTAGCTATCTCTTAGATCAGAGCTGAATGATCACTTGCACCAATTTGGAGATACAATGGCTACTTCATTTACTGACACATCATATACAACACTCTTCACTACAAGTTTCTTTCATGTGCTGCCTTGAGGTGTAATTTAACTCTAAGTATTCTTTTCTCCTCCTGCACTTTTGTCTCCTTCCAGTCTATCCTCAAAACTGAAATCTTCCAAAATGATTTCTCTTCTTGTGCCTATTAAACTAAGTTGTTTATGCAGTTCATAGTCCTCTTACATCAAGTCTAGTCTAGTCCTCAGTCTACAGCAAGCCCTGGTTCTTGTTAGTTACTACCTCATATTAAACAGTCTCAAATCTGTATGCCCCACACTACTTCCATCATCTAGATCTCTACTTAACTTATGCTAAACTTAAGCAGAGATACTCAACTAATTGAGATACACAGCAGCCTGTGCTGATTCTCACCAACCCTCCCCCTCCCATTTCCTAAGGATGCAACTATAAATTGGCATGCATCTGATCTCTCTCTATTCCTGAAACTATTTCCCTCATGATATTATTTTTGCACTCTTATTGTCATTAGTCACAATTCTGATTGCAGTGTAGGTCACTTGCTTTTAAGCAATATGGACTGAAACTTAATCCAATTTCCCCTGACTTTTTAAATCCACTCTACAGAAAAGTAATTTCTCCAAGCATCTAAAATTCACTTAAATGTAATTATCCTACAAGCAAATCCTTCCATTAAACAATATCGCTCCACATATTGACTGCATGGCACACCATCCTTCAACCCACCAACCTGCACACTGAGCCACCTAGCCTACTTTTTTCAGCTCTTGCTGTAGTGGTGCAGCAAAAGGTTCACAATCCTTAGAGATCTAAAATCAACAGCCAAAAATGACCGCAGCATTTTTCGCTGTTGTCAAAATTAGCAATTAGTTCACTAATTGCTAATTTTGTGAACTAATAGCAAAAAAAAATGTGAACTAATAGCAAATATTGCTATTAGTTCACAAAACTAATAGCAATATTTGCTATTAGTTTTTTACCTCGTTCAACAATACTTTTGTTGAACGAGGTAAAAAATTACCTCATACCACTGATCATTATCCCTTTTCAAATCATTTATCATAGTCAACACAATCTCTTTCATTTTTTTTAATCCTGATTGGAATCAGTTACAGTACAAATCTTCATACCATATCATACACTTTCATCATTCACTCATCTAGCATATATTTCCTAATCATCGAATTATTATACATTAGCATGTATTCCCCCCCTCCTCACCCTTTTCTGTATTGCCACCTTCCTCCTTTTATTTCTGTTATGGTCACTCATTCCAAATTTTATTACAGAAGCAGCTGCTTGCTGTGAAGATGTTTCAAACATTTACTTGCTTATTTTTCTATTACAAGGGGTTTTCAAAAAGTAAGGTAACACATTTTTTTGTTAATAATGGTCAAAGAGAAGGAGATAAAATAGACCCATTAATAACATTCACAAAGAACTGCCATTGCAGTGTGGCACTACTGTCACCTAACAGCTAACTCCAGTTGCAAGATGGGCGGCTATCACGTGAGTGTTGTCCAAAACAGGTGTCCATGAAGTTATTTACTTTTTGCAAGCAAAAGGGGCTTTGCCAATTGACATTCACTGTGAACTGGTTGCTGTGTATGGCAAAAAAAATATGATGTCAAAGAAACGTGTGTTTCTTGTGCAATGAATTTAAAGTGGGCCACGGTACACTGAAGATCAACATTGGGTGGGCAAACCTTCATCAAGTAAGAGAGTAGACAACATTTTGTGCATTACAGGCATCATTCTTGAGGATCAGCAAGTGAAACTGTGTGAAATTGCATAAGTGGCAAACTTGAGGAAGTCCACTGTTTAGAAACTGTTCATGATGTCCTTGGTTTTCCAAAGGTGCTCTGACAACTGTCAGAGGAGTGCAAAGCAACACGCATGGGGATGTGGCTGGATTTTCTCGCTTGCTTAGTCATAGGAGACAAAATGTGGGTTCATCAATTTACTCTGGAGAACAAACAAGACATCATGGCCTGGAAACATATACTAAAATTTCCAAACTGTTCCCATTGTCAGAAAAGTCATGGCCACAGTGTTCTGGGATTGCCAAGTCATTCTGGGACTTCTTGCTGAAGAGAGGAACAATCAATGCAGAGCTTTACTGTGCAATGTTGGACAAACTGAAAGCAAATATTCAACCAGGACTCTTGACAAGCAGCAAGCATGGTTTTGGTGCATGACAATGTTATCTCACACACCACTCATGAGTGACTGTGCTGTAATCATCGGGAAACTGCCACATACCCCCCCCCCCTTACAGGTGCTAAACCTTCAGACTTCCATTTGTTTGGTCCCCATCAAGAAATACCTTGAGGGGACCAAACAAACAAAAGAAGGCATTTCACAGATGAGGAAGTGCATCAAGTGGTGCTATGTTGATCACTGAGTGTGGGCATGGACTTCTTCAGTACTGGTATTGATAAACTGATCTATCGTTGGGGTATGTACATCAATAAATTTGGAGACTTTGTGGAGAAGAAGTGCATGTTCACTTATTTCTCGGTGTATAAATTCAACTTCCTATTATTAAAAATCCTCAAGAAAAAAAAAAGTGTTGCCTTACTTTTCAGAAACCCTCACACTATTAATTTTTATGTGAATCTCACCCACAAAACTTATACAATATATTAATCAAGTGAGAGAGAAGAGATATAACCCAGAAACCTTGTTCCACAGACTAAACACAAGACTTTTTCATGTCACTTCAAAGCATCCAATAATAAGGATGGTGATCTCCCACCAGGCAATGAAATTCATCTACCACCTACAGAAATTCACAAACATCTTTGTCCATGGTGGGATTCAAACGCACAGCCTGTCGACGAAAAGATGAATAAGCTATACAGTCAGAAAAATTAGAATGCTTTTAGTGAAGCATGGATGAAAACCAAATTTCTTGTCAAATACTATAAACTAGCATAAAAAAAAACTAGCATCATAGCACCTGCAAGAGAAGCTTTAAACTAAATCCTATGTGGCTCACACAGACAGTGTGAGTTCAGACAGTTCTAACAGAGAACAGACAGTTCTAAGCAAACTCTGCAAGTGGAACCTGAGTCAAATTCTCCTGTAATTTCACTATATTTCAATGCACTGGTAGCATCAAGGACTAACTGTTAAGCCACTCTAAAAGATCTGCTGTTTCCATGTTTCTTTATAAGCTTCAGCTTAACAAAAGCCTCTTCCTCTAGATAATGCAGTAATAGAGATGGTTGGAAAACTTCAAAATGAAATGTACTGATGTATCTGTATATTGCCTGTTTGTTTTAAGTAATTTGAAAAGTTTAACTGCATCTTTGTAAAGCATGACAGAATGATAAACAGTTTGAAAGTTCTAAATTCTTCTGTATGCCTGAAACCATACAGAAGAATATTTTTATCACTGTGAGAATTCTCACAGTGATAAAAATGTTGAAACAGCATTCAACACCAAACGTGAAGATAAACTTCTTGATTCATATTGATGAATTTAGGGACACAAAACACACGTGTTGAAAAGATTATTTTACTGATTAATAATAAAATAATAACTTTGCGTTTCGACCACTGTATTGAGGTCATCTTCAGAAGGATACATGTGTATAAGAACAAGCTACATGCTGTTGCACTCTATACAAGTAACTTACATCTACGTTGTTAACTAATCTTTTTTCTTAGCCTGCCCTCTAGTGGGGGAAAAAATAAAATAAAATAAAATTGCTGCTAAATGTTCAGGAGGAAAAAAAAAAAAAAAAAAAAAAAAAACACTTATCCAAGTCTTCTTGTATTGAGATTTTTCTTCGTGGTTGCTATGAAGGTTGTAGATGGGTCCTCCACATTCTTGGAATTATTAGACCATCATTTTTATTCAGATTCAGATCATGTTTTCAGAGAGCTCCCAAAAGCTAAGTACAATTTTGAGTAAAAATTAGAATATAGGTTAAAATCATAACGTAATATTGCCTAATTTTGGTAGCTTGTTGTGTCTGTGGCATTT
Organism: Typopeltis vanoorti; assembly: GCF_054136105.1. NCBI lineage: Eukaryota > Metazoa > Arthropoda > Arachnida > Uropygi > Thelyphonidae > Typopeltis > Typopeltis vanoorti. The sequence continues at coordinate 32,164,922 of NC_143574.1, forward strand.
TGGTGTGAATTACGTTATTTAATTTAGTATATAACGTTACGTTTCATAGATTTGAATATGGCGTCAATGCGACGTAAGATAATGGCATCCAAAAATACAACGCCATTGTACAAAAACTATAATGTGAGAGAGTTTGTCCAATGTGATGTGGGTGGGATGTATGCATTTACGAATGAGGCTGGAATTTGGATTGAAAGTGATAGTGGTGGGAGAATGTGCAGAAAGTGTAAGCAAAGTGAGGAGTTGAAGTATGTGTCAGGTAGTGAGATAGTTATGGTTGAAGAAAGCCAGAATTGCCAGAATGTGAGTGAAAATAGTGGCTTGATAGAGAATTGCGATGTACAAGATAGCAATGAGAGCGGTGATTTAAGAAAGAGTGAAAGCAACCATACTGAGAGAGAAAATGGTTTAAATGATAAAAATAATGAGGAATTATTTGTAGGAAGTGAGATCGCTAGGTTGCGCGCAGTGATACAAAATGCACAGCGGCAATTAGAGCACCTGCAAAACTCTTTCCAGAGTGATTCGGCTAACAAAAAAAAAAACAGTGCAAGAATGAGAGAGTTTCTGAAATGAAGGAAAGAGTGTTGTATGGTGACTCGTTATTAAGAGGGGTGATAGATGGCAGTGTAACTAAATAGTACTTACCGGGTGCGAAATTTAAGGATGTAAGTGAGAGTATTAGAGTGCAAAAACAGAGGGTGAAAGAATTAATAATTGTAGCGGGTACGAATGAATTGAAAGTGATAAATTTTATGAGAGAGGACTTGAAAGTATTGTTAAAGGTAGCGAAAGAAAAGAGTGACAAAGTTAGAATGGTTAGTCTGTTGCCGCGGTATGACAGAGAGGAGTTTAGGAGGAGGGCCATAATCGCAAATGACATTATGCGTAGGTTATGCAGACGGTGTGGTGTGGAATTTGTGGACGTGTGGAATGAGTTTGAAGGGCAAAAGGACTTATACAAGATGGATGGCCTGCATTTGAATGGACTTGGTGTGCGGAGACTGGAAAGAGTGTTGCTGAATGAAGTGAAAATGGATGTGCAAAACCAGGGAAACTAGAACTACCAAGGAGGGGGGGGGGGAATGGATATGCAGACATCAGTGAGACAGATGAGTGTAAGAATGTATATAATGTACCCGAGCCAGCACTAAGGACAAAAAATGGGAATGGGTCATTTAGAATAACGTATCAATATAGGGGTGGGACTAAGGGATCACTGCATTTCATGTATACTAATGCCAGGAGTATTAGGAACAAGAAGGAAGAAGTTTTGGCCTTGATTGGCTCTTCCTGGCCACAGGTTATTGGCATTAGTGAAACATGGCTGACGGAAGAAGATATGGTTAGTGGGATAGAATGTGTAGGTTATAGTGTGTTTAGGAGGGACAGAGAGAATAAAATGGGGGGAGGGGTATTATTGATGATAGCTGATGAACTACAGCCAAGGAGAATTGAAGTTGTATTGCAGGATAGTGAAAGGAGCTCATTTGAGGCTATTTGGTGTGAGATTGAGACGGGCAGAATAAAATATACAGTTGGGTGCTGCTATAGACCAGGTGATGGAATAGATGGTGGAGATAGTATGCATAGGGAAATTGATGAAATGAGTGGAAGGAGGGTAATTATTATGGGGGATTTCAACTATGATAACATTGATTGGAAGGAGGAGAGGACACATGTGAGGAAGGAAAAGGATTTTATTCAATTATTAAGGGATAACTATCTGAGACAGCATGTAATTGAAAATACTAGGGGTGTGAGAGTGCTTCACCTGGTAATAGCATCTGAGAATTTGACTGTAATGAATATGACCATGTTGCCACCTATTGGTGAGAGTGATCATAAGGTCTTGACCTGGGAGGTGGCTAAAGGTGTGGAATTTTCGATTAAGCCAGGGTATATGTGGAATTACCGTACTGGGAAGTATGACAAGCTTAGGAGATTGCTTGGATCAGTGCCATGGCATGTACAACTGCAAGGGCTGGACGTCGATAGAGCATGGGAAGTGGTCAAGGAGCATTTACAGGAGGTAATGGCTGATTGTATACCTAGAGTCCGAATAGTAAAACAAGTAGGGGTTAAATGGATGAATAACACCATTAAGCTTGAGCTGCAAAAAAAGAAACAACTGTGGAGGGAATATTAAGAAAGGGGCGACCTGCAGGCACAAGAACGGTATAAAGTGCAGACCAGAAAGGTAACGAGTGTGGTAAAAAAAGCAAAAGCGGATTATGAAAGGAAACTAGCTTTGCAAGCAAAAGAGAATCCGAAACAGTTCTTTCAATATGCTGCAAGCAAGAAAAAAAACTGTACACGCCAAAATGATTTTAAGGAATGACGATGGTAAGGAGGTCACTGAATCAGTCGATGTAGTGGAGTTACTGAGCACGCACTTTGCAAAAGCATATCATCCAGGTGGTGATATTGAAAAAGTGAAGGAACCATTAGTTTATACGGGAATAGTGATGAATGAAGTGGAGGTGACTAGTCTATTACAGAACCTTAATGTGAACACATCTGTGGGATTGGATGGTATAGAGGCACGGGTCTTGCGTGAAGCGGCTAAATTATCACCAGTGCCCTTGACCATGTTGTTTAATCCGAGTCTCAGGTCTGGCTTAGTCCCAAAGGTGTGGAAAGAGGGGAAAATAGTTTCACTGCATAAAGGAGGATCCAAGACTACGGTTGCAAATTACCGACCGATCAGCATATCAGGAGTCGTTGTCAAGGTCTTAGAGAAAGTAGTCAAGGAAAAAATACAGGAATGGATTGATGAAAATGAGATACTGTACAGGGGACAGCATGGCTTTGTGAAGGGTAGATCATGCTTCAGTAACTTGCTCAAGTTTTATAACAAAGTGACGGCTGAACTGGATAAGGGAAATGGGTTTACAGTGATACTGCTGGACCTGGCAAAGGCGTTTGACAGGATACCACATGGAATACTAATCCGTAAACTACAACATATGGGAATGGATATAGGGTTGGTGAGATGGATAGGTGGTTGGTTGATGGAGAGATATCAAAGAGTAGTTTATTCAGGAGTAGAGTCCAAAAGAAGGCCTGTGACTAGTAGTGTGCCGCAGGGTTCTGTTCTTGGACCACTGCTGTTTAATCTGTTCATTAACGATATAGGGAAGGATCTAAGCAGAACAATTCATTTGTTCGATGATGATGCAAAGTTGGGTAACGCAATAGTGAATGCAGAAGATGTCAAAGTCTTGCAGGATGACTTAGATAGATTGGAGTTCTGGGCTAATGAGAATGGATGTCAATTTAATGTGACAAAATGTAAGGTTATGCATTTTGGGGTGAAAAGATTAGCAGCAGTATACCACATTGGTGGAACTGTACTCCAAGAGATTGATGAGGCCAGGACTTGAGAGTGTTGGTGGATAAGGAGATGAAGTTTAGGGGGCACACTGCAAAAGTAGCTAAATCAGCTCATCAACTCACTTGGTTGTTGAAAAATACCTTGACGAGCAGAGACAAGCAAGTTATTGTACCTCTGTACCGAGCCTTGATAAGCCCTCATCTCGATTACTGTGCCCATATTTGATTCACCTCGGTTCCTTCTTGATGGGGAGGAGGTGGAGAGGATCCAGAGGCGAGTGACTAAGATGATAACAGGTCTATGGAATGAACCATATGAGAACAGGTTGAGGATTTGTGGGTTGCAGAAACTAGTTGATAGGCGGAGGAGGGGAGATATGATTGAGACATTCAAATTGCTAAAGGGATTCTATAGGATTAATTCAGAGGATATTTTTGAGATCAGGACTGGTGGTGGGAGAACTAGGGGACACCTATGGAAGCTGGGCAAGAGTGTGGTTAGCAGGGGTGTTAGAGCTGGGTTCTTTACTTTTAGAGTGGTAAATGAGTGGAATAAGCTGCCAGAGTCTGTTGTGGGTGCTATGACGGTGAACGAGTTCAAGACAAGGTATGATACATACTGTGAGAATGTAATCACATAGTTGTGTGGACATGATGTTTAGGGCTTCCCTCGATGAGTCTAAGGACTCCTGGAGTCGCCCGAAATAATAATAATAATAAAAAAATAATAAAGTTTGAGCATTTCATTGAATTCCTGCTCGAACCAGGTTTTGGTGCAGTGTAGGGACTTAGTACCTTTCCAGTCAATTCTGTGGTATGTTTGGAGTGCGTGATCAGAAAGGCCGGTTTTTCCAAAATGGAGGTATTTTATGTGATGTTTGTGTTCATCCTTTCTTGGGATGGTTCGCCCTGTTTTCCCTATGTATGGTATGTTACATGTGCAAACTATTTTGTAAACCCCTGGGTGGGCTAAGTGTGGTAGGAGATCCTTGGAAGAACTGAGTAGGTGTCTTAATTTTGTCGGGGGTTTAAAGGTGGTTTTGATGTTGTATTTTGTGTAGTGTTCTGTCTATTTTTTCTGAAATGCCTATAACATATGGTATAGCAATAGCATTCTTGAAATCTTTTTTGTTATTAGTGGTGTCTTTGTGAATGGTTTTTATACTGTATCCATTTTTTATAAAGGTATGTTTGATGGTCTCATATTTATGGTTAAAAGCTTGTTCATTTGAACAAATGGTTTGAGCACTGTGTTCAAGGGTGCTTATGACCCCTAGTTTTTGTGTTGGGTGGTGATAAGAAGTTTTGTGTCTGTACTGGCCTGTGTGTGTAGGTTTGTGGTAAACTGAGAAGGAGAGACAGCCTTAAGGAAGATGTGTGACAAGTGTGTCTAGGAACGGAAGAGAGTTGTTTTTTCAATTTCAATGGTGAATTGGATGCGTTTGTGTTGTTTGTTCAGGTGGCTAAGGAATGTATGTAGTGCTTGGCAGCCGTGGGGCCAAATGGCAAAAATATCGTCGACGTATCTGAGCCAAATTTTGGGCTTTAGGCACACGATTCTAGAGCCCGTTGCTCAAAATCTTCCATATAAAAGTTCGCTATTGGGGAAGAGTGGTGAGCCCATGGCAGTACCTTCTTTTTGAAGGTAAAAATTGTTTTGCCACACGAAATATCCGGAGTGGAGTACGTGGGCAAAGAGGGCCGCGATGTCGTTTGGAAATATGTTCTGTAAGAGTAGGATAGTATCATTGATTGGGACATTGGTGAAAAGGGAAGTTATGTCAAAACTGACTAATAGATCTTGGTCGTTGAGTGTAATATTTTTAATTTTGTTTATGAATTGTTGTGTATTTTTTTATGTAGGAAGGGGAATGACCAACCAATTCCTTGAGTGTGGCTGCAAATTTTTTTCCAGTAGCGAGAGTTCACTTTGTGTGAGGTTGTAATCCGATTGGTTGATAACCAGACAGTGGTTCGATGGTGGTTGGTTGCTCCTAATTGCGTTGTTGGGTGAGTGGCTGCTCCTTCCATTATGGCGTCGTAATTGTCTTGTGCTTTCCTGTAGTTTTAATGCCCGAAACTTTGTTATTAATTGTTCTTCTATTTTTTACTCAAAAAATAGAAGAACAATTAAAGGTGCTTGGCCGAGTCGTCTGTGATCCTGTCTAGAATATTCCAAATTTCCTGATTAACGTAACTGGATAGCTCAAATTTCAGTTGTAACAATTTGGCTTGGGTCGATGCTAAGTTCTTTCGTGTCTCGTGAATTTGTTCTCTTAACAAAGTTTTTTCTAGCCTGGTATAGATACAGAGCGCTTTAGCTGATGTAAATTTCTTCTTTAGTTTAATGCAGTTGGGTATTAAGTTGCTGTCTCTACATTGTTTCTAAAAGGCCAGTTGATTAATTAACATGGAACTACATATCTTTAGTTTACCGTAGAGGCTGCACTGCTTGTGGGTCACATCTCCATGGATTATGATGACTCTTTCTTTTAAGGTTACACGGTGATCAGCATTCATATTGATGAATTTAGGGACACAAAACACACGTGTTGAAAAGATTATTTTACTGATTAATAATAAAATAATAACTTTACGTTTTGACCCCTGTATTGAGGTCATCTTCAGAAGGATAATTAATTAACATGGAACTACGTATCTTTAGTTTACCGTAGAGGTTGCACTGCTTGTGGGTCACATATCCATGGATTGAATTGACAGTCTGAATTACTACTTAGCCAAAAAATTAACGGCCACACTCAAGAAATTGGTTGGTCATTTCCCTTCCTACATAAAAAATACACAACAATTTATAAACAATAAACAAAATTAAAAATATTACACTCAACGACCAAGATCTATTAGTCAGCTTTGACATAACTTCCCTTTTCACCAATGTCCCAATCAATGATACTATCCTACTCTTACAGAACATATTTCCAAATGACATCACGGCCCTCTTTGCCCACGTACTCCGCTCCAGATATTTCGTGTGGCAAAACAATTTTTACCTTCAAAAAGAGGGTACTGCCATGGGCTCACCACTCCCCCCCCCCAATAGTGAACTTTTATATGGAAGATTTTGAGCAACGAGCTCTAGAATCGGCGTGCCTAAAGCCCAAAATTTGGCTCAGATACGTCGACGATATTTTTGCCATTTGGCACCACAGCCGCCAAGCACTAGATACATTCCTTAGCCACCTGAACAAACAACACAAACGCGTCCAATTCACCATTGAAATTGAAAAAACAACTCTCTTCCGTTCCTAGGCACACTTGTCACACATCTTCCTTCAGGCTGTCTCTCCTTCTCAGTTTACCGCAAACCTACACACACAGGCCAGTACATACACAAAATTTCTTATCACCACCTAACACAAAAACTAGGGGTCACAAGCACCCTTAAACACAGAGCTCAAACCATTTGTTCAAATGAACAAGCTCTTAACCATGAATATGATCCCATCAAATATACCTTTATAAAAAATGGATACAGTATAAAAACCATTCACAAAGACACCACTAATAACAAAAAAGATTTCAAGAATGCTATTGCTATCCCATATGTTATAGGCATTTCAGAAAAAATAGACAGAACACTACACAAATTACAACATCAAAACCACCTTTAAACCCCCGACAAAATTAAGACACCTACTCAGTTCTTCCAAGGATCTCCTGCCACACTTAGCCCACCCAGGGCTTTACAAAATAGATTGCACATGTAACATACCATACATAGGGAAAACAGGGTGAACCATCCCAATCAGAAAGGATGAACACAAACGTCACATAAAATACCTCCATTTTGGAAAAACCGGCCTTTCTGACCACGCACTCCAAACATACCACAGAATTGACTGGAAAGGTACCAAGTCCCTACACTGCACCAAAACCTGGTTCGAGCAGAAATTCAAGGAAGCATGTGAAATGCTCAAACATGATCTGAATCTGAATAAAAATGATGGTCTAATAATTCCAAGAATGTGGAGGACCCATCTACAACCTTCATAGCAACCACGAAGAAAAATCTCAACACAAGAAGACTTGGTGAAGTGTTTTTTTTTTTTTTCTTCTTCTTCTTCTGAACATTCAGCAGCAACCTGTATTGTACAAATCCAGAAGATAATCATAATATAACAATATAAACTGTATAATTCCAGAAGTATCCTAGTACTTGAGGACTTTAGCAGAGTCTATTGTAGTTTTTATTTTATTTTTGTTTATTTTATTTTATTTAATTTTTTTTCTCCCACTAGAGGGCAGGCTAAGAAAAAAGATTAGTTAACAATCTAGATGTCATTTACTTGTATAGAGTGCAACAGCATGTAGCTTGTTCTTATACACATGTATCCTTCTGAAGATGACCTCAATACAGGGGTCGAAAAGTAAAGTTATTATTTTATCATTAATCAGTAAAATAATCTTTTCAACACATCAATATGAATGCTGATCATCGTGTAACCTTAAAAGAAAGAAACTTCTTGATTGGAAGGCAGTTTCAAATAGATTTATGTGAGCAAACTTCAAAATGGGGAAATGGACAATGAAACGTGTTTGTGACTATGGCTAAAAAATTCCTATATTTCTAAGGAAGAAATATAGGAATTTTTTGAGTCATAAGAAAACAGGTAGCTGACGAAGAAATGGAAAAAGTGGTGCTTGTTGGAGACCTGAACAGTAGAAAATGAATCTCACCAAGCATATAGGAACATTTTGGAGAAAAGGGCAAAGCTAATCATAATGGTGAGTATTTACTTGACTTCTGCTCAGGACATGGACTAGTCATTACTGACACCATGTTTCAAAATAAAGATGTGCACAAGTTCACATGGAGAGAAGACACAATAAATAAAAAAGTCTCATTGACTACGCAATGGTTGATAGTAATATCATAAGGCTGGTTCAGGATACAAGCGTGCGCAATGGATTCGAAATTGGAAATGATCATTATTTAGTACAAAGCAGGATAAAAATGAATATCTCATTGAAAAGAACAGTATGTAAGAAAGTTTTAAAAAATAATTAAAGTTGAGTAGCCTTTTTATAGGTAAATTATAGACTCAACTATGCAAACATTATTGAAAAAAATTTGCAGCAGTTTGAAAACAAGAACGAAAACCTTGGAGTCTCATTGGCAAACTCAAATAAGACATTGATCAATTCAGCTAGAGAGGTATGTGGTGAAGTTGTCTGCAAGGATAAAAAAATAAGAACAACATGGTGGAAACAAGAAGTTAAAGAAGCAGTCCCAGAAAAGAAGAATGCATACCAAAAGTTCCTAACAAATAAATCAGATGCCCTAAAAGAATACAGATAAAAATGTAAGTGAGCTATGTGTAAAAGTAGTTAAACAAAAGTCATGGGAAGACTTTGGCAAGAATATAGAAAATAAATATCAGGAAGGTGGCAAAATGTTCTGGAGACTATTGAAGAAACTTAGAAAAGGAGGAAAGAGTACTGTAAAAGGAAAGAAAGATGATAACGGCGGCATGAAAACTGAAGATAAGGATATCTTAGATGTCTGGAGTAATTACTTTGAAAGACTGTTAAACGAATGTTGACAGAACATACTAGAAAATGTTCAAGAGGAATGCAAAGAGGAATACAGCCACCAAAAATTTGAAATGTGGAAAGGCAGCTGGAGTAGATGATATTCGACCAGAAATGCTGATGTATGAAGGTATAAAAGTTTGCAGTGGCTACACCATAATTCAGAAGTCTTGGGGAGAAGGTCGAATTCCTAATGATTGGAGGAGAGCTCTCATAGTACCTATCTATAAAAAAGGGAATAAAGCTGAATGTGAGAATTGCAGAGGAATTTCTCTACTAAGTGTTCCAGATAAGATGTATGCAAGCATACTTGAAAAGAGGTTGAGAAAGATTGTGGAAGAGAAACTTGGAGAAGAACAAGCTGAGTTCAGGCCAAATAGAGGTTGTCAAGATCAGATTTTCACTTTATGACAAATAGTTGAGAAATTGTGGGAATATGACAAGGATCTGTACTTAAGTTTTGTAGATCTGAAAAAAAAAGTATACAACAAGGTGCCCAGTGAAAAGCTTTTCAAAACACTGTAGTTGCATGGTGTAAATGGAATATTATACAGAGCAATACATAGCCTATATTTAAACTCAGTCAGCAGTTAGAATTGAAGGAAATACAAGAAGATGGTTTGATGTAAAATCAGGGGTGAGAAAAGGACGCACATTATCTCCACTCTTATTCATCATTTATATGGATCACATTATGAAAGAAAGTGGCATTAGGCCTGATGTTAGAATTAGAGATGTCAAACTTAATAACAGCTGTAACAAATTTGGCCTAAAATCAGGAACAAAGAGACCCAAAATAGGCAAGAATAGAAAACCTCAGCTGCATTCCGAATGGAGATCCTATAGAACAAGTAAAATATTTCAGCTATTTAGACACAGTTTTTAGTGAAGATATCAGGTTAAATCTGGAAATAGACAACAGAATAAGCAAAGCTGGTTCAGTGGGTAGCCAGCTGAATACATTTATATGGAATAAGAGAGAAATTAGCCAAAACACCAAACTTACAAGTATACAAGACAGTGTTTAAACCAGTTTTAAGTTATGCATCTGTGAACTGGGTTAGAAATAAATCGCTCTAGAGACCGCAGATATGAGGGTTCTGAGAAAAATTAGAGGAGTGAACCGATAACATTAATGGAAGAATCATTTTAGAAATAAGGATGTTAGTATTTAAAAATATTAGTATTCAAGAATTCTTACACATTCTTGAATATTAGCATTCAAGAATGTGTAAGCAGAGCTAATCTAAAGTGAAATCTAATATAATCTAAAGCAAAACAGGTGTTTGATGCCAAGATGGCAGGAAAGAAACCCAGAGGAAGACCACCAAGGTCTAGGAGACTTATTCAGTCAGAACTGTCTTAAAAGAACAAAATGTTAGATATGGCAATATTGGAGTGCTTACAAGTATTAGACTAATTTGGAGGAAATTTGTTGATAGGAGATTAATAATGTAAACTTAATCATGTAGTGCTGTCATAGTGACCTGAAAACCCCTTAGGGATACATAAAGAAATTTTGATGATGAATAAATATTTCAGCATATAAATCATACAACATTATCACATTTGATGGAATAAGAGCCACTGCCAGTCAATAATAATTCAAACAGAAACACACCAAAGTAAAGCAGTTATTTTTGCCAAGAAATTATATTATTGTTTAACTTGTATATTTTATCTTGTATATTATATGACACTTTATCCAAGTATCAGCAAACAAACTTTAGCATGAGGTATCTTCGCTACTAGTATATAAGACTGATGATTTCACATTAACTGCCTTGAAAACAATGCACCAAAAGGCAGAACCTCGGAAAATTTGTTGATCAGCAATTCATTGAAAAGATAATTTATTGACAGGCAATTCATCAAAACTACAAATCATTGAATGAACACTTCACTGAATTATTAATTATAAGGTGTGGGATCTGTTTATCAAAAATAACTTCAGTTTATATTGGATTAAATGATGCCGTTAAAGCTTAGCTAAATATTTCTTTTATTTATTTTTCACCCTTGTCAGTGTGGTGTAAAAAAAAAAAGTACTGAATAACTACAGCAATATATATATATATGTTATGGATTATGGAGTAAATGGGTTTATTAACAAAGAAATATATGTTTACACATGATGATGTATACATCCACAACTATCGGTGGAATCTTGGTTGAATAAAGCTTTAACAACGACAGATTACATGCTCGAAATGGGCAACTTGTCTTTCAAGACAGGTTTCGCAGCGCGTGTGAAGGTTCTCTGTAACCTTGGAGAACAAGAGTTGAGGCATCTGCTGGACATATCATGTAATTTTATCCCTTAATTCATCAAGGTTTGAGGTGGAATACCCATTCTTTCAACATATCCCAAATGAAGTCATCAAGTGATCTGAGATCAGGAGAACGTGAAAGGTATGGAAAGTCTGTGAGCCTTGAAATGAGCCTCCTGGGGAAGTGTTCTGAAACCAAGAAACCTGTAGGTTCATCTGTTTGTATGACTGCTTAGGTGGAAATGCCCTTTGTCCAAGAACCAGATATTATGGAAGAAGGACAGATCATAGATATTGGCCAGCACACGTACACAGTATTCCAGCCATGCAGCATAATACATTGCTGTTAAACACTGACTTACCTGAATAACATACGAAAAGGCACCTAGCTTCTTAAGGATTCTCTGTAGTGACCACCTTGATATCCCAAGTTTTACCGCTTTTAACAATGACTGCACTTTGAAGACTATAACACTTGCTTCAACACACCTTCTCATTTGTGTTAACAGTTCATAGTCTCCCTGAATGCCTTTTGCATTGCAACAGAACACTAACAGTACGTCAGAACCTCTTGATTAAGGCAATGATGACACCATTGCTTAGGGTATGCCAACAGAAACAAACTGTTCACAAACATGTTGTATGCTTGGACCATTTGCCCTACCAACTCTGTATGAATGAAAATAATCTTCTTATTCTTCTCTCTTCCATCATCTATGTGGATGATGAGGCCGAATGAACTCTTTCCACTTCCGTCTGTCCTGGGAGAGTCAGAACAATTCTGTCCAGTTTGGTGTCGCTTGTTGTGATTTGGTTTTCAGGTCCTCTTTTATTTTGTCTATCCATCTAATTCTGGGCCGTCCTCTGGATCTTTTACCTCCCATTGTTGTATTCAGGGCTTTAGATGGTAGTCTTTCTGTTCCCATTCTGGTCATATGGCCAAACCATCACAACCTGCTTTCTTGGATTTTGTCTATTATTGTTATTTCTTGTTTTAGTAGACTAAAACAAGAATGAAAATAATGATTAACAATAAACGTCTTTTCTTCCAGTGTCAACACCGTTGCTTCAGCTAAATGTAATGGCATAAACTCTACACATGCTCTTCTATTAATGTACATGCTGTCAAATGGCCTATCTCGTAGCGAGTGTACTTCAGTACACTCGCTATGACACTGTTTAGGGGGTGTCAAAATTCAGAACTGTTTTTATTTTTGCTCCATATATTTTACGTGGTGAATGTGTGTGTCAAGTTCTTTGTGTGTGTATGTAAATAGTCATTTCAGTCTGTATGTGTATATGGTGTATTTTACATAATATGAATAGCTGGGAAAAAAAAAAAAGCTAAAGGTGAGTCTGTTTTAGTTTTAACCTTTGGAGACTGAGTAGGCAATTCAATCTCCACTGACAGCCAATCAGAAATGGCTGGCCAAAGACTATCACTAATTTTAAGCAGCATCCAGTGAAGAGACAGCTAATAAATGCTGCCATTTTGTGGTTCCTAATACAATATTTTTAATGACTGAAATAGTGTGGGATTATGGTTGATTTTTTGAGCTTACAGAATGAAAAACCTGAGTTTCGGGGGGGGAAAATCCCTTGCCCAAAACAGAGTTCAACTAACTTGGGAACTGGTTGAAAAAAAAAAGGCTTAAAAAATTGCTCTAGTCAGTGACCACTATCGAACCTAGGCCATCCTTCAGGAGGTCTAGAGTACAGGAGTGGCAAACACCACTTCTACTGAGCTACACAAAAACATTATGTAAAAAATATTTACTGAAGACATGGAACATTTTCCAGTCACTTTAGGCCTCCATATATACAGTGTGATCAAAATTAAACAAGGGCCTTAAACAGTATCCCTGTTTAAGGCCCTTGTTGAGCACCATCCAGTAATCCAAATGCTGCAAAACTTTGCAGGAAAACATTGTGCATCATGCAGAAGCAATATCTCAGGGGGGAAAAAAAAGTAGTTCTAAAATTCACCACCAGGGGCACTGTGAACATCAAATGCATAAAATTTACATATCAGACAACTTGGTAGGTGCCAGGAAGGTTTAAAACGATGAACACATGATTTTTCCCTTCATTCTGGTGGTTAATACTGTCCACAGTGATGGCACTAACCTACATGCTTTGGTCATGAAGTTGTACTACCTAAACAACTGCAATGCTGTTGGAAGTTTTCTCTCTTGATTATACCATAAATTAAAGATACCAAGAAATTATATACTTGGTTTAATCCTTTATCCAAGTCTAAGCAAACAAGTTTGTGCCTGAACTATTTTCAAGACTGGGACAACTCGTATACAGAAGCTAATGACCACATCACTTGCCTTAGTATCCCATGATGCAAAGCACACATCCTTACAGGTATGTATAATGCTATGCATTGGGGGAAGGGTCACTACCCAGACTGGTTTCGACCTTTATTGAGGTCTTATCAGAGGGAACCAGACCCAAAGGTGATACCAAGGTTGAAGTAATGTAGAGGTCATATTTTCATATATGAGTTGCCAAAATGTGTCACACCTTATTATTAAAATGCTCTGGATTGGAGATAGTTATTGAAGTTTTTCCACTTGGTTATGCTATAAATTAAAGATATAAAGAAATTATATAATTGATTTAATCCTTTATCCAAGTGTAAACAAACAAGTTTGCGCCTGAACTATTTTCAAGACTGGGGCTCCCATTGATGAGACCTCAATAAAGGTCGAAACCGGTCAGGGTAGTGACCTTTTCCTTAATGCATAGCATTATACACACCTGTAAGGATATGTGCTTTGCATTATGTGATACTAAGGTAGGTGATGTGAAGTGATTAGCTCCTATATACAAGTTTCCCCAGTCCTGAAAATACGAGGGTGGTCTGAAAAGTTCTCAACCTAACAATGAAAAAACGAATTTATAATTTCAAAATTATTTTTATTTTTCAACATAATCTCCCATAAGACTAATACATTTATTCCAGCGATGCTCCAATGCCATTATCCAATCCCTGTAGTGGTTCTCAGTAAGATCTGAAAAAAAAAAAAAAAAAAAAAAAAAAAAAAAAAAAAAAAAAAAAAACGCTGACCAGCGAGGAAGAGTTTTAGTTTTGGTAAGAGACAGAAGTCAGAGGGAGCCAAATCTGGGAAACAGGGTGGGTGGATGTTCCAACAATTCATAGTGCGGATCCCTTAATCTTCCCATTGCCAAAACACCTTTGTGGGCAGACGCATTGTCCTGATGAAAGATGATTTTTTTCTTCTGAAAACCGGGTCTTTTCTCATGAATTTTTTTGTCTAGTCTGGTTAAAAGATCGGAATAATATTCCCTGGTTATAGTTTTACCCTTTTCAAGATAATTAATAAAAAAAAAATGCCTTTAGAATCCCAAAACTGATGCCATGACCTTTCCTGCTGATGGAACCGACTTTGTCTTCTTTGGCACTGAACAACCGGCTTCTGTCCAAAAAAAAAAATATTATTGTATGGGAATTTAAATAAGAGGTATACTTAATGAGAGTGATTAAAGCATGTTTTCCAGGGGCAAAGAAAAAGGAGGTTAATGAAACTTTTAAGTTTGCAAAAGAAAGAAGCAAATGAGTAATTTTTGGCAGGCACAAATGATTGGAAGGGTGAGAAATATGCAATGAGAGAAGATATGAAAGATATTAGAAGCAAAAATTAAGAGTAAGAAAGTAAAGATTGTAAATCTGCTGCCTAGGTATGATAGAACAGAATTGAGAAGAAGTAAGGTGTAAGGTGCTTGGAGAAAGTGTTGTTTGGTGTGAGGTTGGAAGTGCAAAACGAGGGAAACTAGAGATATTAGGGGGAAAGCAATCAAGCATGTGTCTATCCAGACTCATACTTATCTATCCTGGGGTGGATAGACATATCCTTGATTGCTTCCCCCACCCATAATATCTCCAGTTTCCCAGGTTTTGAATCTGAATTGGCAGTAGTTTTGAATCTGAATGACATTATATAAGAGTAACTGTGGGCCAAGGAGATGTATAAATGCATGTACATGAATGCCTGAAGTATAAGAAATAAAAGACAGGAGTTTTTAGCATTAGTCAGCTCAACTTGGACAAAAATGATTTGCATCAGTGAGACCTGGTTGTGAGAATGATGTAGTTACAGTGATAGAATGTAATGAATATTGTATTTTCAGAGAAGATAGAAGAAATAGGACAGGAGTAAAAGTATTATTAATGACAACTGAAGAACTTCAACCAACAAAAATAGAAGTTAAAAAAGATTGTAGACCTGAAATGGTTCATTGGAGGCCATCTGGTGTGAGATAGAGGCCAATAGGGCAAAATATATTCTTGGTTGTTGCTACAGAGTTGAGGGTTAAGAGGAAAATATGGATGGATGCATCAGCAAATTAACACGAGTGTAAGCCAAGCAATGATTGCAAGAAGGAAAGGGCACATAACAAAATGAAAATGGAATTTATACAGTCACTAAAGGATAATTACCTGAAGCAGCACATGATGGAAGAGACCAGGGATTTGAGTGTTCGATCTAGTAACAGCTTCAGAAGATCTATCTATAACTACACTACCACTACCTCCAATCAGGGAAACCGACCATTCAGTCTTGTCCTAGGAGGTTGCTCAATGTAGAAATTTCAGTTAAGAAAGGGTTTATGTGGAGATACAAAGCTGGTGATTATGACAAACTCAGGAGGAAACTTGGATCAGTGTCATGGCATAAGAAACTACATGGAATGAATGTCATTAATGCATGGAAAGTGGTCAAGGATTGCTTGAGCAAGGAGTATCATAGTGCACCCCTAAGGTCAGGAGGATAAACCGATAGGGATTAAGTGAATGACTAGCAATATAAAGCAGGAGCTAAAAAAAAAAAAAAGAAAAAAGAAAAAAAAAAGCATTGTGGAAGGAATATAAATAACATGATCAGCATGCCCATGAGCAGTAAAAAGCAGAAGCAAGAAGGGTGATTAGTATGGTAAGGAAGGCTAAATCAAATTTTGAGAGAAAATTAGCTAAGCAGGCCAAAGTAAATTCAAAAGAGTTTTTTTTCACTATGGACAGAACGAAGATCAGCATGTTTGCTAAAGGAATGTTCAACCGAATTGGCTAGGCTTTTCACATGTTTGTATAACTTGAGTCTCAGCTCAGGAATGGTAAGAATGTATGATAGGTCTATTATACAAGAATGGTGCAAAAACTGTCTAAACTACCAATCTATCAGTATCTCTGGTGTGGTAGTGAAGATTTTAGAGAAGGTGGTAAGAACTCGCATACAGAAATGGGTAGACAAACACACTATACTCTGCAAAGAGCATCATGGGTTTACTAAAGGAAGGTTCGTGTTTCAGCAATTTACTCATATTTTATAACAATGTTATGGCCAAGTTGGATAAAGGGAATGGATACACTATGATAATGTTGGATTTTGATAAAATAACATGAAAGGCTGTTGCATAAACTGGAGAATTAGAATATAAACTCATTATAAACTGATCCAAGTCATGAGTTTATATTCTAATCCGAATTGATTAGAATATATATTCTAATCAATTGGGATTAGAATATAAACTCATGACTTGGATCAGTAGATGATTGATTGACAGACAGATATCAAAAAAGTTGTATATGGTGGGTGTGAATCTGCCAGATTTAAGGTGACCAGTGGTGTACCTCAGGGTTCAGTCCTTGGGCCATTGTTATTCAATCTATATATTAATGACATAAGGAAGGGTCTAACAGGAGATGTGCAATCTTTTGCCTATGATGCGAAGATAGGCAGGGCAATCAGGGATGTTACTAATATCCAGCACTTACAAATAGACTCGAAATTTAGGCAAACGAAAACAGCTGTTAGTTTAATGTTAGTAAGTGTAAAGTTATGCACTTTGGAGTGATGAGATTTTCAGTGGCATATTATATTAATGGAATTATGCTACAACAATTGATGAGGCTAGGGATACTGGTGTAATGGTGGACAGAAATTTGAAGTTCAAAGTTCGCATAGCAAAAGTAGCAAATACAAGAAGATAATTGCGATGTTGAAGCGAACCTTGACATGTAAGGGTAAGAAAGTCATTTTACTGTGTGACCACAGATGCAAGACCCCTCAACACTTCTGCGCATGTCAGAAGAAGGCGAATCCATTCATATAATAGCCTTTGATTTATAATTCATATAATATCAATGCCTTTCATAGGATGAATGTTTATTATTATACGTCATAAAATAAGCTTTTCTTTTTATGAAAATTCTAGTTTTTAAAGTGGACAGTTGGAAACTTTTATGTTTAAAGCATGTAATTTTGTGTATTGGTAACAAATTTGTACATTATTTGTACCTCATTCCTTTCTCCCCTTCAACACAGAGGGTCTTGGATCTGTGGTCGAACAGTACCTTTTTATAAGGCCTTGATAACTCCGCACCTGGATTATTGTGTGCAGATTTAGTCTCCTGGGTTCTATGGAGATAAAGAAACTGTGGAAAGGGTGCAAAGAAGAGTTATAAAAATTATATCCAGATTATGGGATTTAGATTATGAGAACAGATTGCGAGTATATATTACAGACTCAGGTTACAAGGAGAAGAAGGGATGATATAATAGAGTTCTATAAACTTCTGAATGGGTGTGTTAGGATATCATCTGATGAAATTTTTCATTATACAGAGAGTGGGAAGAGAACAAGGTGGCATCCATGGAAATTAAGTTTGTTCACAGTCAAGAAAGGAGTAAGAGCTAGGTTTTTCTCTCACAAAGCAATGAGTGACTGAAATAGTTTTTGCTTTTAGATTCAGTGAGTGCATCTAATGTGAATGAATTTAAGGGAAGGTATGATAGCTGGTTTGGGCGATTTATAACCTCCCTCTATGAGTCCTTGTCTCCCTGGAGGGCTCAGATGATGACGACGATAATATTAAATCACCATCCACACAATGAAGTAACAGGTATGCTTACAGAATAATGTTGTAAAATACAACAAAATAATTATTATGTGTCTTGACGACTACCTACCTAGGTTGTCTGCACCTTTAGTAATAGTTAGGTAATGTTACCGAACACTTTTAAACAATATTTCAAAAGAAAATTACTCTTCTGATGAATTATGAAAGAAATTCATCGAAAAATGATTAGCGAATTGTTTTTCAATCAATTGGTTTTGATCCGAATTGTTGTTCAGTTAATTGTTTATTCAATGAGTTGATTATGTGTCTTGACGACTACCCACCTAGGTTGTCTGCATCTTGAGTAATAGTTAGGTAATGTTAC